>NC_057849.1:337655809-338294142 GCF_015237465.2 Chelonia mydas
TATGTGGAAGTAGGGTTTTTATAAAACACAATCAAGGTTCTACCAATGTGATATATGCCATCATGTGCCAGCAATGCCCCTCTGCCATGTACATTGGCCAAACCAGACAGTCTGTACGTAAAAGAATAAATGGACATAAATCAGATGTCAAGAATTATAACATTCAAAAACTGCGGGGAGAACACTTCAATCTCTCTGGCCACTCAGTAAAAGATTTAAAGGTGGCAATTTTGCAACAGAAAAGCTTCAAAAACAGACTCCAATGAGAAACTGCTGAGCTTGAATTAATATGCAAACTAGATACCATTAATTTGGGTTTGAATAGAGACTGGGAGCGACTGGGTCATTACACATATTGAATCTATTTCCACATGTTAAGTATCCTCACACTTTCTTGTCAACTGTCTAAATGGGCCATCTTGATTATCACTACAAAAGTTTTCTTTTTTCCCCTCCAGCTGATAATAGCTCATCTTAATTAATTAGCCTCTTACAGTTTGTATGGCAACTTCCACCTTCTCTGTGTGTGTATATATATATCTTCTTACTATATGTTCCATTCTATGCATCCGATGAAGTGGGCTGTAGCCCACGAAAGCTTATGGGGAACTTGGGGGAGGTTTAGATTGGATATTAGGAAAAACTTTTTCACTAAGAGGATGGTGAAACACTGGAATGCGTTACCTAGGGAGGTGGTAGAATCTCCTTCCTTAGAGGTTTTTAAGGTCAGGCTTGACAAAGCCCTGGCTGGGATGATTTAACTGGGACTTGGTCCTGCTTCGAGCAGGGGGTTGGACTAGATGACCTTCTGGGGTCCCTTCCAACCCTGATATTCTATGATTCTATGATTATGGTCTAATAAATTTGTTAGTCTCTAAGGTGCCACAAGTACTCCTGTTATTTTTGCGGATACAGACGAACACAGCTGCTACTGTGAAATCAAGGTTTGTACTCTTTCACAGTTCCAACGCAGGAGATTGCAAGACTGGCTGATCCTTGGGACAAGGTCCCTTTGTACAGCAGCGTCTCTCTGATCAAAGGGCCCCCCCCACCAGTAGCGGGCCAGCGACCTGATTGTCATAAGAGTTCAGCCCCCATTTAGACACCTGAACAAAAAACCCAGATTAACACAAGTGCTCAAGCCTCCTCATTCTCCTTGGGAGCCGCTGGGTGCTGAGCACTTTTGAAAGTCCGGCCTCCATTCTCTGACCCGTTGGTCTTTCTTCCCCGCAGGCTCATGTGTTTCTCAGTCTGTTACAAACAGTTCTGTCCTTCACCTGACAATACATATACAAATCTGAAATTGGCTGCCCAATCCAACCGCAAAGATGTAAACCGGCTCATGCTGCTCCGAGTCTCAGAAAGGAACAGAAGTACACTCCTAGGCTGGGATCACGCTCTGTATTCACATGCCTGCAAGCAAGCCTGTACACACCCTGATCACCCTGACACTTAGAACCAGTTCTCTTCTCCCCACATTTCCCTTTCCCTCTGGGTCACCCCCATCTTTCCTCAGGCCTCTCCTGGTCTTCCCCACACATGTTCAGTATCAGTATTTTACTGCAGTTTTCCAGGCCTCTCCTCTCCTGCCAGCAGTTGTCCTATCCTGTCTCACCCTTATCACACTGGGTCATCATCTCTGTTCAATGCGCCTCCTGTCAAACAGCCCAGCTGTGCTGATCTGGTGGAGTGAGAAAGAGAGAGCTGCTTAAAAGGTTGGGGAGGAGAGAGCTCACAGCAGGATAGGATGGAGGCTCATAAACTTTAAATCCTATGTCCCAGCCCTGCTGCCCCCCAACCCACACACACACACCATCCAGCCTGAAACTCCCCTTTCTCAATTTCATCCCTTAATTCCTCTTTACACCACCTTAAACAGTCCCTTCTCTGAGCAGCGCTGTAGGGTTAGATACTACACTTGCTTGAAGGGACTATTTCCCCCACCCCGTGGCTATCACTCAACCAAACTTTATGTATTCAACTCAACCTTTCCTTATCAGTCAACCCCTCCAGTCCCCTCAATCATTTTGGGTGAACTCTGCCTGCAGATCTAACTGTCATGCTGTTTTGGCCCAGCAGGGACACCAGAACAGAGCCCTCTCCTCCCAGAGAAGCTTATGTCACAAGTGTTTTGATGTACTAATCCTTTGAATGAGTATGTGCATTATTCATAGCTGCAGTCCAATCCCACTTTTTTGAGACAGCGAGCCCAGTTCTCCTCTCACACCACTCACTTCATTGGCGTTACTCCTGACACACACCAAGTTAAGTGAAAGGAGAACGTGGCCCTTCATTTTTAAAAGGCGACCAGCAACTGGAAAGATTAAGCCTTTGTGGGGTTATATGCTACACTGCGTCTGCTCAGAGAGGAGCAGTACAATGTTCATTTGAAATGTACTGGGGTTTTCTTCTTTTTGATTTCCCACAGATGTCCTGCCCGATTCCCATTCTGCATCCCGGCACGCACCATGCTAGGATGTCACCGCTGTCACAGAACTTGCTGGCACACAGAGCTGACATGGGTGTACATGGGAAGGGAATTACTAACAATACCACCTAGCTTTTATATAACCCTCTTCATTGCGAGATCTTAAAGCACTTTGCAGAGGAGCTCAGTAGTCACTATTCCCGTTTTATGATGGGGAAACTGAGGCACAGGGCTGTGAAGTGACTTGCCCAAGGTCGCTCAGCAGGCCACTGACAGAGCCCGAAATTGAGTGCAGGTCTCCAGCGTCGCAGTCTGCTTCCCTTAAAGTAAAGGCACTGCATCGCAGCAGCCCCAGAAGGATGAGAATCTACTCCCTCTGCAGCACTCACCACTCCTACACTTATCTGCGAGTGGCTCACAAGACAGCTAGTAGGTGCCTTTGTCCCCTGTAAGCTGTGTCCGTTCCCCATAGCACTTTAACCCCGTGCTGGCCTGCAGAGCTTTGGGACAAGCAGACGGGACTGACCTCAGTCAATCACTGAAGTGGAACCTCACAGAAATGGGGGATGGATTCAACCCAGTAATAAATCCACGACCACCTAGGAATTCCAGACTGCCCCATTATGACAATTTCACTGTGGTTTCTGGGACAGAACTCAGCTCCTCTGGCTCCAGAAGCCCAGTCCCCTGCTAGAAGAGAATCTCTGTTAGCAGTCTAGGTCCTATGACACACAGTTGAGCAGTTCTGATTCTCTCCAGCAGAGAGCAAGGACAACACACACACTAGCCCGGTCCTCTCAGCCTAAGTGGCCAAAGTCCAACCCACAACAAGGCAGGACTGGTCCCTACTGTATGTTTTTCCATTGCTTTGTTCATTTTCAAACGACTGGCTCCCCCATTTCAGTGGGATTTGTACTTCAACTGTACAACAGCGGTTCGGTTAATCAAGGCGAGCAATGCAGTAAAAAAAAAAAAAAAGAGGGAGAGAGAGCCTTTCAAATAGGAAATACATATATCCCAGGTGCTTGTTCAATTAAACCTTGATCGGTTTATGTACCTATTATTAGCTGAAAGGGTGTGTGTGACTAACTCACACA
The DNA here is from genome assembly GCF_015237465.2 of Chelonia mydas. Taxonomy (NCBI): domain Eukaryota; kingdom Metazoa; phylum Chordata; order Testudines; family Cheloniidae; genus Chelonia; species Chelonia mydas. The sequence goes on from NC_057849.1 coordinate 337,659,335, forward strand.
CTGTACCTACACGCAGCATAGCCCAGGGCAAGGCGGACAGTCAAATCCCAGCCCAAGCAAACAGGAAGCCAACCAGCTTTTCAAACGCTGCAATGATCATAAACCACCCCCTAAGCACAGCGCGGAAACCAGCAGCAGCAGCCCGGCCCTGGCCCCCAGATCAGCGGCGCCCGGTGTTCCCGCAGCCCCCGGCCTTGAGCTGGGGGGGGGGGGAGGTCACCCCAAATCCCACCGTCCTCCTCTTTGCCATTCAACCCTCCTGCAGCCCCCGAGCCCGCTGCAGGGGCGGGTGGGGCAGCCACGCCTCGCCCGCCGAGCCGGGGGGGCAGGGGCAGGGGCATGTGCCCGCAGGGGCGCCCTTACCTTTTCGGAAGGGCATGATGAGCCGCGCGGCAGCAGGGATCGCTCGGAGCCGGACGCCTGGGTTCCGCAGCCTCCCCCTGCCGGCGAGGCTTGTCCGTCCGTCCGTCTGTCTGTCTCTCAGTGGGAAACAGACATACTTGGTCAAGTCCCGGCGGCAAGCGGCGTCACCGGAGCGCGGCAGGAGGCAGAGGAGGAAGTTAAGCCCTTTAACCCGTCTCTCCCCGCAGCCGCCGGCAGAGCTGGCAGCCGCACCGGGCGGGGGCCGGGGGTGCTCGGTCTGCAGAGATCGGGAGGGCAGGGAGTCGGGTGACCAGGCAGCAAATGTGAAAAATCAGGACGGGGGTGGGGGGTAATGGAGGGGGGGTAAAAGGAGGGGGGGGAAATTTTGTGGCCCCCTGCCCACAAAAGAGCGATGCAGAGGCAAATGCAGTGGGTTGGTGCCCAGCTAGGTATTATTGTTAGTATATAAGAAAAAGATCCCAAAATCGGGAGGGCCCCTATAAAATGGGCACATCGAGCCGGGAGGGATGCTGGCGGGTGCCGAACTATCTGCAGCCCGGAGGACAATTGCCTGGGGGTGCAGGGCGGGCATCTTTCCAAGGCGTGGCTGGGGCAGGCGACGTTTACAGGGAAACAGGCCGGGGAGCAGAAACTGCCCATGCACCGAGGCTGTGGAGAGGTGACTCCAGTCTCCCTCTTATTTAATATTTGCCTGGCGTCAACCCCGAGGCAGAGGTGGCTTCAGATTTATGTATTTACCCTGGGCCCCTGCTCCCCCGGGGCCCAAGAACTGGGGAAATCCTCGGGAGCCATGCACCCCACCCCCCTCGACACACACACACACATTTTTAAAGGAGGGCCAGGCCTGGCGCTCACTTTTGAGCCTGGGCGGCGTAGTCTTAGGCAGGCGCAAAGCCCCTGCTAGCAGCACCAGCCTCTTTCCAGTGGGGGGGTTGAGGTGGGCCTGAGCCCCTCCCCCTCACCACAGGGCCCCACAACCTGCTTCTCCTCCACCTCCTCCCTCCCAAGGCCCCACCCGCAGGCCAGGTTGGAAGCTGGAGCCAGGCCCTAGTAAGAGCCAGCCAGCCTGGCCCCTGGGAGGAGCTCGACACTCCACCTGCCCTGGACAATGTGCCCTGGGGGGAGGGGACATGGTCCAAGGGCTCCTCTTGGGCCCCCGGGCAGGTGAAGGGTCCAAGTCTCCCCACAGTGGCCTGAGCTCCCTGGCCTGGCTCTGGCTTCCAGCCTGTCCAGGGGGTGGGGCATTACGGGGAAGAGGCGGAGCAAGGGGCAGGGCCACACTTCCCCTGCTGGTGCCTCCCCCCACTTCTAGACATCTTCCAGTCCTCCTGCAGGGCCCCCAGATTGGCTGGGGCCCCTGGCCAGTGCGTTACTCAGCCACTGTACCTAGGAGCCCCAGCCATGGATCTAGGGTTGCCATTGTCCTAGAGCCTCCAGGATTAATCTTTAATTAAGGATTATGGCATGCAATGAAACCTCCAGGAATATGTCCAACCAAAATTGGCAACCCTATGTGGATCAGGGCCCCCTCTGCTAAGTGCTGTAGGAACACAAAAATGGCCCCTGCCCACAAAAGAGTGATACAGAGGCAAATGCAGTGGGTTGGTGCCCAGTCTATGAATTGCAGGTGCACTGGCCGGGGGGAGCTGTAAAAATAAAGAATTCCTCTCATTGTGCGCGCAGCTTGCAACCTCCAGCTCCACCCCACCTCTCATTGCATTTGCAACTGCTGTTGTGCAATCATCACTAACTTCACCCTGCCCCCCCCCTTCCTGGAACTCAAGGTAAATGCCAGGTTTCAGAGTAACAGCCGTGTTAGTCTGTATTCGCAAAAAGAAAAGGAGGACTTGTGGCACCTTAGAGACTAACCAATTTATTTGAGCATGAGCTTTCGTGAGCTACAGCTCACTTCATCGGATGCATACTGTGGAAATCGCAGAAGACATTATATACACAGACATCATGAAACAATACCTCCTCCCACCCCACTCTCCTGCTGGTAATAGCTTATCTAAAGTGATCATCAAGTTGGGCCATTTCCAGCACAAATCCAGGTTTTCTCACCCTCCGCCCTCCCACAAACAAACTCACTCTCTTGCTGGTAATAGCCCATCCAAAGTGACCACTGTCTTCACAATGTGTATGATAATCAAGGTGGGCCATTTCCTGCAGAAATCCAGGTTCTCTCACCCCCTCACCCCCCTCCAAAAACCACACACACAAACTCACTCTCCTGCTGGTAATAGCCTATCCAAAGTGACCACTCTCCTTACAACCTGCATGAAAATCAAAGTGGGCCATTTCCAGCACAAATCCAGGTTTTCTCACTCCCCCGCCCCCCCCCCCCCACACAAACTCACTCTCCTGCTGGCAATAGCTCATCCAAACTGACCACTCTCCCCACACTGTGCATGGCAATCAAGGTGGGCCACTTCCAGCGTAAATCCAAGTTTAACCAGAACGTCGGGGGGGGGGGGGGGGGGGGGAGGAAAAAACAAGGGGAAATAGGCTACCTTGCATAATGACTTAGCCACTCCCAGTCTCTATTTAAGCCTAAATTAATAGTATCCAATTTGCAAATGAATTCCAATTCAGCAGTTTCTCGCTGGACTCTGGATTTGAAGTTTTTTTGTTGTAAGATAGCGACCTTCATGTCTCTGATTGCGTGACCAGAGAGATTGAAGTGTTCTCCAACTGGTTTATGGATGTTATAATTCTTGACATCTGATTTGTGTCCATTTATTCTTTTACGTAGAGACTGTCCAGTTTGACCAATGTACATGGCAGAGGGGCATTGCTGGCACATGATGGCATATATCACATTGGTGGATGTGCAGGTGAACGAGCCTCTGATAGTGTGGCTGATGTTGTTAGGCCCTGTGATGGTGTCCCCTGAATAGATATGTGGGCACAGTTGGCAACGGGCTTTGTTGCAAGGATAGGTTCCTGGGCTAGTGGTTCTGTTGTGTGGTATGTGGTTGCTGGTGAGTATTCGCTTCAGGTTGGGGGGTTGTCTGTAGGCAAGGACTGGCCTGTCTCCCAAGATTTGTGAGAGTGTTGGGTCATCCTTCAGGATAGGTTGTAGATCCTTAATAATGCGTTGGAGGGGTTTTAGTTGGGGGCTGAAGGTGACAGCTAGTGGCGTTCTGTTATTTTCTTTGTTAGGCCTGTCCTGTAGTAGGTGACTTCTGGGAACTCTTCTGGCTCTATCAATCTGTTTCTTCACTTCCGCAGGTGGGTATTGTAGTTGTAAGAATGCTTGATAGAGATCTTGTAGGTGTTTGTCTCTGTCTGAGGGATTGGAGCAAATGCGGTTGTATCGCAGAGCTTGGCTGTAGACGATGGATCGTGTGGTGTGGTCAGGGTGAAAGCTGGAGGCATGTAGGTAGGAATAGCGGTCAGTAGGTTTCCGGTATAGGGTGGTGTTTATGTGACCATTGTTTATTAGCACTGTAGTGTCCAGGAAGTGGATCTCTTGTGTGGACTGGACCAGGCTGAGGTTGATGGTGGGATGGAAATTGTTGAAATCATGGTGGAATTCCTCAAGGGCTTCTTTTCCATGGGTCCAGATGATGAAGATGTCATCAATATAGCGCAAGTAGAGTAGAGGCGTTAGGGGACGAGAGCTGAGGAAGCGTTGTTCTAAATCAGCCATAAAAATGTTGGCATACTGTGGGGCCATGCGGGTACCCATAGCAGTGCCGCTGATCTGAAGGTATACATTGTCCCCAAATGTAAAATAGTTATGGGTAAGGACAAAGTCACAAAGTTCAGCCACCAGGTTAGCCGTGACATTATCGGGGATAGTGTTCTTGACGGCTTGTAGTCCATCTTTGTGTGGAATGTTGGTGTAGAGGGCTTCTACATCCATAGTGGCTAGGATGGTGTTATCAGGAAGATCACCGATGGATTGTAGTTTCCTCAGGAAGTCAGTGGTATCTCGAAGGTAGCTGGGAGTGCTGGTAGCGTAGGGCCTGAGGAGGGAGTCTACATAGCCAGACAATCCTGCTGTCAGGGTGCCAATGCCTGAGATGATGGGGCGCCCAGGATTTCCAGGTTTATGGATCTTGGGTAGTAGATAGAATATCCCAGGTCGGGGTTCCAGGGGTGTGTCTGTGCGGATTTGATCTTGTGCTTTTTCAGGAAGTTTCTTGAGCAAATGCTGTAGTTGCTTTTGGTAACTCTCAGTGGGATCATAGGGTAATGGCTTGTAGAAAGTGGTGTTGGAGAGCTGCCGAGCAGCCTCTTGTTCATATTCCGACCTATTCATGATGACAACAGCACCTCCTTTGTCAGCCTTTTTGATTATGATGTCAGAGTTGTTTCTGAGGCTGTGGATGGCATTGTGTTCCGCACGGCTGAGGTTATGGGGCAAGTGATGCTGCTTTTCCACAATTTCAGCCCGTGCATGTCGGCGGAAGCACTCTATGTAGAAGTCCAGTCTGCTGTTTCGACCTTCAGGAGGAGTCCACCTAGAATCCTTCTTTTTGTAATGTTGGTCGGGAGGCCTCTGTGGATTAGTATGTTGTTCAGAGGTATTTTGGAAATATTCCTTGAGTCGGAGACGTCGAAAATAGGATTCTAGGTCACCACAGAACTGTATCATGTTCGTGGGGGTGGAGGGGCAGAAGGAGAGGCCCCGAGATAGGACAGCTGCTTCTGCTGGGCTGAGAGTATAGTTGGATAGATTAACAATATTGCTGGGTGGGTTGAGGGAACCATTGCTGTGGCCCCTTGTAGCATGTAGTAGTTTAGAAAGTTTAGTGTCCTTTTTCTTTTGTAGAGAAGCAAAGTGTGTGTTGTAAATGGCTTGTCTAGTTTTAGTAAAATCCAGCCACGAGGAAGTTTGTGTGGAAGGTTGGTTTTTTATGAGAGTATCCAGTTAAATGGAGTGGAAGGCCAACGCAGGTAAATGCGTTGGCCTTCCACTCCATCGCAATGAGTTGCATATGCAGTGGGGAGGAAGGAGAGGAGTTCTATTTCCTATGCCATAGATGTGTAAATGCAATGGATGTGGGAACACGGATTATTATAATGACTGATTACAGTGCATTAATATGCAACGGGAGGGTGATCTTTACAAGGACATAGGACTAGCCTATATACTGAATACCACAAAAGGTGAATGAACACGAATTTAGTTATTTCGGTGCATGTTTGTGTGCACAGCCCATAGTTTCAAATGCAATGCAGTTGATAGATATTTCTCTCCAGGATTAATGTAAAACCTATTGTTTACATTTGAACAGGATGGGGAAATTGGAATAGGATATTAGGCAGCTGCAAGAGGCGAGCCACCTACCCTTGGAAATTCACCGTGGTTACTCATTGCCCTCTCTAACAGACCTCGTTCAAGAGAAACTTCTTATGCTAAACAGAGCTGTATCCAATATATTTTTCTTCCAACAAAACAATAAGAAGCTGGCTGGCGTGTTGTATGTTGCCATACCCCTATACTGAATAGAGTCAGGACTGCTCGATGGAGTCATAGGCCGTATACAAACTGTTAAATGTTGATTCCCCTTAGTCCAGCAGGATCTGAAATCTACCACTGCCGTCACTGTGAAACCCTGCATGCCATTCTATGCAGCGCAGCAATGCCCAGGCACTGCCCATGGTCATGAATTTATTAGAGTCACAGCACTCTTATTGTGACTTTCGTCCGGGGCTCTCACCACATTTTGTGGGCAATTACGCAGGCAACTGCTGCTGATTACGATAGTCATAACCGTCTCACTTTGCCCTGTGCTTCCTCAATCTCTTTTATTGTTCTGTAGGGCAAAGACTATCTTTCTGTGACCTGCCTAGCACAATGGGACCCTGATCCAGAGCCTCTAGGCACCCCCACAATACAAGTCATTAGTGAATCCTCACAACTCCTCACATGAGGCAGGTAAATATTAGACAGCTAAATACAGAAAGAGCGGTATTAAAGACAGTGCTAAGGCACCGGGGTACATTGATGGATGCTATGCAAATGCCTGTGTGCAATAATAATTACAAAGGAGGGGACAGCCAGAGCATAGGTACAAGGTTTTCAGTAGCTTGGCTTTCTTCCTACTTCAATCTTTGTCAATGTAGAATAAAAATGTACATTGAGCATAAGTGTTTTACTGTGTGTTTAAAATCACATTACCTGCTACTTAGGCCTGGTCTACACTAGCGCTCTATGTCGATGTAAGTTATGCAACTTAAGTCAACGTAGCTTAATCAACTTAAAGCAGTGTCTGCTCCATGCTATGTCAATGGGAGATGCTCTCCAGTCAACATAATTAATCCCCCTTAACAAGAGGCGGAAGTTAAGTCGACAGGAGAGCGCTGGCCTGTCGACTTACCACATCTTCACTAGTGAAATCGTTAAATCGATGCTACTGCATCGATCGCAGCAGTGCCGATTTAGCCTGTAGTGTAGACAAGGCCATAGATTGTAAGCCCTTTGGGGCAGGGTCCTTCTTTTTGTTCTGTATTTATGCAGTGCCTGAGATGATGGGGTCTTTGTCCATGACTGAGACTCCTAGGCCTTATGATCATTTACATCAGTGGTTTTCAAACCATGGGATGCAACCCAAAACTGGGTCACGCAGGCTGCAGTCGGCATGGCCGACCAGGCCATTAAAAGTCCCGTTGGTGGTGCTGCCCGGCTAAGACAGGCTAGTCCCTACCTGTTCTGACACCGCGCTGCGCCCCAGAAGCGGCCAGCAGGTCCGGCTCCTAGGTGGTGGGGGCCACGGGCTCCGTGTGCTGCCCCCCGCACTGGCTCCGCAATCCCATTGGCCAGGAACAGGCCAATGGGAGTGGGGCGTGGGGCAGTGCCAGCAGGCAAGAGCCGCATGGAGCTGCTTGCGCACCTCCACCTAGGATCCAGACCTGCTGCTGGCCGCTTCCAGGGTGCGGTGCGGTCCGCAGTGCCAGGACAGGCAGGAAGCCTGCCTCTGCACCCCAACTGCGCCGCTGACCAGGAGCTGCCAGAGGTAAGCCCACACCCCAATCCCCTGCCCCATCCCTGAGCCCCCCCCACAAACCCAGATCCCCTTCCTGCACCCCAAACCCCTCATCCCCAGCCCCACCCCAGAGCCTGCATCCGCACCCCAGGCCCTGACCCCCTCCCGCACCCCAGCCCAGAGCCCCCTCCCACACCCTGAAGCCCTCATTCCTGGCCCCACCCCGCAGCCCAAACCTCTGCCCCAGCCCTGAGCCCCTTCCACACCCCAAACCCCTCATCCTTAGCTCCACTGGGTCATGGGCATCAACAATTTTCTTCATTGGGTTGCCAGAAAAAAAGTTTGAAAACCACTAATATACATAACACATAGTAAGAGCCAGGAACTCCAGATTCTAATCCTGACTCGCTGTGGGGCACTGCAGCAAATGGGGCTCAGCACAGATGCCAGGGTGGTGCTCATTACAAGCTCAAGGCCCAAGTCAGTAATGAGCCAATAACTGAGCATGGTGCTAGGAAGCAGTATGTTGTTACAAGTGTCACGGCAGTTTTGGAGAGGGTGTGTCAACCCCAGTGCTCAAATTCGCTATCTGAATGCTTAAATCCTGCCTACATTTCCGCTGTGGGTTCAGTTGGTCACATGCTGCTTAACTTCCGGCCCTGAACCTTGCAACATTTCTGCATGCTGTGAAGACAGCAACCCAACCCCAACTCAAAGAGGAAGAGTTGCAAAGCATTTGGGGATGCTTTGGGATGAAGATTATTTGGCCTAGATGAGGATTTTCACTGAGCTAGGAGCCTGAGTCCACTTTCTCCATAACTGGACACAGAGGGGAAAGGATGTTATTCATGGCTCTAAACCTGCATCTCTATTTTAAATTCCCTGTATCAGGGATTTTCATCATACATTGAAATGTTAGCAGTAGTTTTATTGTTCTCATTCTCCATCCCCAATATCTTCACGTGTGTTTAATTCACTCCATGCCAGATTCTGAGTAGCACCTTATTTTACAATTAGCCCAGTTTACATCAGGGAGGCTACTCATGAAATAAGGTGCTACTCAGTGGGATGAAGGGTATCTAAATCCAGCTCTCTGTGTATACATCAAAACAGGTGCATGCACCAGGAAGGGTAAACATGAGCAATTAATTTCTCACAGCATATTCTCATCATAGGCCAACAGAACTTAATAGGGACACGTAAAGAGAAACTGTTACCCATGGACCTCTCCAGGCCAACTGGCAAGGGGGATACAAGAATACCCTGATTCAGGTATGTACATTCTGGCTCTCCAAAGAGCTTCATGTGAGGTCTTAAATGAAAGCCAGGGTCACACTGGTATTAATCTCATTGTGAAATGTACTTACAGATAATAGATAAGGAGTTATTTATCTATATTGAAAATACTTTCTTCGATTCGCTATCACAGTGGAGGTGGAGAATCATAGAAGTGTAGGATTGGAAGGGACCTCAATAGGTCATCTAGTCCAGTCCCTTGCACTGAAATGGGAATAAGTATTATCTAGACCACCTCTGAAAGATGTTTGTCTAGTCTGTTCTTAAAAACCTCCAATGATGGTGATTCCACAACCTTCCTAGGCAATTTCTTTAACTGCTTAATTACCCTGACAGGAAGTTTTTCCTAGTTTCTTAGCTAAATCTCCCTTGCTGCAACTTAAGCCCATTACTTCTTGTTCTATCCTCATTGGATAAGGAAAACACCTTCTCTTTTTAAACAACCTTTTATGTATTTGAAGACTTATGTCCCACCTCAGTCTTCTCTTCTCCAGACTAAACAAACCCAATTTTTTCAATCTTTCCTCACAGGTCATATTTTCTAGACCTTCGATCATTTTTGTTGCTCTCCTCTGAACCTTCTCCAATTTCTCCATGTCTTTCCTGAAGTATGCTGCCCAGAACTGACCACAATACTCCAGTTGAGGCCTTGTTAGTGTTGAGCAGAGTGGAAGAATTATTTCTTGTGTCTTACTTACAACACTCTAATATATCCCAGAATGATGTTTGGCTTTTTTGGAACGCTATTGCAGTGTTGATGTATTTAGTTTGTGATCCACTATAATCCCTAGATCCTTTTCTGCAGCACTCCTTTCTAGGCAGTAATTTCATTTCTCATTTTGTATTTGTGCAATTCATTATTCCTTCCTAAGTGGAGTACTTTGCATTTGTCCTTACTGAATTTCATTCTATTTATTTCAGACCATTTCTCCTGTTTTTTCAAGATCATTTTGAATTCCAATTCTTTCCTCCAAATGCTTGTAACCCCTCCCAGTTTGCTGTCTTCTGAAAATTTTATAATTGTACTTTCTGTGATGCCACCAGACAAGTGCCAGCTCATGCCGAAGTCCCCATGTGTCAATTGAACACTGACAAATATGTAGCTGGAATCAGTCTGGTTTACCTGTGTGTTAGTATTGTTACAATGGTATTAGAATTATAAGAATGTGTTTAGACTTGATTGAATGCTTGTGAGTTGCTGGATGCATTAATCTCACTTATAACATCTGTATCCCTTATCCAAGGTAATGTTTGAGTGGCTGTATTTGAGCCTCAGGGGCTGTGTAAATCACTAGACAGGAGAGTGGCATTAACCAACATGAAGTGCTGATCTCCAGCAGAAGGTATTACATCTTGTCCGACAGGAAAGGTCCATTGACACCCGCTGGACTATTGTGGGATGTTAAAGAGGACAAACAATGTTGGTTGTTCTGCCCTCCTGTTGGATCATATTAAAGAAGTTCTGTATTAAAATCACAAATGAGTTTGATTCCCCATAATTAGTAATACGCTGGAATTTAAACTAAGAAGTCTCTTGTTTTTTGGTCTCTTGTTTTTACTGTTTCTTACCCTCTCTGTGTGAAACTTGCAAGCTGCTAATTGTGTTAGTACATCCTAAGACAAAGTCTGTTCTCAAAGCAATACTTTGTAACAACAACTACTCACACAGAGAGAGACTCAAAGCGATACTTTGTAACAACAGAAACAGCACACAGAGACTCCCCGCCCTTTTGTTGTATTTATCTCGCTTTGTTAAAATTGTGATTAAAATAGAGATAGAGGATGTATGTGGATGGATGCTTGGTATGGATAATAACTGAATGATCAGGGAGGTGCCAGCCTAAGAATCCAGTGTCCCTCGGCCAAAGAAGGCGTCAAGTGGAGACAACCAGAGGACCCCCGGAGGGCAGACTGGAATCCACCCAACAGCCTCAAGGATGGGAGAACCGAAGTACAACATGGAGCCGTGAGGAATGTGCCATCTGCTGATTGATTCAGCAACAGCATGATGAAGCAATTCCCATAGACTGGCATAAGAAGAAATTCCTATAAAAATGGACTCTAGAAACTGAGAACTTTGGGGTCTGATTCTGCAAACCAACTTCCAGGAGCGTCAGACGTGCCTCTGACAAGGCCCTGCTCCCTTCTCGTGTCCAGGCCACCTGGCCAGTGGCTTGGCACGAGCAACTCTAAGGCTGGTAACTATGATAACAACCTTGCAGAACCTGTGTGTGTGTGTATGAATGAATGTGTGAATAAATATGAAATTGAATGGAATGTTATAGCTATACCTAACTGTTTACTATGATTCTTTCTGTATTCGCAATAAATGTGGCATTTTGCCTTATTCCCTTTAATAAGATCCTGCTGGTTTTTATTTATTGGTATAACACTCCGCCCCATAAAGACAAGTCATGCAAAGTGGATTCCTCCCATCAGCTGAGTTTGCAGCTCAGAGCACATGGCCTTATTGGGATCCAGGAAGTGGACGGGCAAAGCCCGCCCACTGCTAAAGGATCCCCCCCCAGCCTAAGGGGGGGGTCCACAGGACCTGGAAAACAAAATAATTACAGGGGACAACTAATGAACAACAGGGACAGGAGTGCGGTCAAAGGGTCAAACGAAGGGAACCGGATGGGGACACCGAGCAGAGGACCCCGGACAGTGCCCACTGCTCTTCAAAGGTGTCAAGGGAGTCAGTGGATGCTGCCCAGAGGAACTCTGCCCGGAGGCGTGAATGGACAGAGGATCGGAAATAGACCCCACGTGGCAGGAGGGGGATAAAAACCCCAAATAGAAGAAACAGGATCTTTATGCTGCTTGCACTCTGGGGAAGGGGGCAAAGTTTACTAGGCATAAGCATGAGATTCCCAGCTGCAAAGGCCATATGACCTTTTTATTATAGAAGTTTCTGTTATCTTTTGAAAACTATTATATCTCATTTGTGTGTATATGTTTACTTGCTTTAACTCAGTAAATAACTCATTTCCTTTTCCTATTTAATAAATCTTTAGATAGTTTACTGTAGGCTTAGCTACAAGCATTGTCTTTGTGGGAGATCTAAAGTGCAATTGTAAATCAAAGTTTGAAACTCACTTCCCTCCTTAGCCCATGAGATCCCAGATTTGTTAATCTTCCAGGCAGACTGTAAAACCCGCCTTTCCCCCAGGCATTGAGCAGGTTGATGTGCTGGAGCAGAGAGTCATTACATTCTGATCACTTAGGGGGCTTGGGGAATAGACACATCTTCATTTTTTATATATTGAATACAGTTGTTTTAATCCATGGACAGTACCTAAGGTGTAAACTGGGTACTATAAAGTTTAAACAGGTAAATAAAGGAGTTGGGGAGAGCTGACCCATAGCTTTGGATTTCTTGATCATTGTACTTTGAAAATCTCACCCACACTGTTGCAGGGTCCCATCTGTTTGCATCAGATTTAAAAAAAAAAGAGGAAGGAAGCTATTCTAATAGATACTAAAACGTCAGCTGAACTAAACCAAATGCAGTTCAGAGGCAGAAAGCTAGAAGGATTTTTGCTCTTACCTGTCTATGCAATGCCAGAGCAGAAACAACGTGGGGTGGGTTGCTGTTTTGCTAGCACTTCCCTAACAGGCCCAGCCACACCCTCCCCATGACCTCTCTTTAAAGAGTTTACTCAGGTGATTCTAGGGTAAGCTGAACAGAGGGATGGGAATATATTCCCCCCCGCCCTTAGGTTTGTTTGTAAGAGCCGTCCAAAGTGTTCAGTTATTTTGGTTCCCAGGTTTAAAGCACAAGTTCAATTAAGATCCCAGCTGAGGTGTGTAACGATGGGGACGGCTGCTGTGCTACAGGCCAGTGGCAGTAAGGTGATGGTAGCTAGCTGCCCATAAATTAGAGCTGGGGACAGATCCTGAAATTCTTCATCAGGCATAAATCTCACCAAAACTGAGGAGGATTTTGCCTGAGAAACTACTTCAGGATTTGGCCCTCAGAGCTGCTAATTACTTGAAACATTTTTCCTTCCTGGGCACACTCCTAGAAGTAAAATGTGCTGAAGTCACAGAAGTAATGAGCATGCCAGATCATCTAGTACATTTTGGTGTCAATGATTTAATTGGTGATCTGCCCAGATGCATGGTATTTACCAGTCTGCACTGCTCATTGTCTCATCCACACAATCAATCTGATCCAGTGCAAATATCCCACTAACTCCCATGGCTATTGGACTGGGTCTGCCCCGGGTGGTGACACAGGCTGTCAGTCAGCCTGGGAAATAGAAAACAGAGGAGAATTACAGGGTCTTCTCTGTGTCCAGCAGCCAGGAAAAAGAATCCCCTTTATATTCATTACAACCAAGCCCTCTTTTCTACGACTCTGTGGTATTACCCTCATCTCCTGCCCATCTTGTGTCCAAGCACTGAACAAATAATGATTACATTAAGCACGCCCTGGATTTATATAAGTAAAGAGTATGGGGGCTGAAATGTAACACCAGGATAAAGTGCTCAGCATTTCTTCTTTAGGCATAGAAAGCTCTCTGGCTTTTCCCAGGGCATTCAGTGCGGAACAGCCGATTACATATCGGTGGCTGCCCAGCCAGGAAATTAGTATTGAACTGTTCTAACGTTCCAGTAAGTAACAGAGTCATCCTATACTGAAGCACGTGTTAGGGTATGGAAAGATGTGTGTGAAGATTGGGGGTGGGAGCAGTGATGCAAACTGGGCACCATTTATGGATTAAGGTAAAGCACAGGTTGTTTCCAATGAGGATTTCTGTTTAACGAATATATTGCCTAACCCAGATGAATTTTTTTTTTTTTTTTTTGCTGAACTCCAGCATTAGAGCTCACCCCATCGTATCACAGAGATTGGGTGTTTTATAAATGCCTTGAGACAAGCCATCAGATTAGACTGAGAGCTGTCAAAAATGCAGAGCCACACACTGTTGTACAAATCAATGGGCCGACGAGTCTAGTATCCTGTTTCTAACAGTGGTCAATTCTGGATGCTTGAGATGAAGGCATAAAATCTATGTATCAGACCTAACTGCATTTCCCCTTGGCAATAGCTTCTTCAGCCCCATCTTCCCCTGCCACCATGGCTTTCATGGCTTTTCTTCTGTTTCTGCAGCTGCCTACATGAGCTGATTTAGAAGCATGGCCTTGTGTCTTCCATGTAGTTAGCTCTCCCTTAGAATCTGACGACCATTCTATTGATGTCAAAGGGTTTAGAACTTTTTGATCCAACATGTATAACTAAATATAAAATTCCTGCTATAATGAAATCTCTCAGCCATTCTTACAGCACCTTTTGGATGAGATGTGTTTAGAAACCAATCCTGCTTCATGTAGCCCTGGCTACGATTATCCTTATTGTGATGCAGGTTATTTACAGAGAGCTAAATCCTGAAGTCTTTATTCAGTTTCTATTCAGGCAAAACTTTCCATTGAAACGGGAGTTTTGCTTGGAATGTCTATTAGCAGGGTAAGGGCGTCAGGATTTGCCTTTGCTTTCTTGGACAAATTAGAAATAAAACTGGGTGCAGCATTTCTAAACTATTATATGGAAAGTAAACTGGAGAATGGAAACAATAATACAAGTGGCTTCTTACTGCTGCCCAACTTTTCAGGAGTAAGTTTATTTTCATATTTGAGCTAAATCCCTGGTGTACTCAGTGTGTTTGGAGAGCTGAATTCTTGCAGGTGGGAACAATGCTTGGTTTGTATATTCCGAAATGAATGTGATATCAACCCGCTGTGGGGCTCTGTGCTTTATTCTGGATTTCACCACTGCTGACTGCTAAGAGAAAGGGAGGAAATGCTGGAAAGCTACAACGAGGAGCAGAGAAAGCAGATGTGAAGAAAATAATACTGTTCATTGGTCAATCTCAAACGGTTCTACAAGGAGATCAGAATCATTAGCCCCATTTTACAGATGGGGAAAATGAGGCACAGGGGAAGGGAAGTGACTTGACCAAGCCCACCCAGGAGGCCAGTAGTAGAGCCAGGATTAGAACTCCAAGCTCCCGAGTCACAGCCTAGTGTGCTGTCCACTAGGCTATACTGCATCACAAGCAAAAGAATGGCCATGCTGGGTCAGACCAATGGCCCTTCTAGCCCAATATCCTGTCTTCGGACTACGGCTGGTGCCAGATGTGTCAGAGGGAACGAACAGAGGAGGGCAATTATCAAGTGATCCATCCCATCATCCAGGCCCAACTTCTGGCAGTCAGACATTTAGGAATTCAGAGCATGGCATTGCAACGCTGACCCTCTTAGCTAATAGCCATTGATACAACTAGCCTCCATTAATTTATCCTGGTATCACACCCTCCAATTAACAGTACTCTTTGTTCCTTTGGCTTTCACCCTCTCTAAGTTTCTATTTCAGTCGTCCAATCTTCACACCCATTCTTTGTTCTCCTTATCCATGTAAAACCTTGCTCTCTGGTTTAGAAGGGCTGTTAGCATTTTAGCTCCTTCATGCTAAAAGATTCAAGAGTTGAGCTCCTCCGAGCATCAGCCACATTCTAATTACAAGACACTCCTCCCTGACATGGAGTCGGTAAGAAA
Source organism: Chelonia mydas (assembly GCF_015237465.2). Classification (NCBI taxonomy): domain Eukaryota; kingdom Metazoa; phylum Chordata; order Testudines; family Cheloniidae; genus Chelonia; species Chelonia mydas. The sequence continues at coordinate 337,674,514 of NC_057849.1, forward strand.
ACAAGATCAGGGGTAGCGTAGGTATGGTAATGCACATGACTCACTCCAGTAAGCTGGCTTTAGCACTGACTAGCATGATCAGGTTTGTTATAAACTCTTGCCACTGGGAGCTGGGAGAATCATAAAGGCTGTTTCTATGGAGAGGGAAGGCTGCACTCAGGTATATCTGTGGAGAGCTGAGAGCTGTCAGATTCACCCGGCATTTTTTAATAACGCAAAAAGCCCTGCCCAACATTCATTAATTTCCCCTACATTATCTTGCTTGCTGAGCTGTGGTTATAGTGACTCAAAGACTCGAGAAATGGCGTATAAAAATCATTTCATTAAAGGAACAATAAAGGCAAAAAACACTTTATCTAGACCAGCAGGAAGGGGGGACTGGGCAAAGAGGAAGAGGAAGGTGACTTTACAAGGTTAGTTTTTGATTGGAGAGAATTTCAGAGTTCATGGAGACTTTGGTGGGGGAAAAAAAGAGGGGAGGTAGAATTAATCTTTAGGATACAAATATTTTCCTGACTACCTGATAAATGGATGCGTTTGTGTGTGTGTATGAAAGTCTCCAAACGGGCTAAAATTTTCAGCACCACTGCAGTAGATTGTTATAACAAACTATTATAATTACACACAATTTGCCCATCTCTAACATCGTTCATCTAAGAAGCACAAACTCCTCTGAGGTCAATGTTTATTATTAAGCTCATTTTACAGATGCATAAATGGAGCTTCAGAGAAGTAAAGAGATTTCCCTGAGATTATGTGCTCACAGCAAGTCAGTAACAGAGCCAGGAATAGAACCCAGGCATCCTACCTCCCTAACCACAGCTCTAAGCCCTGAACCTTACACTATCTCCCTATGTTAGGAGATGCCCCGCCGCCATCCCTTGCAAAATAATGCACCGGCTCTTCCACGGTCAACATTAGAAAACTGGGAAACCAAACATATTTATCAAATAAATTACTTTACAGGTGAGAGGAACAGGAAACAACCACCCCTTGAGGACATTCAGTATTCCAAAGGTGAAAGTCACCCTTCTGATGAGGGGCAGGATAGGGGTGGATTTCATCCAATATCTGTGCAATCTTATGATAGACACTTCAACATGACTTAAGTTGGTTTCATGCTGGCTTCTCTGTTATTCAATGGCCATATTGTCTTTCAAAGTACATTGATTACCAAAGTCTCTGTTGTTGTGTGAGCACTTTGGGGCAGGGACTGTCTTTTTGTTGGGTGTTTGTATAACACCTAGTACAATGGGGGGCTGATCCATGACTCCTAGATGCTACCGCAGACAAATAATAAATATTGACACTGGAAAGCAATGAGCCAAGATTTGGGGGCCAAATGGAGCATGGATTTAGTGCATTAATTTTCTATAATACTGTAGGTTTCAGAGTAACAGCCGTGTTAAAGTCTGTATTCTCAAAAAGAAAAGGAGTACTTGTGGCACCTTAGCGACTAACCAATTTATTTGAGCATAAGCTTTCGTGAGCTACATGCATCCGATGAAGTGAGCTGTAGCTCACGAAAGCTTATGCTCAAATAAATTGGTTAGTCTCTAAGGTGCCACAAGTACTCCTTTTCTTTTTATAATACTGTAGTTCATGGTGAATTCAGTATTGGTGCCAGCCTTGCAGATGAGGTCCTCTCTCCACAGACCAGATATAGCTCAGGAAGCTTTAGTGCAAGTTTCCCTGTTACTGCCACCAAACTGATCTGGCGTGACCACCTCTAGGCGTAATGATGAAGTGGATTCTCCATATTCTTTCAGTCCTGGACCTCTCTGCTGAGATTTCTAGGCAGGGTGTCAATGGAGCTGGTAGTTTCCGTGACACAGATACCAGCCACCAAAGAACTGAACTGAAACCAATGTCATTTCACATAAGCCACAAAGCTGATCAGATGGTAAAGGATTCTGAACGTACCATCTCTGACTCCGGATTTGAACCATTAATGAGTAGGTGACTAGAATCATATCTTTAGCATCATTGATCCATACAGCGGCTAATGTTATTTTCAAGATTGTTTTATCACAGCCACAACTACCAAAGCGGTTTCTTTAAACAAGGAGTAAATTTATCACAAGCTCTTGGCTACATGAATCAGCAAAAAGAGGGGTTTACTATGCTCCATCCCAGCTGTGGGAAATCCATCTCTTATACAGGCTCATCTAATGTCCTGCCAGCATCAGACAAAACCAAGTCCCCTTTCCAGAAGATGTAACATGGGTAATTAAAGTGTTTAGAAAATACAAAGCATTTGCTTTGGCACAGTGGAAAATCCCTAATTTTGATTCTGACAGCTGCCAAGCAGGAAACTGGAGACTGGTTGTATCAATAGACAACCCCGGTCAGTCAGCTAATCTGTGGCATTGCCTGCCTGGCCTGCAGAAGGCTGCACTTTTATGTGAAACTGCAGACAGCTGGTTTATAAACTGAAACATTGCATGACAAACTGCAGGAATTTTCAAAGCAAAAATAGTACATCAATAAAACCCTCAAGTCAGAACGAGGCTGTATGTACCGGCCTTGGACCATGTCAAATTAACGTCATGAGTATATATTCTACTAGTGTCAGTCTGCATGGCTCATGTAGAAAAAGCCAAAGGCACGGCCTCACTAGAGAGACAGACTATCTCGTAAGAGCCAAATCCACTAATGCATTTTGATAAGCACCTGCGCTGACATTTCTTAGTATTTATATTTCATTTCCTTCCAATATATTATCAAACCTCTTATTTGTTTGTAATGTTCATGTGAATTAAGTGTACGAGAAAAGTGCTGGTTTGACAGCAAGTCCTCTATTAAGCAGAGCATGGGCAGCATGTGCTTTCCCACGCTGCCCAATCCAGACCTGGAGGAAGCTGACTCTTTAGAGCTGAGAAGCCAGTTTGGTCTCCATGGTCCACTCAACCCTCAGCCTTCCAATAAGAGAACCAATTGTGAGGCTATTTTAAATGATGTGGATTATGAATGTCAGCCAATATATTAGTAGCTCTTCGCTGGCAACAGTAGATCTTTAGGTCCGCTGTACAAGTGGGGAAAGAGGCAGCAAAACTATTTCCCACCCCCCGCTTCTATATATACTTGGTGCAAAGAGCCACTCATCCATTCCCACAGATCGCTGAATCATATGATCAAAATAGCATGAACTCTGAGTATTCGTACAGCAGCAAAAGCATTATTAATGGCATGAACTTTGTCTCAAGTTGGAAGCCAGGGGCTAGACCACAGAGAGCCCTAAGATACAGATTCCAGTCCTAACGGCCAAGATTCTATGGGCCTGTCACTTAACTTCTCTGCCTGTTGTCCCCATTGTAAAATCAGCTCCTACATAGCCCCCTCCTGAGTAAAGAGCCCTTTCAGCTCCTCAGGAGGAAGGCTCTACAGAAGTAGAAAGTGTTACTTTGATGAACACGTATAAAAAGGGAAATAAAAAAGGGATTAATTAGAAATAGGACTTTATTTCCCTCTCAGTGGGTTTTAGAGTTGCAGCATCGTTTTGTTTTACTGCTCCTAATTCACCATCTGGCAGCATCCAGAGGCCTCAAGCAGGACCAGGATCTCAAATGCGCTAGCTGCTGAACAAACAGAGAAAGAAAGAAACCTCTTGCTTGGGAGAATTCATTCAATTCCCGAACTACATTCAGCACTAAAGCATTGATTTAATTTCCATAGAGCTTTTGAAAGAAAGAGAACACAGAAGACTTCACGAAGGTGCATGTTAGCCTTGTGGAAACATGGATTTTCTTCTAATGACACATTGCGTACTGTGCCCCTCTTCTGGTAAATTGGCCTGGGCACTCACACCCAGAGCAAACACAGGAGTTTGATTTCAATTTATAAGTGAGCGAGGCAAGGCTAGCGTTCATGCACAGCGCAACCCAAAAATCGCACCCACCTCTTGCTTATTTTAGAAGATTCTGCAGAGAATCTGACATTTTGGGCAGTTATTAAAAAAACAAAAACTTTCCCAGCAGTGGGTTCTTTTGTTTCTATTGAATTTGAACATTTTTACCCCAGGGGGCTGGGTTACAATCCCAACTCTGCCACTGCCTGGTTTGGTGACCTTAGGCAAGTTACTTCCTGTCTCTGTACCTCTCTTTCTCTTTGTCTGTTATGCCTATTTAGATCCAGTTCCTTGAGGCGGGGACTGTTTCTTCCTATTTGTACAATGCCTCACACAATGGTGGCCTAAGCAGTTTGGGCCTCTGGGTGCTATCAATACAAATAATGCAAAACATTTTTGCTTGCCTGTTTGGTCTGGATTTTGGTTTGCAAGATTGATATTGAGCTTGGAGTACTTTTCTTTTCCTGCGTGGCTACCACATCACAGCTATGCATGTCTTAGCCTGTCTCTAAACTATCTCCAACCATGCCTTCCAAAAGTTAAGTATTGAAGCCCAATTCCCAGAGGTACCAAACAGCCAAAGCATCTACTGACTGATGGGAGCTACAACTGTCCAGCACCTCTGAAAATCAGGCCCCTTAAATGTAGTTACATGCCTAACTTTGGGCAGCCAAGATAAAAAATTCTGACCTTAACACTTCATGCTGTAAAACCTAGACTCTTCCTTGGCAAGTGGATACATAATATAAACATGTTCTTTTTCTTCTTAATTCATGCTAGCCGGCCACTTTCCTCTCCTGTTTTAATGGTTGCCCATTTAAGGCATCAGGAGCGTTAAAGAAAAAAAGTAACGCATTCAAGCCCCACGCTAATCAGATTATTTAAGACACACAGAGAGATGTGTGTGTGTGGAATGTGTCACTTACTTGTCACTCTTCACTTGAAGATAAGAAGCTTTTAAAAAAGAGCGAAGGAGTATTGGATTCTGTGGGTAATGTGCATTTGCAGAAGGTGATGAACAGCTGAGAGAATAAGAAATGATAGATTTGAGTGAGTAGCGGTTTAAGGTGTAGGTGTGGAAAGTTATTTCAGGAATTAATGGGAACATAAGCAGGCACTCACAATTAGAGCTTTTAATGTTGGAGGGGGAAAAAATACAGATGGTTGCACAGATTACCTGGGGGTCGAGATCCACCAAGGGACTTAGGCTTTGCAACACTGAGTATTGCAGCACCCAACTTCAGACACCTAGAAAATCTAGGAACACTGGAATCCACAAAGTTAGGTGCCCAGGCTCCCTGTACAATGAATGGGGAGAGAGAGGCACCTAAGAATCCGACCCACAAAAGCCACCACCTTAGGCAGAGAGCCACCTAAGCTAGCCAGTGGGAGATGCTAACGAGAGGTGTGTGCACTAAGCCATGCCTCTCTCAGAAATAAGCGCCTAGGTCCAGGCTGCAGGGAGGTACCTGTCTCTGCTAAGCAACCCATGAATGAGCACCTGCTGCCTGGAGCCAGCTGGTTCCAGCACCAAAGGCATTTTTTGCGGGAACAAATTAATTGCCTCTCTCGCCCCACACAGAACAGGAGAACAAGGTGGTGGTGCCAGTGTCCACCTCATAACTTTTAGCCCAGTGGTTAGAGCACACACCTGGGATGTGGGAAACCCAGGTTCAATACCCCCGAAGGATTTGGACAGAGACCACCCACCTCTCAGGAGCATGCTCTAACCACTGAGCTGTGGGACAGTCATTCTGACACGCACTCACAGGAAGAGTGGTTTTAAAGTTTTGTTTCTTGGACACCAATAGCTGGTCACAAACACAGGCCACACCCCTTTACTCAGGAAATACTTTAAGGCAGTAAATTAGGGCATCCATATTTGGTGAAGCAAGTGCAATTAATAAGTGACACAGTTTAAAGGACATTTTAGGGCACATCTGGGTAGAGTTAAATTGGGATGCTCAGGTCAGGGTATTTCAACAGTGCCTTTGTTCGAATGATCTGACTTTTACAAAGAAGTTAAGCCTCATCCTTATTACAGGCATTTCCTCATCTTAAACATGGGAAACCTAAAACGCAAAGAGGCTGTTCTAGGTCACAAAGTAAATCGATGGCAGAGCTGAAAATAGAACCTGGATCCCGTGCCCCCAGTCCTGTGATTTATCCATAGGCCACGCTGCTGCTCATTCAGGAATAACTCCTTAATGTCTGTAGTCAAGGTTTTGTAAGAGCAGATCCCAACCATCGCCACCAAGAGAGTGTAGGCTTAACAGTCCAAAACACAACGTGCAGGTGACTGATTTGGAGGTCAGGTCTTGAAGGACAGAAAAATCTGCATTTAAAACAGCGACGAAGCAGATACACTAGGTAGAATACAAGTCTTGTTTTTTAAAAAAAGACTGTAAATCAGGACACAAAGGTTCACACAGAGATTGCTGGGAAGTAAACAGACAAAAATACCACAAGCAAAAAAATCCAACAAGATCAAGGTGTTTGTTTTTTTTAAGGGATCAGCTGATAAAAATGCAGTGACATAAGATATTCACAGCACTGATCAACTACTGGCCTACACCCATAAAAATACATTTATACATGGGGAAAAGACATCCAAGTATCTCACCCTCCAGCAAGCTAAAAGGCTCTTGAGGCTCGTATCCATTTTAAAACCTTTGTATGATTCCTGTGGCACTTCTACTGTGATACAGGTTGGGTAAGAGATAACCACCCAGGGCCATCTATCTTTCTCTCTCTCTCTCACACACACACACACAAAACAATGGAGTAAGCTGTTATGTACAAGTCAATGCGAGACAGAACAGTTTTAGTGTTCTTTGTATCCAGCTCTTCACAGTCTTTTGGATTCTTACACATGGATTCTTTTCAACACACTGGTACAGGTCACACAATATTTCAAGAGGAGTTCAAATGCTCGGCCCTTAAAAACATTCAATAGATCTAATGAGGCTTAAACAGAGCTACAAGTGCCATCATCATGCCACTTTAAAAAAAAAAAAAATTACTGGACAGATTCGGTGTTCAGCGGAAGTGAAAACACAGAGGACTCTGGCTAGAACCAAGCATGAAGAATTTACATGCCCTTCAGTACTGACCTGTAACTCTCCTAATAGATCAGTCCTGGCCCTTTCAAGCAAAGATGGCCAATAATACGTGGTTTGATGAAGTGTCCACTTGGAGACCTTCAAACCATATGTAAACTGGGGCTCATACATAGATCGCCAGCTCTGGATGGCTAGTTGCATCAAGTCTCTCTCCTGGTTCTTGTGGGTTTAATTTACGTATTTTGTCTAGGTTCAGGGGGAGGAGTAAGAATTTCAAATTCTTTCCTTGGTACTTTTCTCTGCATTCTGGTATGGAAAAGATTTTCCCTAAAACAAGTCCTTAATGAGTCAGAAGAGAACAGAGAAGCTGTTGCCTGTCCAGAGTCCCCAAATTACTTTGGATTGGGGAAACTGGAGGTTTATGAGCTGAGTAGAGATTCCACCATGAAGCATCAGAAAAGAAAAATATCCCAGCCCACAGTTCTTTTCCAAAGCTTGCTGCTCACAGCAGATGTAGCCTGATGTGCTCCATTCTACAGCACTAGAACAAGGAAACCAGAAAAAGACAAAACAGCTCTTCAGCGGTGGGTTTCAAGAGAGTGCAATTAATTGAAAGCTACAAAAAACAGGATTCCAGACCAGTAAACAGAACCTGTGCAATCAAAACACACAGATGTGAATCTTTCAAAGGATTTATACTTAAAAACAAAACAAAATAAGCGTCAGTCACAATGAATGTGAAAAATCCATTCAAGGGGGCTTGTGTCCAGTTTGCTTGGAATGCTGCCGTCTCCTCTCTACTCCCAGCCTCCAGCTGAAAACACAATCGCTGGCACAGTGACAACCTGAGCTAGGTCCTTAAATCAGACTAGCTCTGCCAGATCCAGTACTCTGAACTTATCCAGGTTGTAGAAACAAGCCTTTACCACTCGTCCACCAAAGTATCTTCCATTCAGATCCACCACAGCTGGAATCCAAGCCAAAAACAGGTCATTAAACACCAAGTAAGGTAAGCAATTCTCCAGCTAACACAGTTCTGCTTAAAAAAAAATAACTATTTTTAAAAATCAACTTTTGGAAATTAACAGGAATTATAGTGCAATCTCTGACCTTTAATTGCTGATTCAACCCTCTCAAACTCTAAAAATATTCTCACTGCTTCATCATCAGGGGCACCAGGAATCTGACAAAAGAGACAGTTGATCAGAATGGTGAAAATACAGCTATGAACTGTTGGGCTTTATAGGAAAAGCAGGTAGGATTAAAAACATACAGCAACCAGATGTGGTCCCATCAAGTTGCCAATGTGGTGCTCAGTGCTAGCCAGGCTGAGTCCCACTTCTTTCTGGGGAAAGGCTGTTCATTGGAACAGGTCTATAGCCATACACTGCTACATGCCAAACTTCACAATAACTTGATGTACAAGGCGGGGCTATCGCAGCAAGAACCAAACAGTCCCAAGCACTTCCAGCTCAGCGTTTTTGCCTACTTCCTCATCTGAAAAGTTAAGCATTTATAGATGTGGTGGAGAAAGAGGTCAATTAATTCTTACCTCAAAGATGACACATTTCCCAACCTTGCCATATTTTTCACATTCTTCCTTGGTTTCACCTTCTAGATCTTCATCAACCTCTCCAGCACCTACCATGTTCTGCAAGTAAAGAGAGGAAAACCAATTCAACAGATGGATGCTAAACACAGGGTGCAGCCTGCCACCAGGGGGAGCATTATATTGAAACTATGAATGAGTTATAAGTGTCAGTTTATCAAATCATAGGCCACCCATTCTAGCATCACATGGTGCTAGACAATTCCCTGGCACTAAGATGCTATCCTTGAGTTATTGTTTCCTTTGTATGGCCCAAAGTCATGTTAACTGGTTAATACAGGACAGATCAGCTGTGTTATCACAAGTTATTGATCAAAACCTTGTACTTTCAATGTACTCAAACGGCAAAAAACAAAACTTCTCTTCAGTCCCCACGCTAGACACATCAAGACTAATAATCAGAGGTATTATGGCAACTGTTAGGTATTTTCCAACAACACAGCAGGACAAGAATAAGACCACAGTGCACAATGTAGGGGGAAAAAAGTTTGCATCTCATGGAGCTTTTATAACAGGAGAAAGGGGTCTGAGCACTAAAATTGAAACACACAGTCTATATTACAAAATGTGAAGTTAAATGTCCTCTTGACTCACCCTTAATAAGACCACTTTCGTTGGGCACTTTAGTATCTCTGTTAATGGATTCGAATCAGCTTTCTTGGATGCATCTACTACAAAGAGAGTAAGTCATGGTATATGTTAAATTTTTTTAGAACATGTTCATTGGGGGGGCCTACATCAAACTGTTCCAATAGTTGCATTCAGTTACAAACCACTAAATGTAGTCTCGGAATAAAGGCCTTTCACTGAACCAAGTCACTTCATGGCTACTTGAACAATTACTAGAACAAGTGGCTCCGTTTTAACAGGCTGTTCAGATCACTGACAGCACGAATACCAAGCTGAAATACAGGCAATGTTATATTTGCCAATAATCCTCTGTCAGTTTTAACAGATACCAGATCTTCTAAGGTTCACCGGACTTCAGATCAGGGGACTCTGCTCGGAAAGTATGATTTCAACCATGACTATAAAGTGTTACCAGGAAACGAAGGAGAAGGACATCAGAACAAAAAGCAGCATTTACAAATGTGCAGTAGCTTTTGCACATTACATTTATCTCTTAATTTCCCAGTGGTGATAACCTGGAAGATGGCTGTTTTTAAGGGCTGTTAAGTGAGGGAGTTACTGTAGAGAGGAGAATGACTTTTACTTGGATTGTGTCCCAACTCACTCCACCCCTGGCACCTGTCCTCCAGGCTTGGGCTGTGCTCACATGGAGCTCCCCTCTTGACCTGAGCTTTGGGCTGGAAAGCAGCAGCGGAAAAGACGGCTGCATCAAAGGTGCATGCTGAGAAACAGCCTGCTTGTGCAGGGAGCACATTTTAACAGGGAGATGAGATGGCAGGAAGGGGAGGTGCCCGACTACACCGAGGAAAAGCACAGAATGGAACTGGATAGGGTGGTGGTGAAGAGGATGAAGAGCTGAACATTTAAAGCAGTAGGGCACAGAGCAATTGTTAACACTTAAATTCTTCAATGTCCACAAAGAAAAAACTGTCACCAGTCATCAATGTTCCACAACTAGTCGACATTGTGTACAAAGATATAGGGTAAAGAAAACAAGAAAAGCCACCACTGAGCCGGATCCCTAACTTAACACCTATTCCCTTCTCAGAAACCGTCAAGGTGAACAGCTTCCCACTTCCCACAGAATGGAATCGAGTTACCTTTATCTGCAGCATCACCAACAATGATCTTTCCACCTCTCTTGCTTGTTTTTTCTACTGACAGTGCTGTGCTTAGCCCTTGTTCGTGCTTCCCCAGCCCTTGGCCCTCTCTGAAACCATACTTCTGCATGATTTTATGAGCTACGGTGCCTCTGTTGAGAGAAAAAGGACGGGTTGTCAACCATTCATTTCATTTCTTAAGCAGCGCTGTCAACACATTTCATCTTAGTGCTCAAGGGAACTCAACATAGGCCCTCGCAATAAGCAAGTTCCAAATACTGCCCTGCGAAACCAACTGTTGTGTGCAGATGGTATCTACAGCTGCTCTGACAAGGAGTTTACAACCCATGTCTTAGTTTAGTGTTGCCATAATATTTAAGAGAACATATAAAATAGTCTAACTCCTAAAGTCTTATTACATGCAGATCGACTAGAAGAGCTTATATGGGAGCTTATAACACCTAAAAATTTACAGCACTTTACAAAGCTGACTAACTATTATCATTCCCGGATTACAGATAGGGACACAGACAGTTCAATCACTGAATAAAGCTGCTCACACTTGTTAGGTATAGCATGACTTTCATTAGCAACGAACATAAGTGTCACAGATTCCACAGAAACAGCTAGAATGGATCAGACTCAAGGTCCAGATACTCCAGTATCTTGTCTCTGACAGTGTCCACCATGAGATGCTTCAGAGGAAAGCATAAGAACTCCGCAGTAGCAGATGTGGGGCAATCTGTCCTCCATATTAGGTCACAGATAGGCTTAGGTCCTGAAGCTCAATATCCCTTTCACAAAACTATTATCATTATGACAACTCAGGATATTCTCAATACCCATTTAATGTCCAACCCCTTTCTGAATCTTGTTCTTTGTCTTAATGACATCATGTGGCAATGAGTTCCACTGTTTAATGACATATTGTATGAAAAAGTATTTCCTTGTATTTGGTCTTGATTTTTCCACCTTTTAATTTTCCATGGAAGAAATTGTGAGTCAACAGTTCGCTACACAACCAAACAAGTATGGGCCTTTTCAAAACACAACTTGTGTTATGTCTTTTCAACATTTCATTTGCAGATCATGAATGGATGGGTCAAGATGTGACAGGCCTTACAAGACTACAGAAGTTTATACTGCACCACAGTATAAAGATCCCACTCTCTGAAAAGATTTTTTTTTTTAAACTTGATAGGAATGAAAGATTATAAAGATCAGTGACCATTTAGCTATTTCTCAAATACACAATACAGTCAAATACAAATATTAAAAGTACTTGAAAGCTCTGGATCACTGATGCAAAATAAGGTCTCCAGACAATCCTAACCAGAGAAAATAACTAGGTCTTACTCAATAGATTGGGGGGAATCCTTTTTCAGATCGGATGAAAAAACCTTATTAGAAAAACTGCATGAAAAACAAAGTATATAAATATAGAAAAAGTGAACTATTAGTATTCTATAAAATACTTGTACACTTTCATGGCTGGTTTCAGAGTAGCAGCCATGTTAGTCTGTATCCGCAAAAAGAAAAGGAGTACTTGTGGCACCTTAGAGACAAATTTATTTGAGCATAAGCTTTCGTGAGCTGCAGCATCCGATGAAGTGAGCTGTAGCTCACGAAAGCTCATGCTCAAATAAATTTGTTAGTCTCTAAGGTGCCACAAGTCCTCCTTTTCTTTTTACTTTCATGGCTGTGACTCTTGTGAATGCCAGTACTGTAATTATCCTGCAGTTATATAAAAATTAACATGCGTGGAGTTGAATATAATCGTAATTATCACAAATAAATATTACGCCTTTCAGTTGAGGTCTCCAAGCACGTTATAAACATTAATTAAGCCTCGCTATATTCCCCTAGCTGGAATTATAAGCAGTTTTACAGAAGAGTAAACTGAGGCACAGATTGGGTAAGGGTGTGGCGCCCACAGCTGCCACTAACTTCAAACAGAGTTGAGATGCTCAACGCCTCTGAAAAAAAAAAAAAAAATCAGTGATTTGCTCAAGGTTACACACAACACGCCTCTGACAAAAGCAGGAAAAAGCACTGCGGGGTCTTGAACTAGCCACACGTACTTACAAATTGGCCACACCAGCTTGGCATTGGCAAGCCATAAACCTTTATACTGGAGAGGGCTCCAGAACTCACTAAAAACTGGCCATTCCTCCTCAAACTCATTGGCCCAATTCACACAAAACCATTGTGTACTACATTTCCTGCTGGGTGGGCATGTATGCATTCAGATTAAGTTACTACAGTGAAGAATATACATGCAAAGACTGTGTGTTCTTCTGCACACCGAGACAACATTTTTAACTTTCATCCTCTCCCCCGGCAAGGCACTTCTCATGAAATGTTAACTTGTCAATGATATTTACCCCATGTTAGCAAGGAAAGAATTACTAGGCCCTGTTGGGGACCGCGGTCTTTCTGGCTCATCATACACCGGGGGAGGAATAGCTGCTTTGGCAGATGGTGCACGAGGTCTTGACTCCTCTTCAAATGGAAAGGATGGTACAGCTGGAAGAAACATGAGACATTTACTAGTTGGTCAAAATACATTTGATGAACTATATATGTCATCACTTCCCACCATTTTCAAATCTCATCTAAAGCATCATGGGCCTCTCTCTCATTTACACTGAGGCCTCTTAAAGGTAGCGTAAATATAATTTGCCTGTTAAGGTCCTTTACACTGCCAGAGTAAGACAATGCGGTCTTAGGCTTGGTCTACGGGGCGTGGGGGGATTGATCTAAGTTACGCAGCTTCAGCTATGTGAATAACATAACTGAAGTTGACATACGTAGATCTACTTACCGTCGTGTCTTCACTGAGGTAAGTCGACGACTGACACTCTCCCGTCGACTCCGCCTGCGCCTCTCGCCCTGGTGGAGTACTGGAGTCGACAGGAGAGCGCTCGATTTATCGCATCTAGACTAGAAGCGATAAATTGACCCCCGCTGCCCGTCGATCCAGCAGGTAATGTAGACAAGCCCTTAGCATAAATGAGAATCAGGCCCTTTATTTTCCTTGCTCGTACAACTTACTATGTCTCCTCTCCACTATTAATTCTCTCTGTAACTACATTTAACCTCTGAAGTGTTTGGGGATATATTTGTATGGCATATTACACTGATTTTTTGTTTCTACAGGTAATAAGGGCTCTATCATCTCTACTTAGCTGCCCTTCGTTAGTTTGTTTCAATTCCCCATTGCATCTTAAGGCCATTTGTCTCCTCAACAGTAAATTCTCTGGAAAGAGGGAATCCAAACATATGCTCTTTAATCACAAACTGAATTATAGAAGATTGGGTTATGCACAAAATTTGGTAACAAGAGGCTTAAAAGGAGTGCTCTGTACTCTTATGCATAGGAAGAATGACTCCTTAAGACAGAACTAATGCAACTTAAAAACTGTGCGTTGAAAGGCTCCTTTTCTGTTGATAGCTTTGGAATAACAGATTCCCAAGTGAGATGAGCATATCAGTCTCACAAGTCAAGTCAAACTATGGTGGTGCTAAGGAAAGTGGCAGACAAGTGTGAAGTTGCGAGTGAGTTTGCATATATAATACTATGATTTCATTTCAGAGTGATTACTTCTGTTAATTACTAATTGTACCTAAACAAAAAGTTAGACGTCAGTTTGGGGAAATCATAGAAGCGGAGACAGAAGAGACCTCACTCAGGTAATCCAGTCCATCTACTGTCCAAATGCAAGATTGTTCCCTGTAGTAATTTTTTTTTAGGGTTTGTCCAGTCTAGATATAAGTGTCTCAGGAAATAAGGCTTACATTGATTCCCTTATGAGATCATTTCACACTTTAAGAGATCACACCCTTAGGTTATTTTTTCTGAGTTCCAGCCTATATTTAACATTCCTTGACTCCATCCAATTGCTCTTAACTATACTCCCCTAAACAATTCTTCTTTGTCTTTGGTGTTTACAACCTTAAATATTTGCAGACAGTTATGTCCCCACTTAGTCTTAGTCAACCTTTACATCTCAATTCCCTGCCCTCCACCACGACCTTATTCTGATAAATCATTTCAGGACTCCCAAGGGAAAGAGTTCTTTATGTATAAAATATTCACAAACACACTTATACTTGTACATGCATAATGAGATGTTAATGAATTTTAATTAAAAGCTAAAACTACAAAACAATATGTCAAAAAAGTTTGAGTGTGCTTTTTATTTTATTTAAATTATAATTTTTCTTTTTTAAAAATAAACTTGCTTGAAATGAAATCTGAATTTAATACAAAATATGTTAAGGCGTAAACTTATCAGAATCTCTTAAAACATTTAAATAAAAATGAATATGCTGAATCCATAAGCTTCTATAAAAAATTCTGAGTTAAAGGCTGCTTTTCTATATAAAGAAAAATGTTTTTCCATTCATTCTAACCTGTGAGGTCAAGCTTTATATATATGGCACAAAAGGTCAGGTACCATATTTAGGACTTGTATTGTTTAATAAAAGTAAATTTTATATGATATTTTGTGTGTTTAATTAGATTCTAGTTACCATCCTAATGCAGCTTGATGTAAATCATGAGCAAAGAGTTAATTATCTAGTAAACAATTATCGTTCACTATTTTCTAATGCAATAAAAATATACAATTAATAAGAATCAGAAAATATTAAGCTATATAATTGCTTAAATAAAGGTATATAGTTATAATGCACCTTCCCAGGTAGCAAAAAGTAATGCAAAGGCTCTATTTAATTGTAAAGCAACATGTTTTAATGGTTATATCAGCGAATGAAAATGCACCTTTCTTTAGAAAATAATTGAAATAAAAATGGAAAAGTTGATTAAAATTGATGATTTAAACTGAGGCTTTCCACTTGGTGATTTAAATCGCCTTGATTTAAATGCCCTGATACACATATTGCAATCTTGTCTTTAAAACTAATCTCACTGAGAAACTGAGAACCACCCAAGCCCTCACCTCCCAAGGGATAAACTCCCATCCCTACACACAGACCCTTGAAACAGAACATGTACAAGAGTACCCAGGGGTGTGGGAAGGGTGGAGAAATCCTCCCCTGCCCACCAATATGGAGCGAAACAGCTCTGCAGCTGCATGGTTGGTCTACCTGCTGCACTTCCTCCTTTATGTAGCATGTGAATGGCTGACACAATCCATGCCATTATGGACCAGCCAGTTATACCACTCCTCACAGAAGAAAATCCTGTGAACTGCAGCTCTGAAGCACGCAGGTGGTGCAAATCCCCTGCTCAAGTTCCGAGCACCCTGTCCCCCTACCCTCTGCAACCAGGGACCTCCATGCCTGTGCAGGGGAATGGCAGGATCTGTCCCTCGCTGAGCAGAAAGTTGAAGTAGGGACTTAAACTGTTTTTCCAGGGTTAGAAAATGTAAAGGTCAAACCACTGATTTTGGTATACATACGTTCTTTGTCCTTCTCAACAAGAGACGTAGGTGGTGCAATGGCAGCACCTCCCATGCCTGTGAATGAAATTATAAATCACGTGATTGGAATGTAAGACATTCATGCAGATGAAGTGTTTTGTCATTTGAGATAACAAAACTCTTCCGGACACATTGATGCAAGGCGGCCACCGGAAGCACAAACATACAACCCCAGGACTCCTACAAGAAATCATGGTGCTCGCTGAAGGCCTTTGCACATACATTTTTATATAGCTTGCTGCCAATAACAAGCATCAAAGGGGTGGAAAAAGCATCTGACTCTGGAAATCTTAGCGGTGATAGTTAATAAACTCTTGCAAACTTAAGATTTCTAATATATCAAAGGGTGCCATATCATACCAAGCCGATGTGCTACGGGGAAGTGAATAAAAATTATGCAGTACAACTGCCTTAAAATCAATACCCGTGATTTTGGAAGACTGTAGCAATAAAGACCGCAGCAGTAAAGACTGCATTAAAATGGAACCTCAACTCAAAGACTGCCTGCTCATCAAGCCAACTAAAAAATTATATTGTACTCAAGGACAACTACATTAACACAAGAGTGCGAAACAGAGGGCCTTTTCCAGTCAGGGAAGCGTGAATGGCAAAGTAGTTCTAAACATACATTACAGAACATACGTGTTTTATTAAACATAGCTCTGTTTCAAAAATGAAGGTCTAAAGAAGTGGGTCTGTATTACCAACAGTGAATCTGCTATTGAAATTCAGAGCAGATTTTTAGTTTCTCTGAACTGAGAGAGATACCCATCCACACAGAGCTGCATTTTATTCTGTGGCTCCAAGGGCTTTCAAATAAGGAGAGGTGCAGTGATTGCACACATTAAGAGAAGTCAGAGCTCAATCTTTTAAAACCAAACCACAAGAATGAGCTCATGCACCTCTGTTCACTGGAGCCTACATCATTCAGAAATCTCTAACGTGTGTATCTAAAAACTAATGTTAAAAGGGAATTTCACAGGCAAAAAAGGGGTCTCTTTTACCCCTAAAAAAGAATGTGGTTTCCTACTCTACAACAGCTACTCCATAATAAAGTGACAAACGTATTATAGGAGGCCAATGGACACTAGATTCTTGGGGTGAGAAGGGAGGAATAGTTTACAGCAAAAAACTGACTGCGGAGAATTTGACTTGCCCAAGGACATAAAGGTAGACAATTCTCCTCTTACTTCTTTTCCTCCTCTCTCTCTCATAATCTTCATCTTCATCAGAATCTGGATCTGGTCTTCTTGAAAACCCACTGGCTTCATGCCGGTCTTTACGTCTCCTAATAATTAGAATAGGAATTATGGTAAGAAACTATCAAGTGAAAAAAGAACTAATGTTTCAGAGAAATGCGTGCAGTGTGAATTACATTACTAGCTCCTCATCTGCATTTCATATGATGCTTTATCAGCTAAGATGTCTCTTATAAGCAAACTGCCTTTCGTTTGTTTTGATTGATTCTTTCCGGTTTTCACATTTTCTGCTTTCATCCTTTATAGAACAACTCATTTTTTAAACACTAGATGGGGTCCAATCCTCCAACAGATATTCGTACTTTCATGCTGAAATCAAGTCATTGGGAATGCACAGAAATGAAGATCTGCACATGTAGATCTGTTTGCGGACCAAACCCCAGATTTAGGTGGTTGCAATGGAAGAAACGCAGGATGAAATTACTAGGAAGGTAACAGAAGACCATAGCTGATTGTATTGCTTTGAACAGCATGCCTACCGCTTTACTGGTTTTCTGTTACAAAGATTAAGAACGGGAGTACTTGTGGCACCTTAGAGACTAACAAATTTATCTGAGCATAAGCTTCCGTGAGCTATTCCGTGAGCGGCGGCCAGCACGTCCCTGAGGCCCGTGCCGCTTCCTGCAGCTCCCATTGGCCGGGAATGGAGAACCGCGGCCCCTGGGAGCTGTGGGCGGCCGTGCCCGCAGCCGGTCAATGTAAACACTGTCTCATAGCCCGCCAGCGGATTACCCTGACAGGCTGCCCACCACTGTTGTAGAACCATCAATATTCATTATGTATTTTTTCCCTCTCTTTTGTTGGGTTTACAGAAAAATAAGAAGGAGCCCTGGCAACCAATGGTGAAGCTGTAGGTAAGGGTACATCTAACTCTGCAGCTGGTGGTGTAATTTCTGGTTTGGGTAGATGAACACGTGCTAGCTTTGATCAAGATAGTATCTAAAAATAGCAGTATAGCCATGGCAGCATGGGTGGGGCAGCCAGCCACCCTCCCTGAGTACAAACCTACCCAGGACCCTCAGTACTTACTCCAATAGCTAACCTGTCCAGCCACACCTGCTTTTAGCATGCTAGCTCACTCAAAGCTAGTGTGCGCACATCTAACCAAGCTGGAAACTACCCCTCCAGCCTGAGTGTAGAATTACCTTAAGGTTAATTCAGATTTCAGTGACCCTTTGACCCCAAATAAGGAACAGCATGAAAGGGCCTCAGAGAGTCCCAGGTCGTCCTCTTCCACTGGAAGGATGGTGATCATGACTAAAAGAAGAGGAAGCAGTCTACTTGACCAGAAAGGTGGAGGGAATTAGCAGAAGTAGGACCTAGGTTATCCCTCTTGTAACTTCATTGACTACAGAGGACACACATCATGGAGGAATTTGGCCCATTAATCCTACTAATAAAGCTGGACATGTTTTCAATATTGTATTGAAATAGCAGGGAAAACACCTGCTAGATATCCAATAAGATTAATCAGCTACTAATTTAAAATACACTATCATACAGGAACCAAGGAGCTGTAGAGTAAATGCTTATTTTAATGACACCAATACTTTTACCTGGATTGAGGAATATTTTCTCTCATGCTTTGAGAAGCCACAAATAACAATATGCAATTAACTTCTTTTAACTGAATGCTGAATAAAAAAGTGTCCCATCTCAGGAACCGAAACTAAAGTCTTACTTTTCTCTTTCTTCAATCTCTTTTTGCCTCTCCAGCTCACGCTGTCTTTGTCGTTCCTCCCTCTGGCGTTTTACTACTTTCTCATAATCATTGGGAAACATAGGATCATATTCATCAGCCAAAGGAATCAGCACATCTCCTGCAGAAAAACCACTAGGTACGGGATCCTTACACAGAAAAAGCATAAATATCAATGTGATCAGACACCTAAGAGCAGCAGTTGGAATAAGCCAGCTGTTTTTACCATTACCAACAAATAAGTTTAATATCTTCAGACTGCTTAGATAGAAAGTGAAATCCTAGTCTGAGTGAAGTCAATGGGAGTTTTGCCATGGACTTCAATGGCAAAGATTTTAACCTATGTCACTTTCCGCTCAATTTTTTGTGTGCAGAAAACAACTATCCCACCCACTCCCTTCCAAACACAAAGAGGTGCCAAACAAGCATAGCTAAGGTCACATTAATACCCAAAAAGTTCTCTATCCAAAACTACAGCCTGCTTGCATAGGGCTGGGAGGGGTGCTTGAAAGAAACCTGTGAGCTTGTATCCATCTGTCTGCTACTATATTAAGGACTGACATCCTCAACCCTTCTTATTCCATCTGGAAGGAATATCTGCTCTGGAGATTAGATTAGATTTCTTCTGTTTGTTATAAAAGACCACTTTCAAGCACGAAAGGATCGCAATTTAATTTTTTCCCCCCAACCTACCTACCTCACAGGGTTGCTTGCAAAGTGCCCTGAGCTCCTCAAAAGAAAGGTGCTATGTAAACGCATACTTTTTAGTTCAATTAAGAACACTAAGGGTTTGTCTACATGGTGAGGTAATGCACTCTATAGGGCTATGATTTCTAAAGTGCACTGATGAGTTGCACATTAATTGGCCTGTGTATACTCTCCTAGTGCACACTAAAGGTTCCTTACTGTGGTTGAACTATGGAAAAGTGCACTAACAGGGTTTACACGGGCCAAATGATGTGCAACATGTCAGTGAACTTTAGAAATCACATCCCTGTAGAGCACATAATGCCCCCTACCCCGCCATGTCGACATGCCCTCAGTGATCTACAGATTTATAGACTGTAGCACCGGGAGAAGTTTGCATACATTTGGAATTTTCGTGAGTGAAAATAAGTCTGAACAGAAGAGAGGCTAAAAGCAAGTAGAACAATTTAGACCAGTAGGACAAGTAAATTAATAAGTAAAATGCAGACTACTACAGAAGGCAGAGAAAGAAAACGAGAATTCAGAATCAGATGTAATCTGCTGTGTTTTTAAGCTGATCTAGCCTTACCTTTAACCCAGCAGCTACATGAGGTGGCGTGTCTACAATCTGTCTGTCATCAGAAGAGCTCCCTCGCTTCAGGTCAATCACTGGAGCAAGGACTGTCGTTTGTTTTGTTCTCTGACTCTGAAACCATCAAAATACAAAAAAAAGCATAAGATAATACATTCATTTTTTTAAAAAGGGGTATTTACTTCATATTCCTAAACTAGATGTTTCTTGATTTCAAGAAAGCTTAAAATTGGATGAATATCGTCTCAGGCCTCAATCCTGCCTCTCTGCCCCATGCAAAACTTACCATACCACTTGCATTTTCATTTTACCAGCATATAGTCCTTCCTCAGCATTTCTAACCGTGCTTGAAGTTGTGATTGTTCATTTCATATGTTATTTATGCACCAGCACAATGGGTCACAATACAGCTCTATGGCTAAAGTTTATTGACTGTCGCTGTAAAGCTTTTACAGGAACACAGATCCTACATAAACCTTAACGGGCTTGATCCTACCCGACTGAATTCAATGGGAGTTTTGCCATTAACTTCAATAGGAGCAGGATCAGACCAGAAATGTGTTTGGTTTTCTAAGTCTAGAACTGAAAATATACCTTTAAAATTGAGAGAATCTCCTCAGTGGAGAGCTTTGTTTGAATAAGAGCAGCAGAATAGGTCTTTTCTTTCACTAAAGTCCTGTTGGTTTTCACATTTCACCATGAGGAAAATAGAACTTTCTAAAAACAGGATTAATACATTCTTATATATACTGTTGGATGGGTTTCCAAGGAAAGACAGACTGAGATTGGTACATCGTGCCTCAGAACCACACAGAAGGGGGTGCTTTAAAAGATCACATCTATCAGTTGTAGCCTTATTTCAGGTTTCATTTGTACAAAACTCGTAAATTAAGGACCAGATTCTGCTCTCAATTACAGCAGCATAAATCTGGAGTAATTGCACTGATTTCCACAAGGGTAACTGAAAACAGGATTAGCCCCAAGAAAAACTTTTAAATAGTAAAATCCTAACTATATTTTTCCCTCTTCTAATTGATCTTCTTTGCACCAGAAGCTATGGAGACTTTGACAGCAGCAGCCTGTGACTGAAGCACACGAAAAATACATTCATTCATTCATCAACAAAAGAAGTAGGACAATGATGATGTCATGTTGCAATATATTGAGAGAAGACAGCTTGGTACAAACTTGCTTCTTCGTTTTCCCTGAAGGAATTAGTTTATACTTTCTCTGCCTTCCTTTCAACCTTCTAAGTGGACTGGAAATATTCTCAGCAGCAATTTCTGACCTGACTGGCAATACCAGGAATCACACCGCAGCCTCTGGCGGCTTTTAAAATGATACGCAAGAAACGATGCAAGTTGGCCAACAACAACAGTTACCAAATACCAAGCAGCACAAAAAATTGAACATCTCCAATTTCCCATCAAAGGCTGAACCAGCCTTGCCTATTCACTTATTTTTAAAATACTTAAGTACCCAATTTAATGTCTTCAGGGTTAAATTTGAGCTCCACATCAACACTTAACTCAATTATTTATTTAAGAAATGAGAGCAGTCCCCACAGCCATGCTGTGCATATATTAATTATGCTATACTTTATATGAAGGGTCTCAGAGAACTTATACCACTTTGTTCTTGCTTCTACTGCATACTCCTGGGGGAATTTCGTGTCACTGCATGCACACAGAATTCATGGCCCCCACAGATTTCTTTGCTTCCCTGCAGAAAAATGACTTCTGACAGGGAAGCAAAGGGAAGCCACAAGAGCAGTCCTGCACCCGCTCCCCAGCAGTGCAGGCAGGTCGGTTTGGACACCCATAGCAGCCGGTAGAGACATAAATCACCACGGGGGGGGAGGTTTGGGCAGTCGTGTGTGAGAGAGAGACACTGTGTCCCTCTCACTCGCTATTGCAGGACGCTCGGCGTGGAGGGGCAGGGCTTTGGGGTGTTTTTGAAGAGGCAGGCGTGGGGTAGGCTCTGTTCCCTCAGGCAGAGCAGAATATAGCAGCCTGCCTGCTTAGTGAATTGTTCCCATTGTTCTTAGTGAATTCCCCCAAGAGTATAAAAATTTTAAGGCTCCTTTACATTGCCAGAGTGGTGTAAAGGAGCTTTATTGTAAAGGAAGTACAACCTTATAAATGCTTACGGTGCTTTAGTGATTAGAACTAGTCTAAATGTTTGGACTAAAAAAATTTCCTATCAAAATGTGCTCCATGAACTGTTTGCTACTGACCTTTTTGGAGATGGTCAGTAGCCAGTATAAATTGTGAGTTTGAGTACTCAGTCCTCACTTGCTCTTCAGTTGCCTACGATGTAACATTGAGCATATGGCTGCATATATTTGTTGACTAATATCTAAAAGTAAAGGGTCGATACTAGCTACATTACTATTAGACAGAAGGAGTTTGGTGATTTCCTCCAAAGCTCCCCACTCCCATTCTCCATCCACTGTATTGCAGTTTAAATAAATTACCAACATATTTGAAGCTAGCTTGATTATATTGTGGTATTTTGACAAAAAATATGCAGAATTTTAAAATATGGTGCGCAGAATTTTTAATTTGGCGCAGAATTCACCAGGAGTATTCTACTAGTGCTGCCCACTACCAACTGAAGGACAAAGCCTGACAATGCATCCAAAAGTCTGTACAGCTGGGAATGTACACTCCGCAGCGTGCTCAGTACAAAGGAAATCCTACCGAGACCAGCATTTCAGGAGAAAAATTTAAAAAGACAGCATTCCTTATGGCCAGCAACCTTGAGCCATCGGGAGCAGCAATATCTGTACCTTTGCTTGAGTGAGAGCCGCCTTCTTCACCTGCAACTGAGACTGCAGTAGTTTGAAATTTTTGGACCAGCCTTCTGTTTTCGAATCGCTGGTCTCCACTCCCAGGTCATCATAAAGTGACATTTTCCCCTTCTGGTTAAAACTAAAAGACAAAAGAAAAGTTAGACATAAATAGTTATTAATTCAGCCTAATATTATTAAAATTAACTAAATATTATTTTGGAAACATTTGGACTCCAAGGTGTTGGGGGGGGGGGCAGGGTTCTGTTTTTTTAAAAGAAATATTAAAGATCAACAGACCTACAGTAAATTTCCTTTCCAAAACAAGGGCAAATTATGAAAAAATAGCAACATATTAGTCCCTAATTTTTTTTCCCCCCAGACAGTGGTACTTGTATCTGTCTCTCTCATAAAGGCCACAGGGCAATAAAACAAGTTACCATCCAAAAAGCTGTGCAGTGCTTCCATAAATGTCACCCAGGTATCAACTGATATTAGACATTTTCTAATATTACGTCTGTGGTGTTAGATGTGGTGGATTCACCATCACTCAAAAACTTTTAAATCAAGACTAGTTGTATTTTTAAAATGTACACCACAGCTGAAACAGACGTTATGGCAGGAGTGGTGAAACTACGGCCCGCACCATGCTTGAGGTCAGCACCACTCGAAGCCTGTGCCCCTGAGCCTCTCCCCACGCCCCAACCCCCTGCACCAGCCTTGATCCCCCTCCCGCTCTCCAAACCCCTCGATCCCAGCCCAGAGCACCCAACCGGCACCTCAAACTCCTCATCCCCAGCCTCACCCCACAACCTGCCCCCCACCCCATTTTTGTGAGCATTCACATCCGGCCATACAATTTCTATTCCCCAATGTGGCCCTCGGGCCAAAAAGTTTGCCCACCCCTGAGTTACGGGCTGAAACTACTGGGTGAGCTCCCGTGGCATCATGCAGGTCACACTAGATGATCATAATGTCTTAAAATCTATGCCTATAAGTAGATTTTTAAATTTAACTCTTCCTGCTACACCTGAGAACTTTTTTGTATCATCCTACTAAGTAAAAAGCCAATATCCTTCTACACTAATTAGGTTTGCCAAAATATCACCTGACATTTCCATAGCACACAAAGGCCCCCCAAATGCCTTTCAAATTATAGACAATAAAAATGCATAACATCAACAGCATGGGGAAAAAAAACACTCTCCATGTGATGTTACACCTGAATTTGAAAAGGATTCAGGCAAAAGTTATCACCCCCAGGCCTGCAGCCAACCACCTCAGCTGCATGAAGACATCTCAGCCTACTGTCATCAGTAACATGTTCTAGTCATGGGCCTCTCACTATTAAGGTCTTGATCCTGCAATCAGATCCATGCAGTGGAGCCCTAATGACAGAGGAGCAAGGATTTTCCCATGTGGAACCAACGGCAGGATTGAAGCCAAAGTGACATTTATACTACAAATTATAGTCGAGTTTCTCCTATTTGGGGAAATCGCAGAGGTCAGCAGACCCGCAGTGCAGTGGATGAGCCTCACCCAGAGAAAACCACCTTCATGATCATGGTATCTCCTCTGCCAGGTAAGTATGTGAGCAAAAACTTCATTAACTTCATTGAACAATAGTCAGGACGGACCATCATCCAACATTATTCAGCTTCATGTTAATTTTGATGCATTGCTCCTAACAATCTGATCATTCAAATACATTGGGACTCCGAGCCCTGGTGGTATTGTTATACAACTCACTGGAAGTGGCTAGCATAATTTACGTTTAACGCTGTGCTCTTAGAGGCGGTGCATGAACACTTTGAAATACATAACAAATAAACCAGTGATTATACAGTAAATCAAAGATCATGTAACAAAGTTCATTGCACACAGAAAACTGATTTCATCTTGCACTGGGATGGAAATAAGGGGATCAACTGGAGCAGAGCACACTGCATAGAAACAGATGGGAATTTTCACTGGGGCTATTGCTATTGTTTGTACTGCAGTAGCCCCCGAAAAGCCAGTATCAGGATCACTTGGCCACATGTAAACACACAACCGGGGGTGACCC
Organism: Chelonia mydas; assembly: GCF_015237465.2. Taxonomy (NCBI): domain Eukaryota; kingdom Metazoa; phylum Chordata; order Testudines; family Cheloniidae; genus Chelonia; species Chelonia mydas. The sequence continues at coordinate 337,699,302 of NC_057849.1, forward strand.
CTGCCTGAGGAGTCTACAACACTTAACACCAGTAGTGAGACAGACAGGAATGGAGGGAAACGATGACAAACCCCAGTTCTGAGGGGAAGGGCCATAGGCACTGGCCCCTGAACAGAGCTGAGAACGTCTCAGTCACTGAAGTCTTATATAAAGACCCTCACAGCTTAAGATGCATGAAGGGTGAAGGGCTGGGTTGATGCCTGAGTCTGTGGAGGGAGCTTACAGTGACACGGCCATTCAGGTCCACTCCCCCAGCGCTGGACCACAAGCCGTCACCCAAATCGTCACCCCCCCAGGCCTGCAGCCAACCAGCCCAGCTGACTGGACCTGGCCACCCCCTTGGTCCCCAGAACAGGCCTGGCCCTGGGAGCTGCTGGTAGAGCCGCTCTTCAAGCCTGAAAGCCCCAGCCCCCGTCCAAGCCTCCTAAGTAGCTCACCAGCCCCTCCACCTGGCTGGGCCTGGTGCCCCCCGATCTATAGCCCAGCCCCCCATAACTCCTCCCGATCTACCCCCAACAACCCGCATGCTGGCCTGCCCCAGGAACCCCCTAAACTACCCCATAACCCCTGAATTACCCCACCCCCCCCGAACCTCCCACCTTACCCCCCACAGCCCCTGGGCTGGCCCAGCCCCCCATGCACCTCCCGATCTGCCCCCAGGAGCCCCCTAAACTACCCCATAACCCCTGAATTACCCCACCCCGAACCTCCCACCCTACCCTCCAAAGCCTCTGGGCTGGCCCAGCCCCCCATGCACCGCCCGATCTGCCCCCAGGAACCCCCTAAACTACCCCATAACCCCTGAATTACCCCACCCCAAACCTCCCACCCTACCCTCCAAAGCCCCTGGGCTAGCCCAGCCCCCCATGCACCGCCCGATCTGCCCCCAGGAACCCCCTAAACTACCCCATAACCCCTGAATTACCCCACCCCCCCGGACCTCCCACCCTACCCCCCACAGCCCCTGGGCTGGCCCAGCCCCCCATGCACCGCCCGATCTGCCCCCCAGGAACCCCCTAAATTACCCCATAACCCCTGAATTACCTCCCCCCGAACCTCCCACAGCCCCCCATAATCTACCCCTCCACAACCTCCGGAATTACCCGCGGCCCCCCGCCATGAAGCCCCCGAGCGGGCCCTGCCCCCCACCCCGGAAACGGGGCCTCCCGGCGCGGCCTAACGCCCCGGCCTCGAGTAGCGCCGGGCGGCGGGGATCGCTCACCCCGGCAGAGCCCGCCAGCGAACCGCCGCCGAGGAGGCAGGGAAAGGCTGTGTCCGGCTGGGGCGCCCGGGCCGCGCCGTACGCGGCCGCTGCGCAAACCCCGTACGCAAGCTGCGTGAACTCGGTCCGCCGGGGGAAGCGAGGGGAAGAGGTACGCAAGCTCCGTAAGGGGGCGGCCGGGCGAGATCGGCGCACAGCGAGAGCTGGAGATGGGGAGACGTTCCCCAAAACGCGGAACTGCGCGAACGTCGTATCTTAGGGGCGGTGTTCCGCAAATGACGTAGCGTGGCCATAGAGAGCGCAGCCGAAGGCACTGGCCCACTGCTGACCCCTAGCGTCGGCACCCTGATATTGCAAGCAGAGGGGAAACCCACAACCGCTGCAAGAAGTTGGTCCAGTGAGACAGTGGTTCTCAGCCAGGGGTCTGGGGTCCCCTGGGGGGCCGCGAGCAGGTTTCAGGGGGTCTGCCGAGCATAGCCGGCATTAAACTCGCTAGGGCCCTGAGCAGAAAGCTGAAGCCCTGTCGCGCAGGACTGCAACTGGGGCCCTGAGCCCCAGCACCTGGGTCTGAAGCCAAAGCCTGAGCAACTTAGCTTCACGGTTGCCCCTCTTGGCATGGGGCCCAGGGCAATTGCCCTGCTTGCTACCCCCTAACACCGGCCCTGGCTTTTATATGGAGAAAAACAGTTCTTGTGGTACAGGTGGGCCATGGGGTTTTTTGTAGCATGGGGGGAGAGAGGGGCTCAGAAAAAAAAAGTTGAGATCCTCTGCAATAAAAGGTATTACCTCACCCAGCTTGTCTCTCTAATGTCCTTGCAAGAGAAGCCCGTGTGAGTGTGAGATCGAAGAGGAACAGGCTTCCCAAGCCTTACACACACTAAACACAGGGATCACCTCACCCAGCCTTGCCAGCTTGATCCCGGGTCCCAGGAAATCGCAAAGGCAGCATTGCCAACTCTCATGACTGGCTCGCGACTCTTGGGACCCACTGTCGCAATGATGCGAGAAGCTCCTCTGATCCCGCAATGATCAGGGCTGCCCCCCGCAGCAACAGCTGCTTTTCTCTGACTCCCCTCCCCTGCCTCTTGCTGCCCCCGGGGGTTGTCCTCTGCCCAGAACCTACTGTGATCACGCTTCCCAGCACAGCACTGCTGGTGCTCTGGTAAAAGAGAAGTCCTGGCGCAGCAGGAGGCAGGGGAGAGTTGGGGAAGCATTGCCAAGTTCCAGGGCAGCAGAAGGCAAGAATGTGGCAGTCTCAGGGAAATGCTGTCCAGTCCCTGGCAGAGAAGTCCCAAGACAGTGAGAGGGGGACTGCAGAAGTGCTTCTGAGTCCTGGACAGATCATGATTTTTGATCCCTTGAGGTTGACAATACTGCAAACATCCCTTTTTTCCCCAGGCCCTGTTGGTTGTTTTGTCCTGATTTTTGTAACCATCCCCTGGCGAACTTGAGTCTAAGGACTCACTTCGCAGCTGGGTTAGCAAGAGTTGCATAAGAGCCCTAGTCTTCTCATGTGTGGACATCCTACCAGCTCCACTTCCAAGCCCCCAATGTTCTGCAATCAACTCCTTGAACCATCCCTATCTCTATCCCACACACATAGCTAGTCCCATGGGACACTAGCAAAGGGGGGCAGGGGCTACCTGGCTGTGAAGGAGAAGTGGGTTCCCGTTTTTCACCCTCTGATGCACACCTCCTTGAGACTGACCAAAACCACCCCCTCATTCATGCTCTATGGCAGATGCCCTGGTTTTCACTTTGCAACTCTGGGAAGCAGGAGTAGCTTGGGGACCTCAGCAGCAACACAGTGATATAGGAGTGTGTTTCCCTGTGCGCCTATCCTGCTCCTCCTTTTTCGCCTTGTGCAACATTCTGCACCTGCACTGTGGGGGGAATCAAGCCCTTTGTGCTTGTAAAGCACATGAGTGTTATGTTACCCACTACTGGTTGGCCCACAGGGAGGACAAGGGACTTACTAGTAAGGGGACATGTCCTTGAGTAGAGAGGCCTGTGTTTTTGAAGAAGGACCTTGGGCCTTGTCCAGCTCCACCAGTGTGTGTAATTTGTCTTGTACTGATGTGGTGGTGCCTGCTATAGGTGGATTCGTTACAAGCTTCCTTCCAGTTTCTTTAATAGATGTATAGTGCACAGCTCTCAGAGATTACAGATACACCTTGCATAATATTATCCCAATAACTGCCTGGGAGGAAGAGCGTGTCTGAAAGAGATGACAGAGCAGGGGCGTTCTTGTACAGTGTCTGCCTCCAGCTTTGACTCCTCTAGCCAGACAGTGAGGGGAAAATAGCTTCGATCTTTGAGAAAGGAACAAAACCAGGTTTTTTTAATCACTGGAATCAATAAAAACGAAATAAATTCTGTTCCTTGTTTTCTCTTGGTTTTTTAAAATAATATTTGATGGTAATACAATATCCCCCAGCTCAGCTAAGGGATGCTTGAAAAATGAAATGACACACTAAATAACGCAGCTTCTTCAAACTCATTTGAGAAGAATTCTCTGGGTACTGAGAGAGAGAAACTGAGCCCAGAATATCTTGTACAGAGGCTGATTAAGGGTTCTTGGGGCCCTGGGCCAGAGCAATCGGGGGCCCTGCCCCACCCCTTCCGCCTGCAGTCGGAAGCCCCTGCACCCCGACCCCACCCCCTGGCAGCACCCCTGTCTTTGTAATATAGAACACAAGAAACCACCCACATTTGATTGTGCTATCACCAGGTTTATGCTTCTGTTAAACAACATCTAGTTCTTCAGCCTACGTTTGAGCCCAAGCACACATAGGAACACCTGCTGCACTACAGTAATAGTGAAATAGTCACTATTTCAAACTATATTGAGTGGGTTTTGTCCTTATACCGACATACTTGTGTAACTTTGCCACATGGCCTTATTTTGGGCCTGATCCAAAACCCACTGAACTCAGTTGGAATCTTTCCACTGACTCAGATGAGCACTGGACCATGCCATAGGTATGTGTTATATGAAACAGTATCAGATTATAATACCAGCACTGGGTATTAACACTAGTGATCCCACATTTACAGTATCGATTCTGAAATTCATGTAACACCCATTTGGGGTTTTCCAGATCCTAGAGCTCTGGTCTGAGCCTCTAGATCAGAGGTCCCCAAACTGTGGAGTGCACCCGCCTAGGGGGGCGTGGAGGAACATCCATGTGTGCGGCGGGGCCCAGGCCAGCCTCCATGGGGATGGGGAGGGAGCGACCCCCAGCCCCTCCCCGCCCCAAGCTCTGCTCCGGTCTTGCTCCCAGCCACGGACATGGGTCCCGGCCCCATGCCTGCCCCCAGCCTCCGCTGCTAGCCATGGCTCCTTTCCCGGCCCGTGGCCGAGGCTGAGGGCAAGGCCAGCAGCAGAGCCGCACCTGCAACCCGCACCTGCAACCCACCACAGTCTGGCTGAGGTTCTGCTCCTGCCCCCAGCTGCAGCCCAGCCTCAGCCCCCCTTCCCCACCGAAGCCACAGTCCCGCTCCTGGCCCAGCTCTGGGGATGGCACAAACAGGGATGGGGGGGGCACAACCCTCAAAAGTTTGGGGACTGCTGCTCTAGATGGCCTGACCAATAGAACTAGAGCTAAGAGGGGTACCCAATCCCCCTGGCTCCAGTGGTGCAAGTAGAAATCATTTCTTGCTGGTACTGCACTCATGGGAGGGACACAAGGGGGGCCCATTACCTCCCCACGTGACCCTCCATGTGACTCCTCCCTGCCCCGCCCCGCCCCCAGCCTGGGGTCCCCATGCTTTCGCCGTCCCCTCTGACACCCACCTTTGTATATACAAACATCAACATGCTTAACTGCACATTTCCCCCCCAGATATGTAGTATTCAGTCTGTTTATATGGAATATTGGTGTTGGGTTAGGAGCCATTTAAACATATGTGTGACTTATTAAAAGACAAATTTTAGGTAGAACTGTATCCTAAACTGCTTTATGGTATTATACCCAAACACTACATTTGAATGGGGGATTCAACTTCCTTTATAGGAACAGGCTCCTGAAACTCTTACCAGCCCACAAAAGCAGTCCATAGTCATGCAAATAGTCCCATTTTCTTCAATGGGATTGATCAAATGATTAAGGGTTTACAAGATTAGGTTCCAAGTTTGTAAATTGTTCTGGATGAAACTGACAATGCCTGAATTGTCAGATCAGAAGGAGCTTCATTCGAATAAAGGTGGGCAGATGTGTGATAAGTCTTAGCTCTGTTGCTAAGATAAGGAACGTATTTTCAACAAAGTTCTTGGCAGATTCCTGAGGCAGCTGGTTTAAGGCTGTCAGTGTCCAGCATTATAATCTTCACTTAGAGTTCTCTCACCCACAAAGCTGGAAAATTAGGCATTTGTTTTCTTGCTTTTGCTGCTCCAGTTCCAGTTAACAAAATGCATGTTAGACTAATTTGGCTGCAAAGAAGAATTCTATGTACACTGGGGACAACACCTGATTCCTGTCAGGCTGCAGAACTGGGCCGACATCAGAATCCAAACATCCTCTGGTCTGTGCAAGCAGAGGCCTTCCTCTAATGATTTGGACTGTGATGCAGTATGGATGTCATGGATAATTCAGACCAATGGGGAGAAACAGAATAAAAAACACTGTTAAAACTCCTTCTGTTCCCCCCCCACCCCTCCCCTCTTGAGGATCCTGACCAATGTAACAGACAGCCAAACCCAGGCTGAGAGTGTCCTTTCACTGCATTAGGGCATAAGTATTAGGGCTTACAGCAAAGACATTTCAACCAGCAGAGGGCAAGAAAATACATGCACACCAGCCATTAATGACAGGTTTCAGAGTAGCAGCCGTGTTAGTCTGTATTCGTAAAAAGAAAAGGAGTGCTTGTGGCACCTTAGAGACTAACCAATTTATTTGAGCATAAGCTTTCGTGAGCTACAGCTCACTTCATCGGATGCCATTAAGTTCTATTGCATTGCAATTAAGCTTGGCACAATTCAATTTTTATTATTTTAAATAATTTGGATGAATATTATCAATTGTTGAAGCATTTTTTCCCCATTTTTATCCATTCAAATTTTTCAGTTACAGGAAACTATGGGGACAGACAATTATTTAATGACAGTAGATAACAGTAGATTTGAGATTCAAAAAATTAAAGCTTTATAACTGTTAAAACACAAATTGTCAAAATATATAAAGTAAATATCCTTAGATCAAACTCTAATAAGTTCTCAAATAGCATTTTTCTTACTTTGCCTATCTGTAAATTTTGATTATTATCTATGGAAGTATGTTTTAATCAATGTGTATGTGTACGGTGAAAGTGACATTTGCCAATAAAAATCTAATCCTTCCAAGCAGAATGACAATGCACATTAGTATTACCTTGGAAGTCTATGATAGATTATCAATTGGCAGGGGGGAGCAACTGTAAAAATCCTGGACATCCACCTAAGCAACTATTTGCCTTACTGCACTACTGAGCATGAATGAAATGATTGAATTAGCTAATTTAAAGTCCTCATAATTAATGCAGTTTACCTAAAAATGTGGGACTTTCCCCCAAGAATCTGACAATATAGTCACGGTGAAAGAAGAACTGAATAACATTCTAGAAGTAGCTGCTCACTTGGAGGAAAGAAAGGGCAGTGCTACTCATCCCACTTAAACAGGCATTTGAGGTTTCTCAGCTAGTCAGTCAGACAAGCTTAACACAAGCTTACTTTGATTTCCACCAGAATTAATTTTTGCGTATGGATAATCATATTATTAAAATAAATTAAAGGCTACTGGAATTGTATCGAAGATCACTGCATTCTATGGGCCTGAAGTGGGTCACATAGTCTATCTCCCTCTATAGTGGCTGGATTCATTTCATTATACCTAAAGTATCCCTAAGAGATGGGTGTCCAGTCCAGCCAGGAATTTAATCAGGAAGGGCAATTTCATAGCTTCCGTAGCTTGTTCCAGCTTGCCCAGAGTAACCTGTCTTGCAGCTCAAGTCCATTACTGCATCTTCTGTCCTTTTTTACTTATGGGAAAGAATTGATCACCTTTTTGTTTACAATATCCAGGTATGTTCTGCACTTCTAGACATATAGGCAAATGAGCTGAGCTTTCTCAGAATTCAGGCCACTCGCAGACAAACAGTGCAGTGAACAAACAGTGTATTAAGCTTTGAAATTAACACACTGGTGTTTTTATTATTTTCTTCCTGAGTTGATGCAGCATCACCCCTCCAGCAAACGCTCCCCGGGTAGTCCTCAAGACTATTACTACAGAGCCTTCCACCTAATTCATACACGTGTTAACCTGCTTTTCCTGTTCAACTTAACCAAAACCTCTGAAGCCTACGGCTATGTCTACACTGGCCCAGGCCAGCTGACTTGGGCTCACGGGCTCAGACTTCAGGGCTGTTTAGTTGTGGGGAAGAAGTTCCAGCCTGGGCTGTAGCCCCAGCACTGGGACCCTCCCACCTCACAGGGTCCTAGAGCCTGGGCTCCAGCTCAAGCCCAGAAGTCTACACTGCAATTAAACGGCCCCACAAGCTATGCTGTCCCTAGGTATATATTTACTTAGACTGTGAGCTCTTTGAGGAACATACCATCTTTTTGTTAATGTGTTAGTACAACATCTAGTACAAAAGGGTCCTGGTCCATGACTGTGGCTCCTACTTGCTACCACAATTCAAATAAATGAGAATATATCATGCCACAGCTTCTGGGAGATACCCGCTACACCCAATTTTGCACAATCTGCAATTTTTGGTCAAAATTCTCCAAGTATCATGGACTATCATAGGCTTCTGAGGATTTTGCTTCATTCAAACATTTTACAAATTTCCTGGCCTGCCGATAAGTTTCAGAAGGCTGCAGAAATCCTACAGTAATTCTTGTGTGATTTTTAGCTGCTGTCTATGAAACACTGGGCATCTGCTAGCAGGATTCTTTCTCTCTGCCTCCGCTCTCTGTTCCTCCCATGTTCCTCTCACCCCTATTCCCAGATGCCACGTTGCTGTGGCTCGCAGCACATGTGTAAGCCCTACTTTTTTGCTGAGAGACAAAGGGAATTTTCTATTGCTATTGCAGAAACAAATATCCAGAGCATAACCAAATACCTGTTTGAACACTTAAAGCAGTAAAGCACCTAATTGTCTATTACAAAGGAACATAAGGGTGGTGAAACTGAAAATACGAGGTTGGTCCAGCTAGTACCCAAAGTGGTGGAGGGGAGAAGGAAAGAGACTGACTGGCTGCCTGTCTGACCTGAAATGGTTTCAACATATTCCATTTTCCTTTGTGCTTGACAACTGTTTAATGGAAGAAAGCACCTGGGGTGAGTTGGCTGCCAACAAAGTGAGCTCTCCTACCCCAGCAGATGGCACTGTTGTCTTGGTCTCAAGGTACCGTAAACCGTTACCTCCTGCTAGTCATATGATTTCCTTCCTCCACCTTAAACACTAATTTTACAAAATGTCTCCCCACCCCTGGAGAAAAGCTGGTCCCAACCCTTAGGGCTGTGATATAAAAGCAGATATGAATCTAAACACTGCATTCTTCCCCTCACTTTATTGCTTGTTTCTGAGGAGTTCCTTAAAAAGGGTGTATGACCAGGTGTCTCTACCGTAACAATAGTAATGACAGCTGGTTAAACATAACACCCACGCTGCTCTTTTGTGCTGTTTGCAAGGAGACTTGTGAGCCTTCCAAAATCAAAAACGCTTCTTTGTTTCTTGTCTGCCAAGGGATACATTGACAGAAATTCCCATAGAGAGAGGAGACGTGTAAAATCGAGGTACATGGGTTGGCAGTGTTTGCAGAGTAGGTTACAGACTTTCAATAAGAAACAGAGCCTCTGTTAGTACAGTACAGAACAGTATTAGTACAGCACAGTATATTAGCCGGTCGAGCCCTTAGAGGATGGTCTTTCTGAATCTGAATCTAACCCCCCCGCCCCCCGACTTTTTGGACAGGAGTTGCAGCAATAACATGCACCCCGAACTAGTACTGCTGCCTGAGGTGTGTTGTGACAATCTGAGCAAGTCCCTGCTGCGGAGCGTGTGCACCTCACTGCACAAGAGGGGCTTCAGCAAAGTGAGCAGCAGCTTCCACAGCTCTCAAAATGTGATGCAAAGCATGCTGGAAGCTGGTTCACAGTTAGCGTAAGTACAAAAAAGACAAAGCCTTCTACCAATATTGTAGCTCACAAATATTTCCTGCCCAAGACATAGCTACATCATTCTCTACTTAGTCTCTTTCCTCTCTTCTACCTCCTGTCTGTCTCTTTCTCCTTTCTTTTTACAACCACGTTCACTTAATCCTTCGTTATGTCAAGCTATGGCAGCCCTCATTCTTTGTTTGCAGGATTGTTGCTGTCATGTTGATCCCAGGATATTCGAGAGGTAAGCTAGGTGAGATAGTGTCTTTTATTGAACTAACTGAAGAAGAGTTCTGTGTAAGCTCAAAAGCGTGTCTCTTTCACTAACAGAAATTGGTCCAACAAAGATATTACCTCACCCCTTGTTTCTCTAATGATTCTTTGTGTACTTTATGGTGGTAGTATAGAATAAGGGTTTTGATTGGGGCCCCTGCCCATAGACCACAGGTGGCTTGGTAATCAATGGTCTTAACAGACCACCTCTCATTCAGGTTACCTCCATAATATTACTAACCATCTGAGGCTTGTAAGAGCCATTTCTAAGCTGCTGTACGTTGCCTTCATTGGTGCTTTTGCGTGTGTATGAAGAGAAGAACTGCATGATATTAGAAGAGTTTTCCCTTTCCTCATCTAAGTTTGTATCATGGCTAAATATGAAACCCTCTTACCACTGGGAGTTATAGAAAATTCAAACTGGATCTTTAATCACAACCAGAACAAGGAGAGGAAGAATGGGGGGAGGGAGGGATGGGGACTGAGGGGTTAGAGGGGAGCATGACCCAGTGAAATATTTATGTGATGGAGATGAAAGAAATCCTCAGGTCATTGGGCTATAATAGGAAATACACTAGCCTCTTCAATGGTCCTGTTTCACGCCCCCTAGCAGGCAGGTCTCTTATTTCCTCACAGTTTGGTTAAAGCATTAGGGTTACTTTCATTGCAGCACTGTAAAGTTCAAAACTGGCCCCTCTATTCCCTAAGTCAAACTGCTGTCAGCACTGAGGGATTGACTGGAAACTAGTGCCTGTAGCACCAACTAACCTGGTTATAACCCTGGTCCTTTTATCCCACCCCCACACCTTGTTTGCTGACATAACTCATTGATATTTGTCACTGGATTTTCTCAAGAGTAGCCTGCAGAAGTTATGGTCCACTGTTCTGTACTTTATCCTAATGCTGCTGTGCAGTGCTTGGCTAGTTGGCAGGGTGTTCTTCAATGACATGGGTCATGGAGGCCAGCCAGAGGTGGTAATGAAGGGACACTGTCCCGGTCAGTGTCTCCAAAAGGAAACTAGCTCCCCCTAAAGAACACCTTGCACTTGTATAACCAATATTTGCTGGGTGCAATATTTGTTGCTGTTTTTATAAAGGTGCATGCAATGATCCCTCACCTTCTCACATACTCTCTCATGGCACTGCCATCGCTCCCAGGCTAAGAGCCTTGCAGCATTGTTATCCATCTCAGGGCATAAGGGTACCTGGCCCTCCAGCTAGGTCCCTCTGCAGACCACCCTTTCTGGATCATTACAGTCCTTCACCAATATCAACCCCCAGATAGCAACCCCCAAAGTCTTACTTCTTCTTAGTCTCTTCCCAATGGGATACCAAACAAGCACTACCCCTGCTCACTCCCAGCCCTTCAAGTTTGAGAACTCACTGTTCCTCCATTCTCCCACCAAGTCAATGACCTGAACAGTCCATTTGTCCTCAGGTCCTTGCCCCTGCAGCCTTTTATTTTATTTGAAGTTAATTTTAGTAGTTATATTACATGACGGAGGGTTCAGCTCTGGTGGCTACAGTCTTAAGTTTAACAGAGTTATCTCTGCTTGTTTTAGATTGGGAGCTCAGAGGAACACATGAAACCATAGGCAAGTAACACATACAATTACAAGAGCCAGATTCACCAGCTTTTATTAAAGTTGCCAACACAGTTATGAATGTCACAGCTTATACTCCTAAATATATTTATGTACCTGTTATAACTACAGACATACGCGCATCCTCCTAGATAGTCTTAGAGTCTGATGGCTCTCTCATGGATTTATTTAGTTGAGGATCGGTCCTGCTTTGATCAGAGGGTTGGACTAGATGACCGCCTGAGGTCCCTTCCAACCCTGATATTCTATGATTTTATGATCATTAATACAGGGATGGGTCCCACTGGAGTTATCCCACAGGAATCTAAATTTTCCCATTCTGGGCACCCCCTTTTTATAATGTGATTCTGTCTATAGCTACATGCTGCACATGTACATGAAAGTGTCAACCCTCTTTTCCTTACTGGTCTGGGTTGCCTAGAAACATAAGGCAGCCCAAATTCTATAGGCTGTGTAGGTTTTCTTTATTCTTATTACCACTGACACAACACCTGTATCCTGTGGTTAAGACACATGTTGGAAACAGATGTGCCTTTACAGTTTTTTTATGATTTAAAATTAATCTTCTGGACAATTTTTTGCAATATTACCACTTGGTAACTCTTTCCCCGTACTCCTAGGGCATTGGGTTATTCTTCAGTCATTTACTGAAGAATAACCCAAATAACTCCCTGCTGCCAACCAGCTGGAACAGGACCTCCTCTCCTCGCAGAACGTGTCTGCCTGTCCCGGGGAAGGGGGAGGAGGCTGGACCGGAGCCCCTGCCCCTGGATCTCACCGGCAGTGGTGTGCCACAGGGGGTGGAGACAAGGACCTGAGGCTACTCTCAGGCACTCCAGCCCCTGCCCAGGGCAGGTGGAGGGTCTAGGACTCACCAGAGCGGCCCGGGCTCCCTGGGCAGCTCTTACCACTGCCCAACTCTGGCTCCCAGCCTGGTCAGGGGGCTAGGGTGACCAGGTGTCTAGTTTTCTACTGGAACACCCGATCAAAAAGGGATCCTGGAGCTCCTGTCAGCACTGCTGACTGGGCTGTTGACTGTCCAATTGGTGGTGCCGCACAGTGGGGCTGGTAGGCTCCTTGCTAGCCTCAGTGCTGCGCGGCTCCTGGGAAGCAGGTGGCATGTCCCCACTATGGTTCCTACGTGTAGGGGCAGCCAGGGGGCTCCTCACGCTGCCCCCTCCCCAAATACCACACCTGCAGATCCCCTTGGTTAAGAACTGCAGCCAATGGAAGCTGCGGGTGCAGCGCCCGTGGACAGGGCAGCAAGCAGACCTGCCTGGCTGTGCCTCCGCATAGGAGCTGGAGGGGGTACATGCCACAGCTTCTTGGAGCTGCTTGAGGTAAGCACTGCCTGGAGCCTGCACCCTGACCCCCTCCTGGACCCCAACCTCCTGCCCCAGCCCTGATGCCCCTCTCGCCCTCCAAATCCCTCAATCCCAGCCGAGAACACCCTCCTGCACCCCAAACCACTCATCCCCAGCTCGCTCCTGCACTCTGAACTCCTCATTTCTGACCCCACCCTGGAGCCCGCATCCCCAGCCAGAGCCCTCACCCCCTCCCACGCCCCAGCCCTCAAGCCAGCCCGGTGAAAATAAGCAAGTGAGTGAGGGTGGGGAGAGCAAGTGACAGAGGAAGGGGTGATGGAGTGAGCGGGGGTGGGGCCTTGGAGAAGGGGTGGGGCATCAGAAGAGGGGCGGGGGACAGGGCAAGAGTGTCCAGTTTTGTGCGAGTAGAAAATTGGCAACCCTACAGGGGGCAGGGACTCAGGGGGAAGAGGAGGAGCAGGGGGCAGGGCCACAGGTCCAGCAGTGGTGCCCCCCCACTTTTACCCAGGTTCCAGTGCTCCTGTGGGGACCCCCAAATTGGCCAGGGCCTGTGCATTAATTCGTTACTAAGACTGAGCTGATGTTCTCTTGGTTCCAGCACAGGTGTGGAAGGTCATTTGATATTCTTACTTCTCCCACTGACCCTACACCCAGGGGGGCGAGACCTAAGTGTCCAGAGGGAGCAGGAAGGACTCCCAGGGCCCAACACAGCAGGGGGAGACCAGGACTAAGTGAGTCTGGTACATCTTTGACAGAGACACTGAACACCCAATACTTCCTCACTGTCAATAAAGGAACAGGCTGCTCTTGGTTTGAGGCATGGAAATCATTCTCGCAGCCTCCTCAATGGCAGAGATTGGTGCTCCCTGCTCCTCTGGGTTCAGTTCAGGCCACTGCTCCAGGAGCACAGAATCAGCTTCCCAACAGGACAAATCCAGGCAGATCACACACCCCTTGGAGATGCCCTATGATTCAGGCCTCCCATATAGGGAGACTGATCCTACATGATCCAGCCCCCCGGGGCACAATGCTTCCTTATGATTCAGACTAGCTACGTGCTAATCCTGTGAAAATCCAGGCTCTTCCATGGGATGTTTTTCCCAGACTGTGATGTTCTAGAATAAATGGGAATTTTTCTTCCTGGTTGTTTGAATGCATGGGTTGGCCTGCAGCATTACAAGCATCTCCCCCCAGCAAGCAGAAGGGACTGACAACCCTTAAACAGACAGAGGTTGGATTCCCCAACTAAACAGTCTCTTCGTGCTGGCACAACTTTCACTTGCTACCTAGTCTTTATGCTTCCCTGTGTGGAGAAGCTGCAGGCTCTTCAGGTGTGCCCAGCTGGGTACCAGCAACATCCTGGGTAGGTTCCTGCCCTTTTTTAGAGTTGAGGCCATGCTAAGCAGAGTGATGAATTTACAAGCTACATTTTGATCATGTTGAATGAATGACCATGGATTGTTGCTTTGGAGCAGGGAATGCTGCTGGATCTGGGATTTCCCTCCAGGCAGAGTCCAACTGGTTGTGATGGACAATTGTGTGTTACAATCAAGGAGTCCCTCAAGGATGGATCCTACATCCCAAATGGCTCAGTGTCTCTAGAAAGCATCCTGGAGAGGTAGGGTTAGAGAATCATCAGAAGGCTGATACATCACTGTACAATTCCTGCCCCTAAACTCTGGCAACTTCACCTCTGCCATGGAGGAGGCCTGAATGATAGTGCTGGCTGGGTTTACTAGAACTCTCTCATCCTCAGCACTGGGAATAGAGGAAAAGTGGTCTTGTCAGCCAGAGTGTGTTCTAGGACATCAGAGTTCATCCTGTGTGATCTTCAACAAGTTACATATTTTCTCTGCCCATCTGTAAAATGGGGATAATTATAATTCCTTACCTCAGAAGGCTGTTGTGTGGATAAATACATTAGTGTTTGTGAGGTGCCTCATTTCTACAGTGATGAAAGCCATATAAATAGCAAGCCAGCTAATGTAAAAGAGAAATTCATTAGAGTAGAATATACACAGCAATATTTGGAGACCCAGGAAAGACTTATGTAAAACAACAATTTAAATTGCTTTCATCTTTATTCTCACAAGGTGTCACCACTGCACTCTGAAGAGCTCACGCCTCTTAATAAAAGTGTTGAAATGTCTTGTTATATTTGTCTTGCACTGTCACTCCACTTTCATCACACTTTTAAAATAGAAAATCAATGAGAAGTAAATTATCAAAAATCAATGAGTCTACATGTTCCTAACAGCCGGTTTGGAATATGCACATATTGATCGAATTCTGCTGGTGTAGGAAATGGAACTAACTCTTAGAGACCTGGTCTTCAGAGAAATTTCATTTCCGCAGCCTCTATCACACCCACAGGGAGCTGCACACAAAGCATTTCACACATGTAGGAAACACTGGTGGGTTTGGTTCTCCGTATTTGGAAGATAAATCAGCCTCCCAACCCCCATCCCAACCATGCTTGGAACAATCCAGCTCCTGCTACTACAGAGTTTGCAGAAGACTCATGCAGAGGAAAGTTTCTTCAACATTAGACAGTGTTTACCAAAGTTCCCCTCGGGGCTAGAGAACTCATTAACCCCTTCTTTTCTTGGTTTGTTACAATGAAGTGTAAATATAAAGTAACCCTATGTCCTGCTTTTACTGGGACAGTCTTGATTTTTCATATGATATTCCAGTGCCCCGGGAACTGCTTTCAGGACACATTAAATGTGTTCAGTTTTTCATTTCATCAATCAAAATGTTTGGGTTTTTATCACATGTGATATGTGTTGAAGACATATTGCTGTAGTGAGCAGCATTTGCTCTGTGTTTAGTGGGAGCAAACCGTCTGGTGGAACAAGAGTTCAGTGCGATGAGCAGTTTGGAGTGGAGAGAAAAGCTGTTCTTTTGCTCCAAGTGAATGTTAATGATACATGTCCACCATCCCATGATGAATTCATAGAGATTACTAAGTAGCTGTGTAACCAATCTGCCAGGTGAAGTTGGCAGCAAGAGGGACCGGGTTCAATATCCAGGGGCTCCTCTTAACTCTACAACACAGAACCAGCTCGAGCTCCCACCCACTAATCTGGGAAAACTTAACACCACCCCCAGGTGCTGTTAAGAGGCAATACTTCCCCACGCACAAGCAGTGAGTCTGAGAGAGAGAGAAGAGAGAACTTTTTTTAAAAGGGAAAGGGAACCCAGCACTGGTTTGGGAAAATGCCACAACCACATTCTAAAACATGCAATCATAAGCCAGCCTGACCCCACAGTGCATTGGGCAGTGCCCTTTGCCTCATTCTCCCAGCTTGCAGTGGGAAAGTCTGACATGAGCCCATCGCTTGCCTGTGAGCCCATCGCTCGCCTCTCCTTCCACTGCCCCGCACTCACAGTTGGCTGTTCTTGGTCAGCAAAGACCCAGAGGTGTGTTCATGTGGGTTCACATCCTGCCCCCGGCGGGAGCGGGGCGGGGGGGAAAGGAAGTATTGAGCAATTCTTCAGCTGCAGCTGACACCTCCACAACTGACTCACAGTTACCATCCCTCACTCTGCGGCCACGGTTCACGCTGATGCTGTCATTTACTCTGATGCTGCCACACTTTGAGCCGGCCCTCAGTGATTATGGTGGGTCGTAGGGAACCTCAGGACTAGTGCAGGCTGGATACCGAAGCAGAGTAGGCGTGTTAGGATGTAAATATGGTCTGGCACAGGCGTCGACTTTCCAAAGTGCCGTGGGGGGTGCTCGACCCCCTGGCTTTGCCCCAGGCCCTGCCCCCATTCCACCCCTTCCCCCAAGGTCCCACCCACGCCCCACTTCTTCCCGGCCCCGCTCCACCCCCACACTGCCTCTTCCCGCCCAGTTCCACCTCCTCCCCCAAGCACGCCACGTCCTCACTCCTCCTCCCTCCCTCCCAGCCTCCTGAACACCACGAAACAGCTGATTGCGGTGGGAGGCGTGGAGAGCGAGGGGGAGGCGCTGATCTGCAAGGCCTGCTGGTGGGCACTGGGAGGGGGGGAGCTGATAGGCGGGCTGCTGGTGCGTGCTCAGCACCCACTACTTTTCCCCTGTGGGTGCTCCAGGCCTGGAGTCAGTGCCTATGTGGTCTTGTCCTCAAGTCTTTCCCCCCCAGCTCATTACTAGATGTCAGGGGAGAGTTCGTTTAGACCCTGCTTACAGCTGGCAAATATCCTCTTCTCTGAGAAATATACATGTGTAGCTGTTGTGTCAGAAGCTGGCAGCAGATACACCAGGACTTGTTTTTAAAAAACATACTTCTCTATCACTACTTTGCAAAACTACAAAATGTTGCCACAAAGGCATCCTGGCTTTTTATTTTGAAAAGGTGTTCCCCGTCGCTAAGCAATGAGATCAAACATGCTGGATTTCACAGTGGGATTCGGTGGGCCTTCAAGAGCTGCTTTAACATTATCACACGTGTATCCTTTATTGGCAGTTAATAACACTGGCCTCCCTTGCTTTATCCACAGCACAGAGACCTTCCCAGGCAGTAACAGAGAAAGTCCATGAGTAGGAGAGCACAGTGAAAAGCGACGCCGTCCAAGTGCTCAGATTCATGGCAATACAGTCATGGCCTGATTTTCAGAGCATCCACAACTTGCATTGAAGTGAATTTCCTGTGGATGTTAATTATTATTATTATTTATTATTTGTAGTGCCTTGGAGCCCTATGGACAGGACCCCATTGTGTTAGGTACTGTGTTCTACAGTGAGATTGAAGTGGGGAGGTAAAGGAGAGGTTATCATTTATTTCCGTAAAAACTGATGTTTATATGAACAACTTCACAACCTGATCCAGGCTGCAAATTCAATCTGCATTTCCCAGTAGGAACAAAATTCAAACAATGACCAAGCTTATTAACAAGTCCCCGCCTACATGATCCCATTTATCTCTTTGCATCTCAGAGGTAAAGTTTTGTTATGAGCTAGGGAAGGATCATTCTTTAAAAACAAGGGAGGCAAAGACTTTTCAGATTTTCTGTATTCAATCACGCTGACAAATTTGGCCATTCTATTTATTGTTTCAGAGTGGTAACCGTGTTAGTCTGTATCAACAAAAAGAACGAGGAGTACTTGTGGCATCTTAGAGACTAACAAATTTATTTGGGCATAAACTTTCGTGGGTTAAAACCCACTTCATCGGATGCATGCCGTGGAAAATACAGTAGGAAGATATATATACACAGAGAACATGAAAAATGGGTGTTGCCATACCAACTATAATGAGACTAATCAATTAAGGTGGGCTATGATCAGCAGGAGAAAAAAAACTTTTGTAGTAATAATGAGGATGGCCCATTTCAAACAGTTGACAAGAAGGTGTGAGTAACAGTAAGGGAAAAAATTAGCATGGGGAAATAGTTTTTCTTTGTGTAATGACCCATCCACTCCCAGTCTTTATTCAAGCCTAATTTAATGGTGTTTGGTTTGCAAATTAATTCCAATTCAGCAGTTTCTCGTTGGAGTCAGGTTTTGAAATTTTTTTGTTGGGGTATTGCAACTTTTAGGTCTGTAATTGAGTGACAAGGGAGGTTGAAGTGTTCTCCGACTGGTTTTTGAATGTTATAATTCTTGACGTCTGATTTGTGTCCATTTATTCTTTTGCGCAGAGACTGTCCGGTTTGGCCAATGTACATGGCAGAGGGGCATTGCTGGCACATGATGGCATATATCTCATTGGTAGATGTGCAGGTTAAAGAGCCTCTGATGGTGTGGCTGATGTGATCAGGTCCCATGATGGTGTCCCCTGAATAGATATGTGGACACAATTGGCAACGGGCTTTGTTGCAAGGATAGGTTCCTGGGTTAGTGTTTTTGTTGTGTGGTGTGTAGTTGCTGGTGAGTATTTGCTTCAGGTTAGGGGGCTGTCTGTAAGCAAGGACTGGCCTGTCTCCCAAGATCTGTGAGAGTGATGGGTCGTCCTTCAGGATAGGTTGTAGATCCTTGATGATGCGCTGGAGAGGTTTAAACTGGGGGCTGAAGGTGACGGCTAGTGGCTTTCTGTTACTTTCTTTATTGGGCCTGTCCTGGAGTAGATGACTTCTGGGTATTCTTCTGGCTCTGTCAATCTGTTTCTTCACTTCAGCAAGTAGGTATTGTAATTTTGAGGGATTGGAGAAAATGCGGTTGTATCTTACAGCTTGGCTGTAGACAATGGATCGTGTGATGTGGTCTGGATGAAAGCTGGAGGCAGGTCACATAAACACCACCCTATACCGGAAACCTACTGACCGCTATACTTACCTACATTCCTCCAGCTGTAATTTGCCCACATATATTATAATCAGCTGTGAAACATCTATAGTACTTTTAAGTCAAAGGTACTGTACAAATATATATTACATTACACAATAAATACCCAAATGAAATGGGATATTCTAGTGCTAAAGAGATGGGTCTGTGAGAGGTATGGAGGAAGGGCAAGGTAGCTTCTCTAGGCTCCCCAGTATTTGTTGTGAAGTAGAACTTGATTTCTTCCTGAAAATTAGGCTGTTCATATTTTATTTTCCTGAATCTTCATTCATTTCCAGCAGCCCTAGATTCTGAAGACCTCAGATTATCTGATAACAGTTGTTGTTGACGCAGGGGAAAGTACGCAGCAAAGCAATACCATAGTTGCATTCTTTGTCATGTTAATGTTCATTATCTTCTAGACATGGCTTAATTCCAGCCTCTAACGATGGAGAATGGTGCACCTCTACCAACATCTCAACCCCTTCATTGCCACCTCCTCTCTACAGGAGTCACTGTGGGCAGTGGCAGTTGTTAGGTTAAGAACATGTTCTATGTTATTTTTTCTGAATATAGAAGCATTGGATGTACAGTAGAGAAACACTGGATCTGAGAGTTCTCCATGTCATTTATGAGGACTGACACAGTTCACTACACATGTCTTTCTCAAACGCTGTGATGTTTATCCAGCTTTAGCAGAACTCACCTCTTTCCTTTTACACAACTTCTAAGATGTTAAATCCATGCTGTGGTGGTTTCCTGCCTTAATTATTGCATTCTCTTCTTTGCTGATGTTTCCCTCTTCCAATTGTATCCCTCTTATCCATCCAAAATGCAGTTGTTAAGATTATCTTCCTTCCCCATCTCTCAGACAATGTCTCCCTGCCACTTGAATCTCTTCACAGACTTCCCTTCTTCTGTATTAAGATCACGGCTCTGCTCCTTCAAAGTTCTTCATAATTCCGACCCTGTTTACATTTTCCCCCTTGTATCAGCAGGAAGGAGAGAGATTTCCATCCTCTGAAAGCAACAAATTCAGCCCCCTTAAAATAAACATTCAGCTCCAGGGATTAAATTCAATAGTAATTCAATTTCCCATAGGATGACAAAGAGCAGCATTCCTCAACAACCCCATCCCTCTCCATAGCACTCCTCCCAGGGTAGGGGTGTTAGCCATAAAAGCAACCACAGAGAGATGGAGGTGTGGGAGACATTTCCCATCATCCCAAATTTTTGCTATGCTGTTGCTGTCTCCCTCAATTCAGATACAGGACTCATGCATTCTCACACCCAGTTCCCCATAGCTTCTCTTATGTATCATGTTAGTCATGTTGTTCTGGCAGACCTTTCAGCTCAGGTCATTATATTCTGCCTTGTTACATTTCCCCCCAGTAGTTTTAATTAGCTAATTTATTCCTTATGATAATCTCTTAAATAGGCCCCTGGCAAATGAGCATTGCAAGTCACCCAAGAATTATCTGCATTATACTGGTGGGTGAAAGAGAGCTTCTGTTCTCCCAGTCACGTAACACAAGAAGAAAGGGACAGTTCATGCATGAAATTGAAAAGTGGCAAGTCCAAAACAGCTAAAAGGAAGTACTTTTTCACACAATGCATAATTAGACTGAGGAACTCATTGCCACATAATATCACTGAGGCCAAGATTGAGCAAGATTCGAAGAGGGATTGGAAATTTTTGTGGATAACAAGAATATCCAGCATTATAATTACTAATGCTAAGAAAAAATAGGAAGGATTATAAAATCTTACGCTTCAGGATTTAGCCGACCTCCATTAGGATCTAGGATAATATCTTCAAGAGGGGCAGATTATCCCACATCTACATACCACAGGGTTTCTCACATTTTCTTCTGAAGCAACTGGTGCTAACCACTGTCGGGGGCAGGATACTGAATGAAATTGACCATGAATCTGTCTGATCTAGTGTGGCAATTCTTAAAGAATCCTTAAGAAAACAGAATATAGACACAGAGAGAGTCTGTAAAACATCTTGTAATCTGGTCCTTCTTGCTGAAAAGTATAAAAGCAAGGCAAATTAATTAGCTAGAACAAGATGACAGGTAAGTGCTTTCATTTGTTTTTATCATGATGATGTTCATTCCGCCCTATTCCTTTCCCCTCACACCCTTTGTACTTTTTATAGAAGGAAGACGATGAACACAAGTCTATATCTGCCAAGAATGAGCAGCAGCCATCCTTTTGTTCCTGAAAAACACAGAAGAACTCAGACAAAAAATTATCCCTTCTACAGGTGACAAGCTTGTAAACAGTATTATCTCCATCTACCACATCATCAGACGACACCACATGCACGTAAAAGGATGTGTTATCAAAATATCTATAATGGTGACCTTAAAAAAAGCGAACAAGAAATGCTAATGGTTTTCTTGTTATTTTAGAAAGGGACTTTTTTCTCTCCGTTAGAGTGGAGAGCTTCCTGGAGCAAAAACAAATGAAGCTGCTGTCTTTATATATTAGTTAAAGAACTATTTAGCTAAGTTTCTATAATTTCTATTCAGTTTTTCAATTAATGAGAATTAACAAACAGTAGTACTACTTAAAACTTTTAGCATTGTGCATGTTCAAAGTCTGCAGCATCATTAATAAAGACAATGCTCAAACACGCCATTGAAGAAGATAAGGATTATTAGCATCTTTTTACAGATGGGGTGAAATGAGGCAGAGAAGTGACTTGGTCAAGGTCACATAGTAAATCAGTGGAAGAGCCCATATTAGAATTCAGGAGTTTTAACGCTCTTCTCTGGGCTCGTTCTTTTTCACCTTGTTGCCTCTTGGTGGCAGAAACTGCTTCTTATTCTCAGGTGGTTCCACTTTCTAGCTCCTTCTGTTCCTTTATTACGTGCCAGTGTTTATTCTTAGTCTTTCAAGAATGAGTTTGGGATTGATCAGTGCTTGGACAGGGCACCTCAAAGGAAAATTCAGGGTGCTGATGGGAGTCATATTGAGGCACTGTCCCTTGTTAATCAGTACTGTTGCTCGGTGATGCTGTGCTACTGAAAATGCCATCTTCCAGAGATGATAAAAAAAATGAAGGCTTGACCATATATGGTCATTATATTTGCCATGATTCTTTTCACAGAGAGTGGGTATGACCTGGCCAAATTTCAGTTGGGGTGAGTATATCCTACTTGTCAAAAAATCACCTTCTGAATTGAAAAGGAGAACTTTTTCTTAATTCCCCCTGCTAAAAACTCACACTTGCTGCCACATTCCACACCAGTGACAGGTGAATGAGCTTTACAGATAGTGCTCTGGGATCCTTCTGGACTAAATGCTCTTGATAAATAGTATTCTACTAATCCGTATCTTCTTTACCTTCTAACTTCCATCCCAAGACCACCACACCCTGTTATTTTCTCCAGAGTGGGTTATCAAGAGACTGTGGGACTCCCATCGGAGATCAGAATGAACTCTAGCCTGACCCGTTTCAAAACACAATGCAAAATCAATTTTTTCCAAACTAAGCAGGGAAGAAAAAAATCATACTCTAGATATTAGGAGCTGAATCAAAGACTGGGAAAAGCCAAGCTCATTTGAAGCAAAACTTAATATCATCTCAGGTGGCTACATCCTGTGTTATCTTGGTGGGCACTTTATAAATAGTATAGATAGACAGCCAAGTACGCAGATATTGTCCGATTATCCTTCTTCATGTTTCCATATTGCATTGTAACACTTCTTCCTGTGTAACTCATGAACATATCTACACATCACATCTGGAGTATTTTCCATTGGAAACCTTAAAAGAGCTGACAAAACATTAATAAATGAGGATGTTCATTGTCTGTGGTGTTTATTAGTCACAACAAACATTTTGGGTTTTCCACTCTTGCGCACCATAAGAACAGCTGATCAGTGTTTTTTTAACACCATTTTGCATTGATGTAGACATTGGTAGGGTAACAGAATGTCCTTATTTTCAGGCATTCAGCTGTTCTGTCCTTACCAGTAAATTACATTTTAAAAAACTAAATTAAAAGAACATTAAAGGTTGCAGAGTCAGACACTCCGAAGTTAGGAAATGCCAGGCAACCTTAATTTGGCCCCTTTGTGTGTATGCATTAAGATACAGTCTTTAATGCTATGATTTCATACTATTTTTTCTATATGTAACCCTTCTGCCTGTCAGAGTTGGCAGCAACAAAGGCCGGGTTCAGTATCTAGGGGTTCCGTTCCAATAACACAATGCAAAACCGGTTCAAGCCCCCACCCAGTGACCTGGGACAATTACATACCACCCCCCTGGGCTCCTCAAAGAGGCAATACTTCCCCTCTCGTAAGTACAAAGTCTGAGTGTAGCAAAAGCCTTTTAATAAAGGAGGGAAACAATGCGGCATTATGTTGGGGAAACACCACAAACAGGATTCAAAACACCAACCATGAGGAAAAGACCCACCCCCAAGTAAGTCTGGCAGTGTCCTTTTCCCCTCAGGGTCTTAAGTCCAGCAACCCAATAGTCACCCCCTCCCCCGCAGTTTCTGTCCTTGGTCAGTGCAGCCCCCCAGAGTTCAGAAGTTCCTCTGCAGTTTACCTGCCTGGGTGGAAGTGGAGGAAGGTATGGGGGGCATCTTACATGCTCCGCTGCTCAGGTCGACGGCCAAGTGCCAGTGTTCTGCTGCACTCTTCACCACCAGCCGCGCCTCTCCATCAGCTGCCCTGCTGTGCACTCCTCTCACTGTCCACTCCCCTCCACCAGCCACCTAGCTATCTGCTCTCCTCTTGCCAGCCTGCTGTCCACTCACCAACTTGTCTTTAGGCCCCCCCCCACTTAACAAAGCTCTCAGTGATTTTTAGCTGGTAATAGGGGGAGCTTCACTGCTGGTACACCACTAGCCTAAAGTAGATCTAACGCTTAGACCTAGGTGTCAGTGATTTCAGCTCTACAGCCTGTAACAAAACTCCTAATAGAGCCAAAATTAGCTCTGTTATTACACCATGGCGTCATCATCCGGGGAGGGCTCAGAAGGGGCCCACACTACCAAGTACACATACCAGTCCCCAACCTCTCTCAATTCACTGGGTTTTGGAACACATGTCCCTTGCCTAGCGAGTGCTACTTAGTTGAGGGCGAGTCCCTCCATCATAAAATGCCAAGTACAGGTCTACTGTCCTTGATTCACATAACCAGGATAACAACACTTTATTACTCCTGCCCCAATAACAGAGAGACTGGGGATCCCACAGCAGCCAAAGTGACCATTTGGGCAAGCAGTCCATCATGCTAGGCAGGGTGGGTGTGCCCATGCAAACGAGAGTGCCCATGCAAACGAGATCAGCCCCTGAAGTCCTTTTCCACAGCTCATCACCAGATGTCAGGGTAGAGCTCATTCTGACTCTGCTTACATCTACAACCCCTTTCTTTACTTGCATTGGCTTTAATTATCCATATGTGTGTAGTATGGCTCTGCTTTGGGGAGCTGGTTCCAAAATGAAGCGTGCAAACTTACCATCAAGGTGGGACATGGCAAGGAAACAGGGATTCGCACTGCTAACGCATTTAGAGGCCAGCTGCACTGTCGTGTGAGACTCCAGGGTAATTCTCAGTCCCAATCTCTCATTTTCATGGCTGAATAGGCTGCAGAGGCAACGTGCTTAGTCCCAGGACAGGGAACGAGTAGGAAGCCCTGTGTCACTCAAGAGTGAAGGCTTCATTTAAAGACCTGCATTCACAGCCTCCAAAAGTAGCCCCAGACAGTTCACCTTGTCTGGGAGGACAGTGGTACTGAAACAGAGTCTGGCTGTAAAGTGAGGCTTCCTAGGGGACAGAGCTGGCTCCCCACAGATATCATGGTTGTCATTATGGATTGACCCCAGCCAGGACCTTTGGCAAAAGCCCCTCCTACTTTGAGCTAAGGGAGCCAATCAATCCACTGTCAACAGGTAGTAGGTGTTATTCCTGCTGAGCCCAGCAACTATTGGGAGATGTGGGGGAAGGGATAGCTCAGTGGTTTGAGCATTGACCTACTAAACCCAGGGTTGTGAGCTCAATCCTTGAGGGGGCCATTTAGGGATCTGGGGCAAAATTTGAGGATTGGTCCTGCTTTGAGCAGGGGGTTGGACTAGATGACCTCCTGAGGTCCCTTCCAACTATGATTCGATGTGATCACAGGCCCTCAGCCAATGTACAACTACAGTAGATGGAGTTTGCTTGTGGCAAGTGAAAGCTGACTGGAGACTTTCAATCCCAAAGTGTTCCCTGCCAGGCAGAGCAGACCAGGAGTATTTCTGCTTGGGAGTGGACATGGAATTGAAGTTCTCTGACGTACCAGAACAGACTGTTCAAGTCACTGTAAATCATTGCAACACAAATGTTTTCACAGAGTGAACCTTTCTAAAGAGCTCCTCTCATGACTGCCTCCCCTTCCACTCTCAATCCTGATCTCATGCCTTCTTTGAGGCAACTATGGTGCTTGGTTACACAAAAGAGTAACATTAGGACAGCAATAAGGCGAGGAGGCAAGGTAATGCAAAGGGTGCTGCCAACCACTTATCTGTATCTGTCCTGTAATTTCCTCTCTCTGGATCTACAATTCCATTTATTAGCACCAACTGCCCACCGACCTGACTGCTTTATTGTCCCTAGTTTAGTTCTGCTTTCCTATGTGTTTGCTACACCCTGAGTTGTAGTGTCATTGCCATATTTGATCACGGCTGAATTTGCACTAAAGAAACACTGGAAAGAGAAATCCCTGAAGCAGCAACAAAAGGTGAAGAGAGGTGGCTGGGTTTTTATAGTGAAGATGTCAAAAATGAGTCTGGTACCCCTAAAACAGTCCTGGGCTGGCTACACCTAGCAGGAAGTGTCACTGCTTGAAGCCTGATAGATGTTTCACCACAGTGTGAGAAGTAGCTTAGTGAATCATTTGTAGACAGTCTTGAGCCCATTGCTATACTTCAAAACACCTTACTGGAGGTCATTAACCAGCTATTGGACTTCCCTGATCTATAATTTCAGACTGGAAATAAGGCATACATGTTCAATTTTGAGAGTAAGTAATCACTGGAACAATTTACCAAGAGTCACGATAGATTCTCCATCGCTGACAATTTTTATATCAAGATTGGATGTTTTTATAAAACATATGCTCTAAGAATTATTTTTGGGGAACTTCTATGGCCTGTGTTATATAGGAGGTGAGACTAGATCAGGGTTTCTCAACCCATGGGTTGGGACCCAAAATTGGGTTGCCAGAATGTTTCAAAGGGTTGCGTGGCAGCTCCTGTGGCTCCTGTCCCATGGGGCTGGCTGAACTCACCTCCCTGCTCCAGGCACTGCAACCTCTGGGGTCCCAGCACCGCTCAGGTTTAGCCCAGCCGCCATGATAACGGGAGTCTTGGTAGGCCAAATTTGAGTGAGTGGCACTGCCCCATGAGCCAGGTCACAGCTCCACTCGCACAAATTTTGTCCAGTCACGGGGGACGCGGCCAAACCTGAACGGCATTGCAACCCTGGAAGTTACAACGCCCAAAGCAGAGAGCCAAGCCCAGCCAGCCCCACAGCACAGGAACTGCAGGAGCTGCCACTGTGGGATGAGTGCTGGGCAGGATCCAGCACTCCCCGGGGGGAAGGACCTCAACGAAACCACCCCAGGGCCTACAGACTATTTACTGGGTCGCAACCACCCCCAGACTATTTACTGGGTCGCAACAGGCCATAAACATTTATAAATGGGTCCTGAGCCCAAAATGGCTGAGAACCACTGGAATAGATCATCACAATGCTCCATTCTGCCCTTGGAATCTATGAATCTATAATGGATAAAACAATCTATTTAAAATATATATTTATCTGCACAAAGGAAAAGACTCTTCTGTTTTTTTAACCTGATTGATGAGATGTGACCTTTCTACCTTCTGCTTTAACTTTCTCACCATAACAGCTTCCTTCCTGGGGACCTCAGCAATTTTCTCACACAGACCTAGGGACCTCAGTGTAACCATAAGCAAGAAACCATACAACTCAGTTCATCTGAAATAGTGAGGAAAAGAACACTCTGAGAATTAAAATGTATCAAATGCTATAGTTTGGTAAATGGGCTGGCTGACTAAGCTTAATTCTTGGAACCCTTTGTAACCGCCTTATGAAGCGGTAAATTCAGAGCTGAGTAAGTGCATCTAAGTCAGCCAACAAGTTAATAACAACACCCATTTGTACAGCTGAAACTAATCATGTCCTCATTCAACTGATCTCTACCCAGAAATATATAACAACCTCTAGAAATGACAGACGGCTCAGTAAACTGTCCCAGGTCCTGGGTTGCAAGTGGAAGAAAGATTTAATACAGGATTGTCAACCAGGAGACTCACCAATACTTGTATGTCATGATGTTCTAATAGCCAGAAGTGACATAGAAATAGTAGAATATAATATACTGTACTTTACATGTGGTACATGTGACCAAATGAATTATCCCTCTCTTAAAATTTTCCATACTCTCTCAGTGTCTAGTCACTGGTTAAAAAAGGATGTTATATCCTGGACAGTGTGTACTCTCTGACTGGCTCATTTCTGTAGCTATATACAGTATAAGATATTGTTATATTGAATGGTGCCATCAGCCTAACCCCTCAAGATTAGGACATGCCACTTTTACTCTTTCCTCTGTATCTCCAAAAATAGGTTGTAAGAATCTTTTATAGAGAGTGTTAGGCAATCAAAATATAGGGCTCATTACCCAGCTCTACCTGTAATAATAACACATCCCAGAGCCTGCTCAGTATATGAAACTTAAACATATAAAAAGAGGTTTTAAGGTGGACCCCAGGCTCAGCAGATGATAAGTCTGAGGAGAATAGGTTGAAGATCAGGCCTTTTACAGCTCTGCTCACAAGACATAGCCTCATTAAATAGTCACTTGCTTGGTATTTAATTTGCACTGTGAAAGAGCACTGCCTTGGGGATATGTGTAGACGTAAAAGGGACAGTGCTGTGCCAGCTTTAGCCAAACAAATCTGTTTTTGGGTAAACTCCCTGTGTTTGAAGAAGGGGAATTGTGTAACCCAACTCTCATGATTTTATCGCGACTCTAGCGTTTTAAATCTGTCTCTTGAAAACATGATGAAAGGCTGCCACCTCATGAATTTTCCCATATTCAAAATGGCTGCCACATCCTACTATGTCAATGAGGCTTAAGCCAGCAAGATGGCCACCATTTCCCTGTAGCCCATCTGCATGTAGAAGTGAGGCTGCCCTTAATAAAGTTGTCTGCCACCTCCCAGTGTATTCAGTGCGGTTGAAGCCACACCCACAGGCAAAATGGCTGCTACTCCATGGTTCAGAGGGGTGGACAGGACATAGGGACTGTGAGGAGCAGCGGAGACACTGTGGAAAGTGAATGAGGAGAGTGATGGGAACTAGGAGGCAGACGTAGGGGTTGCAGGGAGTGGCTGGCAAAGCATTCATATAACTCAGTTGGATGTGTCCTGTCTGTGGATGTCTGTGTATGTGTGGTACCTGCCAGAGGTTTGTGGCTTAGCAACAGCGTCACAATGTGAGAGGGATACCCCAGGTCAGTGGGACAGAGGACTCAGCAGTTCCACAGTCCAGGTTGCACCCCAGGAACCCTATCACAGGGCGATACTGCCCAGTCTAGGGCTGACGGTGTCAGGGAAGTATTGCTTTTTGTAAAATTCTGAATCAATCCCATATTCATAGAATCATAGAAATGCAGGGCTGGAAGGGACTTTGAGAGATCATCTAGCCCAGCCCCCTGCCCCCGAGGCAGGACCAAGTAAACCTCGACCATCCCTGACAGGTGTTTGCTCAATCTGTCCTTAAAAACCTCCAGTGATGGGAATTAGAACATTTTTCCTAATATCTAACCTAAATCTCCCTTGCTGCAAATTAAGCCCATTACTTCTTGTCCTGCCTTGAGTGGACATGGAGAACAATTGAACAGTCATCTTTATAACAGCCCTTAACATATCTGAAGACTCTGATCAGCCTCCCTCCAGTCTTTCTCAAAATTAAATGTGCACAGTTTTTTTAACTTTTCCTCATAGGTCAGGTTTTCTAAACCTCCTATCATTTTTGTTGCTCTCCTCTGGACTCTATTCAATTTGTTCACATCTTTACTGACATGTGGCACCCAGAATATGACACAGTATTCCTGCTGAGGCCTCACCAGTGCTTAGTAGAGCAGGACAATTGCTTCCCGTGTCTAACACACAACACTCCTGATTATGCACTTCAGAATGATATTAGCCTCTTTTGCAAATGCATCACACTGTTGAGAGGTAAGATGGGTGAGCTAATATCTTTTATTGAACCAACTTCTGTTGGTGAGAGAGACAAGCTTTTGAGTTTACGAGAGCTCTTTTTCAGGACTGACGTGGCTACAACATCACATTGTTCACTCATATTCAATTTGTGATCCATTATAATTCCAGATCCTTTTGAGCATTTCTATTGCCTAGCCATTTATTCCTCATTCTGTAGTTGTGCGTTTGACCTTTCCTTCCTAAGTACAGTACTTTGCACTTATCTTTATTGAATTTCGTCTTGTTGATTTCAGACCAATTCTTGGATTGCTAAGGTCATTTTGAATTCTAATCCTGTCCTCAAAAGTGCTTTCTACCCTTCCCCTCTGCAAATTTTATAAGCATATTCTGCACTCCATTACCCATTATCCATATTGGTTTTACTGTGACATTATCATTTATATGAGCGATTGATATAAGCTCTTACATAGAAACACTGTCATTATTGGTTCATTTCTGGAATATTACAAATACTTTCATCACAATTTTTTAAAAATACTTAATGGAAGGAAATTTCATAACACTATGCTCCCTAAGGATGCTGGCTACTGGTTAGCTGCCCATTAGCTAACACTAATTAGCTATGTCATAGCTACTTCTCATCTGTTCTTTTACTGCAGTACTACACAAACATATGGATTTATTCATACGTAGGGACAGAGCATATTTCTCTTCTGCTGTTTCACACAATGTACAATATTCATTAAGATCCCCTCTCCTGACACATTCTTCTTGTCATAAATATAAAGGGAAGGGTAACCACCTTTCTGTATACAGTGCTATAAAATCCCTCCTGGCCAGAGGCAAAACCCTTTCACCTGTAAAGGGTTAAGAAACTAAAATAATCTCACTGGCACCTGACCCAAAATGACCAAGGAGGGGACAAGATACTTGCAAATCTGGAGGGGGGAGGGAACAAAGGGTTCTGTCTGTCTGTGTGATGCTTTTGCCAGGAACAGATCAGAAATGCAAGCCTTCCAACTCCTGTTAAGTTAGTAACTAATCCAGCTAGAAAATGCGTTAGATTTTCTTTTCTTTTTGCCTCCATTTCTTTTGCCTCCATTTCCATCTGTCTGCGTTCTACCCATCTTTCATGTTCCTTTTGTCTTTCCTCAGCCTCAAATCTGGCTAATTCCAGCTTCTGCTGAACATTGCATTCTGTCATCCTAACCTCTCTGTTTTTAACTAACTTTACACCCGAGAGTTAGACAAATAAAAAAAAAACCTGGCTTGTAAAATTTTACTGTGCTGTAACCTGATACCTTTTGTCTCTGATAGCTGTTCTCAGCCGACAGAAAAATCTTTTTGTTATGCCTGCTGCTCTGTCCTCCAGGCAGAGAGACAGAATCTACAGCTGCAATCACCTTTTACAAAACCTTTTAAAATCCTGCTGTGCTTCTGGTTCAAAATGATCTCTGGTTCAAAATGATCCCACCGCTCTGCCACCAATGTCAAGGTTCCTTCCCCACTCTGAACTCTAGGGTATAGACGTGGGGACTTGCATGAAAGACCCCCTAAGCTTATTCTTACCAGCTTAGGTTAAAAACTTCCCCAAGGTACAAACTTTGCCTTGTCCTTGAACAGTATGCTGCCACCACCAAGCATTTTAAACAAAAAACAGGGAAAGAGACCACTTGGAGATGTCTTCCCCCAAAATATCCCCCCAAGCCCTACACCCCCTTTCCTGGGGAAGGCTTGATAAAAATCCTCATCAATTTATACAGGTGAACACAGACCCAAACCCTTGGATCCTAAGAACAATGAAAAATCAATCAGATTCTTAAAAGAAGAATTTTAATTAAAGAAAAGGTAAAAGAATCACCTCTGTAAAATCAGGGTGGTAAATACCTTACAGGGTAATCAGATTCTAAACATAGAGAATCCCTCTAGGCAAAACCTTAAGTTACAAAAAGACACAAAACCAGGAATATACATTCCCTCCAGCACAGTTTATTTTACCAGCCATTAAACAAAAGAAAATCTAACACATTTTCTAGCTAGATTACTTACTAACTTAACAGGAGTTGGAAGGCTTGCATTTCTGATCTGTTCCCAGCAAAAGCATCACACAGACAGATAGAACCCTTTGTTTCCCCCCCACTCCAGATTTGAAAGTATCTTGTCCCCTCGTTGGTCATTTTGGGTCAGGTTCCAGCGAGGTTATCTTAGCTTCTTAACCCTTTACAGGTTGAAGGGTTTTGCCTCTGGCCAGGAGGGATTTTATAGCACTGTATACAGAAAGGTGGTTACCCTTCCCTTTATCTTTATGACATCTCTGCACCCTGTTCAGCTAATTCAGAAAGCAGGAGTTAATGTAAAGTTCTTTAAGATGCATATCTGTAATTCATCAGTTCGAAAAAGTAATATAAGTTCTATGTGCAGTTGTGAATCATGATGCATTAATCGAGTCATTGGTTTTCAAACTCATTATCTGTGATCTCTTGAGCTTGGCGATACTGCTAACCAAACAGCCTCAACAAAACATCTGCTAAGGCCTTACAGTCATATGACTGTTAGTTCCGTATCACTTACAGCCACAGTTCCAAATACTAGAAGGCTCCCAATGCAGTGGAATCATACTTTTTATATGGAAATTACAACCCCAGCACTTACGGAGTTTTGGTGACATTCATAGGCCTCCATAGGATTTACTATACCATTAATCTATCCAATCCAGTATCCTGCTTCCAACTTTGTCCTTTGCCTGATTCTTCCAAGAGAGGCAAAAATACCCTCATCCCATAAGGCAGCTAACAAGTTATACAATACTGTACATGGGAGGGGAAGAAGAGGGGCATTTCAGCCTGATCTCTGTACTTTGAAGGCTCTTACTAGTCTCTCCCCATCTACATTAAGGAGCTCATTTTCTCCTACTCCTTTGCTCACTTCCTAAGATTCTCTCAAGCCTGCTCTTAGCTTTGTGCCTTCTATTACGTTGCTCCCTGTACTTGGAACAACCCCCCACTTCTTTTCCTCTAAGCCATCCCTTGTAAGAACCACCTTCTTGCATGAATATTTATATGTTGTTAGTCCTGGCAGTTGCAGTTTTAGACCTGAATATACTGTAGATGTTACGCACACAAGTGTGCAAAGAGACTCTCTCTCCAATTAAACTTTTCTGCTCAGGGTTCCCTCAGTGTAAAGTTGTTCCAAACTTGTCGAGCTATATTTGGTCCTGCCTCAGAGTTGAGAGTGGACTAGATGACCTCTCGAGGTCCCTTCCAGCCCTATATTTCTATGGTACCTTGGGGTGGAGAACACTACTACAACCTTTAAGGAGGCAAGAATTCATCCTGAACAGATATGTTCCAACATCTTCATCACAGAAACACATTATCATCACAAGGAACAGTTAATGAGAGTAAAATTAAATCAATCCAAGATACTTTAGATTAAATCTCAGGAAAAGCTTCCTAACTGTGAGAACAGTAGGACAATGGAACAGACCGCCAAGAGAGGTTGTGGAAGCTCCTTCGCTGGACGTTTTCAAAAAGAGGCTGGATAGCCACCTGTCTTTCCTGGATGATTTAGACACAACAAATCCTGCATCTTGACAGGGGGTTAGACTAGATGACCCTTGTGGTCCCTTCTAACCCTATGGTTCTGTGATTCTATCATTCTATGCTCAACAAAGAGGACTCTAACGCCTTTAGAAAACAAACAGTGCAAATGCCTGCCACAAACTCCTGCCAGGGAAAGTTCGTCCCTTCAGGCTCTGCCTGCTTCTTTCATGCAGTGCAGTGCAAGTTTAACGCCAACAGTGACCTCTGGAACTTAGTGCATGAGTCTCTATCGCATGAGCTAAAAGCCAACCAGCTCCTAGCTAAGGCTGTAGAGCAGACTCATTTAACTCTCTCTAGGTGGTCTCGGTGCCACTAAATGGGCCAGAACACCACACCCAGAAGGTGTATGGGTTACATAAACTCATCATGAACATGTGTGACCCAGGTCCTTTGTGCTGCAGAATTTTATTTTTCTCAAAGAAAGGGAGAGAAGCATTGAGGAGCAGGAGTGGATTTTTGTTTACACACAGAGAGAGCACAGCAGGGCAACTCACTTAAAAGAGCCCAGAAACATCCTGAAGAAGGGCACGGTAGTTTCTAGACCTCCTCAGCAGGTTTTTCAGAAGCTATTGTTACCCCTCTGACCTGAGCAGTTAGCCAAAAGGTTGCAGGGTTGTTTCTGTTAGAATGAGAAATCAGTGATGTGAGTCAGGTATATTCTTGATATAATGTTTTTTATTTATCAAAAAAAATTTACACAAAGTGCAGTTTCCCTGGATACAGTAGAAATAAACAGCTGCAGGCAGCTTCCTTGTTCAGAAATCACCACCTCTGCTATTCCAGGAAGCTGTCCCCAAGAAGCCCTGTTTCTCTGCTTCCTCTCAAGATCACCCCCACAAATCCTTTTTCAGGCTTCTGTCTCCAACATACGCAGGCTGCAACTCATAGCCTACCCCCTGCCTTTGCAACCAGGGACACCTCGTCAATCCACACATGCAGGGCCATCCCTAGCCATTTTGGTGCCCTACGCACCTCCCTGCGGGGGGGCTGTGTGGGGCCCCGACCCCAGGCCTCTGTGGGGGGGGGAGGAGCAGGCTTGGGGGGCAGGGGGGAACTGCCCCTCAGCATGAGCCAGCGGAGTGGATCGGGTTGGGGCCACGTCGCTCCACTTTCTGCTGCCCGGTGAGTGCAGGGCAGGCCTGACCCCGCACTCAAGGGGCGGTGGGAAGTGGAGTGATCCGGCCCCAGCCTGCTCTGCTCCCCTGGCTCCCAGCCTTGGGGGACAGAGGGAAACCGCCCCTCAGCACTCACTGGAGATGCGGTTGGGAGCCAGCGGCTCGGAGGGGGCTGGGGCTGGGTCGCTCCTCCACTTACCGCCGCCCAGTGAGTGCAGGGAGCCCAACCCCTGCTGCAGTCCTCAAGGGAAGGGCTGGAGTGGGGGCGGGGCAGGGACAGAGCAGAGGCGGGAAGAGGTGGGTAGGGGGCTGTGGGGATGGGGTGGAGTGGGGGTGGAGCTGGGGCAGAACAGGGGTGGGGGCCATGGGGAAGAGGCGGAGCAGGGGCTGGAGCATCACGCAGCTGCATAGGGCACCAGGAAATATGGTGCCCCAAATTTCCTGGTGCCCTACCCAGCTGCGTACTTTGCGTATGGGTAGGGACAGCCCTGCACACATGCCATGCAGCCTCGCCCTTTGGCAGTATCCTCTATTCTTTGCAGCTGTTTTAACTACATAAAGGGGCTTGATTGCTCCTTCTGTTATTGAGTCTGAAGGAGGAGGAGGATTGGCACATCCATTGGCTTTAATGAGGTGGGACTGTCTTTCCAGTCCAAGACTCTGCTGATGGCAACCATCAGCCTCTCTCAGCATGACACTCTGTAGAAAACCTGCAATATGGGCATAGGGTTAAGGTTAGGTCAGGGTTGCACCTTGTACAAAGTCATAGCCTGAGAGCTAGGCCACTCAAACCTCAGAGAGGGAGAAGTTATAAACATAGGAGTTAAACTTAGGCTATGTCTACACTACCGCGGTAAGTCGACCTACACTATACAACTCCAGCTATGAGAATAACGTAGCTGGAGTCGACATACCTTAGTTCGAGTTACCGTGGGGCCTACACCACAGGGAGTCAATGGGAGAAAATGTTTCCCCTCATACATTCTTATAAAACATGGCATAACTAACAAATTAGACAAGAAATTCATTTTGCAACTAGCTTAAAAAAAAGGAAAGACAAAAAGCTTTTAAAATGATAATTGGAAAGAAAATATTACAATAGATTGGCCAACATGGGTTTCCTATCAGCTCTAAGACACTTGAAGGTGTATTTCTAGTAGAGAAAATGTTATCACCTTTTTCCACTGGTGATGTGTTTTCTTTTATTTTTAAGTTACTTAATAATTAGAAATAAAGTCTTAAAAATTGTAATTAGGGCTGTCGATTAATTGCAGTTAACTCATGCGATTAACTCAAAAAATTAATCGTGATTAATCGCAGCTTTAATTGCACTGTTAAACAAGAGACTACCAATTGAAATTTATTACATATTTTGGATGTTTTTCCGAATTTTCATAAATATCTTGTATTCTGTGTTGTAATTGAAATCAAAGTATATATTTTGATTACAAATATTTGCACCGTAAAAACGATAAACAAAAGAAATAGTATTTTTAAATTCACTTCATACAAGTACCGTAGTGCAATCTCTTTGTCCTGAAAGTGCAACTTACAAATGTAGAATTTTTTTTGTTACATAACTGCACTCAAAAACAAAACAATGTAAAACTTTAGAGGCTACAAGTCCACTCAGTCCTACTTCTTATTCAGCAAATTGCTAAGACAAACAAGTTTGTTTACATTTACGGGAGATAATGCTGCACTCTTCTTATTTACAATGTCACCAGAAAGTGAGAACAGGCATTTGCATGGCACTTTTGTAGCCAGCATTGCAAGGTATTTACGTGCCAGATATGCTAAACATTCGTATGCCCCTTCATGCTTCAGCCACCATTCCAGAGGACATGCTTCCATGCCGATGACGCGTGTTAAAAAAAAAATATGTTAATTAAATTTGTGACTGAACTCCTTGGGGAAGAATTGTATGTCCCCTGCTCTGTTTTACCCACTGTGACAGGTTAGATCACAGAAACCCCCTTGGGAGCTAGGTCACCTGGTGTGCCAAGATTACTTCTGCCCCTGCTTTCCTGCCCAGTCAGTTTAGGATTTCAGTGCCCTGCCTGGTTTGAGCCAGACCCACTAGCCTGCTGCAAATCCAGACCCAGGTCTGAACCACCGTCCCCTAACAGCTGTAGGCTTAACTGAAAGCAGCTTACAGAAGTGTGCCTGTCTTTAACACTCAGATGCCCAACTCCCAATAGGGTCCAAACCCCAAATAAATCCAAATAAATCCATGTATAAAGCTTATACAGGGTAAACTCATAAATTGTTTACCCTCTATAACACTGATAGAACAATATGCACAGCTATTTGCCCCCCGCCCCGCCAGTACTAATACATACTCTGGGTTAATTAATAAGTAAAAAGTGATTTTATTAAATACAGAAAGTAGGATTTAAGTGGTTCCAAGTAGTAACAGACAGACCAAAGTGAATTACCAAGCAAAATAAAATAAAACACGTAAGTCTATGTCTAATCAAACTGAATACAGATAAAAACCTCACCAGTTCCAGTAAGCTCTCTTTTACAGACTAGCCTCCTTCTAGTCTGGGTCCAGCAAGCACTCACACCCCCTGTAGTTACTGTCCTTTGTTCCAGTTTCTTTCAGGTATCCTTGGGGGTGGAGAGGCTATCTCCTTAGCCATCTGAAGACAAAATGGAGGGGTCTCTAACGGGCTTAAATAGACTTTCTCCTGTGGGTGGAGACCCCCTCCTCTCTCCTATGCAAAGTCCAGCTCCAAGATGGAGTTCTGGAGTCACCTGGGCAAGTCACATGTCCATGCATGACTCACAGTTTTTACAGGCAGAAGCCATTGCCCACATGGTATCACGAATGTCTCCAGGAAGACTTCTTATGTGGATTGGAGCCTTCCAAGATGCATTGTTCCTTAAGTGCTTCTTGATTGGGCACTTAACTTTGCGAATTCCTTTCTCCAGGAACTGACCAAATGCTCTACTAAGGTAATTTAGAAATCAAGCCAGTACACGGCCCATATTCATAACTTCGAATACAAAAATGATACATGCATACAAATAGGATTAATAGATTCAGTAGATCATAACCTTTACACAGATATGTTACATGGCATATGTAGCATAGAACATATTCCAGTTATGTCATATATATTCATAAGCATATTTCCATAAAGCCTTATGAGGGGCACCGTCACACCCACATTCTGACATATATTTCAGGTTATAGCAGTCTCGGATGATGACCCAGCACATGTTGTTCATTTTAAGAACACTTTCACTGCAGATCTCACAAAACGCGAAGAAGGTACCAGTGTGAGATTTCTAAAGCTAGCTACAGCACTTGACCCATGATTTAAGAACCTGAAGTGCCTTCCAAAATCTGAGAGGGATGAGGTGTGGACCATGCTTTCAGAAGTCTTAAAAGAGCAACACTCTGATGCGGAAACTACAGAAACCAAACCACAAAAAAAGAAAATCAACCTTCTGCTTGTGGTATCTGATGCAGATAATGAAAATGAACATGCATCGGTCCACGCTGCTTTGGATGGTTTTCAAGCAGAACCCCTCATCAGCATGGCCGCATGTCTCCTGGAATGGTAGCTGAAGCATGCACATCTGGCATGGGTGTGGGGCTAGGAGCGGGGACCCCATGTGCGGGGCCAAGAGCAGAGCCCTGGCTGTGGGGCCAAGTGCGGGGCCCTGGGCACAGGACCAATGGCCAGGGATCAGGGCCGGCAGCCAGGGCCCCAGGAGCAGAGCCCCAAGTGCAGGACCAGGAGGGGGAGGTCTGGGAGCAGGGTGGGGCCAGCGGCCAGGACCCAAGCCCCAGGTGAGATGAGGGATTGGGAAGCAGAGTGCGGGTGGAGGGCCAGGAGAAGGGCATAGGCATGGGAAACACCCACAGGTTTTATGCATGGAGCCAGTTGCTGGGGAGTGGGGCCCAGGGCCAGCAGCCCTGCATAAAATTTCGGGGTGCTGAAGCACCCCTCACACCCATACTGCCTGCACCTCTACTGGCTGGGATGATTTAGTTGGGGTTGGTCCTGCTTTGAGCAGGGGGTTGGACTAGATGACCTCCTGAGGTCCCTTCCAACCCTAATATTCTATGATTCTTCTATGATTCAATGAACTGGATGATTCTTAACCATGTCTTAATGAAAATATAATATGACACTATATGTCTTAAATGTTATTAAGAAAATTTGCCCTGTAAACAATGTAATTTTCAAGGGCATATGTAACCCATGTGTCTAATAGGGAAATATCTCTTTAAGAGACCCATTGCAGGGAAGTAGGAGGAGGGTTGTCCCTATGGGGATGCGGGGCCAGGACAACCCCCACCCCTCCAGTCCAGGCCCCGCCCCCACTCCACCCCTTCCCCCAAATCCCCTCCCTGCCTCTTCCCTCCCCCACCCCCCATTCGACCCCTTCCCCCAAGCTCTGCCCCCGCTCCGCCTCTTCCCGGCTTCCGCTCCATCCCTCAAGCGACACTGGAAGCACCAGGCCCCCTGCTATTAGCCCTGGACCCTGCGTCCCAAAAGCGCGGGGCCCCCCAAAGTGCGGGGCCCGGGGCA
The DNA here is from genome assembly GCF_015237465.2 of Chelonia mydas. NCBI lineage: Eukaryota > Metazoa > Chordata > Testudines > Cheloniidae > Chelonia > Chelonia mydas. Next base: position 337,737,647 of record NC_057849.1, read on the forward strand.
GTTGCCCCGGTCTGTCCTATGGACAGGACGGCTCTGGGTAGAAGTGAGTTGTGTCTGGGTCATTGTTGCTAGGCAGATTAAGCACTCCACATCCAGAAGCTTCTGGATTTTGCGTGTGGTAATTTTGGGGATGCTCCAGTAGGTTCCCTGTTGCTGGGGGTCAGACTCCATGAGGGCAAGCAGTCAGGGCAGCTGCTTTGCAGGGGGCTATGTGCCCTGGGTGAATTGGGAGAAGCTGGGCCCAGGAGCAGAAAGCAATCTGTTGTCCCTAACTCTGAAGCATTTTGCAGCAGGTTAGTGATATTGTTAACCCTCTAACAGGGAAGCCTGGGCAATGCTAATTATAACAAGGGGAAATCAGGAGGGAAAAATAACTTCTTCTATTTTAATTATATGTTTTGAATGTTGTTTTGATTTTAGCCAAACTGTTCTAGTTACATTGTCTCAATTAGTCTGATTCACCAACTTTTCTTTAAATGTAGTAATGGGGAAAGAGTCATTTCTATTTTGCAAAAAGAAAAGGAGTACTTGTGGCACGTTAGAGACTAACAAATTTATTTGAGCATAAGCTTTCATGAGCTACAGCTCACTTCATCGGATGCATTCCTGTGAATTGATGAATTCCCGATGAAGTGAGCTGTAGCTCACGAAAGCTTATGCTCAAATAAATTTGTTAGTCTCTAAGGTGCCACAAGTACTCCTGTTCTTTTTGCGAATACAGACTAACACAGCTGCTACTCTGAAACATTTCTATTTTGCTATTCTCAGTTTTGCATTTTCTTGTAACAGGGTTTTCTTTAAATCTATACACTTGTGACTTAATTGAGTGATTTCAGCAGAGGAAGAGTCTGCATGGATTCCAGCTGAAGATTCCTACGAACAAGTAGGGGGAAGATGTTGTTTTAGACTCAGCAAACTGTATAGATTTGGTGATCAAAGACTCTGAGACTTAGGTGAACTCATCCTAAGCTTTTGGGAACTCTCAGTTTCTTCTCACTGTGTTTCTGTGAACTGTTCAGATTTTTAATTTGTTTTCTTTATTTATGTTTATGTATAGCTGTGAAGATAATGTTTGTGGATTATAAAATAGCCATGTTATGCTGTAAAAAATTTAGATTTTATAAAGTTATTTAATTAAATTCATTTCTTTAGTTCCTTTTGGGACTTGAATGTGGGGAGGCTGACCCTGGGCAATCCTTGCTGAAAATCCTTAGAGACTGAATGCTGGTTCTCCAGCTACTTTTCTACGGGAGTTGGGGTTTTTTTAGGCACTGGAGAAGGGCAATAGAGTGAACGCTAGCCCACCCACAGGTTACACATACTCAAATATTAAGGAAGTTAGTAAAGAGACCTGGCTGTAACAACCTAGTAGGATTAAGAGCACTCCAGGAATTGTTTAAAAAAAAAAAAAGAGAGAAAAAGTCCCAGGCGTCCATAGACTAATTCAAGAAAGAAAACATGTTTTATTTTCTGACTGAGAAGAAGAGGTATGTGTAATAACTTCCTCTGATTTCCATCAGGAGCAACTGAAATGTATAAGGGAGGCACTGACTGTTACACTGAAAATAAAACTGATCAGCTTTGTGGCAGAGACTTGAGGAGATCAGCACTCACCAGGTCTCTTCTCTCCACCAAGGCTAGCCAGAAACTGCTCTCTCCTGGCTCTCGTCCTATCAGCTGGGTGACAAGGAGCTGTTTACCCATATGAAGTGCTTTGAGTGTCCCTCTGGTGCTGGGGCTGCTAGCGCTGCTGCTACCTGCGGGGGCTGGCAGGGGGGTTTCTAATGGGCACTCAGGTTGGCTCTCAGCAGCCCAGCCGGAGGCGGCATTTGGGAACCTCATTAGACTCGCTCTGCAAAGTGTAGCCCAGTGGGCCAGCTTACCTGTATTGTATTCATTGCTTTGTTATTCTGCTTTGTTATATTTAATAGTAATGCAAGAAACCTACAGGCTTTTATTCTGTAAGATTTGGCTTTGGTAGATAGTGTGAGGCTTGAGGCCTATTACGTTTGGCATAGATAAACTTAAGTAACTCATAAGTTATAGGGAACTAAAAATAGCATGCAAGAGGGGGAATTTTGTCCAAAATACTGACATCAGCCACCCACAGAACATAGCTGACACTAGCACAGAACGTAGCTGACACCAGCATCCGGAAGGTTCCGGACAGAACGTCCGACCACAAAGGTGCCATGACAGCAGAGTAACATGTATGCTAATAGGGTAACATCATACATATACTAACCTATAAAAAACAAACACCTTAAGGAAAGAAAATACAAATAAAAACCTCTATTAAATATGCATTAAACATGGCAGCGTCAGCGTAACTTACTATAAAAGTAACATCCCAGGGGCAGCAAAAGGGCTGAAAAAATATAAACCTTGGGAGGGGCCAAAATAATGGCCACCGAAAAAAATAAAAATGATAACGGTAATAAAAAAATAATGGTCAAGTATGTAAAATAATGGTTAAGTAGGTTAAAAAAAAACAAGGGTGTAAGTATAAACGTCCAAATGTACTTTCTGTGTTATCTCTATCTGCCTTGTTAAGTTAAAGTGTGTGTATAACTTTGCTAAATTATTAATAAATTATATATTTGTAAATAGATATAAAAAGTTCCTATGGTGTAAGTGTTGCACCTGTGCACATCAGGGTTCCCAGATTATATAATAATTTTACAATAATCTTAGTGGGCCTAATCTTGAAACAAAAACCTGTTAATCCTCAAGTTACGATTATATATACCCAACTTTGGGTCAAGCTACAAAACGGGGGGCGGACAGAGCCGCAGAGAAGCCCACACAGCCCAAGAATTTACATTTCCCACCGCCCAGAGCCAAGGGGGGTGGAAATAGCTGATGATCCAGCTCCTCGGGGACAGCCCTGTCAGCCAACAGTAACTTTTTACTCAGACCACACCTAAGGGCTTTGGGTTCCTCGGGCGAGAGTTTCCTGTTTGTACTCTGCTGTGGTACGAAACTTGGGGAGAGGGCAGGAGCCCCCCAGATATCCCTAACTGGCACTCCTTATTAATAATAATAATAATAATAATTAATAGGAGGAGGGGTGGGGCAGGGACACTAAGAAAACAGTCCCTTATTTTTGAAATACAGTGTTGGCAATCCTAAGAGGCCCTTAGCTCCGAGCCACCGCGGGGAGCTGCAGGCTCAGAGCTGGGGAGCGGATGCCTGCTATGCCACAAGGAACACCAGAGACGAATGTGTTGAGCAGCTGGGGAGAGCAAGGGGGGGACCCTGGGCAGCGAGGGCCCAGTGCGGGGAGATGGCATCAGATAAGAGGTCTGGCAGGCCAGACTTGGTGGCGGGGACATGACCCCAATGGGGTGGAGGGTGGGGGCGACTCTGGGAAGAAAGGCTCTGCACCTAGAGGGCATGTGGCCACTGACCCCTGGTGTCACTGCAGAACAGCCAGGGCCTGAGAAGAAGGCCTGGGATGTGTGAGGAACAGACTGAACTTTCCTTACGTCCTAGAGACAGCTGTGTGTGGTTTCCCCCTGCCCACGGGGCGGGGTTCCTTGTGTCCTTTAATGTTTCCCATTTTTTTCCTTATAGTTGTTGTTTAATAAATTGTATTTGGTTTGAACTTAAAGTAATGATCAGTGGGTCAGGGAAGCGTCCTGCGCAGAGAGAGTACTCCAGAGTGGGGACATCCTAACTCCCGTTCTAAATGACCATTGCAAGACTGGGGGTTAAGACTCCCAGGAATCCTGGGCCCAGCTTTACAAGGACTCTGGTGTAAGGGACAGTAAAAGGGGAGTCCTCAAGGTCAGGCAGGCCTCTGGGTAAAGGGAGTTGGAGCAAGGACTCAGATCCTTTCACTAGCAATTCCACGAGGTAGTGCATAAGCCAGGAAAGTTCTCATAGCGGGACCATCCCGCTGCTTACATACAGTAGCTGGGGGAGGGAAGAAAACCATTTCTGTATTTTGAGTTGGGATACTTCACTTTTGTGGGCTCCTAATACGTTGTTCTTGTTGTGTTTTCTTGGGGTATTGTAATAAATATCTTGGTTTTAAAAAAAAATCTCCCAAATCTTGGCTAGCCAGTACATTGGTAGCTTAGTCCCCCGCTGAGAACAGACAATAAGCTAGATCTAGGTTAGGTTTTTCTCCCTTGCTTCATGGCTCTGTTTATTGTCTTCACAAACAAGAAGGAAAAATGTGCAAAAAGTAACACAAGCAACAGTCTGGGTAGGGGATCAGGATGCAATCCTCTGGTCTCTGCTAGCTACCAGGTAGGGCCCGCTCTGACTGCACAAGGAGGCTCCACAGGGGCAGAGTTGGCTGCTCCCTGTTCCCCCCACCGCTGCAGGCTATTAAAGGGGCAGATTGCCTTGTTACAGAGCCTTTATCTCATCATTTCTTTGGTGGGCAGGGACATCCGGACACCTGTTTTGCAGTGCCACAATCTCCCTCAGTCTCAACATTTATCCAGACCCTTTACCTAATGTTCTTTGTAAGCAGCAAAAAGGCTTTATTGCAAGGGTGGTAGCTTCCTCACTGATCATTGTAACAGCCAGCTAAGAGTTACAAGGCTAACTGACACAAACTGCACTTGAAATTTTCAGCCACCCAAGGTCTCTGTTACTTCCAATATCAGGGTTAGTGAGGTAGGGTTGTATATTTTCGTATAGATGTAAAATCCCAGGGAGAACTGGAAGTCCTGGCACAGTCAAGGAATTATGATGTGACTGGAATAACAGAGACTTGGTGGGATAACTCACATGACTGGAGTACTGTCATGGATGGATATAAACTGTTCAGGAAGGACAGGCAGGGCAGAAAAGGTGGGGGTGTTGCATTGTATGTAAGAGAGCAGTAGGACTGCTCAGAGCTCCGTATGAAACTGCTGAAAAACCTGAGAGTCTCTGGATTAAGTTTAGAAGTGTGAGCAACAAGGGTGATGTGGTGGTGGGAGTCTGCTATAGACCACCGGACCAGGGGGATGAGGTGGATGTGGCTTTCTTCCGGCAACTAATGGAAGTTGCTAGATCGCAGGCCCTGGTTCTCATGGGAGACTTCAGTCACCCGGATATCTGCTGGGAGAGCAATACAGCGGTGCACAGACGATCCAGGAAGTTTTTGGAAAGTGTAGGGGACAATTTCCTGGTGCAAGTGCTGGAGGAACCAACTAGGGGCAGAGCTCTTCTCGACCTGCTGCTCACAAACAGGGAACAATTAGTAGGGGAAGCAAAAGTTGATGGGAACCTGGGAGGCAGTGATCATGAGATGGTCGAGTTCAGGATCCTGACACAAGGTAGAAAGGAGAGCAGCAGAATACAGACCCTGGACTTCAGAAAAACAGACTTTGACTCCCTCAGGGAACTGATGGGAGGATCCCCTGGGAGAATAAAATGGGGGGGAAAGGAGTCCAGGAGAGCTGGCTGTATTTTAAAGAATCCTTATTGAGGTTGCAGGAACAAACCATCCCGATGTGTAGAAAGAATAGTAAATATGGCAGGCCACCAGCTTGGTTTAACAGTGAAATCCCTGCTGATCTTAAACACAAAAAAGAAGCTTACAAGAAGTGGAAGATTGGACAAATGACCAGGGAAGAGTATAAAGATATTGCTCAGGCATGCAGGAGTGAAATCAGGAAGGCCAAATCACATTTGGAGTTGCAGCTAGCAAGGGAGTAAAGAGTAACAAGAAGGGTTTCTACACGTATGTTAGCAACAAGAAGAAGGTCAGGGAAAGTGTGGGCCCCTTACTGAATGAGGGAGGCAACCTAGTGACAGAGAATGTGGAAAAAGCTAATGTACTCAGTGCTTTTTTTCGCCTCTCTCTTCATGAACAAGGTCAGCTCCCAGACTACTGCACTGGGCAGCACAGTATGGGAAGGAGGTGACCAGCCCTCTGTGGAGAAAGAAGTGGTTCAGGACTATTTAGAAAAGCTGGACGAGCACAAGTCCATGCGGCTGGATGCACTGCATCTGAGGATGCTAAAGGAGTTGGCGGATGTGATTGCAGAGCCATTAGCCATTATCTTTGAAAACTCATGGCAATCGAGCGAGGTCCTGGATGACTGGAAAAAGGCTAATGTAGTGCCCATCTTTTAAAAAAGGGAAGAAGGAGGATCCGGGGAACTACAGGCCAGGCAGCCTCACCTCAGTCCCTGGAAAAATCATGGAGCAGGTCCTCAAGGAATCAATTTTGAAGCACTTAGAGGAGAGGAAAGTGATCAGGAACAGCCAGCATGGATTCACCAAGAGCAAGTCCTGACTAACCTAATTGCCTTCTATGATGAGATGACTGGCTCTGTGGATGAGGGGAAAGCAGTGGACATTTTATTCCTTGACTTTAGCAAAGCTTTTGATATGGTCTCCCACAGTATTCTTGCCAGCAAGTTAAAGAAGTATGTGCTGGATGAATGGACCATAAGGTGGATAGAAAGCTGGCTAGATCGTCAGGCTCAACAGGTAGAGATCAATGGCTCCATGTCTAGTTGGCAGCTGGTATCAAGCGGACTGCCCCAAGGGTCAGTCCTGGGGCTGGTTTTGTTCAATATCTTCATTAATGATCTGGAGGATGGCGTGGATTGCACCCTCAGCAAGTTTGCAAATGACACTAAACTGGGAGAAGTGGTGGATACACTGGAGGGTAGGGATAGGATACAGAGGGACCTAGACAAATTAGAGGATTGGGTCAAAAGATATCTGATGAGGTTCAACAAGGACAAGTGCAGAGTCCTGCACTTAGGAAGGAAGAATCCCATGCACTGCTACAGATTAGGGACCGAGTGGGCAGCAATTCTGCAGAAAAGGACCTGGGGGTTACAGTGGATGAGAAGCTGGATATGAGTCAACAGTGTGCCCTTGTTGCCAAGAAGGATAATGGCATTTTGGGCTGTATATGTAGGAGCATTGCCAGCAGATCGAGGGATGTGATCATTCGCCTCTATTCGGCATTGGTGAGGCCTCATCTGGAGTACTGTGTCCAGTTTTTGGCCCCACACTACAAGAAGGATGTGGAAAAATTGGAAAACATCCAGCGGAGGGCAACAAAAATGATTAGGGGGGTGGAGCACATGACTTATGAGGAGAGGCTGAGGGTACTGGGATTATTTAGTCTGCAGAAGAGAAGAATGAGGGGGGATTTGATAGCTGCTTTCAACTACCTGAAAGGGGGTTTCAAAGAGGATGGCTCTAGACTGTTCTCAGTGGTACCAGATGATAGAACAAGGAGTAATGGTCTCAAGTTGCAGTGGGGGGAGTTTAGGTTGGATATTAGGAAAAACTTTTTCACTAGGAGGGTGGTGAAGCACTGGAATGGGTTACCTAGGGAGGTGGTGGAATTTTTTTCCTTAGAGGTTTTTAAGGTCAGGCTTGACAAAGCCCTGGATGGGATGATTTAGTTGGGGATTAGGTCCTGCTTTGAGCAGGGGGTTGGACTAGATGACCTCCTGAGGTCCCTTCCAACCCTGATATTCTATGATTCTATGATCCTCACACTTGTATAATGTGGGGACTCTCATGAGCCTGCACTGAGGGCTCCTGGAAGGGTTTAAAAGCAGATGGCTGCCTGAAAGGGTGAGCTCCCTACCCACCTGCCAGAATCCACCTCCATCCATGTTTAGCGGTAAAGAGAGATTTTCAAAAATAATGGGAAAGCTGCACGAGGGGCTGTCCCTTTTGACAGGGCCGGATAAGTAAAGAATTTGTACAAAATAAAAGAAGAAATACAGCTAAAATCAGAAAAAAAAGATGGCCCCTGACCAGAGCTTCCTGAGAGAGCTGATGGTAAAGAAAAGAATCTCCAGTGCTGCTATTAACCAGGAAATGCAGAATGAACTGAAGGACTTCAGAAAAGACTCATCTCCCTGCTTGGAGAGGTAAATGACTTAGTTACTGTAACTAAAGAGTTTGGTCAGAAAAGAAATGAGAGTAAAAGTTTTGGAGTTCAAAACTACCTATTTAATTGAGGAAACAATCTCTGTGATAGGCAAAGCTATGATTTTCCTCTGTACAACGAAGTAAAATAAATCTGTCCACTAACACCAAACACTACGGGTGCCTTGGCTCACATTACACACGCTTCGGCACTGGGGTAAACTTTCAAACTCACAGAAAATATTTTCATAGGAAGACATATGTTTGTATTCTGTGATCACCTTCCAGTAGTGTGACCAACATCTGTCACATGGTGATTGTTCTCTGATCCTCTCCCGCAGAGTGTATGTGTATGTGCAGTGATGTATCTTGTTTTGGTAGGATTTTAGGGTTTGTTTTGTTGTGTTTTTTTAAGCAAAAAAATCCCCCCACCCCTTCTCTCTCTCTCTCAGTGTTGAAGAGAGACCCACACAGACTTCATCTGGAAAAAGGGGCCCTGAAGGAAGATTTAAAGCAAGCACAAAATGAGGGATTCTTATGGCTCCACAAGCAGCACATGGGGTCAGCTGTGAGGATAAAAACCAATATCTAGGAAAGTTATAAAGTGCATGAAATCATAGAAGCATAGTCCCCTGGTGATTGTGCAAGGAGCTGGAACTATTATTCCATGACCCTGCCAAAAAGAAGCATGCGTAGCACCACTAACTAGGGAATTTCCAAAGTGCTCTGGCTTGCACTTATTCATCAAGGATTGCATCAATGGTAGATGGTTGGTGGAAGTCCCCACAGTGCTAGTTCAGTGTCAAGATGAATATGGAGCATGATGCGGTCCCTGAATAGTCCCTTTCTACCAGCAGCATTTTAAAGACGCTAATTGTTCTCTTTGTCACGTCATATACAGTTTTATCTATGACAGGCATTTGACCTTGGACTGTAACTTCCTGGCCAAGTGTAAGCACATTCCCATGCTCCATTAAAGCAAGACACACCATGAGGCTTTGCACTGTGCATTAGAGAAGGAGCTGGCATGAAAAGGAGCATCACCTACCACATGAGGGAGCTCTGAGGGAGCTCAGCTGCAGTTCACCAGAAGCAGCAGTCACTGCAAAAGCACTGTACTTTGGAATGGATATGGGAGGTCTCCGGCAATTAGGTTTCATAGCAGAAGATATTAATGTGGAATCTTTTGTTTCAATAGCCACCACAGCTGACTACTAAAATAAAATTTTTTAAAAAATCACAGACATTTCTTGGTCATCCTTTAGAGTAAGATTCCATTTGTAAACGGCTTATAAAGGGTTAATGATTAATAGCTGTTACAGACATGAGTAATATTTGGTTATAAGCATATCAGTAGAAGGTGTTATAGATGTTTCTAAGCAATCTAGAGACCTGTTGGACTCTATAACAATCAATTAATTAGTTATTAAAAGATACATTAATCCTTTAGAAACCATATAGAAGTGGAACTTTAATATAAAGTGTGTCCTATTTATTAACTCCAACTTCTCTCAAGAGAGTATGTTAGAGAATGACTCCCACATGGCACCTTGATTTGGAAGGAGTTATATTCCATCTATGGTTTACCATGAAAACACAAGGCATTCTAAGAATGGGAACAGGATATCTTCCTTCCCAACCTGCCAGCCCTATCAACAGATGTTTATTCAAATGGACCCTCCAGTACTTTAGAAGTTCACCCATCACATGTTGAAATAACATTAAAAAAGAGCCATAAAAATTGGCACTGCAGTTTTCCAAGTGTTCTTGCTAGCAGAAAAACACCACTGCAAAGCCAACCTGACATGTCCTGCGGGTGCTTTTCCTCCTTATAATTGTAACTGACAGTATGAATTCAGTTATCACACACCAGAAAACCAGGTAGCATCCAGTTCCTGTCCTAGTGAACAGAGTTTCCTTTTCCTCTCCGTAGTTAAATCCAAAGTTAGCTAGGGTGACCAGATGTCCTGATTTTATAGGGACAGTCCCGATTTTTGGGTCTTTTTCTGCTATAGGTTCCTATTACCCCCTACCCCATCCCAATTTTTCACATTTGCTGTCTGGTCACCCTAAAAGGGACATCATTTTTCCATTTAGGGGGTAAGTGTCCAAACCTGGCAGCTAAAGCTTTTCCCCACCCTTTCTGACCGACAATTGAAATGAAGCTGAGGGTGCAAATAAGAGCCACCTACCTATCAACCACTTCCTACACACCACAGCTAAACTATATCACACATCATCAGTTTCATTCTCTCGCACAGATCTAGACAGCAAAAGGATGATATGCTGACCAGAGAGAAATGTCCTAGCTGTGCCCTCAAAATGGCTATCCCTTTTTCTGTCATAGTGCAATCGACAGATCATTGATTCACCGAGTGAAAGCTCCTTAACCTTTGAAAATCCTCCTCCTCGTCAGTGTTGTGTCGAAAATACGTGAGCAGGTTACATGGAGCTCATTTTTCTTTTGTTGTGGGCCATGCTCAGATCCGGAGAGGCAACTGGACATGGAAATGGTAAGAGATCACTGCTGCTTTCTGGAAAGTAAAACCAGGTTTACTATTGCTTGGTTGCTCTGGCGTAGGTTATTGACACGCTGACTGCTTTAAGGTAAGGCAAGAGGTTAGTAGATTAAAGGAGCTTAGTATTCTAAGGAAGCAAGAGAAATGTGCCCACAAACCATCAACTGGAGACAATCCAGAGTGGGAACATTCATGTTTTGTCTGAGTAACATATGACTCTTCTAACCCATCACTGGAACAGTGGGCAGATCAAAGGAATCCTAAGCACTCTTCTAGCGCAAATAGCTCTTTGAATTTTTTTTTCCATTTTGCATGAAACTTTAGGAAATATAAAAATAGAAATTGAAATGTCAATAGCCTCCTCAGATAACTTGCAAGTGACTTTGGTGTACTTGCCAGTAGCAGATACATAATCAAGGTTTGCTACAGATGTGATTAATACTAATTATGCTTTTTCACCCCTTTAATAAATGCTTCCTATTCATTCTAGAAGAATTAGATTAACCATTCACCTCACACTACAGGTTTATATTAGTATTACCTGTTGGGGTATTCATGTACACTAAGAAATTATGTAATACGTAAGTAATTGGTGCCAGTGTTTGAGTCTGAATTAGTATGTTTGAATGCAAAGATGTCTATAATGTCAGTACCTGTGATATTTCTATTCTAAACATCTCAAGGATTTCCAGCTTCAGAGGTAAGAGATGGGTAAGAAATTCAGAAAGAAATTATTTCATGGAAACTCAGACGAACTGAAGATTGTATTGCTAATTGCTCACTTCCAGCACTGGATACTGAAATTGTACCAGAAAAGCAATTGTAATTTTGAGAGGAGATTGTATTGTATATAATGGAAAAACTTGAACTGGCTGTTGCCCCAGTCTACTCACAAACAAAATGTTTAATCTCCAGGCAATTTTATCTTCAGAGAATAATGCATTGAAACATCTGCATCTTTTTATTAAATGGAGACATTTTAATGGCCAAATGAAATGCCAGCTTCCCTTACATGATTTTAAATGATGCATGTGACAGTCTCACTGTGAAATGTTCAGCAGGAGATACGTAAATGGAATCAGTTCTGGGATGAGTCAAGTCCTGTGTATCATGTTCTTTGTATTACTGTGCCTTGGGAGAGTACCCACTGGGAGAGTACACTCTGAGATCTGAATTTATCAGATGCCTTTCTTAGAATCACGGAAAAACTGAGGGGTGTGTAAGACTTGCATTTCATACTGAAGTCTTGCAATTGAATTCTGTGACGAATTTATAAATATAGAAAATTAACTTAAGATATTTCCATATAGTTATCTCTCCTGCATTACACCCCCTCTTTCCTTCGCTTCCTGTACTTACTTTGAATGCCTGTCCCGATACTTTCATAATTTTTAACTTCATTTTGTTATTCTCTTGATAATGATGCCCTTTGAAACTGAAACCTAACTCTTTACCAAAATCTTTTCCCCTCCAGTTTATTTATTGTAGGGTTGTCTCGGAGTACTGCAGATGTTAGTGTGTTGTTTTCTTTCTTATGGGGAACATATAAAGGACAGTAAGGACTCTTGTAAATACATAGAACTAAAAAGAGGATAGGCCAAATTATGGGCCAGACTTGACAATGTCTCTTTGTAATCACTGCGCCTACCGTGCCTGTGGCACCGCATTTATCCTTCGATTTTCCAGCTCTCTCAGTATTGCAGATCAATGTAATGAAATAAATTCTGTTGCACAGTTCATATAGCACAGGGTTTCTGGGCAAATACACTGTCAAAAATGAAAATTTCTGGAAGGGGAATGAAAATAAAAATACTTAGTTCTCAGATAGCACTTTTCATCTGTGGCTCTCAAAGAGCTTTCCAAAATGTGGGCAAGCATCATTTCCCTCATTTTATAGATGAAGAGTCTGAGGCAGAGAGAGATCGTTGACTTATTTAAGTTACACCCATGTCTCCTGTCTTCTGGTTCATTGGGCATACTGTCTCTTACCTTCTTATTATTTATTGTTTGTGTTGTGATAGCACTTAAGATGCCCCAGACACACACCAGGACTCCATTGTGCTAGGTTCTGTACAAACACAGGACAAATAAGATAGTTCCTGCCCCAAAGAGCTTGCAATACAACTAATCATCTTAAATTAATAAAGAATCATAGAATCATACAACCATAGGGTTAGAAGGGACCGCAACAGTAATCTAGTCTGACCCCCTGCCAAATGCAGGATTTGTTATGTCTAAGCCGTCCAAAACAGATGGATGTACAGCTTCTTTTTGAAAACCTCCAATGAAGGAGATTCCATGACTTCCCTAGGCAGTTTGTTCCATTGTCCTACTGTTCTTACCATTAGGAAGTTTCTCCTGAGATTTAATCTACATCTGCTTTGCTGGAGTTTGGACCTGTTGCCTCCTGTCCTGACCGCTATGGCAAGAGAGAACAATTTTTCTCCATCTTTTTTATGGCAGCCTTTCAAGTATTTGAAGACTGCGATCATGTCCCTCCTTAATCTCCCTTTTTCCAAACTAAACATACCCAGTTCCTCCAGCCTTTGCTTGTATGGCTTGCATTCCATCCCTTTGATCATCTTTGTTGCTCGCCTCTGGACCCTTTCATAGAATCATAGAATAGAATCATAGAATATCAGGGTTGGAAGGGACCTCAGGAGGTCATCTAGTCCAACCCCCTGCTCAAAGCAGGACCGATCCCCAATTAAATCATCCCAGCCAGGGCTTTGTCAAGCCTGACCTTAAAAACTTCTAAGAAAGGAGATTCCACCACCTCCCTAGGTAACGCATTCCAGTGTTTCACCACCCTCCTAGTGAAAAAGTTTTTCCTAATATCCAACCTAAATCTCCCCCACTGCAACTTGAGACCATTACTCCTTGTTCTGTCATCTGCTACCACTGAGAACAGTCTAGAGCCATCCTCTTTGGAACCCCCTTTCAGGTAGTTGAAAGCAGCTATCAAATCCTCCCTCATTCTTCTCTTCCGTAGACTAAACATCCCCAGTTCCCTCAGCCTCTCCTCATAACTCATGTGTTCCAGTCCCCTAATCATTTTTGTTGCCCTCCGCTGGACTCTTTCCAGTTTCTCTACATCCTTTCTATATAGCGGGGACCAAAACTGGACACAGTACTCCAGCTGAGGCCTCACCAGCGCTGAGTAAAGCGATACTATCACCTCCCGTGACTTGCGTACTATGCCTCTGTTAATGCAATCCAAAATTGCATTTACTTTTTTTTGCCACAGCATCACATTGTTGACTCATGTTGAGGCTGTGATCCACCACTACTCCCAGAGCCTTCTCAGCAGTACTGCTGCTGAGTCAGTTATCCCTCATTCTATATTTGTATATTCGGTTTCTCTTCCCTAAATGTAGCACCTTACATTTGTCTCTGTTGAATTTCCTTTTGTTGTCTATAGCCCAGTGGTCCAATTTGTCAAGATTCCTTTGAATTTTAATATACTGTATCAATGTGTGGCTCATACCCAGTAAGGACTAAAATAAAAAAGTGAGAATTTAATTTAAAATGTAGAGTACCAGTTCTCAGAAATGTATACACAAAGTATCAGAGTAACAGCCGTGTTAGTCTGTATTCGCAAAAAGAAAAGGAGTACTTGTGGCACCTTAGAGACTAACCAATTTATTTGAGCATAAGCTTTCGTGAGCTACAGCTCACTTCATCGGATGCATACTGTGGAAAGTGTAGAAGATCTTTTTATATACACACAAAGCATGAAAAAATACCTCCTCCCACCCCACTCTCCTGCTGGTAATAGCTTATCTAAAGTGATCACTCTCCTTACAATGTGTACGATAATCAAGTTGGGCCATTTCCAGCACAAATCCAGGTTTTCTCACCACCCCCCCCCCAATCACACACACAAACCCACTCTCCTGCTGGTAATAGCTTATCGAAAGTGACCACTCTCCTTACAATGTGTATGATAATCAAGGTGGGCCATTTCCAGCACAAATCCAGGGTTTAACAAGAATGTCTGGGGGGGGGGGGTAGGAAAAAACAAGGGGAAATAGGTTACCTTGCATAATGACTTAGCCACTCCCAGTCTCTATTCAAGCCTAAGTTAATTGTATCAAATTTGCAAATGAATTCCAATTCAACAGTTTCTCGCTGGAGTCTGGATTTGAAGTTTTTTTGTTGTAATATCACAACTTTCATGTCTGTAATCGCGTGACCAGAGAGATTGAAGTGTTCTCCAACTGGTTTATGAATGTTATAATTCTTGACATCTGATTTGTGTCCATTTATTCTTTTATGTAGAGACTGTCCAGTTTGACCAATGTACATGGCAGAGGGGCATTGCTGGCACATGATGGCATATATCACATTGGTGGATGTGCAGGTGAACGAGCCTCTGATAGTGTGGCTGATGTTATTAGGCCCTGTGATGGTGTCCCCTGAATAGATATGTGGGCACAGTTGGCAACGGGCTTTGTTGCAAGGATAGGTTCCTGGGTTAGTGGTTCTGTTTTGTGGTATGTGGTTGCTGGTGAGTATTTGCTTCAAGTTGGGGGGCTGTCTGTAGGCAAGGACTGGCCTGTCTCCCAAGATTTGTGAGAGTGTTGGGTCATCCTTCAGGATATGTTGTAGATCCTTAATAATGCGTTGGAGGGGTTTTAGTTGGGGGCTGAAGGTGACGGCTAGTGGCGTTCTGTTATTTTCTTTGTTAGGCCTGTCCTGTAGTAGGTGACTTCTGGGAACTCTTCTGGCTCTATCAATCTGTTTCTTCACTTCCGCAGGTGGGTATTGTAGTTGTAAGAATGCTTGATAGAGATCTTGTAGGTGTTTGTCTCTGTCTGAGGGGTTGGAGCAAATGCGGTTGTATCGCAGAGCTTGGCTGTAGACAACGGATCTTATGGTGTGGCCAGGGTGAAAGCTGGAGGCATGTAGGTAGGAATAGCGGTCAGTAGGTTTCCAGTATAGGGTGGTGTTTATGTGACCATCGTTTATTAGCACTGTAGTGTCCAGGAAGTTGATCTCTTGTGTGGACTGGACCAGGCTGAGGTTGATGGTGGGATGGAAATTGTTGAAATCATGGTGGAATTCCTCAAGGGCTTCTTTTCCATGGGTCCAGATGATGAAGATGTCATCAATATAGCACAAGTAGAGTAGGGGCATTAGGGGACGAGAGCTGAGGAAGCGTTGTTCTAAGTCAGCCATAAAAATGTTGGCATACTGTGGGGCCGTGCGGGTACCCATAGCAGTGCCGCTGATCTGAAGGTATACATTGTCCCCAAATGTAAAATAGTTATGGGTAAGGACAAAGTCACAAAGTTCAGCCACCAGGTTAGCCGTGACATTGTCGGGGATAGTGTTCTTGACGGCTTGTAGTCCATCTTTATGTGGAATGTTGGTGTAGAGGGCTTCTACATCCATAGTGGCCAGGACGATACAACCGCATTTGCTCCAACCCCTCAGACAGAGACAAACACCTACAAGATCTCTATCAAGCATTCTTACAACTACAATACCCACCTGCGGAAGTGAAGAAACAGATTGATAGAGCCAGAAGAGTTCCCAAAAGTCTCCTACTACAAGACAGGCCTAACAAAGAAAATAACAGAACGCCACTAGCCGTCACCTTCAGCCCCCAACTAAAACCCCTCCAACGCATTATTAAGGATCTACAACATATCCTGAAGGATGACCCAACACTCTCACAAATCTTGGGAGACAGGCCAGTCCTTGTCTTCAGACAGCCCCCCAACCTGAAGCAAATACTCACCAGCAACCACATACCACACAACAGAACCACTAACCCAGGAACCTATCCTTGCAACAAAGCCCGTTGCCAACGGTGCCCACATATCTATTCAGGGGACACCATCACAGGGCCTAACAACATCAGCCACACTATCAGAGGCTCGTTCGCCTGCACATCCACCAATGTGATATATGCCATCATGTGCCAGCAATGCCCCTCTGCCATGTACATTGGTCAAACTGGACAGTCTCTACGTAAAAGAATAAATGGACACAAATCAGATGTCAAGAATTATAACATTCATAAACCAGTTGGAGAACACTTCAATCTCTCTGGTCACGCGATTATAGACGTGAAAGTTGTGATATTACAACAAAAAAACTTCAAATCCAGACTCCAGCGAGAAACTGTTGAATTGGAATTCATTTGCAAATTGGATACAATTAACTTAGGCTTGAATAGAGACTGGGAGTGGCTAAGTCATTATGCAAGGTAACCTATTTCCCCTTGTTTTTTCCTACCCCCCGCCCCCCCCCGACGTTCTTGTTAAACCCTGGATTTGTGCTGGAAATGGCCCACCTTGATTATGATACACATTGTAAGGAGAGTGGTCACTTTCGATAAGCTATTACCAGCAGGAGAGTGGGTTTGTGTGTGTGATGGGGGGCGGTGGGGGTGGTGAGAAAACCTGGATTTGTGCTGGAAATGGCCCAACTTGATTATCGTACACATTGTAAGGAGAGTGGTCACTTTAGATAAGCTATTGCCAGCAGGAGAGTGGGGTGGGAGGAGGTATTTTTTCATGCCTTGTGTGTATATAAAAAGATCTTCTACACTTTCCACAGTATGCATCCGATGAAGTGAGCTGTAGCTCACGAAAGCTTATGCTCAAATAAATTGGTTAGTCTCTAAGGTGCCACAAATACTCCTTTTCTTTATACACAAAGTATGTATCTGTAATTGTATTTGTACACAATTCGCATCACCATGGTATCTGGATGTTACATAAAAGGTTAAATGATCAAGCACGTACACAAAGTTCTCAGTAGGCTGACCTGAGAGAAAGCTACTTTATAGCAACCCCTTGGACTCCCAGTTGCAGCAGCCCTTATCCAGTAAATGCCCAATATAAAAATATACCTTGCTCTGTACTAAAAGACTGCCAACCCCATGATCTGATGGTCTAGGAAAGGTAGAAGTTGCTACAGACAGGGACTCTCTACGGTATCTCCACTTTGATGAAGAAATTTCCTCTTGCCCCATTAGGGCCTGAGTGTACTCCAGTTTCTTATTATCCAGTGTAAT
Organism: Chelonia mydas; assembly: GCF_015237465.2. Classification (NCBI taxonomy): domain Eukaryota; kingdom Metazoa; phylum Chordata; order Testudines; family Cheloniidae; genus Chelonia; species Chelonia mydas. The sequence continues at coordinate 337,755,047 of NC_057849.1, forward strand.
CCTCTTCTACCACTTCCCTTACCATGACACCACTGATAACTTCGTCAGCTTTCCCATCTCCCAAGCTCACCATTATGGTATCATCTCTGACTCATCTCTTTCCTTCTAACTCCATATCCAGTCTGTCACTAAAGTTCCATTGTTAAAAACACATGCCCATGACTTTGGTCACACTCGCCTTGATAACTGTAACCTCCTCTCTAGTGTCCTTGTTTCTCCCCTCCAGTCAGTCCAAAACTCTGCTAAAACCTATTCCACTGCACTGATAGCCCCCGCCCCTTGAATTCCTACACTGGCTTTCTGTCTCTTGCTGCCCTTTGCCTCCATCTCCCAGGCCTGGCTGTGAACTTTAGGACAATTTCCCATTCCTGTTTGCCAGATTTCCTCTCACCTGGTTCAAATCCTTCCTCACAACCCACTCCGTCCCACCTTATTCTCTTCACCAATGATCTCCTCATCTCCTTATCTGCACTGATGGCTTTCCTTTATCTTCTCATTTTTAAAGCTTCAGCCCTCTAGGTCAGGGAAGATGCTTTACTCTCTATTTTGTAAAATGGCAGGGGCATTACAAGGTATAAATACATAATGAATAATGCCTATTCAATCCTTGATCTCCCTGCTGAGACTGCCAGTGAAAAACCGAATGGCTCTGATTATTGTTGTGAGGTGGACATCACTCAGTAAGGCACTGTTCTTAGACTTTTTTCCCTACCATTTCAAACCAAACTAGTGTGACTCATAGGTTTTTTCAGTATTATCCAAGGTTGGAGCATGTATTCCCCAACCACCCATATATTCTGGCCATATGTTTGTCACCCAGAGCAATTCGTCTCACAGGTGATGTTCTATTACCACCCCACCCCCGCCAAAACCCAACCAAACCCCCAAATTGGGGAGGTTAATGCCAAAGAATAGGGTTTGAATCTATGTGCACGCACATGCTTTTCATAGTCAGATCTCCTACTTAGCAGAGTGACCTTTACCTGTGGGCATGAACACAGATGAGGCCAATGTTACAAAGGCCACATCTGAGTAAAAATGTGGTCAAGTCTATTCAAAACTGAAAATGCTAATGCACCAATAAATGTGCTGCTCACACGATCTATTCAATACCAAATGAGTATGCTGCTGCTGCAATGTACTCAACAGTTACCCTGGAGAAGGACAAGCTCTTTGGTTTTACCACAATGATCAGAGGGGTATAAGAAACAAAAAAGGACAGAATAGAAAATAAATTCTCCCGTCTTTTGCTTTGTGCCTTTTCCACACAGCTCTCGGTGCTTGGAACAATTTCCCTCTTGACCGTATATTGAGTACACTCCTTCTCTTCCTTAACACACCTTTTAAAAAATGTGCCCTTTGGTCAGCGGTCCCTGGCATGGCTGCTTAGCACAGGACAGGAGTTAGGGACACTATAGGTAGTGATACTAAGCAGCACAAACGGAGCCAGATTTTCTGGAGTCACGTATAGCTCTGTAAAGTGCATGTAAAATACTACCAAGCCACATGCCTTCACTCATGTATGCTGGTGGTGGCATTTCGCGCCCAAAGGGCCCTCACTTTGTACCATTTAAATGATGACACAAGGTATAAGGCAATGGTGAATCAGGCTTGTCATGTTTAGTTAGTCCATGAGCTAGAGAGCCAGAGTGAACTGCTGGACCTATCTAGGGCCAGGAAACTGAATAAAGAAGCACCTGTATAGTCATTACAATTGAGACCTGTCTCTTCTATACTGCAAGGAGCTGTAGGTTTCTCCTAGCCTTTCAGTGCTGATCTCCTTTCTGGTGCTGTTCGCCATGCCTATGCCTGATTTTCTCATTTTTATTTTATTTGTGTTAGTTAGATTGTAAACTCCTTGAGGAAAGGAGCTTGTCTTCTCATGAGATTTGGTTAACTACTACATATATTACAACACACATGGTCCAACACCTCAGATACAAACACTCCCAAACTTCAGAGAACTTTAGTACTGGACCCAAACTTCACAGCTCAGATCCATCTCTGTTTACCTGTATAAATAACAAGTGACATTAATAAAACAAAACAACTTCAGGGGGGAAAAGTTACAAAGACAGAACAGACACCCATTTTTTACTTTTAGATCAAAAATAGTTGGGAAAAGTTTTCAAAGCACGATAGTTACCATTTCAGTCCAGCAGATGGGTATCAGTTCTCCCTCTTCACAGGTCAGTTTCAATTGTTGGATACCATCTAGAGATGATATAGTTTCAGAAACAGCATCAAATGAGCACCTCACATAGCTTCTTATGGGACTCTCTGGATTTTGATACAGGGTTGAGTTTTTGCTATCTCTTTGGAAAGGTTTTCTTTACTTCTGAACTATCTGAGTGTCTCTGTCTGCTGTATTGTTTTCTCCAACAATTTCTGCGTAAGTCTTCAGAGCTGCCAGCCTGCTACTGTTCCCTTCCATGTCACCCGTGTACTCAAGGAAAAAATGTCCTATTCTGTATATTACAGTTTTATATTCTGCATCAAACCATGTCAAAGCTAGTGTCACAAATCCACGGAAGAAAAAAAAAAACAAATTCTGAATTAAGATTACCACAGCATCTGACTCACTATGTTGTGTCTACCTAGTACTATAAATACCTGTCAGATTTCCCCTCTCACCTATTTTGGTCAAAAATAGTTGACTTTCTGTCTGGATTCCTGTATCAAACCAGTCCTCTAACTCAAATATTGGTATGAAGTAGCCATGCAATTGGCAAACACTCTAAAGCCATGACCTTATCAGATTTCAACAACTAAAACGTTTTGGGACAACTCAATAGTATACCTAGATGGGAAACTTCTGGGAAGGAACCAAGTGCTAAAGGAAGTGATGTTGGTACTGAGACGTCATTCTTTCCTCTTAGACAGCGTCATGGTGTTAGCAGACAATGAGCTCCTGGCGTTAACATCTCTTCAATAAGCTATAAAATGGTGGTTATGACCATTAAAAATCCCATAGCACTTATGCCAGAGCAGAGAAGTTAGTGTCAATGTCCTAATCAAATCTGAATATAGCTAAATACATTCGGGATACCTAAATTTCCCTTCTAAATCCAACTCGAGTTAATCTTCACTTCCTGTCCCAGTTTGTTGTTAGTGTCGCTTTACACTGCTCAACTATTGGTACAGTTCACCCAAGGAAATGAGAAAAGAAATAGATTAGGTAGATGACTATGTAATAGGAGAAATGTATGTGTAATTTGTAACATTAGTAAACCACTTTGGGATTCATTTGGATTAAAGACCCTAAGAAAAGGAGAGATTATTATCATTAAGAGGTAATCACCTCTACTATTCCTTATATGTAAGCATTAGCCAAAAGATAGTGTAGGAGACAAGTAGTTTTTCAAAGAGCTCCTTACTAATTTGAGAGTATGTCAGGTCAACTTGCTCAACCCAAAAAGTTGAAAGATCCTTCTAAACAACAGCAAAAGTCCTTCCTTCAGCATTCGTTGTGTATTGGTATGTTCTGAAACATATGAACAATGCTGTCAAAAGCAAACAAGGAAACCCCAGCCATAACATAACAGCTTTACAGGGCAGTAGTGGTATGTCGGGAAACAGTGACTTTTTTCAAAGGGCTGTAACATAACTTTTGTATATTGTGAAACCATAATTTCCAGTATAAATGCCCCAAAATGTACATAGACGCTTGATAACCTTCCAAGTAACATGCTATGTGACTCCATGTGATGCCTTAGACTTGATGCCTGAGCATTATTAGTGAGTCAATTAATTATTAACTAGAAAAGCTTTAGTCAAATACAAATCAATGGGCTCAATACAGGAGTAATGAGATTAAATTCTATGGCTTGTGGTATACAGAAAGTCTTACTAGATGATCTAATGGTTCTTTCTGTCCTTAAAATTGTGAACCAGAAATTACCTGAACAGTCTCACAAACCTAGAATTAAAATACTTGAGGTTTGACAAAGTATAGATAACTTTTCTTCTTTTAACATTTTGGGTGTAGTTCCATTTCCCTAGTTCTGACCAAAGAGTAAGAGCCTTTCCTGAGGCATTTCTTCTCAAGAAAAATTCCAACCATTCTAGATGCTGTCCTAATAGAACTGCTGATGGCCTGAATAGAATGTTATATGTAGTGTAGTTGTAGTCGTGTTGGATATTAGAGAGACAAGGTAGGTGAGGTAATATTTTTTATTGGCCAACTTCTGTTGGTAAGAAAAACACGCTTTTGAGCCACAGAGAGCTAAAAAGATCTCTGTATGGCTGAAAAGCTTCTCTCTGTCACCAACAGAAGTTGGTTCAATAAAAGAAATTACCTCACCCGTCTTGCGTTTTGAATAGCAGGTTAGAAAGACTGTAGAAGAACAATGAAAAATGCATTAATAACCATGTTGTACTCAGTATGTTTAGTAAATGTTGTCATGTTATTAAATATGTATACTTCCACAAAATACCAAATCAGAACTATTCACATTAAGTCCTAACCAGCTGAGAAATGTCAACATTAAAAACTAAGGCATATGTAGCATACATGGCATAGGAATAAAAGAGAAAACATAGAAACCCTGAGAATTTTACTTCCTTTACTCAAAATAGGCTCTGGAGGATTACCAAGGGGGACACACAATGGAATTCTGATCCTCACTTGTCTGATTAGAATTATAAATTGCAGTTAGTTTTAATCGGTAATGCACCCACATGCCAAACCAGTGGGCGCCCTGTAGGCCCAATATTCAAATCACAGTTCCATTGGAAGATGAGCAATATTGAGTGGACAATCATTATTATTATTATTATTTATTTGTACTACCCTAGCCCCTAGGAGCCCCGATTATGGACCGCATTGCACTAGAGGCTGTGCAAACACAGAACAAAAAAAGACAGTCCTTGCCCCAAGAGTGTGTAATCTAACTATAAGAAAACAAGACAACAAGTGGCTATAAACAGACAGACAGGCAGATGGATACAAAGGAGAGTTTCAAAGGAGGGATTTGAAAGAAGACAATGAAATGACTTTGCAGATGTTTATGCAGCGCTCCCCCTAAATGTGATGGACAGCATGGGAAAAAGCACAAAGGTGCTCGTTTAAAATGTGACAAATGAGTGACAAAGACTAGCATCACTGGTAGAGCAGAAGCAGGAATCAACACCTCTATTGCATATTGGTAGCATTCAACTTAAAAAAGGGGAACTACACAAAAGTAAGGAAGCTAGTTAAATGGAAATTAAAAAGAATAGTCACAAGGGGCAAATGCGTGCAGACTGCATGGAGACTTTTTAAAACCACCTTAAGAGAGGCTCAAACTAAATGTATATCCCAAATAAAAAAAATTAAAATAAGAGGACCAAAAATAAATGCCAATCTGGCTAAGCAGAAAAGTTAAAGAGGTGGTTAGAGGCAAAAAGGCATCCTGTGAAAATTGGAAGTCAAATTCTCGTGAGGAAACTAAGAAGAAGCATAAATTCTGGCAAGTCAAGTATAAAAGTATAAGGCAGGCCAAGAAGGAGTCTGAAGAGCACCTAGCTACAGACACAAAAACTAAGAGCAAGAATATTTTTAAGTACATCAGAAACAGGAAACTGTCAAACAGTCAGTAGAGCCACTGGATGACCAAGATGTTAAAGGAGCCGTCTAGGAAGACCAGGACATTGTGGAGAAACTAAATGAATTCTTTGCATTGGTCTTCATGGCTGAGGATGTAAGGGAGTTCCCCACACCTGAGCCATTCTTTTTAGGTCACAAATCTGAGGAACTGTCCCAGACTAAGGTGTCAATAGAGGAGATTTTTGGAACAAATTGATAAATTAAAATGTAATAAATTACAGGGACCAGATGATATTCACCCAAGAATTCTGAAGGAACTCAAATATGAAATTGCAGAATTGCTAACTGTGGTATGTAACCTACGTTTAACTCAGCCTCTGTACTAGATGACTGAAGGGTAGCTAATGTTACACCAATATTTAGAATAGGCTCCATAGGTAATCCTGACATTACAGGCAGGTAAGCCTAACTTTAGTACAGGGTACCAGACAAATTGATTGAAACTACAGTAAAGAACAGCATTATCAGACACATGGATAAACAGAACAGGTTGGGGAAGAGTTAACACATCTTTTGTCAAAGAAAATCATGCCTCACCAATATATTAGTATTCTCTGAGGGCGTCAGCAAGCATATGGACAAGGGTGATATAGTCGATATAGTGTACTTAAACTTTCAGAAAACCTTTGACAAAGTTCTTCACCAAAGGCTCTTAAGCAATCTAAGCAGTCAGCAGATAAGAGGGAAAGTTTTCTAATGTTAAAAGATAGGAAACAAAGGGTAGGAATAAATAATTAGTTTTCACAGTGGAGAGAGGTAAATAGTAGGGTCCAGTAACGATGTTTATTGAGAGCAGTGTTGTTCAATGTATTCATAAATGATCTGACATAGGAGCTGAACAGTGAAGTGGCAAAATTTGCAGACAATGCAAAATTACTCAAGCTAATTAAGTCCAAAGCTGACTGTGGCAATTTACAAAGGGATCTCACAAAACTGGGTGTTTGGGGAACAAAATGTTAGATGAAGTTCAGTATTGATAAATGCAAAGTAATGCACATTGGAAAACATAATCCCAATTGTACATACAAAATGATGGGGTCCAAACTGGCTTTTTCCACTCAAGAAAGAGGTTTTGGACTCATCATGGATAGTTCTCTGAAACCATCCACTCAATGTGCAGTGGCAGTCAAAAAAAGCTAACGGAAAGTTAGGAACCATCAGGAAAGGGATAGATAATAAAACAGAAAATATCATAATGCCAGTATAGAAATGCATGGTACGCCCGCATCTTGAATACTGTGTGCAGTTCTGGCAGCCCCATCGCAAAGAATATATATTAGAACTGGAAAAGGTACAGAGAGAACAGCAACAAAGATGACAAAGGGGAAGGCATGATAGAGGTCTATAAAATCATGAGTGATACGGAGAAAGTGAATGAGGAAGTTTATATTCGCCCCTTCATATAACACAAGAACTAGGGGTCACCTGATGAAATTAATAGGCAGCAGGTGTCAAACCAACCAACGGAAGTACTTCTTCACACAACGCACAGTCAGTTTGTGGAACTCTTTGCCATCGGATGTTGGGAAGCCAAAGGTATAACTGGGTTTTTTAAAGAATTAGATAAATTCATGGAGGCTAGGTCAATCAGTGGACAACAGGAGATGGATCACTCAAAACTGCTCTGTTCCGTTTATTCTTTCTGAAGCATGTGGCACCAGTCACTGTCAGAAGACAAGATACTGGGCTAAATGGACCATTGGTCTGACCTAGTATGGCTTGTCTTATGTTCTTACAGAGATGATAGGTAGCATGGGGATAAATCATGAAAGGCCATGAACATGGGCGGCGAGTGAACCGCTGGCTCAGGGAAGCTAGTCCCCCAGCCCCATCCCTTCCGGCCCCCCGCCAGAGCCCAGACCCCCCCGCACTTTGCCATCTGGCTCCCGCCCCAGGCTAGCGCCCCCAGCCCCAGAGTGCCCCCAGCCTCGGAGCGCCAGGAGGGTGAGCAGCACGGCCCCAAGCCCAGAGGGCCAGGAGGCCGGGCAGCGCGGACCCAGTCCCCCAAAGCCCTGGAGTGCCGGGCAGCATGGCCCCAGCCTCCCCAACCCTGGAGCACCAGGAGGGTGAGCAGCACAGCCCCAATCCCAGAGGGCCAGGAGTCCAGGCAGCACCGACCCAGTCCCCAAAGCCCTGGAGTGCTGGGCAGCATGGCCCCAGCCTCCCCACCCCTGGTGCACCAGGAGGGCAGGCAGCACAGCTCCAGCGCCAGGCCCAGCTAGGGCCATGACACAGAGGAAGAGCCGTCCGCAGAGCAGGAAGCAAGAGGGGGATTGGGGGCGGAGTGTGGGAGGGGGCCACACCTGGCTGTTTGGGGAGGCTCAGCCTCCCCCACCCTATGATACCTGCTGCCCATGGCCATGAAAGTGAAGATAAGTAGTTTATGTCTGATGCAATGGAGAAGGGCGACATGGTGGATGGAAGCAAAGAAAGGGGTGACACGGTCAAAGGGATGAAGTAGGAAAATGATCCATGCAGCAGCATTCTGAATGGATATTGGTGGGGCAAGATTGCATGGCAAGGCCACAGAAAAGGATGCTGTGAGATGCTGAGAGTCTGGATGAGAGTTTTAGCTGTGTGGATGGAGAAGAAAGGTTGGATTTTAGAGATGTTGTACAGGAAGACTTGGAAAGATCTGGACACAGCCTCGCTGTGAGGATCCAGAGAGAGGACCAAGGTGAAGATGACACCCACACTGTGGGTCTGAGCGGCAGGGTGGGTGGAGGTGTTGTCCACAATCAGTTACAAGTGTCATTTTTTGTGCAGTATTGTGCACAGCAGCTCAGCAGAACCCCAGGCATCTCACCGGCTTGCCAGATAAGCAAGCAGTTGCCCTTTACAATGAGTAGGTAAAATGTTGTGGGTTTTTATTAAGAACTTAAAGAGATGTAGATTGGAATGCTATTTGGTGAGATTCAGATCTACCAGCTGCTTCAAAGAGGTGTTTGAAGTCTCGAGGGAACCGTGCTTTTAGCTTTAAGGGAAAGTGAGAGTACATGTTCATGAAATGTCTCTCATCTGATAACTCTTTAATTTTAATCACCCTGACAGTCTGTGGTAAAGCATGTGGTTAACTATTTCGGGTACAGCAGCTTCTCTAGAAGCCACAATCTGCTGCTAGCTTATACAAGGCAAATCCTTGAACAATGTAGACATATAGGTGGACTGAAGACATTAAAACAGTTCAGATCATTTGTGCACAATGGATCTTTTGCCTTCTTCCTCCCTTTCCTCCTGTGTGCTCACTCGCCCCCAGCTTTCACTAAAGCAGGAGAGTACAGAGCGGGGAGAAAAAAGAACAAAGCGAGACAACAGTAGGTGACAGTGAAAGTAAAGAAGAGGAACCTGGAAAATTACATCATAGCACTGGGTTTAGAAATCACTGATTTCCATGCCTGGAAGTAATGTCAGCAAGGCCATGATTATCTACACAGAGAGGACATCTTAGGAGTCAGGGGTAGAAGGCAAGAAGAATTAAAGACGGAGGGCTGTCTGGAGTTTGAGGCCCTTTCTTAGCCCTAGTCCTCTGAGGGGGTTACATTATTGTTTCTTGTCACAGGAAATGGGAGGAGGTGGTGAGTAGGGAAGTCTCATCATAGCAACTTGCAATGAGTATTACAGATAAATAGCCACTGACCACATTTGTCTTTTCTTTCTCTTCCTACATCGACTGAAGACCCTCCGTCTACAGATCACCCCCTCTTCTTGGCAGGCTCTCTCTAATGGATTAATCAGTTAATCACTTGCCCTTCCTAACACAGCACCCCTTACTAAAATAGCCCTCCAGGTCCAGAATCCCATCTTTGAGTTTCTCAAGATTCAGGGACCCGGAGCAAATGATTCCAGCACCTCATTTGGGAATTGCATTCATCTAACACTGGGTCTACAGCGAAGCCTGATCCTGTCTCCCTATTTGCATTAATACAACCCATTCTTAATTAATCCTAGGTGACTGAGAATTATATTTGGATGTCATTTGCTGCTGTCATAACAGTCCTTGTTTTCTGGATGAATTATTTTTAGGTTTGCACCTTTCTCACTATAAGCGGTTGTTGGTTGGCTGCTGTTCAGTGCATGGGGACAGAACTGTGAATCTCTTAGTTTTTTATTGTTTTGCTTAGTGGTGGTTGTAACTATTACCCGGTACAATGACTTTGTGCTGGAATATCCTTGGTTTTTTAACATTACACCATACAATTAGGGATGCAAGTACTGATGCAGAGGTCAAGTTAAACTTTAAAATATATGTTTATTTAATTTCATTAAGAAAATAAAATACTTAACCGCAATATTAGAAATTGTTCCTGATAAATAATTGCCTTTTAACTACCAATATTTACAGGTGTCAGAATATGAACTTTGAAAAATAATGTCTGAATCTAAGGAAATGGAAAAATGGGCCAGAATATTTCTAAATAATTTTTACAGTGTTTTTGACCCTTATATTTGGGAGCCACCACAAAAGAAACTGGTCATGAATATTCCTCTGTATTGAGGTAATGTTACTGGCATTTCATACTGGGCTGCTGCTAGGCAGGATCGGGAGGTGTAATCTGAGCCCTGCCAGCAGGGGGCAGGGCATGAGATCACACAGCTGTTGCTCCCGTTAGCCATTCCCAGCCACAATGGAGCCTTCTGTCTCCTGCATTGCTTCTTTCTCAGAGCAAATGAGAGAGAGTCAAACCAACCCCACATAACTGGGCTCTGAAATTCATTCAGCAGTATCATCCTTACTACTGGGGAGTGGGAGTAAACAGTGCTGAGACTCAGTGATTGCCAGGCAGATTCCTTCTCTGATGGATTAAAGACAAGGGGCGAAATCCTGACTCCACTGAAGCCAATGACAAAACTCCCAGGATCAGGATTCTCCCAATAGCCCTTCCTCCTCTTGTAGGAAGCTAATAATCCTACTGATGGAGTGAATGGCAGCAGCCATCGGAGCCTGGGAGGTAAAACGTTGTATGGAGAACTTTTTAAAGTAAAAATAATAAAAGGCCAAAATGTTCAAAAGCTTTGATAGGCACTAAGAGCCATTTATGGACCTATTTTGGGGCTCAGATGTGATTTGAGTTACATGACGGTTCTCTACACCTACCCCACACCTCCCTCCTGCTCCACTGGCCGTTGAAATGATATTTGAATAGTAAACTCTTCTCACTGTGCATCATGGATTACAATCTATGTCGTCACAAGAAACTGTTGTTTCTCATCCCCCCAAACGCTAGAACACCCTTGAAGAAGAAATTAAAAATCCAGAATAGAAAAGTTCTGTCCTATAGTTTAAAGATGTTTTACATTAATTTAGTGCTGGTTTGACAGCCACAGACTCTGAAGGAAAAAAAAACCAGCAAGCAAATCATCCCACACTGACTCAAGGGTGTGTTGGAAGGGACTACGCCTGTGTCCTGGGAGCCCCTTCTTAGAATTCTGCCCCTGAATCGAAGGGAAGATTAGGGTGATTTTCCTGCCTCAACTGGACCTGATCCTCTGTCTGGATCTTGGTAAACCATCTCTGTCAGAGACGATTGGTGAATTAATTATGGTGTATAAGTACCTTCACAGAGAATATACTGGGTATGAAAGGGCTGTTGAATCTAGTGGAGAAAGGCATAGCAAAAGACAATGGCTGGAAGCTAAAGCCAGACCAATTCAAATGAGAAATAAGGCACCAGTTTTTAACAGTGAGGGTGATCAGCCACCAAGGAGCAGAACTCTGCAGCACACAAGAGGTCCACACTCTCTCCATGGTACCCCAAATTCTCCCGCACCCTCTACTCAGCCAAACAGTCCCGATTCCACTGCCATGGGCCCCTCTGCATTTGTGGAAGAGGGAGCACGACTGGCTTCTCAGAGCACAGTAAGCAAAGACTCACTCAGGTACTTGAGAACTCTTCTCAAAAGCAGAGTTTTCAATATGTCTTCCTTATAACACTTGGCAAAAACATCCCAGAGCTTAATTATCTGCTATTAGCAGGTATCCATGGACTATTTTAGTTGCTGTTTTGGAGCTTTGGTACTACACTAAGATAGATTAGACAAGTGGTTCTCAACCTTTGGGGGCTCAGGGCCCATTTGTAAACCTTGATGGCCTGTCGTGACCCGGATCATGCCCAAGATACCCTCCAGACTTGATTGCCCCCAGCAGGGGTTCATTGGGGAGATATCTGGGGTACCGCCACCAGCAACTGGGGAGAGGGACAGTGAGCTGAGAGATGTCCCCAAAACACACAGCTCCTCCCACTGTTGATGGGGAGCAGAGGGTAAGAGGCAGGTGGGGATTTGTGGGCCTGGAGGTGAAGTGGGGATAGTGGGGAGCCTGGGGGATGTAGGGAGGAAGCAGTTGGGGATTCTGGAGGGCTGGGGAAGGAATTGGAGTGCAGAGGGTTGTGGGGTGCAGTGGGGGGATGATATGGGGTCAGAGGGAGGGCTGGTGAACCAAGAGTTCCCCCAAAAACACATAACTCCCCTGCATGGCCAATGTCGGGAAGAAGGTAAAGGAGTGGGGAAGATTTGGGGTCCTGGGGCAAAGTGGAGGGTCTGGAGGAAGGAGTAGGGGACTGAGAATGCAGTGGAGATTATCTGGGGGCCAGGATAGCTAGTATGACAGCAGGGTATTTGCCTTGTTGTAGGGCAGAAGGTACATCGGGAGTCTGGTACTTGCTGGAGAACATGACACCAACTGCTCCTGTCCCCCCGTGGTTGGCTGGAGTTGGCTCCCTGCTCTGGGGTTGCACTGCTCAAGTTTGTCCCAAACCCTAATGTGGAGCTAGCTGAGCCAAATTTTTGTGAGTGGCATTGCAACCTGGCACATGGGATCACAATGCAATTTATTCAATTTGGCATCATGATGGGTGGGGGACTGAGCCAAACCGGAGCAGTGGTGCAACCCCATACCCCAGATCACAATGCCCTGAGCGGGGAGCTGAGGCCAGAGAGCCCTGCAACCCTTTGGCAAATTTGACAGTTTTGGGTTGCGACCCACAGTTGGTAGAACCTGATCAAATGAAGCTATCTAGTGGGTTAGGGCCCCATCCTAAGAGGCAGCTGCACCAGCCACTCAGTGGAAAGTGGAGAGACCATTAAAGGGAGCCCCCCTGATCTGGAACAGATATTCTGGGTGTCATTTTCCATCCAGCCTGGGTTTTATCATCATTTCCTGTACCCTGAAGATGTAGTTCTCTAAAGGAGAGCATCGTGTTATTGGCACCTTGGACTGGATTTTCCCATGGTCGCTTTCTATCTGGGCTGGGATTTCAACTCCCTTAATCACGGGGGGTAAGCCCTTTAACACTCCTCCTCCACCCTCATTTTTAATTATTTTCCTTGTTTATAATTCCATTACCTTATGCGAAGCTTGTGATTTATATCAGGATGACTGAGAGCAGGATCAGGCCCCACATCATTAGTTTACTTCTGCAGTGATTCTTTCAGCTTCCAAACCAACTATGAGATGGCAGAACCTAGGAACAATGCACAGGACGGGGGGAGGTAATCAAATATGCGATCCCCCATTTGTAGTAATGGAAATAATTTAGTGCCCTAACCATATGGCCATCGTTCCTCCCTGGCTGTCTAAGATCAAAGTTATTCAAAGCCCTCGAGCCATGTACTATTACCCTAATGGACCTTTTTCTCTTTGCAGGGAAGTGCCCCGTCCCACACTACATTGAGTTTGCTGAGATTACCATTGACAGGGTCATGCTGGGCAGCAAGGGGCGATACAAGTGTGAAGATGGCTATAAAAGGACAATTGGGGAGAGTAATTTAATTGTCTGTATTAATGATACTGGGCTCATTCACTGGACCACAAAAACTTCTGTATGTACACGTAAGTAATTATCATCCTTCCTGCTAGGTCTAACCACATCTCCTATATGCACAGGCAATTTTCAATTGATTTAGCTTTTATAGTGGCCACACAACACTGTGCTAATGAATTATGTTTTGTATTGTTACTTCTCCCAGGCAAACCCACCACCCAGATATTGACTCTCACTGACAATACAAAACTTAATATACATAGATGTGTGTACAATGAAATTTAAAAAAGTGTTCTGTTTATTATTTCTATTTAATAAACATTTCCTGCAGAGCTGGAAACACCACAGGGTTGAGCTAGTGCATAAGAAAAGGAAAGTAAAACAGGCTCTAACCAGAAAGTGAAACTGACCAATTTAGAGTCACGCTGCAAGCTGAAAGAACAGGAGGACTTTTGGCACCTTAGAGACTAACAAATTTATTTGAGCATAAGCTTTCGAGAGCTACAGCTCACTTCATCGGATGCATTCAGTGGAAAATACGGTGGGGAGATCTGCTAGTCCCTAAGGTGCCACAAGTCCTCCTTTTCTTTTTGCGGATACAGACTAACACGGCTGCTACTCTGAAACCTGCAAGTTGAGTGAATAGAAGGAGTGGAACCACACAGCTTACACAGTGAAAGACATATGGTACCTGTCAGAGGACAAAGTTTCTGTCAGGAACAAAACAGAGATGGGCCCAGACCAAAACCGCAGCTCTGAACTTTGGAAAAATTTGGATCTGAATATGAATCCAAACTGCTCTTTATTTATCTGGGTGTTTATACAATGTTAACCATCCTAATTCCAGAGTGGCTCTGGTTCTCAGTCCCAGTTCTAGAATCAACATGCAAGCATATCAGGGAAAATTTCCTTATGGTGGGAATCTATTAATTTATTATTTGCTGATGGCTGACAGCAAACTCAGTCCTGAAAGGATCACAGAGAAAGATGTGGTTCCTGCCCCAAGAAGCTACTACGCCTAAAACCATACAAATCAAACGCAAACCTCACTAGCTGCCCAATACAGTTGGACCAGTGGGAGGAGGACTTGCTATTTCCTTATACCCTTCTCACACTGCTGCTGCTCTGGTTTAGTCTCTTCTGACCACAGTAGAGCCTTCATGCCTCCTGACCTACTTAGCAGAGGTTTGGATGTTAATTTTGCTGGTTCCATGGGACCAGGGTCAGTGAGGCCACAATGGGTTTTCCTTGTCATGACTCCCTCCAACACCCTGCCCCCATCACCGACTCATTCTTCTTCAACAAAGAGCAAACTCCCTCTTACCTGATGCAGCGATTAAACCTTTTTTGAACTATTTCAATCTGCTCTGGTGGAGGAAACGTGTATCTGTCTCTGTGTCCCCTGGGGCACACCCATGGTTCCAGTCTTCTTTGCTAGGAGCCCTGTGCTTCAGAAACGTGTTGGATGCTCCGTTGTGGTCTGTGGTTCTTGTTATGTACACTCATAGACATCAGTAAGAATGGACAGTGGAGCCCATCACATGTGCTGACCTACATGCTGCTCTCCTGGAGTATGGGGGCACCTCCATTGATTTAAACTGAGATACACCAGGGCTGAATTTGTCCTGTTTTGTTGTACTTTAGAAGGGAAATGGATTTAGGGATGTCATCTCTGGAAAGGTAAATCACAGGCTTGTATAGCAAAGCCACCTGGGTGCCACATGCTTTTTCTTTATATCTAATCCTGTTATGCACAATTAACCAATACAGGAACACACCAAGTAAGGAAACAATTATGTTTACCTTCAAACTAAGAATGGGGAATATTTAGGTTAAATATAAGGAAAGTTTCCTGGGATTGAAATACGGTGTACTGGGCTGCGGAACAGTCTCTCTGTGGAGATAGTGGAAACCCTGCCACTTGCGACTTTTTAAACTAGACCCCACCAGAACATAGGAATTGCCAGATTGGATCAGACCAATGGTCTATCTAGTCCAGTAAACTGTCTGAGAGGGGCCAGACCCAGAGGCTTCAGAGGAAGGTCTAAGAAGGCATATATGGAATACTCTGAATTATGTGGAGGCAGATTATGCGCTGTAAGGAACAACCTGTACTGGCAGGGGTTGGCCTACGCAATCAAATGGGGCTTTTCCATTTATGATTCTATAGAATATCAGCTTCTCTTACAGAAAAAAACACTAAGCTTAATCTTCTCCATAGGGGTCTCCATGGCTACTTCACAGCAGTCAGAAAGAAAACCACAGAGCAGTGCACCTGAGAATCCCGTCACCATAGTGCCATCTGACACAGCAGGTACCACTCATTAATTACTGTAACATATTTCTCCTATTGACTTCCATGGGAGAAGAAAAAGTCCAATGTTGAGTATTTTCAAAATCCCGCCCTTTAATGTTTTCTATTAGATTTTGTCATCTTTGATTCAGACAGAGCGGTTATAAATCCCACTTGCTAGGAGCAGTTGTTACTGTGTGATCAAATGGCAATATTTTTCATATTGCCCCAAAGAATTGGGAGAGGCTGGTTTTCTCCAGGTAGGCCCATGTTGTGCCTTTGCAAATCTCACTGATGTGATAATAGCCACAGTGGGATAAAAATAGCACCTAGCTAACTGTCTGCCTCCTTTGGATTTCATAGGTTATTGTGGGATACCCAGCCCTGTGGAACATGCCACTCCTACGATGACACATTATGCCGTAGGTCAGGAACTGCATTACAAGTGTCTGAGAGGTTATGATGCTCGACCCCCAACCTCTGATATCAGCACATGTAAGGAAGAGAGTGGGAAAATCTTCTGGACAAAGCTAAATCTGCTGTGCACTAATGACAGCAAGAGTGGAGAAGAGATGACACAACCAATTCCAATAACAGGTAGGATGGGGTGCTCTGGCACTGACTAGTCCTTGATGAATGAGGTGTTAGCTCCAGCTCAGATTCATTTCCCTTTGTGCAGGTACCAGCCATCTCCAGCTGGCTGTGCCTCAGTGCCTCAGGTGTAGGGAAATATGGGGACTCTTCAGAGCTTCTGACTGGGATGTGGAAACCACCCCTGGGAAAGGGAAGAGGAAATGCCATGCTTCAGTGTAGTATTGGGTTTCTTTCACCTTATCGTCATGTCATTAGGCACATGGCTACCAGCAAAAGCAAAGATCAGTTTGGGGCTAGGTTGTGCCTGACCCTTGTGCAGACCCAGTTTCTCCAGACACGCGACTGCCAGACAAGGGAAAAAGTCTCCTTATCATAGATGAGGTCTCCAAACCCGCAATCCAGCAGCATTAACTGCTACTTCTCAGAGCAAATCCACCATCCCACAACACACTGGCACTAGGTCACGCACGTGAAAGCTTCAGAAAATGATGTCTCATCTGAGCCCCTCTTGTAGCACTGGGGGTTTAGGGACTTCAGTGGGCTGTAGGCAGATCTATATACGGTCTTTATATAGTCCCCCTTACCATAGTATCCGAGCACCTCACAGTCTGTCATGTATTTATTCCCACAACACCCCTATGAGGCAGGGCAGTACTATGGCTTCTATTTTACAAATGGGGAACTGAGGCACACAGAGGTTAAGGCCCAGATCTATAATTGATTTCTGTGGAAGTCAGGAGTCTAAGTACCGTTATGAATCTAGGCCTAAGTCATTTGCCTCATGTCACATAAGAAGCCTGTAGCAGAACAGGGAATTGAATCTTGGTTTCCTAATGTCTAAGTCGGAGGCCTAATGGCTGGACCATCCTTCCTCTCCAAGCTGACATGGAATAATAGTGAGCCTCTTGGTGAGATCGATCCCAGTTCACTGGATGCTGCAGTTTACGTCGCATCCATGTATAACAGGCAGTAGACTGGGCACACTCTCAGGCTGGAAGTGTTGATTGGTTGTTTAAAAAGCAAACATGGCAATTATAGTATCTCTGTGTGATGAAAGTGAGCTCTCAGATGCAAGTGCCCACCTCAGCACGACTCTGATTTGCGTGAATGACCAACCCTCATTGGAAGCAATACATCAATAATTAAACAACAGGAATTTCTCTCTTTTTAGATACATCAGAACCATCCCATGTCCCACCAGTGATGCTTCATGTCTGCACAGGTACACCAGGTTCAGCTCATCCATGGATGATATTTCTCCCTGCTTTAGGACAGTCACTTTTCCCCTTTAAATTTGTGACTCCCCTAAAGGGACCCAGCACACTAAACAACAGGAATTTCTCTCTTTTTAGCTACATCAGAGCTGTCCCATGTCCCATCGGTGATGTTGCCTGTCACAGGTACACCAGGCTCAGCTCATTCATGGGTGGTATTTCTTCCTCCTTTAGGACAGTCACTTTCCCCCTTTAAATTTGTGACTTCCCTTAAGGGACCCAGCACAATCAGAACTAAGGAACATTTTGCACCACACAATAATCACCTACTATTCTGTGACAGATGTAAACCCCAAAGAAGGACATACATTGTTCAGGGTGGTAAAAGGGGGCATAAACATTTAAGCTACTTCAGGTGGAAACTTTAGCACCTAAGGGAGTTAGGTGCCCGAGTCCCATTGAAAATCAATTTGCTGAGAACTGACAGTGAACTTGGCTCTGTAAGGATCACAGAGAAAGGTGCAGCTCCCACCCATGAAGCCAGTACCCCTAAAACTATACAAATCAAACCGAAGCTGTGCCAGCCAAGCAACTAGATTGTAAGGTGTTTGGGACAGGAACTGTCTCTCACTATGAGTATGTATAGGAACTAACACAATGGGTTCTGGTCTCAGCTGGGGCCTCTAGGTGCTACTATGGGTACTACCCGTAATAAGTAATAAGTGGGAGTGATGGAATGAAATTAAATGAACAGAGTAAATAGCATCACAAATATTTCCCATGATAGAGGCATTTGTATCCCAAGGCTATTTTACAATCGCTTCGCCATAACTGCAGTGGTGAATGCTCTTAATATGGATCTCTCTGGCCCTTCTGTCGGAGCTCTGCAGGAGGGCTGGGTAAACAGCGCTGTCGTGGTGGTGGGATACAGCTAGCTCTCTCTTTCTCTATAGTGCAGGGAGGCGAGTTCCTATCCCTTTCCTGACATCTATTTCTCTAAATTAACTTTGGGGAAACTGCTATTTTCTTTCGAACCATGCTAATCACTCTGCAGTGTTTCAGACAATATCATCTGCTAACAGATTTGATTTTTTGTGTCTCCTCAAAAGTTGCTGTCTCTACTGTCTTCCCAATCATTTTCATCCTTTTGGGGTGGATCATCATACCGAAACTATGGTAAGTAGCCTGGCATAGAAGGAATGAGATAATTGAATCTAAACAATCCCTAGCATGCATGGAGTTATTAGCCACATCACTCCATACGCAGCATAGGCAGGATTCATTGATGTATTCTTTTTATTACATAAATGATTAACTATATTAAATAAAGGCACAATGAAAAAAATCAGGATTAACATTTTTAAGCTTGAAATGGGCACATAAAACTGCTTACTCTGTGACTCTTGGAAATGAGTCTGTGAGGCAGAGGTGTCAATAGGGGAATAAGTTGTCTAATAATGAGTGGACTACATTGCTAAGAGGTAAATGAGGTCTGATTGTGCAAATACACTGGATTTAAGGTGGATTTCACAACATTGATATAACAGGCATCACAGAAACTTGGTGGAATGATGACAATCAATAGGACACTATAATACCAGGACACAAAATTTATAGGAGTGACAGGATAGGTCATGCTGGTGTGGGAGTGGCACTATCATAGGTGCTGGAACTAGGGGTGCTGGGGGTGTGGCAGCACCCCCTGGCTTGACGTGGTTTCCATCATATACAGCGTTTACAGTTCGGTTCAATGGCTCTCAGCACCCCCACTATACACATTGTTCCAGCATTCCTGGGCTCTATGTATGAAAGAACGTAGAGTCAAATATAGTAAAAATCTTAAATGAATCAAACTGTACCATAGAATCTCTATGGATAGAAATTCCATGCTTGAATAATAAGAGTATAGCAATAGGAGTATATTACCGACCTGCTGACCAAGATGTTGATGGTGACTGTGAAATGCCCAGGGAGATTAGAGAAACTATAAAAATATAAACTCAATACTGGGAGGTTTCAGCTATCACCATATTGACTCGGTACATGTCACCTCAGGACAGGATAAGCAATAAAGTTTTAGACACCATTAATGACTGCTTCTTAGAGCAGCTATTCCTGGAACCCACAGGGGAGAAGCAATTCCTGATTTAGTCCTAAGTGGATCACAGCTCCAAGTGGTAAATATAGCTGAACTGCTTGGTAATAGCAACCAGAATATAATTAAATAGGGGCAAATACTAAAGAAGCCCACCACAGCAGGCCTGGCCTTCAGAAATGGGAACTACACAAAAATGATGTAGCTAGTTAAATGGAAATTAAAAGGACAAGTCACAAGAGTGAAATGACTTGCAAGCTGCATGAAAACTTTTTAAAAACACCATAATAGAGGCTGAAATTAAATGCACACCCCAAATTAAATGCATACCCCAAATTAAAAAGAATAGTAAGAATACAAAAAAAATGCCACCACGGCTAAACAACAGAGTAAAAGAAGCGGTTAGAGGCAAAAAGGCCTCCTTTAACGTTTGAAAGTCAGATACTACTGAGGAAAATAGAAAGGAGCATAAACTCTGGCAAGTCAAGTATAAAAGTATAATTAGACAGGCAAAAAAAGAATTTGAAGAGGAACTAGCAAAAGATACAGAAACTAACAGCAAAAAAAAATTTTTAAGAGCATCAGAAACAGGAAGCCTGCCAAACAACTGGTGGGGCCACTGGACAATCGAGGTGCTAAAGGGGCACTCAAAGAAGGCAATGCCATTGTGGAGAAGCTAAATGAATGTTACATATGTTTTCACTGCAGAGGCTGTGAGGGAGATTCCCACACCTGAGCCATTCTTTTTAGGTGACAAATCTGAGGAACTGTCCCAGATTCAGGTGTCAATAGAGGAGGTTTCGGAACAAATTGATAAATTAAACAGTAATAAGTCATCAGTAAGGCTGCGAGTTTGTCACAGAGGTCACGGAAGTCATGGATTCCATGACTTCCTGTGACCTCCATGACTTCTGCAGTGGCTGGTGCACCTGGCTCGGGGGCCACCTGAGCAGCTCAGGGAACCCCTGGGCCAATCGTACTGGCCACTGCTGGGGCAGTCTTGGATGACGAGGCTTATAAGATGATGGAATCAGTTGTTGTCAGTCGTGTTTCTTATCATCTGTATTTGGCGAGCAGGCTGTGCTCTTTCCTTTCTGAGGCAGGATCTCAGCAGTTCTCGGTGCCTTTTTCATCATTATTGCCTTGTGCCTAACATAGGGCGAGCACCATCAAACCATTCAGAAACAGCAGCCGGGCCTGTTTACTAAGCAGGCTCTTACACGGAAGGCACTTTGCCCCAGGGCTGCATGGCCACTTCTGATCAATTTCCAGTTTAAAGCTTAAAATATTTGTTTCGATTTTTAAAATCATAATTGCGTATTTTAAATGAACGTTGCACCTGAGCTCCAAGGCTTTGTTTGCAAACAGATGGCTTCAATACCCACCCCCTTCTATCCTCTACCAAGGAGCTTTCAGGGACGTGCTGGATTCTACCCAAGGGCTGTTATTTTACTGTATTGCTACAGGAGACGGAGGAGTTTTACAGAAGAAGTAAAGACTGAAAAGACAAAGTCCATTCTAATAACAGCAGCAAGAGTGGAAATGGAAAGTGAGGTGGAAGCTCACAGACTAAAATCCAATATGTGAAGGAAGTAGCAGATGTTTCACCTTAACGCTCAAGCTGGATTGCAGTGGGACAGACTGGTTCCTGCCTAGAGCCAAGCTATCTGAGCTCTCAGAGCTCGGAAAAGATCTATAGCATACGGAATATGGGCCGTATTGTTATTAACAGACAAAGAACTTCTTTCACATTCATTTCAAGTTGCTGCTATGTATGTATCTTGAAGAACATTAGCGGTAAAAACCTAAACAATTAAAAGTATGGAAATCACCAGTTAAGGGCAAGTAAATGCATATTCAAATATATTAATAGTTTATATAATCTCTTTTTAAAAAGGAACATGTGTAAAATGTCACATTGGATATTCCAGAAATAGCCTTCAATCTGCCCCTCTATCCCTGCCCAACCTGACACTGCTTACCAGAAATTCTCTTCACCCTCCTCTCTTATATCATATGTATTTCCAATATGGGCTATAAACTCTCACAAACTACGAGCCAGCACATGTGGTCCACAGGCCTAACCAGGCAATATGGCCATTATTAGACAGAGACACCAATAGAGTCATAGAAGATCAGGGTTGGAAGGGACCTCAGGAGGTCATCTAGTCCAACCCCCTGCTCAAAGCAGGACCAATCCCCAATTTTTGCCCCAGATCCCTAAATGGCCCTCTCAAGGATTGAACTCACAACCCTGGGTTTAGCAGGCCAATGCTCAAACAACTGAACTATCCCTCCCTCACTGTGTCACTTACTCCTCCTGTACAAGCCACATATCTGACTCCCCCCATCCCACCTCTAACTGCTACAGTCAAGAGATTGCAGCTTATCTTATTTTCCACGCATTGCCCAGAAATGACACCTTTCTCACACACTCCCTGTTCTACTTTGTGGGAGGAAAACCCAGTACACCCCCAATCACTCTTTTCATGTGAGCTGAAAAGCTCATCATACCCTCTTCCTCCTCTCACTGTAAACCAGAGGCTTCACTTTGCACATACATCCATCTTCGTCCATCCCCTCTACCCTTATATTTCAGACTATCCCATTCATCCGAGCAGGCTAGTACATTGTTTAGCATAAAGGAAGGAAGGGTGTTGACTTTGTCTGTAAAGCAGTGCTCCCCAAACTGTGGGGCTCACCGCCCTACATGGGCGCAGAGGAACATTTTGGGGTGGCATGCAGCAAGTCCTGGGCCAGCCCTCACAGTGGTTGGGGAGGGAGTGCCACCTAGCCCCACTCTGACCCAAGCCCAGTTCCAGCTCCGGCCCCAGCTCTACTCCACCCCCTGCTCTGCCCCCAACCCAGCTCCAACACCACTCCGCCTCCTGCTCCGCGCCCAGTTCCAGCCCCAGCTCCACTCCGCCCCCAGCCCAGCTGCGCTCTCATTCCCTCTCTGCCCCCAGGCCAGCTCTGCCTGTAGCCCCAGCTCCTCCCCCATCCCCAGTTCAGCCCCCAGCTCCACCTTCAGACCAAGCAGCTCTTCTTAGCCAACTGTGCAGTAATGAATGGGGGAAGCGGACAGATTCCATTACTGGTAAGGGGGATGCAACAGGAAAAGTTTGGGCACCACTGCTGTACACTGTATCAAGAAGTACTTGACAGCTCATTCTGCCAAAGTACTTGGGACCCTGGTATACAGGGGCAGAATTAAGTTTGACTTTGGAATACACAAACTGATATTTGACATGTACATTTATTTATGGGATCGTATGAACTGCAAGTGCATTTGAATATTTATCTACCTTCCCATAATTGTTCATTTCATACTACTGTAAACTACTAGAATCGTGGGGTGACTCCAAGAATAGAAACTACAGCATCCTGGCTCAGCTTTATATTCTGCACCACTGGTTTGTTAATTCTTTCAATTTTTTTTCTTGCTCAGTATTCTTGATAGTTATACTTCACATGGTTGACACTGAACCTATTGGGATAGACCTAGCTCATTATATGAATACCTTTGTTGAGGTGGACAGCTAATTATCTAATCTCAGTGCATTATAGAATACTTGTACATACATTTTACCTTTAGATGCTATTATTTTGGGTGGGAAAAGGAGAAGTCCTATATTTATGTCATAGGGTGGATTGTTCACACCCTTCAGCTGCTGCAAGAGCTCCGAGTCCTAGCAGATTGGGATACAATACACTGCCTTGTTCCTAAATTATCTGACCCTTTTGCTACTTATTGCTTGCAGCTCCCTAATATTTCCATTATACATTGCAGATGGTTCTGGCATCTATATGCCTGCTGGCAGTTGGTTCTGCTCTGCACAGCTGGTCCAGTGGGCTGTCCTGCTCCGAAAAACTCATTGGAGAAAATTAATCCTTCATCTGTCCTAAGGTGCACACTGTTATGGAGAGTTCTCCAAGAAATAACTGCACTCTTATATGTCCCCAACCACCTTGAAGCTTGTCCACTCTCCCGCTTTCTGGCTGGCTCATGAGTTCCCTCTCAAGTCCTGTTACTTCTTTGTTTCTTGAAAGTTGAAAAAGTTGAAAAAGTTGTTTCTTGAAAGTTCAAAGTTGAAAGAGACAAGCTTTCGAGCTACACAGTGAGTTCTGGCTCAGATCTGGGAACGGTAGGTAATCAGTGTCACAGCTAAATACAAGGTGGAGCAGACAGTTAAGCATAAGGAGTTAACACATGTTGCAAGAGACCATTCAGAATGAAGTGGGCAATTAACACCTCTGCAGTCATAGGACAAAAGAGGGTTAGCAGGGTGCAGGTTGTTGTAATGAGACATAAAACCAGAGTCCATGATTTCTGGTGTCTTGCTGAGGCTAGGTCTACACTGGCAATTGAACGACGAAACTTTTGTCTTTCAGAGGTGTTAACCTCGACCTCCCCGGAAGACAAAAGTTTTGCAGGCGACAAGCACCAGTGTGAAGAGCGCTTTGCTGGCAGGTGCACTCTCCCGCTGACCACGCAAACGCCGCTCGTCGGGGGTGGAAGTGTTTCGTCGGCACGAGAGCTGACAAACAGCAGCTACACGATGCGACTTCTAGTGGCACAGCTGTAGTGACTCAGCCGTGACGCTAAACGCTGGGTAGTGTAGACGTAGCCTGAAGGTGAAGGCCAGGAAAGGGGGTTCCCAGGTAAGCTCCCAGGTTTGACTTTTGAAGGTGTTGTGCAGGTTTCCTGTGAGGATGTGGACTGATCGAGTGCCACTGCCCAGGGGGTGGCAAGGTAGGAATCATGGGTAGACTGGTTGGCTTATAGAATTTACCACTAAGTAAACTAAGTTCACAATTTCTGACCAACTCTTCAATCTGACTATCAATTCCTGGCCACTGTGCAACACCTCTGCTTCACACATACCACCCCCCGGGGCCCTTCGTGGGCAGTGGGCCGGCACTTCTCCCTGCATGGCCTTTGGTACTATCACCTGGGAGCCCCGAAGTAGACCATGATCAGCCCATGGTGGCAATTCTTGTCTCACATGAAAATAAGCCCCCAGATAATCTGGAACAGTTTTTGGCCAACCCTGACAAACATGTTTCAGAGTAGCAGCTGTGTTAGTCTGTATTCCCAAAAAGAACAGGAGGACTAGTGGCACCTTAGAGACTAACCAATTTATTTGAGCAGAAGCTTTCGTGAGCTACAGCTCACTTCATCGGATTTATGTCTGAGAACTTCTTGTAACACCACATCCGTGGTCAGCGCCTCTAACAATGATGTGGAAGTGACAAGAGAGAGACCAGTCAAGGCATTATTAGCCTTTTCCTGGCTCATAACCCCCTTTTCTGTGGGTTTGCCAAGTAAAGCTGAGAACAGGGGATCAGCCACTTGATTGAGTATACCCAGATAGTATTGTACTGAGAAATTGTACTGATGTAGGTGATCAGCCCATCTATTTCTGTATTCTGCGAGTCTACCTGGATGGCATTAACAGTGTGGTTAACACCCAGTGGTCGATGTGTAAAGTGAAAGTGAAGCCATACAAATAATGATGCTACCTGTCACATGTCCACATGCATGCTAGGGCCTCCTGCCCCACTGCCGACTATTTCTGCTCAGCTGGGAAGAGCATTGGGAGGTGACTGCCACTGGGTGTTCCACCCCCTCCCTGCTGGATCTGGGAGCACACAGCACCAAGAGCCACAGGTGAGGCATCACACGTGACAAAAGTAGGGGCTCATAAGGCAAAGTATGCCCGTGTGGGAGCTGATGTAATACGTTCTTTGAGGTTTGTGGCATGGTTGTATAATTGGGGTGCCCATTGAAGCCACCCATGGATGATGCTTATTGCTACGGCAACAGCCAAGACCAGAGGAGACCTTGGGGAATACGTCTCACCAACTGTTCTCCACAAGGTGGATTTCTGTATTCTGCAAGTCTAATACTTCAAAGCTCAGTGTCCGGAATAGATCCAGTCTGAGAAGGTTGACCCCAGAATGGATCACGTAAAATGGGACCACTCCCCCGTCTTATTGATGATATGTCACATAGAGATCTATCTTGTCCAGCAAAGTGATTTTCACATTGCCATATCCAAATAGCGTGGACTGCACTGGCCGCAAGGCAAAATACGCAAAATATCTATGGTATGTGGTGTATTTTATGAGTCAGATCGTGCTCCAATGTCCACCAGTAGCAGTGTCTCTACACCCTGTGATAAAGCAGGACTGTTCTTAATGTTTCCTCTGAATAGTGTGGGGGTGCCTCAGTTTCCCCTATGCAGTTCTTAAGTATCTAGGTGGTGGAATAAGGGTGTATGATCATTGCAGAGCCCTAGAGGGCAGGTGTGTGCAGGGGTCTTGACACAGAGAATGGCTGACACCCTGTTTCCTGGCAACCGATGGCCTGGGCCTTCCCCCCTGCAAGGTGAGAGCTAAAGGGTTGGAGAACAAAGGAATCAGGTGACCTCCTGGCCTGGGAAAGGGACAAAGCCCAGAGGAGGAGGGGCTGGAGAGAGTTTCAGTTTGGGGCTGGCTGGGGACATGGAGTGAAGTGCAGACATGGTTGTCTGGCTCACTGCTCCCCCCCCCCCCCCAAAATGGACCCAGCTGAGGGGTCCTGTTCTCTGCACCTACAAGCTGTGTTTTAGACCATGTTCCTGTCGTCTAATAAACCTTCTGTTTTACTGGCTGGCTGAGGGTCATGTCTGACTGCGAAGTTGAGGGGGCAGGACCCTCTGGCTTCCCCAGGACCCCGCCTGGGTGGACTCGCTGTGGGAAGCGCATGGAGGGGCAGAGGATGCTGAATGCTCTGAGGTCAGACCCAGGAAGGGGGAAGTTGTATGAGCTGTGTGTCCTGAAGACAGTCTGCTCACAGAAAGGAGACTTCCCCAGAGTCCTGCCTAACTCCGTAGGGAGCAGTTCCAGAGCATCGCCCAGGGACTCCGTGACACACCCGCTAAATGGCAGGGGCAGATTTTAAAACTCTGCCAGGCCCGTGTCACCAAATTGATCTCCTGAGCAATGGAATCATCAGTGGGGATGAGGTAATTGTGATTGTGTCATCATTTTTATGAAAGAATTCTTTTAGGCGGAGTCGGCAGAGTCTACTTCTCCACAGAAGAAATAAAACCCCGTCTGACCACATACCCCTAATTGTCATATACCACCCCACACTAGAACTCATCAAGGAACCTCATCCTGAAATAAATCTTTCCTGAACCCCCCTCTTCTGGCCTTCTAACATCCTCCCACACCAACTTCTCTAAGCTCATCATGAGAAGCAAGTTCCCCACATATCAGGACACCCCAACTCAAAGCAGCACCAGATCCTGCCAGAACAACAGATGCAAAACCTACAAACATATCTCCATTGTTACAATGACCAACCCTCCCCCCTACACGACACACCTTTTGAGATCCCTGGGTCCTACATGTATCTATCCCAACATATGGTGTACCTCATCCTGTGCACTAAATGCCCCAATAACAACTATGTGGGTGAAACCAGCCAATCACTACGCTCTTGAATGAACTCACACAGGAAAATGGTAATAGACAAAAACAACTGTTCACCTGGGGGTGAACACTTTTCCCAAAGTGATCGCTCTATATCTGACCTCTCAGTCTTCATCCTCAAAAGAAACCTGCACAACTCTTTCGAAAGACGAGCCTGGGAGCTTAAATTCATAACTTTGCTGGACTCTAAAAATCAGGGTCTTAATAAAAACACTGGTTTTATGGCTTATTACAACAATCCCCCCATTTTTGTTTGATGACTATAGAGGTGTTAATGGGCCACTGCACCTTGAATGGTTTCTTAGAATATGTGCTGACTACTTATGCTAAACTATCTGTTCAACTTTGTATTTAGCTGTGACCCCCTGAGTATCTTTCCCAGATCTCAACAAAAGCTTTGTGTGGCTGGAAAGCTAGTCTCACCAACAGAAGTTGGTCCAATAACAAATATTACCTTACCCACCTTGTCTCCCTTGTTGTAGAGTGGAAGTATTAAATGCTTTCAGGCAATAGTTGAATCTTTTATTTATCCTTTTCTCTTTGCTAAGGTTCAATTCCTCGCTGATTTAACTAATAATTAGAAGATGTGCTTTAATGATTGCAAATAAAACTCACAATGGATGGGTCATAGTGTGTCAGACCAATGGCCCATCTAGCCCAGTATCCTGTCTTCTGACAGTGGCCAGTGCCAGGTAGTTCAGAGGGAATGAATAGAACAGGGCTATTTTGAGTGATCCATTCCCTCTTGTCCTGTCCCCAGGATTGCAACCCTGACCATCTTGGCTAATAGCCATTGATTAACCTATCTTCCATGAAATTATCTAATTCTATTTTGAACCCAGTTATACTTTCTCTGAGCAGTCCAGTGAGTCTAGTCTCTTCTGTGTCTGTCTTTGAGAATGTAAGCTCTTCAGGGATGGGACCACCTAGGGCCCTGATCCTGCAATGAGCTCTGCATAGCCAGACCTCTGTGTCCATATGGAGCCCAACGGAAGTCAACAGGGCTGTACACAATGCAGAATTCCACCCACAAGGACCTCATGGCAGGATCAGGACCCAATTTGCTATGTTTGGCTACAAAGGCCACAAGCATTTCCATGCTTAATATTGGTATTTCATACAATATTGCTAATTTTACAGTGACCATTGTCATTTATGGTAATGTAGTGTGAGGTTGTTGGGGTTTTTCCTTCTACTTAGACAAAATGATTTTTCTCAACACTGAATGAATAACAAAATAAAATAATAATTGTCCCACGTGATTTGAGGACATCTTCTATGTCACTTCAGTAGATCTTGCTTTTGATGCAAGATTCTGAAGACTTAAGATCTTGTTTTCTCTCACTGGAATGAGCACCCAAATCAAGCGAGTGTGGTGTGGGAGGGGATATACAGGCTGTGCTCATAACAATATCAGGCACATTTAAAACCACATTTAAAACTTTTAAATATAAACAGAGATCACATATTTGACAGATTTGTAGCAACAACAGGCCCAACAAATATCTTATAGTGCAGTCGCTCTCAACCGTTTTACTGGTGATCCCTTTCACACAGCAAGTCTCTGAGTGCAACCCCCCTTATAAATTAAAAACACTTTTTTATATATTTAATACCATTATAAATGCTGGAGGCAAAGCGGGGTTTGGGGTGGAGGTAGACAACTCTCAACCCCCCATGTAATAACCTCACGACCCCTTGAGGAGTTCCGACCCCCAGTTTGAGAACCCCTGTTATAGTGGGAAGACAGCCATTCATAGATTCATATTGCGTAAGGCCAGAAGGGACCATTACATAATCTAATCTGACCTCTTTTATAACTCAAGCCATAGAATTTCACCCTGTAACTCTGTATTGAGGTCAACAACTTATATTTGAGTAAAATACATCTTCCAGAAAGGCAGCCAGTCTTGATTTGAAGACATTGAGAAATGAAGCATCCACCACTTCCCTTGGTGGTTTGTTCCCATAGTTAATTTACAAATCAATGATAATAATAATTATTTATTATCCATACTGCGGTAGTAAATAGGAGCCACAGCCATGGATCAGGGCCCCATTTTGCTTAGCACAGTACAAACACATGCCCTTCCCCGGCAAAACAAAAAAAAGTCCGTACTTCAAAGAATTTATATTGTGCTAAGTATAAGACAAAAGACAGACAGACTGTGCCCAAGGAATCAGTGAGAGAAAACCAGTCTGCCTGAGTTAATACATGTTGCAAGAGACCATTCAGAATGAAGTGAGCAATTAACACCTCTGCAGTCATAGGACAAAAGAGGGTTAGTAGGGTATAGGTTGTTGTAATGAGACATAAAACCAGAGTCCATGATTTTTGGTGTCTCGCTGAGTGTGAAGGCCAGAAGAGGGGTTTCCCAGGTAAGCTCCCAAGTTTGACTTTTGAAGGTGTTGTGCAGGTTTCCTGTGAGGATGAGGACTGATTGATTGCCACGACCCAGGGAGTGGCAGGGTAGGAATCATGGGTAAACTGGTTGGCTTATAGAATTTACCACTAAGTAAATATGGTTCACAATTTCTGACCAACTCTTTAATGTGACTATCAATTCCTGGCCACCATACCACTGTGCAACACCTCTGCTTCATACATACTTCCCCAAGAGGCCCTTTGTGGGCAGTGGGCCAGCACTTCTCCCTGCATGGCCTTTGGTACTATCACCTGGGAGCCCCAAAGTAGACCATGATCAACCCATGGTGACAATTCATGTCTCACATGAAAATAAGCCCCCAAATAATCTGGAACAGTTTTTGGCCAACCCTGATGAACATATCTGAGAACTTGTAACACCACATCCTTGGGCAGTGCCTCTAACAATGATTTGGGATTGACAAGAGAAAGAGACCAGTCAAGGCATTATTAGCCTTTTCCTGGCTAGCCCCCCTTTCTGTGGGTTTGTCAAGTACTGTAAAGCCGAGGACAGGTAATCAGCCACTTGATTGAGTTTACCCAGATAGTATTGTACATTTTAAAGTTGTACAGCACCCATTCCTATCTTTTCCTGAAAAACTTTTTGCTATAGTTCTCGCTCCCTGAGTATTTTCCCCACTACTCTGTTCTGCAGAGAAGAAACCCAAAGGGGTATTGCCTAGCTTGACTAAGAAGAAAGAGCTGAGACATTCATACCTGCGCAGAAGGTATTTAAGTTCCTTATACTGCCTTCATACAGGAAGTGGGAAGCCAAACCACTTTGCTCCACCCAACTTGCAGAGTTCCCCTTTAAAGCAATCTAACATACACTTGTCCTAAGCCAAAGTCATATCAGTTGCCTGATCTTCAAGAGCTTTCCCATAAGGATGCTACCACCAAGTTCTCTTTCCATCTCTGACACAGAATCCCAACGTAGCTCCACATCGCATCATTCCTTCAACACGAGTAGTAGTCATTCCCCTCAGCATGAAGAGACATTATTTACATCCCACTCTTGTGCTGTGTAACAATATGACTTTCTACATCACTAGTCATGTGTCAAAACCAAGGGTTCGATGCTCCTCCCATTTAAATCACTCTTACCCTAGTGCAGGGATTCTCAAACTGTGGGTCACGACCCCTTTTTAATGGGGTCGCCAGGGCTGGTGTTAGACTTGCTGTGGCCTGGGGCTGAAGGTGACGCCCCAGCCCCACCACCTGGGGCCAAAGACCGAGCCCCACTGCCTGAGGCCAAAGTCAGAGAGCTTCAGCCGTGGTTGGCAGAGCTCAGTTTACAGGCCCCCCTACCTGGGGCTGAAGCCCTTTGACTTTGGCTTTGGCCCCCGCACCCCAGGGCTTGGGCGTTGCCCCTCCTCCCCCCTGCCAGAGGTGGCAGGGCTCAGGTGGACTCAAGCTTTGGTCCCTGCTCCCGGGGTCGTGTAGTACTTTTTGTTGTCAGAAGGGAGTCGCAGTGCAATGAAGTTTGAGAACCCCTGCCCTAGTGTAATTCCATTACCTTCAGTAAAGTGACTTCTGATTTATATTGGTATAAGAGCTGAATAATAACTCCTACAGCACTTTTTATCCATTAATCTCAAAGCACTTTCCAAGGGAGAGTAGTATCGTTAGCTCCATTTTACAGATGAGGAAACTGAGGCACAGAGAAGGGAAGTGACTTGCCCAACGTGACCCTGCAGGCTAGTGGCAGAGTCAGGAATAGAACCCAGACCTCCGGAGTCCCAGTCCAAGGCTCTATCCACTAAGCTACAGTGCATCAGAATTAGGCCTCAGAACTCCAAGATTAATCCAAACAGGTGTTATTTATACACACAATACTTTGCTAATTGAGAGTAACCATTTATTGAACTAAGACAATCTTAGCATATCTCTTTGGAAGGGCTTGGACTCCAGTCCAATGTGGATATAGAAAGAGTTGCTTTTCTGCAATTTCTCAAAAATGTGACAAGGCGAATCCACTGTAACACTATCAGTATTTCTTTTCAAATGCCAAAACAATTCTTACAAGACAAAAAATCATGTGTTCGTTACTTTGCCAGTTCTCAGGTCACCATGGATCTGAGAAAACAAGTTCACTGAACTGTTTTTCCTTTAGGGATCACTGTGGCACTTGAAGGGGAAATTCTCCATAAATACCCAAATCCAAGTTCTGTGGAAACACTCAGGCACCATCATGCCCTATCTCTCAACACAGAGTCAGAATAATCTGGGCATAATTTTTTATTCTTCCCTCTCTTTGGACACTCACATCCAGGACCTAGCTCCAAGATCTGGCCTTTTCTCTCTGTCCAAACTGCTGAAGCCAGGGCCGGCTCCGGGCACAGCTTTCCAGGCAGGTGCCTGGGGCAGCATTCAGAATGGGGCGGCAGTCCGTGTCCCACACCGGCAATTCGGCGGCCGCTCTGCCACTCTTCCCGCCGCGGTGGCTTTTGGGCGGCAGCTCCTCCACTGTTGCAGCAGTGGCAATTCAGCGGCGACTGCTTGGGGGCGGCAAAATTGGTAGAGCCGCCCCTGGCTGAAGCTCTTGTCCAATCCCATAGAAACTTGCATCTAGTCTACTGTAATTTCCTCCTGCCTGGTCTCGGCTTCAGTTACCTTACTACCTTCAGGTCCATTCAAGAGGCTGCTGCCGAAATCATCTTCCTAGCTCATCATTTTGATCATGTCACTCCCTTTGTACAGTCCCTCCATTGACTTCCCTTCTCCACCACATCAAACATCTAGTCCTTACCTTCAAGGCCCTTTAATTTATCCCACCTCTTCTCTCAGGGTACATCTACAAGCCACACTTCTTTTTTGGCAGTGTGTAGAGGCCACACGTGGGTATAAATAGCAGTGTAGATGGTGAGGCCCAGCTTAGGTGAGCAGAGTAGAGACCCGGTTAATGGGTATCCATGTACATTCCCTACACAGCTCTCTACTCACCCAAGCCAGGCCTCCCCATCTACACTGATATTTTTACCAGTGTCAAAATCCTTTACCCTTTACCTGCTGCCTCCCAACTGCCGGAGCCTTTCCCCATGGTAGGAAAAGATTCCAGCAGTGGAGAAAGGCTCTGGTAGGGGAAAGCAGCAGGTAAAGGGTCCTTTCTTCACCACAGTGAAAGGCTCCAGCAGTGGAGACCTGCTGAAGCTTTTCTTTGCTGCCTTCCCCCTCCACGAGCCTTTCACTGACATATGTAGCTACAACGCGCACTATGGCCACGGCCTGCAGCGTGTAGCTACACATACCCTACATACCCTGGTGTGTAGTGTAGACATAGTCTTAATGTGTTGAGTCTTGACCATGGTACTCCATTTAACTCTTTAAGCTCTGTCAAGTGCTGCAAGAACCTCAAATGGAAGGTCCTGCAGAAATTCAAAGAATTATCATCAATGACTTATTTTTTAATTTGTTAAGCAAGAGATTTCATTGTGTGTCAGATGCTTGGCTGAATAGGTAAGAGAGAAAACATATATTTCAAGCTTGCCTGTTTTGCTAGCATCTTTCCAATACCTCAAGATTACAGTGTGTTCAAAATGGGGGAGGTGGGTTGTTAGTTCCTTTAGGGTCAGATTTTCAAAAAGCAACCATGTGACTTGGAAGTATAAATCCTATTGAAAACCACTGAGACTTGCACTCCTACAGCATGTCAAATCCTACCATTAGATCCCAACAGGCTGGTGCCCTGGGTCATATGTTCCATTTCTCCCCTATATGTAATGTAACTAAACATTTACGTTGCTCCAACTTTCAAGCTTGTGGGTCTGAAATCCTGTGCAATGAAATGCAAATAGAACCGGGATTCTTAAATAACGTGCATGTCCAGAGAAAGTCACTTAATGAAAGCCAGACTGTCCTGCAAGAATCTCGGTAATTATGACACACAACACTTGAACCTCAGTCACTGCCAAGTCGACCTGGGTAGTAAGATTGCTGCTTTCACCCTGACCAACATTGTGCCACAGAATCAGCCACCCAACAATGGAGAATGGAAAATAATACAAGGAAGACATAATGAAGAATAATGCTGCAGACTATTACAACATATTCCTTGTGGGGGACCTGGCAACAATATCTGAGGACAGAGTGAATAGGCCCAGTCATATCTGGTCTGCAGCTTGTTGTAGTAACAATACACCTGTGAACTTTGGGGCAGTTTTTGCTGAACAGCACAGCACGTCACTCTGGGTCAGCAATCAGAGAAGTTCATTGTGCTGGGCAGTCAGAATGACACCTCTCTGTTTAAATGTCTTTTCTTACCTCACCCACCTTGTCTCTCTAATATGCTGGGCCCAACACGGCTACCTCAACACTGCAAACAACAATGGAAGATCTCTCTGTTTGACAGTGATGGCTTCTGAATTTAGACTCCTGACCACGTACACCTACCTTCCCATATTCCCAGGAAGAGCAGGGGTTGGGAACCTTTCCTGTTAGCTGCACTTTTACTACACATGCTTTCTTCAGTCTATCCTGCTTCATTTATTAAATGCTTTTACAAAACTGCTTATAGAACTGTGTCTTTCTAAAGCACTCTGAGCGTTTGTCTCAGCTCTTCTGACGTAACTGGAGAAAGGGTTCAGTAATATCTGCAGAGAACACAATGCAATGTACGCTCAGTACCTGCTACGTGCAATTTCAGCCCAGGTGTGGGTGCAGCAAAGCATCAAATAAAATGAAAAATCAGATTCAGAACATGTCTACCTGTAACTGAAGTTGGGGGAAATCCAAAGAGGCAAATGGCAGGCAGAGGAACAGAGACCCTTGTAGTGAAGAAAGCACCTAAATTATGAATAATTATGAATTATTACTAATTAAGAATTGCCCAGGTATCAAGACTTTCAAAAGAGAAAAGACAAAGGCCTGAGAGGTAGAAAGTGGCAGAGTTTCTTTAGGCTTTCACAACGTATGTAATGCAACTCAGCACAGGTAAGCCAGGTTAACCTTCGGGGTAGCTGAGAAGAAAGCTCCCTTTTCCCCTTCTCTAGTCTACTTTGAATGAATGAATTAGAACACAGAGACTAAATATAAGATACTCTGTGATGTTGCTTGATATAGTACCCAGAAGCACTGGTACATCTAATCATTTCAAGGGTATGATTAAATATTAACACAGTAAAATCACGATAATAAGGAATCCATACGTGATCTTCGCACCACACAGACACAGGATAGGACAGTTCCCTGCACCCAAGAGCTTACAATCACAATGGGTAAACCAGAAAAGCACTGGCTGAAAGGGTTACAATGTACAAGCAAAATGATTCACTCCCTCATTGCTTCTCCGGCCCCTCCTCAGAGTCCCTTGACTGCCCCAACCACTTGCACTGCAGACTGGGAGGGGCTATCTGGTCATTGCAGGGTGTGCTGGGCAGTGGACAGAACCTTTGTCAGCTTCCCTACAACCTCCCTGGAAAGTTTTGCTGGCTCCTGCTGCATCCTTGCAAAGTCGGGAGGGTTTCTAGTATGGGGTGTGCTGGGTCTTGCCCCACTCCTGAAGTCTCTTTTTCTTCCCCAAGGGGAAGGAGTCCCTTGTCCAGTTTGCAGAAGGTTGGGTAATGCCCTCCTGGAGTCTCCGGTGGCTCAGGTTGCTTCTCCTGAGAGGAAGGACTTTCTGGTTTGGACGGGGTCTGCTGGAGTTGGAGACAGGCTTCTCCTGGCCTCCCAACTAACCTATGTGTCACCATCAGTGAAGGCAATGGAGAAGTACACACTGCAATGAGTAACATTTTCCTGTTCCAGTTATAGGCTTTTCTGCGGTGCTCATGACAGCAGTATCTGAGCACCTCAGAGACATTCACAGATTTATCCTCATGGCAGCCCCTTGAGGTAAGGAAGAATTGTTATCCCTATTTTATAGATGGGAAACTGAGGCACAGAGAGGTGAAATGGCTTGCTCTAGCTCACATTGGAAGTCTGTGGCAGAACCAGGAATAGAACAGAAACATATAGTTTTAAATACTTTGGAGACATTTTAGATAGGGACCAAATAAATAGGAGATCTGACTTCTATCTGACTCCAGCTCCCGTACCCCCCCTCCCCAAGACCATCCCTCTCAATGACAACCTCTTACTTGTCCACACACACAAACAGAGGAGGCAGGCATCTGTGAAGGAGTAAGTGGATTAGGTAAAGATCTATTTGTGGGCTGTATCTGGAAGGTGTTGCCTCTGTTTCACAGCATGAGAGTGAGCACAAAAGACATTGTAGTGAGGCTTCCAGTGTGAACAGAGATGGAGCAGGTTGGCTGACATTATTATTACCTATGGCTTGTATTATGTTAGCACCCAAGGGCCCCAAAGAGAACCACGGTCCCATGGTGATAGCGCTTTACAGACATAACAGTCCCTGTCCCAGAGAGCTGATGACCTCCATAAAGACAAGACACAATGAGTGAGGGAAACCAACAACAGGGGGGGGGAATGGGGGAGGTTATCAGGACGGAGGGTATGTCTAAGCTGCAATCCGCAGTGTGATTGCAGCTTGCGTAGGCATACCTTTAATCTAGCTAGTGCAGCTAAAAATAGCAGTGAAGGGGTGGCAGAGTGGGCTAGCAACATCCGTCCGTCCCAGGGCTCTGGGCCAACTTGTCTAGCCTGTACTGCAGTCGGTGCCACCGCCTCTACATTGCTATTTTTAGCTGAGCCAGATAAATTCAAGCTAGTGTGGGTACCGTATGCCCACCCTCACTGCAACCACACCTCCCACTGCAATGTAGACCCACACTGAGACCACGTGGTTAGTTACAGGCATAACTTCATGGCGCCCAGTCTTTTAAAACATTTTTTCCTTCAGTATAAATAAATAGCAACAGCCCTCTGCCTACCATTGCCCAGCCCAGCCTGTCACCCACTGGAGGCTTAGAAACACCCCTAGGAATTACCTTCCTTCTCCGACGCAGTTCCCAGTGTACGCTTGGCAGGAGGAGCTCTTTCCCTGCAGGAGTTTTCAGACTCCACGCTGAGCAACGCAGGGTACTTCGTACATGGCTCCCCGAAGAGGCATTTGGGTCACCACCGCACTGGACATTATGGGCTGCATCACTTTATCGACTGGGATTAGCCCAGTCACAGGGCACTCTGTGACTGGGGCATCCCGCCGCTGGGCTGGCTGCATCAGTGGAATGTGACGTCTCCTGGCAACTGCTGGGGTTCATGCCCTGAGCTGGGCACAACTGGTTCATTCACTCCTTTGGAGTCGCAGGCATTTCATGCCGTTACCAAAGGGAGTAGGGCATTTCTAGGTATAACCAGAGGAGTGTCTGAACTTGCCCAGGGCTGAGGCTCTGAGGAGTGTGTCAGGCGGTGGAAGGAGAGGTTACTAGCCGAATAGGTGGGGGATTCCAAGTGGCACTGGAAAAAGAGGGAGGGTGTTTCCATTGTAAAGAGAAGAGGGGGGATTGTGAGTGTGACTGTGGTTTCTAGCCTCTCAAAGGTGAGGGGGCAGGTTTCTGAGCAGTCTAGAAGGTGGATGGAAGAACAGAGTGTGTGACGGGAAAGGCCCATGAGTAACCAGAGAGGTGGCTGGTGAAACCATTCATCTCCTGTTGCTGATGCCCTTGGATGTCTCCATTTCCCTGAAACAGTACCACTGGGTTTCATCTGTTCTTTAGTCCAGGTTTCAGTGCTTGGCCTTTGATAACTTTTTAAATTTGTGGTGGTGAGCAACAAGGAACAGGCCTTGGCCTGGGAGACGCTACAGTTCAGTACCCTAGTGTGCATTCCTCCAGGGGTAGTTACCGTTCAGTGCAGTTTTCTAAGTAGTTTGTATAGCTTTTAAAAAGCAGTTCAGTAGTTCAGCCCTGTGAGCATCAGACTCCTTCCACCTGAGTGAGCAGCAGGACTAATTAAAGAAAATATTATCATTATTATTCTTTGTATTACAACAGCACAGAGACAACCGAGGATCAGGGCCTGCTGGTGCTAGGCATTGGACAACCATCAAGTAAAAATACAGTCTCACCCTAGAGAGTTTACAATCTGGGTTTATCATGAGATCAGGCAGGTGGGTGAAAGAGAAAAGGTGTGGGGCATAAAAGCTAACAGTAAGACAAGCCTGGTTTTCCATAGTCTGCTGTATTCTGCATCTATTTACCTAGCTATCAGTTGGCAGTGTTCTGTACGCATCATGACATGGCATCCTATTTGGAAATTATTTGACTGGCATCCTATTTGGAAATTAACGGTTACTATCTCCTTATTGCGGTGATGTTGCAATTGCTCCTCATGTAACTCACTGCACAGGGCATCCGCCAGTGTCCTCCATTTATTTTGGTCTTGTGTGGGTCTGTTCAGGCTTCTGAATGTCACCACCCATTATAAACAACATTTATTCGAACTGTATTTTGGAAAGAAACATTTCAAATTTCATTGATTTCAACCCCCACCCCATTTACTGATGTATCTGTTTTCTCTTCAGTGCCTTTTTTTCCTCCCTAGATAAGCAACCTTCCTATTCCCTTTAACCACTTTGGCCACCACTCAGGCCCAGATACTCAAAGGTATTTGGATCCTAACTCCCACTGAAATCAATGGGAGATAGACACCATAGGTGGTGGGGATAATAGGCCAGGGGACGGTAAGCCTCCCTTGGCACAGCTGCCAATCACCTGCTGTCAGCTGCCTGAGCTGTGGTGGCCCCGCCTGTGCTCCGCCTCTTCCTGTCCCTGCTCCGCCCCTTCCCTGAGGTCCCCACCGCCCGCCGCAGACTGGCTGAGTCCCTCCTCTCTTCCACTCCCCTCCCCCAGGTGGCTCCCTCCACCCGCTGCTCACCGCGTCCCTGGGGTGGTGGGGGCCTCGCGGGGGAGGGATGCAGGAGAGGAGGGACACAGTGAGTGGCGGGCAGTGAGGGCTTCGCGGCGGGGAGGAG
This sequence comes from Chelonia mydas, assembly GCF_015237465.2. Taxonomy (NCBI): domain Eukaryota; kingdom Metazoa; phylum Chordata; order Testudines; family Cheloniidae; genus Chelonia; species Chelonia mydas. The sequence goes on from NC_057849.1 coordinate 337,793,366, forward strand.
AGGAGGAACGCTGCGGGTGGTGGGGACCTTGCAGGGGTGGGGGGTGGAGGAGAGGGATGTGGAGAGCACAAATGGTGGGGGCTTCGGGGGAAGGGGGGTGTGGAGGAGAGGAGGGATGCGGCAAGCAGCGGCAGAGGGGCAGAGCAGGGGTGGGGCCTGGGGCAGAGCAGGGATGCAGTGTGGGTAGGCCATGGGCAGAAGAGGCAGGACAGGGAGCTAGCATCCCCCAAGGGAAGCTTCATCCACTGCCCATGACAGACCCCTAAATATGTTTGAGAATCTGGGCCTCGCACCTTTCTCCTCCCCATTCATCCGTCGGGGAGCCTTAACTGAACCTGGGTGTTTTCTGTGTTGAGTGATCTCTCCCATTTCCATCTCCACTTAGGTTTTTTTTTAACCTGTCATGTCATCACCTGGGCTGCTTCTAACTCCATTCTTCTTTTACATGGAGTGATTATGGACTTGCAACGAACCTGCTGCCTCTTTACCAGACACGACTCCCCTGCCCTGCATGAGCTAGAGGGAAAGAACAGAGCTGCAGGTCATTCTGGAAGGGGCAGGGACTCAGTTCAGCATCTAGCCATCTGCAATGCCCAATGGCCAGAGAAAAGAACTATCATCTGGGTGTGGAGAACAGAGGGAAAAAGCCAAAGGACTGTGTGAGCTGCAGGCCAGAGACAGTAATCTGGGAACTAGCTGCAGAGGGAGAGCCAGGCAGTGGACAGCCTGAGAAAGTAATGATCCTGGAATGCTGAGAGCTAAGCCTAGAAGCAGGTTGTGGCTGATGCAGATGCAGCAGTGGAGGATAGAGAGGACTATAAACAGGCTATAAGCAGAAGGCATGAGCTGTTACAGCACCACCAGCCCTGCCTCACCTACACCTGCCACCGTTGGAGATGGGTGAATAATGGATTTTTCGATTTGCTGGCGATTCCGAAACAAAGAGTCAAAGTGACAATGACTTTTTTTCTTCAAAATTTTTGGAGAATTGAAAAAGTTTCAAGTCAGGTCAAAACAAAATGGCTTATTTTGACCTGACTAACAAAATTTTTGATCTTGATTTTGGGTATCTTGACAAAAGCAAGGGTGGACCACAAAATGCAGGGTGGGGGAAGCTGCAGGTCATTTCGCCAAGGGTACTCGCTCGGAATGGGAGAGATGCAGGTTCAGTTCTGACTGATGTGAAGAAGGGCATTGCACTTGGGTCTCCCACAGTACAGAAGAGCACACGAGGCTATGCCGGTATAGGCGTCTCTCTGTTGAAGCTATTCCACTTTTGATAAATAATTGAGTAGTCATTGAAGCAAAGTCTTGAACTCCCACATCCTAGGTGAGTGCTCTGATTACTAGACTATAGAATCAGTCTCACTCAGGTTCCCTGGCCCAATGATTATTCACTGTCAGTCGCAGACTTCAGAGTAACAGCCGTGTTAGTCTGTATTTGCAAAAAGAAAAGGAGTACTTGTGGCACCTTAGAGACTAACCAATTTATTTGTGCATAAGTAGTCGCAGACTATTCACTGAAAAAATACAGCCAGCTCTAGCCAGAGCGTGTCCAAGCCAATGCTAGGAAAAGGGGTGGACCCTGGTTTGGTGAGGGGGAGGAGTGGGTGGGCTGGGGGGTATTACATTTCCCCCAGGCTGTATTACATTTCCCCCATAGCACTGCCTTCAGGGGTGGCAAGAATGCAGACCGGGAGACAGACCCTTCCTTCATGCTTTGCCCCAGGGGCATGCGCAAAGCCCACTTGCCTGAGAGCACCATAAAGAGGAATCTCTGTGAGATCTCTCATAGACATTTCCAACTGAAGAGCCTGCCACCCATGACTTGTAACATGGGACAGGAACAAAATGGCCCCAGCCTTTTCAGACCGCTTCCTCTCATAACAGGAGAAGTTTGTAGAGAAATGTTTAGACTCGTTTGGGAAGAGAGATCTGTAAAAGCGTTTAATAAACAAACAGGATGGGTTAAATGCAGTGTGTAGAATGGTCATGAGAGCGCAGCTATTGGTGAAGGCTCCCAACCCCTTTCTCCAGGGGGATATGGAGAGGTGTGCGGGTGGGTTCAGGAGTTTATTGTCGGGGACAGTCACTGTCAAACAGAAGGATCTCCTCCTTTCTGTACAGTTCAGCCAGCTTCTCCTCTAACTCACCCAGAGTGAGCAGCTCGACTGCATTCTGATCATTTAGAGCAATGACTGCCCAGGACTTCCTGTGATTGTTATCAATCTCACAGCAGGCGGCAGACCACATGTGGCTGGGCTTATTGACTCTGCCTCCAGCTATGTAATTGTTGCCAGGGACCACTCCCACAACGACGTATGTGGTAGCACACCCTTCAGTCCTACTCATCATTACTTCTTGTTCGTAGTTGTTCCATTTCCCACTATTGAGGTTCATAAACTGTGGCACAATGTTGGTCAGGGTGAAGGTAGCAGCCTTATAGTCAGGGTCAGGTTGGTGCCCATTGGGGTTCAAGTGGCCCCTGTTGAAATTAGTCAGATTCTTGTAATCTCGAAGGACAGCCTGGCTCTCATTAAGCAGTCCCTGGTCAACACCGATATCATTTAAGAGGATCCATTCAGTTGCCATTTCCTTTTGGTAATTTGAACCCATCAGCTTGAAAGTCAAAAAACAAATAAAGGTGTCAGTCATGTGTGCAGCAGAAACAGAGCCAGTGTCTCAGGGCAGGTGCCTTTGGAGGTCTAAAGGAATTGGTAGCACTAGGGAAGAGATCTCCCTAGGGCTCTGTGTTCTTGCTTCTCGGTACCCTGTGGCCAGTGTGTGAACTGGAAGGAAGTTCACTAGCAGCCTCATTCACAGTCATGACTAGTGTGAAAGAGGAGCCACACTTGGAGTAACTTCCTTTCTTCCTGAGGGTTGGATGGTGCCCACAGTAATGTGGCTCAGAGCTAGCCTGACCTGGAGGAGCACAGAAGTCTGCGTTCAGTTTGGGGCAACTCATTCATAGAAAAATGTAAAAAAATGGGAGGGAATTCTGAGATGAGCAATAGATGATCCCACCTCAGTGCTCTACAGGGAGCTGACAACTCCCAAGGTCTCTGCAAAAATGCCCCTAGGGAAGCCACAAATTTGCAGGTTGACTCAACCCTGTCCTTGTGAGCCAGAAACACCCAGGTTAGTATATAATTCCATTTCAGCATGGACATTGCATTAGTACAATAACTAAGTACGTTTTTGACCACTGTTTTCTTGAGTTCTAATAAGAGTAAATCATAAAAATGCTTTGCATGACCACAGCACCTGTTCCCTGAAGAGCCCAAAGCACTTGACAAAGGTCAGTTAACTCTCACAATAACCCTATGAAGTAGATAAGCATTAATATCTCCATTCTATACCGGGTGATGGCAGGGCCCGGACAAGGTGTGACCTGCCCTAGGTTGCACAGGAAGTCAGTAGAAGTGAGGAATAGGACTCAGGAATTCTAGCTCCCAGTGTCCTTCTGTGACTGCACATCTTTGTCACAATGATGTGACCCTGCACTACAGCATGGGGCAGGGAATGCCCAGCTGTGGTGTGGTGTGTGTGTCCGTACATATATTGGGATTTATTCGATATTTCAATTTTTCATGTCCAAGATTGTACCCTATTGTAATGGAGAGGCAGCCAGGAGAGCATCTTACCTGGGGTTCTACCATCCAGCTATTAGGTCGCTTACCATAACCAGGTTGGTACACATACGCAGAGTATATTGGAATGCGGTGGTCCCTGTCGTACAAAGTAGCAAAGCGATACTGATTCTTGTAAAGTTGGCAAATCTGGGCTGGATTGGCAGGTTTGATGGCATCATTTGGGGGGGTTTCCCGGAAGAAAAACTGAGGGCATGTGTTTTCAAAAGATGTCACCACCTCACTGTTCCCCAGCATAGAAAGCTGGAACAGCAGCATCAGCAGCAGCATGGGAACGCGTTAAAGCTAAAGGCTCTTCTGTACCTGGAGAACAAATGTAAATAGAATTTAAGCTTGGTGTAAACATGGTCTCCAAGAGGAGGAGTGAGAGGCTTTAGCCAGGGAACAGCTGTCCTATATGGCCACCACCTTGCCTCAAAAAGTGGAAACTAACAGGGAAGTTAGTGCTGCTCCTTGAGCCGTCAAAGAAGGGGGGATAAAGCACAGACTTCAGGAGGAAGTCAATGGCATCATCATTTCTGACTGATTCACACTCCTACAACAGGGGCAGGAAGAGGTTGATTGCCTACATAGACGTAACCATCATTTCTCCATCTGGCTGGTTAGAAAACCACACTTCTCCCCTATCTCTGTGGCTGCAAATCCCTGTTCCCAAAGGAAAAATGCAGGAGATTTCTGCCATTTGAAATATGCAGAGTTTCAGGATCATTTCCCCCAAGGTTATTCTATGTGAGGGGAGGATTTGGCTCAATCATTCACAAAATGATTGGAACAAAGTAGATCTCCCAGCCACCAACCCTACATCTGCCTGTCCTTAGCTGTTAGCAGGAGGATATTCTGTTGCTTGGAGAAAACAACCTATACAATCGCCACAACAATGCCAGAAAATCTGGATATTTTATCCTATTTCAGCCATATCTCATGATGTAGGATTACCTGGTCCAAAACTGTTGTTCTTCCAAATTCACTGAGATCAGCAAAACCTCAATCATTGGGGCTGAGCAAGTGCTATTAAAACAAGTAGCTTACTCCCCTGTTTCAGATACCACGATAACCGAAAGCTTTCTGCATCAAGTAATCAGAACAATCATGTTATGATATAATCAAACTATATTTGGATGGCTGCTAATCTATATGAGCTGCTCCCTGCTATCAGCAGCAGAGAGCTTAGGACATGATCCAAAGCTCACTGTTTTTCCATTGTCTTCAACATCTTCATGGGCTGATTGCACTTGGGTGCAAGGAAGAGTCCCAGAAACAGGTCTCTGTATTAAGTCTCCCTCCCCAGTGTTTGCATTTTTTATCTCAAGAGACGATTGGCTTTAACTGAAACGTCTTCCGGTCAGGAACTCATGATTACAAAAGATATAAATAACATAATTTTTCAAAAAGAAACTAACCTACCGAGTGAAAGGTCTGCACACCAACTTGTCAATCAGCTTGATTCTGTTTGCACCACCAAAGTTGTAGGGGATTTTTCAAAAGCTTTTGTTGGAGACTGAGCCTATGAGCCTGAGCCTGTTTATATATGTGTAAGCAGAGTCTGAATGAGCTCTCCCCTGACATCTAATGGTGAGCTGTGGAAAAAGACTTCAGAAGCTGATATCATTTGCATGGACACACCCACTCTGTCTAGGTGCTCAGCATGATGGGATTGCTTGCCCAAATGATCACTTGTGGCTGGTGTTGGATCCCCAGTCTCCTTGTTACTGGGGCAGGAGTAATAAAAGGTTGTTATCCTTGTTGTGTGAACAGAGGGCAGCAGAACTGTACCTGGTATACCCCTATGGAGGGACTCACCCTCAACTAAATGACACTCGCTAGGCATGGGTTCCAAAGCCTGCTAAGTTGAGAAAGGGTGAGGATAGGTATTTGTATGTAGTGGGATGGGCCTGGTTTGAGTTTAGACCTCAAGTCCAAATTTGGGGTTCTGATCTGGAACGCTGGCCTGGGCCTATCTGTAATCTACAGAAAAATATCTCCGTAGATAATCTTGTCAGAGTTATGAGAAATACCATAAAGCTGATCTGGTATCATCTCTGCCCATATAGGGCTAGATTCTTCCCAGATGAAAGCAGGTGACATATCAATAGGGCAATAAATTATTACCCCCAATTAGCAAAGTGTGGTTTGTACAAATGGGGACCAATAAATCCCAGGACTTTGATTTTAGCATGGCTGTGTGAAGGGTCAGGTTGTTACAACTTGTCTCCATTATACAAAATGTCCTACCGTAGCTGTAGCAGCTGCAACAAACTTTGTCAAAGCAAGGTGTGAACTGACTGCTGTGTCCAGGTCCTGACCTGCCAGAGGTGCTCACAGGATATGAATTAGAGTTCTTGCAGTTCTTCAGTGACATGATGCTTAGGGTTAGGACAAGCCTATTTTAGGGTCCCAGTAAATGGAAAGACACATCCTTACGGAATAACAATCCCAATAATTATCCTATCATTGCATCTTGCTCTCATCCACCCCTGTTTGAAAACTTCCAAAGGCATAGGTACTGTTTATGTGAGTCAGTCTGCATAAAGCTGTGATGGTTTCAAAGGTCACGTGCCTCAGATCAGTGGGGGAATGAGAGACGATGCCTTATCAGGGCACTGTTCTGGCACAGTTCTGCTCAGAGTCCTATCCAGCACCCCAAGAGTATCAAGGGGGTTAGTCTCATTGTCCTAACAGTTGTGCCCAGCTGAGTGGTGTGCCAGCCTGAACCATCAGAGAAAGCACGTCCCACTCTTTTGCAAATCTGAGAAGAGAGGGACACAAGAGAGCCAAATTTGGGGCTCTGTGTGGGTCACGAACATATTCCCAGAGGTGTAGTGTAGCTGGAATGGTCTGAAGCACCACTCTGGCACCTGAAATCCAGGATGGAGCAGTGCCCCAGCACTTCACCTGGCACACAGGTTTGAGACGTCAATTTGGCCCAGCCACCCGCTCTGTCATGACTTAGGGTGGCCATTGAGACATCCCCAGAATAATGGATGTTCCAGTACTTCCAAGAATAGCATGGGCCCAATCATGCCTGCATGACCCTGCCTCCGCCAGCATGACCCCACATGCATGGTATGTGTGAGGTCACGCCACACGGAGGATGCCATTCAAGCACCCCACCCCACCCCTGCCAGTATGAACTTGCATGCACAGTGTGTGCAAGATCATGTAGCACAGAGGATGCACTTTGAAGCACACGCTGCCCTGTCCCCATGAGTGTGACCTTGCACACACAGTGCATGCAAGGTCACACTGGTGAAGGCGGAGCAGCACACTTTTCAAAATGGCATCTTCAGTGTGTGACACCAGACAAAACCATGTTGGGTTTTATATGAGTACCGGTCAGGGAACAAACAACATAAAAACAGGACTGCCCAGCTTAACACTGGATGGATAGCCTGCCTATTCATGACAAGGGGGTGGCTGAGCCAAATGTGAGCAAGTAGCATTGTGATCTGCTGCACACCATTGCAACACCACTCAAATGTGGCCTTTGCCATGGGAGTGCGGCACGGCCAATGAGAGCGAGCAGAGCTGGATGGCTGAGATCGGGAGGAGCAGCCCTAGCCCAGGACAGGAACAGAGCACTGAGATGAGGGGACACCAGTGAGAGGCTGTTGGTGAGCTGTGGGGCTTATTGTGGGGGGGCTGCAGGGTGAACCGTTGGGGGTTAGTGAGGGTGGTGCTGGGGGGAATAAGGATTTGGGGGTCATTGGGTGGGGGCCAGAATGCTGAGGGTCAGTGGGTGGCATTGCGGGCTGCAGTGACAGAAGTATACCAGGGCTGTTGGGATATCTGTGGGGGCTGTGGGGATAAGTGGGGGCTGGTGGAAAAAACATTGTCAACCTGGTCTGATCAGCCAGTTAAACTGTGCGTATGGAGTGGCCCAAATGTAGCTGGAGCATAACCGTGAATCTTGCCCTTCTTTGAAGTTTGCAGAGAACATTAATGTTTTAAGAACTTTATTTTCCATGTTCTGCCAGTGGGCTTTTTGCCTAACTACCTGTGCGTTTTGGCTGTGCCTTGCTGCTTAGTTTAAAGTTTGGCATGTAAAAGCTGAGTTATGCGTGATTTCTGTTGATACAATGTGTATTTATTACTAGTGTGAGAAGTCTCATAATTGCTGTTGCACGGATTTTCAATGAGATAAAATATGTTGATAGAATGTTAGCTAGGTTTTGAGCATGGGTGCTTTATCTTATGGTGACTTCACACACAAGATAGTCTCCAAAATCTATCTCCTGCCTGACAAAATTATCAACTTGAGATCACTACTGCAGGGCTTCTGCACTATCAAATGTAGCACTACGTCACTGCATACACCTATGATACTGGACTAAAGTTGGGGTTCTGCTCTCGGCAACTGGCATCTACATACAGACTCACAGACAGCAAAACGTGATGGGCCCTGGCCCTCCATTGTTGGCACCAAGTGGCCCCTCTTAGGAGCTGCTAGCAAATACCGTGCCAAACACAACTTGCAGCAATTCATGAGTGACACTGGCAAAACGCCAGTCGGAGATTGCAGAACTCCCCGGTTGCATTGAAGGACAGTATAAGGAGGATAAGCATTTCTTTTTTTTTGCAATATCTTTGGGAACTGCCCAGGTGAGCTGGCAGCTGACATAACAATTTTTAACTAGAATATTTATCTTGTGTCTCGTCGTGACATTTATGCAGCAATAGTTCAGTAAATGATCTTATCACAGTTCGGTGGCATTGCACTAAAGCAATCTGTCACAATCTCTGCTGATGGAGGACTTGTAACCTTACTAAAATCTTGTTAGTCCGTTACTCCCATTTAGTAAATAACTTTGTTTCAGATTATACAAAATAGCACAGTAATGTAAAAATACACAACACAAGGGGAGATAAACCCTTCAGAACTAATTTTAAAACAAAGGAAAAATTACAGCTAACTTGGGTACTTACAATCCACATTTAGACACTTAATCACACCCCCATCACTCTAGAAGCTCTTTCTCAGTATCAGAGGGGTTGGACTAGATGATTTCCTGGGGGGAGGGATAGCTCAGTAGTTTGAGCATTGGCCTGCTAAACCCAGGGTTGTGAGCTCAATCCTTGAAGGGGCCTTTTAGGGATCTGGGGCAAAAATTGGGGATTGATCCTGCTTCGAGCAGGGGGTTGGACTAGATGACCTCCTGAGGTCCCTTCCAACCCTGATATTCTATGATTTCTACCTGAAAGACATAGTATTTGATTAGCTGCAATTGCGATTATGGAGTTAATAATTTGAGGGTTTAACTGATAGACCTTGTAGTCACTAAGGTGCTTCCCTCCAGCCCAGCAACATATCCCAGGACATTGGCCAAGTGGTTGGCCTCGGTTACAGGTTACAGCTCACTTGTGTCGTCAGGGCCTGCAGGTTTAAATGCACCTAGATGACTGGCTCCTAAGAGCACCATCTTACAATGGGGTGGTTCATTCCCTCTGGGAGATGTGGTCTCTATTCAAGTCCCTTAGTCAGAGAGTGAGCAAGAAAATAATTCACCCTTGGATCCCACTTAAATTTTAACTTTCTTAGAGGTCACCCTAGATTCCACAGGGTTTCAGCCCATCTCCTTCAGGACAGGTTCGCTGATCTTTTCCAGCCTCTGGTGCATCTGAGGATCTAGCCCATATTTTCCATTTCTTTGTCCTCTTTTACTCCGGTGTTTCTTTTCCAGATCTGTCCTTTTATCCTCTCTGTCCTTGGTTTTACATTTCATTTGTTTCCTCCATAATATAAAACTATAGTTACTGCAAAATATGTCTGTAATATAAGCTGTGGATTTCCCTTTATAGAGGTGGGTGGTTCTCTATAATTACAAGTTTGTTTTCTGTCTATTGTATTTACGTTTACAGCTTAATCAGATGCTGTAAAGAATACAAACAATGTGATCTATCTATCTATCTATCTATCTATATGAGAGACACCAAAGGCCACAGAAAATTCTGTTGAATAATTGCTTGGTTCTGTTGTCGCTAATTAAGTAAGGTAGATTCTGCAAATAGCTCTGTCACAACTTGAGAGTGGCTGTATATCTGAGGCTGCTTGGCAGAAGGAAAAGAAATGGAATATGTTTGTGTTTTTCTGGACAGCATTGTTCATGCTGGAGCCTGCAGCAGGACAGGGATCCCGCAGGTCCTGCTGGACCCACTGTCATAATAGCGGGAGCAGGTAAAATGTACTTTGTTGCAGGTGGGATTGAGTGGGCAAAAAACCAGACTGCAGTAATTTGCGGGAAACACAAAATCTCTTGTTTGTCATCACTAGAATTTCAGCAATGTAAAGCAAGTTTTTCTTTTTTTTTTTAAATAAAGATTTTAATGCTTAATTTAAGTGAGGGATAGAAAGAGATTTGATGTCTATTAACAGGAGTTGAAGTATTTTTTTTATATGGCTTAAGTAAGATTTGGTTTTTTTAGTTGTAAAAATGTACGTATTAACTCCATTTATATATATATATAAACTAACCATTTTCGTTTTTGTTTTGTTTTGGTGTTTTTAGCATGGGGGAATCTGTCTCTCTTGTGGAATTTGCGGGATCTAAGTTTTTTCAGGTAGGAGTGGGATAAAAATGCAAGAAACTATGTGGGAGCAGGTAGGAGTGGATATTGCATGGTGAGATGGGAACAGGATTAAAAAAATAGTCCTGCACAGGGCTCTAGTTCATGCCCACCTAGCTAATTATGGTGCCAGAATTGCTTTTGTGTACTCTACCAGACTTCTCCCAGACTCATTCACTACAATTGATCTGCCCCATAAAGATGAACATTTCTGTTAGTTTCCTTTCAGGCTTCCAAAGAATTCCCCAGGTTACGTGGCTGCTGGAACAGAAATGAGAATGCAACATCTGTGCGTGTGCTCACACACCTATCTATCCTTATTTACACACACCCTACATCCATAATTACATAATGCTTTGTAAACAATGAAAATAAGGAAAGTCACAGATTAGACCAACAAAGTTGACTTTACACGGCAAGTTACAGCAAGCCCTGGGAGTTTCAGTGTCCTGTAGTAGTGTCCACACCACATGTTACCGCACAGAAAGCTGGTGCACTGTAGATTCACAACTTGGCTTGCTGTGTATTAACTTGCTGTGTAAAGAAGCCCTTAGATTAGCTCAGCACTCTACACCAGTGATGTACTGTTGGAGGAGAATATGTCAAGACAACTGGTGAATTGTATTGATGTGTTGATGATATTAGACCACAGTGCACACTTCCTGTCTCTGACTAAATACAGGTCTTCAGACAGATCCTGTCTGGCCCCTATCCAATGGCTGGTTTCTTCTTAGCGTATGCACAACATACCTCAGGTGGCACGTGACCAGGATTCATCACCAAATTTGGTCCACTGGTTGGATCATTAGCTTCCCCGGCTTGGGCGAGGTACTGATGGGGAGTGCAATGTGAATGGTGATCCATGCCCCCCATACATTTCTTAACTGGTGGGAATGAAAAACACTTAATGATGGACAAGCCCTTGGCCTGGGGGACATCACAGCTCAGTACCCTCGGTGATATTTCTTTTAGGGTTGTTAGCCATTCCATGGAGATTTCCAAAACAGTTTTTCAAATCAGTTGAGTACCTAAGCTCTTTCCAGCTCAGTGGATACCAGGACTAATGTAAAGCAAAGAGCGGTTACTGACCAGTAATTTTGTTCTTTAAATATGTCGCCTCTAAATATTTACACTTGTGGAATTGGTGCCTTCTGACAATGGACTGAGGGTGACTCAATGCTATGGGGTGCCATATCCCACATAAGAACATCAGAATGGCCATACTGGGTCAGATCAAAGTCCATTTAGCTCAGTATCCTGTCTTCTGACAGTGACCAGTGCCAGGTGCCCCAGAGGGAATGAACAGAACAGGGAATCATCAAGTGATCCATCCCCTGTTACCCATTCCCAACTTCTGGCAAACAGAGGCTAGGGACATCATCCCTGCCCATCCTGGCTAATTGCCACTGATGGACCTATCCTCCATGAACTTATCTACTTCTTTTTAGAACCCTGTTATAGTCTTGGCCTTCGCAACATCCTCTGGCAAAGAGTTCCACAGGTTGACTGTGAATTATGTGAAGAAATACATCCTTTCTTTTAAACCTGCTGCCTATTAATTTCATTTGGTGGCCCCTAGTTCTTGTGTTATGAGGAGGAGTAAATAACACTTCCTTATTTACTTTCTTCACACCAGTCATGATTTTATAGACATCTATCATATCCCCTCTTAGTCATCTCTTTTCCAAGCTGAAAAGTCCCAGTCTTATTAATCTCTCCTCATACAAAAGCTGTTCCATACCCCTAATCATTTTTGCTGCCCTTTTCTGAACGTTTTCCAATTCCAATATATTTTTTTGAGATGGGCCAACCACCTCTGCATGCAGTATTCAAGATGTGGGCGTACCATGGATTTATATAGAGGCAGTACGATATTTTCTGTCTTATTATTTATCCCCTTCTTAATGATTCCCAACATTCTCTTAGTTTTTTTGACTGCCGCTGCACATTGAGTGGATGTTTTCAGAGAACTATCCACGATGACTCCAAGATCTCTTTCTTGAGTGGTAACCGCTAATTTAGACATCTCCTTTTATGTGTATAGTATAAGTGAGACAGTAGGGAGACCCTCAAGGAAGAGGAAAGAAAAGCTCCTTGCTGGTAACTATAGATCTTTGAAAGTTGCCTCTGTGCATTCACACTTGTGGGATATGATACCTCTTGGCATAGAGTAAACTACACCTCATTGCCAGGAGATGCCAGACCCACGGGGGGGAATATGCAGGAGACACTTAAAGAAGAAAATTATCCTTTTTTATATTAATGATTGTAATCATTTTGCAACTTCTTTTCTTAAAATGCACCATCTTAGACCATTTTTGGTCTAAGATGTGTGCCATTTTTGGGCACACATAATAAATAATAATAATAATAATAAATGAATAATAATACATGAATATACAATATTTAATCATTTTGTTTTCCAGAAATACACATTTTAAAGCAATACTGATTTCAACCCCCTTCTCAATCAGTCATGACCAATTTTCCCTAGCACTCCTTTTCTCTTTATCAGCGTTAGGAGCTGTGTTCATATTTGGTCACTTTCCTTATTTACACTACTGTATGTTTTTTTAAAGCCATCCCCTCCCCCATGTCTGATCTTTGAGTAGTCCATTTTGTAGCACTATTGACTGTTCCTTATTCCTAGCTTTACTCTTTTCAGAGGAATTATCTAGGTTGTTCATGACCCAGCACCTGCTGAAGTCACTAGCAGAACTCCCATTGACAACAATGGATCAACAGACACCTCTGTTCGGGTGTGCACTGACTAGAACTCTGAAACTGCTTATATATGTCCATAAAAAAGGGAGAGTAGTAAGTAGGTAAATTATTATATTTCTCTACAAGGGGGTTGAAGTCTAGTTTTCCATGGGCAAAGCTGGTGCCAGAATTATTGTGTGTTATTCCACAGTCCTTTCACAAGGTCATTCACTGAGATATTTCTGTCTAATGGCCACATCAACTCATTTATAGGATAAACAGTTCAATTAATTTCCATGCCACTGTCAAGGGAATTGCCCAGGTGAACTCGCATTCAAATATTTATTCTGTCTGACCTAGAGGGAATTTAGAATAGATATTGACCGGAACCAAAACCCCAAGTCCAAATTCCAGAGCCATACTTCATAGCTGTGTAATGGGCCAAAACAGAACGTCAGAGGCAAACATTCCTGAACCTAGGGGTTCAAATTCCAGATGCGAATTTGAACTTTCCCAGATACTAGTGACTTTGTACCTGATGATTGGGTTGGACTCATTTTAGAGAGAGGTTCAAACTACAAACTCTGATCCAAACCCGAGTCAGGATTCAGGGTTCCAACCTGGAGTTTTGGCTCATGTCTGACTCTAATCAATGGAGAAATATCTTAGTACAAAATCTTAATGCAGTTCTTAGGAGTAACACAAAATTGGTTTACTCAGGTAGACCTTGAATCCTCCCAGAGAAATTAGGTGCCATTTCAATAGGGGAAGAAAAGTTTGATCCTGCAGGGTGCTGAGCATTCTGTCTCCCACCCAGAAAACCATAAGCACATGAGAAGTCCCTCTGAAGCCAAGCATAACGTCTCCTGCGAGCTGCACTGCAGCATCTGGCCCGAGTGTTGCTGTTAGTCCTCATGTGCCACCTGTGAAGAGAGCTTTCCAAGGGGTCATGCTGCTTACCTGCTGTACATACCAAAGTACTGTGCTCTTCGCTGTCAGGGTCCTCTCCAGAGACATAACATCATTTCCAGAACTTCTCTATTTGCCACTCAAGAACCTGTTAAATGCTCACTCCCGGCCAGCTTGTCACTTACCTTCTAGTAAGGGGTATTGCATAGCTGCGCCACTCAGGAAGAGTCGAGAGAAGGGATTACAAGTCAGAAATACACAGTTCTCTCCCTGCTTCTCTCCTTGCTCCAGGAGAGAAGTAAGATCCTTCTGGCCTATCCAAGTAGCAGATTATTTCCTTTTCTGCACCAGCTCAGCTCTGTTGGGGAGTGCACTGAAGGGCATAGCCAAGGCTCCCCCCACCCATCTCTCCTTCTCTTTGTCCATTTGTGCCCTACAAAGCCCTCTCCCTCTTGTACATGGACAGTAAAGTAGATGTAGCTCACACAAAGGAATAAGGGGAAATCTTACACCCCATGTACTTCCTGATCTCAGGTACATAAAAGCAAGTGATCTCCATTTCTAGTCTAACAAAATGATCAGCAACATTGACTTGCCTTGCTCATCAACAGCACTAAAGGGTTCCATCATTAGCCACCATCTAACCTTTTCTGTAATGTACTGGAATCCATTAGCTCCTTCATTGTCTACCTCAGGACATACAGCATACTGGAGGGGACTGAAAAAAATGGGATAGCCTACTCTACAGAGTCTTGTGGATGCACGGCATACAAGGGCAGGCTGGTGCTCCTTGGGAAAATATAGACCTCACTGGACCTGAAAGTGCACACACCAATGAGATCCACATACAAACTCTGCAGGATGCCCTAGAGAATGAGGCAAATGTGGAAGGGGAAGGAAGCCCAGACTCATGCAAGATGGAGAAAATCCAGAATCAGAAGATTCCTGTCTCCTGGAGATTATGTCATGGCATGGCCAGTGAGTCCAGTCCCACCAGCATCAGCTGATATGATGAGATGGGGTGACAGGCCTCCTTGCCTTGGCTGGCCTGATCCAGCATTACTCAAGGAATTGAACACTAAGAGAAAACTCTGAAAGTGTCTGGTGCTGTTCACAGAGCATGGGGAGTACTGAGAGACTGAGGTGCCTGCTAATTCCAGCTCCAGTAAAAAAACACTTTTTCTGGGTTTATGCACCCCAATGCAACAAAAAACCCAGTGGCTAATTAAGAGATAAAACTGTTAATTTGGGTGCTTCTGAGGATGAGAGAGCAAAAACAGCAGCTGCCCTTTGATTTCAGTGTCATTGTCAGCTCTGGCCCACCACAGCCGAGCCATCGTGATTTCTTTCTCTTCACCTCAGCCTCACACCTCTGGGCACTGACTGAATGTTAACAACCTTATCTGCTTTCCACAGATAAAAAAGGGTTAGTAGAAGACGGGAGCAGACAAAAGCAGAGGTTACTGAAGGGATGCGAGCCCATCAACTATGCACGCAGCATGGGTAATCATTATTATTATTTATCATTTGTATTGCTGTCATGCCCTGAAGCCTCAGTCAAGATTGAGGCCTCATTGTGTTGGGTACCATACTCCATATCTGTGCAGAGCAGAGATGACAGCTCCAGACAATAGCTCTCAGCACTCTATGGAAACAGGCAGCAGTGAGAACCAACAGGAATGGCTGTATCAAAACCCTAGTCAAGCTGCTGTGTTTGGATTCCACACACTGGCCCCATGTGCTTTTGGCTTACTGAATCTGCACAGAGGCCAGGTACAGCCTCTGGCTCTGGGTTTCTAGGCATGGTCTTGAGGTGCAGTTTTTCTTTCTGGCATCCCCTTCTGAGAGCTGAAACCCCCATAGTCAAACTGCCTAGCCCCTGAGTCTAATGTCAGCTCTCTCAGACTCCCCAGTTGCTTAAGCAACTTTGTAAGCACCCACAGGATTTTTTGGGGACCTGGGGCAAAATCTGAAATTGAACTTCTTCTCTGAGTGCTGTCCCTGTGGGTGCTCAGTCATTGCACAAGATGGGTAACCTTGTCTTCTCCCACCAACATGCCCTAACACTTCATCTCTTTGTTCCCTTTCCTGGGGAAATTCCATTCCTTTAAACCCGAGCCCCGTGTACAGGAGTTGGAGAAAACTGGTTTTATCCAGGAGGCAGTTACTCCTTTGTTCTCCCCTGGCCAAATCTATTCAGGTGCTGATTGTCTTCAACAACTAACCTATTCATAGACACAAATGCAGGCGCCGCTCCCCTGTGTCCTTGGCACAGGGAGTATGAGGCAAGAACCTAGTGCAGATAACCATAAAGGCTTAAACATACAGAGAGCTCATAATCTCAGACAGAATTCATAAATTGTAGATTGACAGATTCCTAAAATCATCAGAGGCTGCAATGAAGGTTTCCATATGGGGATGATCTAGGGAAGGGGAGCAGTGAAAAGCTCATACTAGGGAATAAGGAGACGAAAGGAGCTTTACAGAGAGAGGAGGAAGCCTAATGTAGAGAATGGTATTGTGGGAAGAGGACTGATGCAATGAAAGAGAGAGAATAAGAAAAAGAAACAAGAGAGAGAGACCATGACCCTGAGGTCATTTGGGCCCTCTTGTGCCTACACTGGCAACCCCAAGTCTTTCTGTGGCTCCATTCTAGAGGCAGACCACAACTTTCTCTGTACACTAACATTAACGCTGAGCCCTTGCCTGTTCCTGAATACAGGCTGTCCCCTTCATCCTCCTTTGACTCTTTCTTGGCTGGAGTTCTCCTTCCGTCAAGAGCATCAGCAAATGTGTCCTCCTTCAATGGATCTGCAGCAATGTAACTGATTGGAACTTGGTAAACAATTCTCTGGATGCACCAAAGGAACAGATTCCAGCTCACTTTTACCATACCTGTGTTGTCCCTGCCAGGTGTAAAAAGCAGGAAAAAAGTGTTTTTGTCAATAAAGCCGGCAGATGTGGCTGAAATACAAACAGGGAGCAAATCTGATGGGTAAGGACGTGCTATTTCCACAATCACTTTTTCAGAGCATGTAATCACTTTGTCACTTGTACTGCAAACAAGTCTTAAAAATAATTATTTAGTGTGGGGACTAAAAGGGGTCAAAAAGGGATAAATGTTGGTTTGGGGTGGGGGTTGTATTATGGTAGCATCTAGAGTTCCCAGCCAAGATCATGGCCCCATCCTGCAACGCGCTGTACAAAAGTGCTATTATCCCCAATTTATAGTGGGGGGATTAAGGCAGAGAGAGTAGGTGACTTGTCCAAGATTATACAGGGAGTCTGTGGCAGAGCTGAAGACAGAGCTCCGAATCCCAGCCCAGTGCTTTTTCCACAGTCCCATTCTCTCTCTCTCTCTCTCTCTACTTGCATCCTAAATAACATCTTCAAAGTCTGACCTATAAATAATCACAAAATACATGATGGGTCTAATTCCCCAATTCCATGGGTTGGGGTGAGTGAACAGACTGGAGGATTGGTAAAGTGTAAGATCCATTGTCTGCTTCCTGCTTACATCCACACTGGGAAATAAGAATAAGATAATGGGATTTCCTGCCCACATAGAAAAGGTGGTTTGGGACCAGTGGGTTTTCTTCCTCGTTGTGGGACAGTGGGATGGGAGAAGAAAAGTATTGTTTCTGGACCAAATCTGGAGAATAATGTGTGATATGCTGTGCTCTCCAGATCCCAGTGGATAGATGGGACTGCGGAGGTGTGACAGAGTGTGAATGGACTCATTCTTCTGTGCACTTGACAAGCATCCCCACATGGGCCAAACTGAGTAGATATTTGGTTAAGGACTGGATGATTAACCTATTAACAAGGTAATTCAGCTCATCAGCTGAGGCCAGTTAAAAGAGACACAGGAAGAGGGAGGGAGGGAGGAAGGAAGGAGAAGCCCAAAATCTCAGGCAGGTGAGAGCTCTCTCATCCTGTGCCCACAGAGAAGGTAAAAGCCTTATGTTGTGGGTGGACACGGACTTGCGTAGCACGCTGTAAATAGAGCACTTGGTGTTGAACGTGTGTGCATGAGGACTGTTTGCAGAGAGGAATGCAGCGTGAGAGAACCCTGCCCTGTGACAAAGTGGGGACGTGTCCAAGTGTAGGAGAAAGACCGGAGAGTGGCACTGACAAGAAGGTCCAGTGGGCTGGGCAGCACAAAGGAACTCATGTGCTGGATAGTGGAGCAGCGGGAATTAAAGAAAACCCTCCAAGAGTTTCAGCAGACCCAGTGACAAGAGGAAACAGACCCTGTTATCCTGGCAGGCAGAACAGAATCCAGAAATTTAGTACAGGCTAGGCACAGGGACAGCAAAAAACCCATGGAGAAGCTGGTAAGTCCCCTGGGAGGGGATGATAACTGGGTAGTGGGCATAGAACAGTGCAAAATTGGCCTGATGGATGACCCTGGTGCCTTTTTATTAACATTTGAGAGGGTAGCATCAGGAGCAGGCTGGGAGAAGAGACTTTGGCCCTCTGCTTGGCTCCCCACCTCTTGGGAGAAGACCAAACCGCATATATGGCATTGAGTGAGGCAGCTGATTATATCATAAAGGCAGGCATCCTAGATCGAATTGGGCTGCCTACAGAAAGGTCATGCAGAGGTTTCAAATGGCATGGTGGTCAGAGGGGATGCTACTGAGGGCCTTTGCCCAAAAATTACGAGACTGGGCCACTGGATGCCTGCGGCCAGATGACTGAGGAATTGGGGAGGTCATGCACTCTATTATTCTGGAGCAACTGCTATAGAGTGTTCCCAAGGCTAGTAGGGCCTGGGTGCATAGACACTTTTAATTTAATGTTAATGCTTTTAATCGTTCAGATGGTTTAACTGTAAAATTCCTCCGAATAGATACATAGTAACCACCTGAAATTAAAGTGAATGCATTTCTTTGTTAATGACAATTATGTGCACACCCTCTGGCCCTTATTCCATATATCCCTCCCTAGCTCTAAAAGCTTAGATATCTCACTTCTAGCAAACCAGCCCAAATATTAAAGGGGAATATCTGCTGCCTCCTTCACATGGTGAATTTTAGTCTGGATTTGTTTCTCCTTGTCCTCCATGTCTGCTCTTGCAGCTGCTGCTGAGATCTGACTCATCCCCTCAGTCTCTGTTTTCAGTACATCTTCTCCTGTAGCTATAGACTAACAGTACTTTGGAGGACAGGGTTAGAATTCAAAGCAACATTGACAAATTGGAGAATTGGTCTGTAATCAGCGAGATGAAATTCAACAAAGAAAAGCGCAAAGTACTTCACTTAGGAAGGAAAAAGCAAATGCTCAACTACAAAATTGGGGAATAACTGGCTAGTCACTGCTGAAAAGGATATGGGGAGTAATAGTGGATCACAAATTGAATATGAGTCAACAGTATGACACAGCTGCGAAAAAGACTAATATCACTCTGCGGTGTATTAACAGGAGTGTTGTATGTAAGACCTGGGAAGTAATTATCCCGCTCGACTCAGCAGTGGTGAGGCCTCAGCTGGAGAACTGAGTCCAATTATGGGCACCACACTTTAGAAAACATGTGGACGAATTGGAGAGAGTCCAGAGAAGAGTAACAAAAATGATAAAGTTTAAAAAACCTGACCTATGAAAACGAAAAGTTAAAAAAAAGGGGGGGGCATGTTTAGTCTTAAGAAAAGACCGAAGAGGGAGCTGATACGAGTCTACAACTATGTTAAGGGCTGCTATAAAAAGGACTTATCAATTGTCCTCCATGTCCACTGAAGGTAGGACAAGAGATAATGGGCTTAATCTGCAGCAAGGGAGATTTAGGTTAGATATTAGGAAAAACTTTCAAACTAAAGGGGTAGTTAAGCTCTGGAATAGGTTTCCAAGGGAGGTTGTGGAATCCCCATCACTGGAGGTTTTTAATAACAGGTTGGACAAACACCTGTCAGGGATGGTCTAGGGTTTACTTAGTCCTGCCACACTATGGGGGACTTGATGACTTCTTGAGGTCCTTTCCAGCCCTTCATTTCTGTGATTCTGTTATTAAAATCACAGGCCTGGGTTAGAATGCAGCAGTTCACTGAAAGTCTCTTTATAGAGGGGAAAAAAGGAGATGGGGTTTGTGATCAATTCCATGTTTGTTTTTTTAAATAAAGGAATTTGAAAGTGATAATATTTATCTTTTATCTAAACTGGAAATCAGTTAGTAGCCAGTGCAGAGAATGGTTCACTGGGGCAACATGCTTTCTGGATGAGACTACCCATGGAATGCAGTCCTGGCTGCAATTTTCAAATGGCTTGATGGTGCAGCCCTTTGCAGATCACACTGCAGAAATCTAACCTTAAGATGTCAAAAGCATGGAGAACTGGCCATATATCTCCTCCAAAAGCAGAGGACACGCCTCCTTGCCAAATTCAGGTTATAAGAGGGACATATGGCAGCCACTATCACCTGAAAATCCACTAACAGCTAGGGATATCAGACTACAAGCCTTGGGTGGAAAAGAGATGGACATTTATAAGGGACTCTGATATAGTATCTTGTTTCCTCCATCCTATAACTACTATCTCTGCCTTATCTGGGTTGAGCATTGCTAGTTAGCTGTTATCAACGCCTCAATTTCCTTTGACGCAGGGCAAGAGGCCCACTGTATCTTCAGGGTTAGAAGAG
Organism: Chelonia mydas; assembly: GCF_015237465.2. Taxonomy (NCBI): domain Eukaryota; kingdom Metazoa; phylum Chordata; order Testudines; family Cheloniidae; genus Chelonia; species Chelonia mydas. The sequence continues at coordinate 337,813,823 of NC_057849.1, forward strand.
ATGGAATTATAGAGCTGGGTGCCGAAGATTTGCAAGCCATATTTCCTGACTACCTCTCCCTCAACAGCCCCACAAACCCAGTTAGCAAGAGGGGGTGACAGAATGGGATGCTGCAAAACCCTGATGCAGTGCTGCTTGCTATTGTTTCTTTACAATGATCCACCCTAAATGAAGACAATAATCAGGAAGGCAGTAGTGACAGAAGCTATCAAGACCCCAAAAATCAAAGCTGTTAGCAGATGGCTTTGTCTGTAATACCAGAGTGATTACTACAGTTCTAAAGGAAAGAAGGTTTCCCTAAAGTTCATTTAGAGAAATAGTTGTTGGAAGTGGGATATGAACTAACATTCTAGCCCATAAAGAGGGGCATAGTAATATCTCAGCACCACCGCAATGCTCTTTACTCTGGCAGAGCTCAGATGGATAGGTCAGAGAGACCAAAGATCAGAGAGATCCAGAGGTCTGATCTGGCTCTCATTAAAGTCAATCGCAAAATTCTCACTAAGTTCATTGGGACAGTATCCAGCCCATGGATGAGTGATTGCAAAATAATTCTGGAATACCAATGCTCCTGCCATGGTAAACATCTGTGGTGCTGTTCATTTCCTTCTCTTAATGGCTTCCTATTTACTCCTCGTTACCGCCCCCATGACTCCCCTAAGCAACTCATCTCCCTCCTGGGAATTTACGTTTGTCACATATTAGTAGAGAATGATTGTTCTGCAAAACATTCATTAAATCTGGTTGTGTTAAGTATCATAGGGGTAGCCGTGTTAGTCTGTATCCACAAAAACGAGGAGTCCGGTGGTACCTTAAAGACTAACAGATTTATTTGGGCATAAGCTTTCATGGGTAAAAAACCCACTTCTTCAGATGCATGGTTGTGTTGATTCTCTTGAGGAGAGTTCACTAATTTAAAACCGAAAGCCCACTTTTGTGAAGGAAGAGTTAACTCCATTAATGAAGAATTTCCAGGGTACCTGTTGCAGGAAGCATCACAGATGGAAAATTACACCTAAAAAGAGAGAAATATTCTTGTTTTACTGACTTTAATGAGACAGAGCAATGTCTTTCTATTCCTGTAGCTTTTACCTGTGGCTAAAAAAGGTGGCTTTGGAGATCTCAACCCAAGATAAGCAGATAGATTGTTTGTCTCATCTGCTTTGTAGTGCATCTACTGCACAAGGACAGAGAAATCTGTTTTGTAGCACCTGCTGGAATTCCAGCCAGACCCCAGCTCAATTAGATGACCCATCGCGACTACTGTTAGTCAATGACATTAGGTTTTTTAAACTGCCACCTGCCTCTAGTCCATAGAGAGCAGTGCTGTGAGAGCTCTCCCAGAGAGACACTTTAATTAAAGGCTAGATTTGTCACATGGACTTCAGAGGGAGCAGAACTGGGCTTTAAATAGCAATATTGTTAACTATTTCTCTGCCAAATATTTTAGCAAAAACATCCAGGTATTCTGGGACTGTGGGCCAAGTTGATGTGGAGAACTGTGACTCTGGACCCCCTGCTTCTCACTGAAGCTACATAGAGCTCCCCTGAGTGCCAAATGGATGTGGTTATCTTTCTACCTGGTGACAGTGGAAGATGTAATTCTTTCTTTGCATCATCTGTCGTATTCAGCTCCTAATTTTTTGAATGCTTTGGTAGCCAGTTGCTTTAAATATCATCCTTTAAGATATGCAGTGAGGCACTTCCAGCTGAGACAGGCTTAGCATGGTTCCTATTTCCTTGCATAGGAAGAGGATACTTTCTAACTCACCTGATAGAGTTTTTATAGATCCTTAGATTTTTAAAGCCAGAAGGGACCATTATGATCATCTAGTCTGACCTCCTGCATAACACAGGCCAAGAACCTCACCTAATGCTGTCTACATCCACAAAACACCCATTCTGAGACTTGCCGGAGATAACGTATGGGAAGTGCACACATAGCAAGTCCTGTTGCTTGATGAGGGACTCTGATAACTAACTAACTAAGTCAGCTCCATTGTCTAGCCACTAGTTGGCATGTCTGAGTCCTTTTGTGGTGATCCCTTCCTGCCTCGGGCAAGAAGCTGACAGCTCAGGGGAGTGATTTACAAAGTGGTGCTCTGGGTGTCTCAGGGATTGAGATACAAGAGTCCTGTTGTTACTTTAGTAATTGGGTTTATTGAGTATTCCTTGGCCATGTGCCTGGGATACTGTCCATGGAATGGACACTCCTGATGCAGATTTCCCATCTGAAAGGTCCTGCAAAAGTCCATGGAACGATCTGGCAGCAATACAAAAGCTATAGCCAACAAGGCGTTTCCTTTAAGGGTCAGTTTTTATAAACAAGTAAAATAAAAGTATGTCATATAATCAGCAAGGAAACAGATCTTCCTGGCTTGGGATTCAATCCAATTCACTGACCCCGGACATGGAGCTCAACCTTCTCCACAGCAGTCACTCTGCTCCGAGAGCCTAGCACCTATATAGGGGGTAGGGGAAAAGTAGGAAACACCTCATTCATCAGGGGCTAGTCAGTACCAGTGCACCCCCTCACACCCGTTTGGGGACTCTGCTGTGTTGACTCTTCTCCATGCTTGCTGTCATTAATGCACTGCAGATTTACCCTAGTCCAGATCTCCCCACTGTCATCCTTACATATGCTGGTGTCGGAGGGTGGGGGCGTTCAAGCATTATAACCACTCAGACAGTTAAAATGCAGTTCCTGCTCCATGGGATATCCTGTCACGATAGCTCTGGCATGTTGCATGGGCCTGGGCATCCCACAATAACCTAAGAGATCCAAAGGAGGCAGGCAGTTAGCTAGATACTACTTGTACCCCACTGTGGCTATTATCAGATCAGTGCAATTTGCACTGACACAAAATGTGCCTGTGCGGGGAAAACCAGACACTCCCAATTATTCGGGGTGATATAAGAACACTGCCATTAGCTCACATAGTAGCAACTGGTTCTGAATCAATGATTACAAAATATTGCCTAATACAAAACACTAAAGGGTGGGATTTTTGAAACACTCATCACTGGCCTTTCTCTGCTCCTATGGAAGTCAGTGGACGAAATGTTACAGTAATTAATGATTAGTACTTATTTTACCTTTCATGTCAGACTGGACCATGGCTACTGGGTTCTCAGTAACTCTGCTCCTTGTTCTTTTTCTGACTGACATGAAGGCCTGGGTAGATCTGTGATCCCCGTGGAGAAGATTGTTTCATCTCTTCTGTTAGACAAGATGATATTTTATAAAATCGTAGGAGTTAGGAATGGGAAATCTCCATCAGATTGTCCAGTCCAACCAGGTTTTAATTTGTGCCCGGGCTTGCCAGGCCTGAACCCCGGCACCTCTGGGCTTAGCAGGGCTCCGGCACCTCTGGGCTCATTGCATCAGTTATGAATGTAAAAACATTGCTTGAGCCCCAGCATCTCTTTCATTACAAATTAAGCCCTGAGCCCAACCCTGGTCAATGCAGAATTACACTCTGTAGAACATGCTCGTATGTCTTGTCCAGTCTTGTTTAACAGTCTCAGGAAACAGGGCTTTCCTATGGCTCTAGGGAAACTATTCCATAGCCTAATACCCTGCATCTCAGCACTGGGAAATTTTCCTGATTTTTGTTTTTTATTTTTTAGCCTAAATCCTCCCTTTTAGTTTGTTGGAAGAGCAACAGTTTCACAACTAAATGTGTTCATGTGTTTTTAGGTTTGTATCACAGGGACAGTGTCATGTTCTCTGTACCAGATCAGAGCTAGATTAACTTGAAATATTCAAAAAATAGCTTTTGTGGTTGCACCAGGAGAGACGGTGTTTTAAACCAGAATGACCATGTGATGGGGTCAAGGTGTTGGAGAAAGACCTGTTGATAAAATCCCCTTGCCTTATTGCTAATGGTCCCCAGGCAAACATCAAAACAAATGTCCAAACAGCTGCTAAATAGGTCAAGAGGTGTGAGGTGGCTACTGTGGCCTGAAGAGAATAAAGCCAAGCAGCCGCAAAAAAGATATGAGCAAATGAAAAATAAGCAGAAAAAGCATTGCACTGAAGTGTGAACTTAAGTTGGCTGCATTCATTGGGGGCAGCTAACGCTGTGATATCTTTGGTAATATACATGATCTATGACTCTCCAGATACTGGTCTTGATGACACCCTCACTTATGTCTGTGCAGTCCCACTGAATTCACCCCATTGGTGTAAACAGGAACAGAGTGTGTCCTACATGGAGATCATGCTTTTTCCTGTGCCAGTACAGTAGACCAAGCTAGACGACTCACCTGTAGCAACTAGCCTGTACACTAATAAGAATATCAGCTCTGGTGAAGCAGGTCAAGAGGGATTTCTGGTGCATTATTGTTAGGTTGAATTGATTAGTATGGTTTTAGAAATATTAGCTCCACGGAACAGGAATAGTGTCTTTACACTCATTACACTGCAAAACTCACAGTCAGTCCTAAGAAAATAAATATAAATATCTCTAATGAATAGATAATTCCATTCAGAAATTTTCCTATTATCCTGTAATTTCAGAGCTTGGCCTGCATCTCAGACTGCTCAGACACGATGATGAGCATGGTAAAAATGCCTAGATTGATTGATTAAGCAGAAGTTTGGTTATAGATTCAGATGCAAACTACCCCAGTGTTCAAGGATGTTGTCAAGGTTCCTCCCCCACTCTGAACTCTAGGGTACAGGTGTGGGGACCTGCACGAAAACCTCCTAAGCTTACTTTTACCAGCTTAGGTTAAAACTTCCCCAAGGTACAAACTATTTTACCCTTTGCCCTTGGACTTCCACTGCCACCACCAAACGTTTATCTGGGTTTATTTATTAGGAAAGCATTGTTTGGAAACGTCTTCCCCCCAAAAATCCTCCCAACCCTTGCACCCCACTTCCTGAGGAAGGTTTGGTAAAAATCCTCACCAATTTGCATAGGTGAACACAGAACCAAACCCTTGGATCTTAAGAACAATGAAAAAGCATTCAGTTTCTGAAAAGAAGGATTTTAATAGAAGTAAAAAAGAATCACCTCTGTAAAATCAGGGTGGCAAATACCTTACAGGGTAATTAGATTCAAAACATAAAGAATCCCTCTAGGCAAAACCTTAAGTTACTAAAAGACACACAGACAGGAATATTCATTCTATTCAGCACAACTTAATTTCTCAGCCATTTAAAGAAATCATAATCTAACGCATATCTAGCTAGATTACTTACTAAGTTCTAAGACTCCATTCCTGTTCTGTCCCCGGCAAAAGCATCACCCAGACAGACGCTTTGTTTTTCCCGCCCCCCAGATTTTGAAAGTATCTTGTTTCCTCGCTGGTCATTTTGGTCAGGTGCCAGCGAGGTTATCCTAGCTTCTTAACCCTTTACAGGTGAGAGGATTTTTCCTCTGGCCAGGAGGGATTTTAAAGGGGTTTACCCTTCCCTTTATATTTATGACAGATGTCCAGAATGGGAGGGTAGTAGGGACTCATCTGTTACTTTAGCCAGTATCTTATGAATCCCTATCAGTCTAGTTTCTATGTGGTTTGCTTTCACTCTTTCAATTTCATTCAGCTTGGAGAGTGAAACTAGACTGGAGAGTTTCTCTTTCTGATTCTCACGCACTAGCCCAGCATTGTTGAGTTTCTATAGGTCTGCAGGTAATGTTTAAATAACTATGTAGGTTTGTTAAATACTTTGTCTCAGCTGATGATAAATGTATGAACAGGATTATATGATGGAGTTGCCTGTGATAGCAGGGGACTGGACCTGGTGAGCTGGGAGGTGAGCTCTGGTACTATGTTCCTATGTTAATTCCATGTCCATATCTCTATTTATATTAGGTTTTGTACTGTGAGTGGAAATCAATGGGACAGTAGTGGGAGATTTGCGTGGGTAAGAAATTAAAGGTAGTAATGCAAAAGCGTAATTGGTTGACATAAATCAATGTACTTCCATAGGAGGAAATTAAGAATCCCATGTTTATACCTACCATTAATAATACATTGAAAGAATCTGTAGAACTAGTGGACGTTCCCAGATTCATTTTTACAGTCAATAAGACCACTCTGCCTGGGTTTCCTTTTATACCCATCTTCACAGATGTAATGCCCATTACTACCTACCACATATCTTTTGATTGTGAACTCAGCAAGCTCAGTTACATGTGGGACCGTGGGACATTTTTCTGAAAAGAGAAAGAGGGTGCATAAGAATAACAGTACATGGCTCGAGGACTTAGAATAACTTTGATTTTAGATAACTAGGGAGAGTGTTGCACTTGTTCCATTACTGCAAATGGGTGTCACATGTTTAAATAGACAGACAAAAACAGACCTGGGAAAATCCTGCCTAAAGTGGCAGTGATTGGGGGCCTTGCTTTAGAAAACTACACTTCTAAAGATATAGAATCAGAGACATGCAGGGCTGGAAGGGACCTTGAGAGATCATCTTGTCCATTCTGCTACACTGGGGCAGGACCAAGTAAACCTAGACCATCCCTAACAGGTGTTTGTCTAACCTGTTATTAAAAACCTCCAATGATGGGGATTCCACAACCTCCCTTGGAAGCCTATTCTAGAGCTTAACTACCTTTACAGCTTGAAAGTTTTTCCTAATATCTAACCTAAATCTCCCTTGCTGTAGATTAAGTCCATTACTTCTTGTCCTACCTTCAGTGGACATGGAGGACAATTGATCACAGTTCTCTTTATAGCAACCCATAGCACATTTGAAGACTGGTATCAGTCCCTCTTCAGTCTTCTTTTCTCAAGACTAAGCTTTTTTAACCTTTCCTCATAGATGGTTTTCTAAACCTTTTATCATTTTTGTTACTCTTCTCTGGACTTTCTCCGATTTGTCCCCATCTTTCCTAAAGCGTGGTGCCCAGAACAGGACCCAGTTCTCCAGGTGAGATCTCACCAGTGCCAAGTAGAGCAGGTCAATTACCTCCCATGTCTTATATACAACACTCTTGTTAATACACCCCAGAGTGATATTAGTCTTTTTTCACAGCTGCATCATAGTATTGACTCATATTCATTTCCTTCTCAGCAGTGAGGCTGACTAACCAGTTGTTCCCCAATTATGTAGTCGTGTATTTGATTTTTTCCTTGTGTTTATTGATTTTCATCTTCATTTCAGACCATTTCTCCAATTTGTCAAGGTTGTTTTGAATTCTAAACCTGTCCTCCAAAGCGCTTGCAACCTCTCCCAGCTTGGGTGTTGTCAATAAATGGTATAAGCATATTCTCCACTCAATTACCAATGAAAATATTGAAAAGTACCTGACCCAGGACTGACTTCTGAGGACCCCATTAGAAATGCCCTCCCAGTTTGAAAAGAGAGCCACTGATAAATATTATTTGGGTACCATCTTTCAACCTGTTGTGCACCCACCTTATAGTAGTTTCACCTGGACCACATTTCCATAGTCTGCTTATGAGAATGCCATCTGGGACTGTGTCAAAAGCCTTACTAAAATCATGATATCTCACTTCTACTGCTTTCTCTTATCCACTAGGCCAGTAACACCATCAAAGAAGGAAATTAGGTTGGTGTGGCATGACTTGTTCAGGATAAATCCATGCTGGCTGTTCCTTAAGTCTATCATCTTCCAGGTGTTCACAAATTGATTGTTTACTATAATTGTTCCAGTATCTTTCCAGGTATCCAAGTTAGGCTGACAGGTCCATAGTTCCCCTTGTCATCTTTGTTCCTCCTTTTAAAGACAGGTATGGGTAGGTTGACACACACACACTGATGATGTTCCAGCTCAAGAGGGGCTCCTTTGGAAAGGTCTCGTACACCTTTCTCCTGCCAACATAGTGCTGTCTGCACCAGCGCTTAGGTCAGTGTAACTTATGTTGCTCAGGAGGTGGCTTTTCCACACCCATGAGTGACTTAATTGATACTAAAGTAAGAGCTAATGTGTACAAGCCCTCAGAACAAAGGAAGTCAAGCAAAGGCTCACTGTGACTCTCTCTAGGAATAAAGGATGCATTAAGTGTAATGAGTACATGTGGCCACTAGTTGGCAACACTGCATGGTATGAAGTACTTGATTGCTGTATCTGGGACACTGAGGGAGGGGAATTTGAGTGTTGGGTTGCCGGGGGGAAGCCATGATTAGGTCAGATAGAGAGTGGCATATCTGCTGTGTAATCCACTTGTAATACCAGTGCATCTGTACAGAAAGAATCCCATTCCCTTAGGAATCTGGATGCACAAATTTTCTCTGTCCTTCCCTTCCCATTATTTCTAATATTTGGCACTTGAATTCCCCAGATTTCTCTAGTGTTAGATCCAGAGCTGCTGCAGTTCATGGACTAACCCCTAACTCTCAGGGGACTGGAGCCAAGCAAGTGCTATACATAGACCTTAAACAGAGAACAGTTTATTCAAGAATAGTTTTTCTATCAAGACTGTATGTTATTCACTATTAATGTATAGAATCATAGGACTGGAAGGGACCTTGAGAGGTCATTGAGTCCAGTCCCCTGCACTCATATCAGGACTAAGTATTATCTTCTAGACCATTCCTGACAGGTGTTTGTCCAACCTGCTCTTAAAAATCCCCAGTGATGGAGATTCCACAACCTCTCTAGGCAATTTATTCCAATGCCTAGCCACCCTGACAGTTAGGAAGTTCTTCCTAACATCCAACCTAAACCTCCCTTGTTGCAATTTAAGCCCACTGCTTCTTGTCCTACCCTCAGAGGGTAAGAAAAACAATTTTTCTCCCTCCTCCTTGTGACAACCTTTTATGTACTTGAAAACTGTTATCATGTCCCCTCTGTCTTCTCTTTTTCAGACTAAACAAACCCAATTTTTTCAGTCTTCCTTCATAGGTTATGTTTTCTAGACCTTTAATCATTTTTGTTGCTCTTCTCTGGACTTTCTCCAATTTGTACACATCTTTTCTAAAATGTGGCACACAGAACTGGACACAATACTCCAGTTGAGGTCTAATCAGCATGGAGTAGAGCGGAAGAATTACTTCTTGTGTCTTGCTTACAACACTCCTTCTAATACATCTCAGAAGGATGTTCGCTTTTTTTGCAACAGTGTTACACTGACTCATATTTAGCTTGTGGGCCACTATGAGCCCCAGATCCCTTTCTGCAGTACTCTTTCCTAGGAAGTCATTTCCCATTTTTGTATGTGTGCAACTGATTGTTCCTTCCTTTGCATTTGTCCGTATTTAATTTCATTCTATTTACTTCAGACCAAAATGATCTGGACAAACTGGAGAAATGAATTTTAATCCTATCCTCCAAAGCACTTGCAACCCCTCCCAGTTTGGTATTGTCCGCAAACTTTATAAGTGTACTCTCTATACCATTATCTAAATCACTGATGAAAATATTGAATAGAACCAGATCCAGAACTGATCCCTGCGGGACCCCACTTGTTATGCCCTTCCAGCATGACTATGAACCACTGATAACTACTCTCTGGGAATGGTTTTCCAATCAGTTTTGCACCCTCCTTATAGTAGGTCCATCTAGATTGCATTTCCCTTGTTTGTTTATGAGAAGGTCACATGAGACAGTATCAAAAGCTTTATTAAAGTCTAGATATACCACATCTACCACTTCCCCCCCTGTAGCAAGGCAAGTGACTCACCAGCACGGTGCATCCCGCTGGTGTTCCTGGGAATTAGCTCTGCTGCCCCGGAGCGCCCTCTGTAGGCCGATGTCCCGCTTGCCACTGGCCCCCGTGTCCCTCCCGGACCCCAGTGCCCCTCTACAGGAGGGTTCTTCCCCCTGCAGTAACCCCACAGCTCTGGGTCTCCCCTCCCCAGGGAACCCCCAACCCTCTATCCCCACCTCGCCTCAGGCTATGGCTACTGCCAGTCACCATCTAGCCCCTGCTCACTGGGGCAGACTACAGTGTAAAAGCCATTCATCATTGGCAAGGGGTGTTTGGACCTGCTGCCTTTGCCTAACCCCTGGGCTGCAGCCTCTGCAACCCCAGTACCTGGTTTGGCCTTTGACAAGGCCTGCAGCCTGGGGAGTTGCCAGGAGGGAGCTCCTCTCGCCTTTCCCTAGCTCTGCTTGGTTGCCTGCACCCTCAACTCCCCAGCAGTTGCATCCTTCTCCCTCTGAAGCTGGAGGGAGAATATGTCTAGCTCCTGGCGCATAGCCCTTTTATCAGGGACAGCTGAGGTCTGATTGGGGCATGGCCCAGCTGTGGCTTCTTCCCCAATCAGCCTAGCTTTTAGCCCACAGCTCCAGCCCTCTCCCAGGGCTGGCCGTGACCCTTTCCAGACCAGAGAGTGGGTGACCACCCCACTACACCCGCCCCCCATTCACAAGGCTTGTTACCCTGTCAAAGAAAGCTATCAGATTGGTTTGACACCATTTGTTCTTGACAAATCCATGCTGACTGTTACTTCTCACCTTATTATCTGCTAGGTGTTTGCAAATTGATTGATTAATTATTTGCTCCATTATCTTTCCAGGTATAGAAGTTAAGATGTCTGGTCTGTAATTCCTCGGGTTGTCCTTATTTCCCTTTTTATAGATTGGAACTATATTTGCCCTTTTCCAGTGTTCTAGAATCTCTCCCATTTTCCATGACTTTTCAAAGTTAATCGCTAATGGCTCAGATATCTCCTCAGTCAGGCCCTTGGGTGTCCTAGGATACATTTCATCAGGCCATGGTGACTTGAAGACCTCAAACTTGTCTAAGTAATTTTTAAGTTGTTCTTTTCCTATATTAGCCTCTGATCCTAACTCATTTTCACTGACATTCACTACGTTAGATGCCCAATCACCACCAATCTTCTTGGTGAAAACCAAAACAAAGAAGTCATTAAGCACCTATGCCATTTCCACATTTTCTGTTATTATTTTCCCCCCTTCATTGAGTAATGGGCCTACCCTGTCCTTCATCTTCCTCTTGCTTCTAGTGGTATTTGTAGAATGTTTTCTTGTTACCCTTTATGTCTCTAGCTAGTTTGATCTCGTTTTGTGCCTTGGCTTTTCTAATTTTGTCCCTACATACTTGTGTTATTTGTTTATATTCATCTTTTGTAATTTGAGCTCATTTCCACTTTTTGTAGGACTCTTATTTAATTTTTAGATCATTGAAGATCTCCTGGTTAAGCCAGGGTGGTCTCTTGCCAGACTTCCTCTCTTTCCTATGCAGTGGGATAGTTTGCTCTTGTGCCCTTAATAATGTCTCTTTGAAAAACTGCCAACTGTCTTCAATAGTTTTTCCCCTTAAACTTGCTTCCCATGGGATCTTACCTACCAACTCCCTGAGTTTGCTAAAGCCTTCCTTCTTGAAATCCATTGTATTTATTTTGCTGTTTTCCCTCCTACCATTCCTTAGAATCATGAACTCATCATTTCATGATCCCTTTCACCCAAGCTGCCCTCCACTTTCAAATTCTCAACCAGTTCCTCCCTATTTGTCAAAATCAAATCGAGAACAGGCTCTCCCTTAGTAGCTTTCTCCACCTTCTGAAATAAAAAATGGTCTCCAATACATTCCAAGAACTTGTTGGATAACCTGTGCTTTGCTGTGTTATTTCCCCAGCATATGTCTGGGTAGCTGAAGTCCCCCACCACCACCAAGTCCTGGGCTTTGGATGATTGTGTTAGTTGTTTAAAAAAAGCCTCACCCACCTCTCCTTCCTGATTAGGTTGTAATATGGTTTACCAGTTTATATGTTTGTGTTTTAATATATGCACGATTGTAATGGGTAAATTAATGTTTGTTGTTAATTAGGGGCTTAATGCAACTGTTTAATGAAGGAACTCCGGGAATAAATGATCACCCATGGAACTAACTCAACTGACTCTGCTTAGAATTTTCACGCGCTCACAGACTATATAAGGGTTGCGCGCACGGACGGCAGGTCCTGTCCGTTAGAGAGGCAGCCGAGTACCTGTTAGGTCTGCATGGGCATCGAAGACATCCTTAGACAGTTCCTGATCCTTCCAACAATAAAAAGGCTTGTAGCATTGAGTCTTACCCTGGTTCCAGCTGCTGTGGTTCCTGGGTCCAGTCATCCATGAAGGCTCTGTGCTCCTCCTGCCTCCGCCCGTGCCAGTCCGCGTCCGGCAGTCGAAGATCCAGAGTCCTGCGATCTAGCAAGTGAAGCAGATACTTACCATCAACATCTGATTCTCGTCCATCACCCAACATGAAACAGTACAGTTTCTGGGGTACATTTTTGTTAGTTTGTTTTATTTAGGTTGTTGGCCAACAGTTAGTATTGGGCCTGGGCTTTAAGCCTACTTTGGGGGCAATCACAATTGTTGTTGATTTAAGGTTTTATGCATTTATTCTTCCCTTTCCCCTGTTTTTGTTAATTATCCCAATTAAACTATCTGTTCTGTTTTCAAAGCACAACACTCTCTCTGTCTTTCTTTAGTTCTTTAACTCAGAGGATGGTGGGAGAAGGGTTTAACATTCAGATCTAACCTTCCCAGGTGGTAGAGATACTGACAGCCAGATAAAGGACGTGGCCACTGTTACTGGGAAATAATGTAACTAGGTGGTATGTAGTAGACCCCTACCATGACATCATCCTTGTTTTTTACCCCTTTTATCCTGACCCAGAGACTTTCAACAAGTCTTTCTCCTATTTCCATCTCAACCTCAGTCCAAGGGTATACATTTTTAATACACACCTCTACCCTGATATAGCGCAGTCCTTAGGAACCAAAAAATCTTGCTGTCTTATAAGTGAGACCACGTTATATCGGGGTAGGGAGAGGAACTGCTCCCCGCCCCAGCTCACCTCCGCTCCGCCTCCACCTCCTCCCCTGAGCGCGCCGCTGCCACTCCGCTTCTCCCTCCCTTCCTTCCAGGCTTGCCGCGCCAATCAGCTGTTTGGCACGGGAAGCCTGGAAGGAAGGAAGAGGGGGGAGAAGCGAAGCGGAGGCTGTGCACTCAGGGGAGGAGGCGGAGGTGGAGCGGAGGTGAGCTGGGGTGGGGAGCGATTCCTCTGCGCCTTCCCCCCTCCTCCCCCGGTTACTTGCTGCAGCCCTCCCCGTGCCCCCCAGCCCCTGAGGGAGGGGGCACACTCGTGGGACAAGGCAGAGGTGAGCTGGGGCGGGGGGGGCTGCAGCAAGTAAGGGGGGGGCACAGAGGAACCGCTTGCGGTAACATGAATTCAGCTATAACGAGATAAAGCAGCCCCGCTCCTCGGAGCGCTGCTTTACTGCGTTATATCCAAATTCACGTTATATTGGACCTCATTATATCGGGGTAGAGGTGTATAAGACAACACTCCTCCCTTTTTTCCCTGCCTGTCCTTCCTGAGCAAGCTGTACCCTTCTATACCAATATTCCAGTCATGCGTATTATCCCACCAAGTCTCTGTGATGCTAACTATGTCATAGTTGTGTTTATTTACTAGCATTTCGAGTTCTTCCTGCTTATCCCCATACTTCTCACATTAGTATATAGAACACTATGGGATACCTGGGGTTTTTTTTACAGATGAGAGAAACTAGATTGCTGCCTGATCTGGTTACATCTCATTTATAACACTCGGTTTTACTTCTCTCTGCAATGGGGATAGGATTTAATTTACAGTATATACTGCTTTATCTATTGTCTAATGAGATATCTACCTGTCACTAATGTGCCTCATTGTAGTATCTAGTCTCCAAAAATAGCAATTAAGTGAGAGCTCCTAATACCTGATAGTGAGCCCCTGGGATTTCTTTGCAAAATGTTATAAGGAAGGTACATTTAAAATTCTACTTTTAGAAGAGTTCTCAAACGTCTTCAGGGGCCTCCTCTTTCAAAGGTGCATAGGGGGCCCTGGCAATGGAATCGGGACTTTCCTGCTCCGTGGAGGATGGGAGATGATTTGGGGTGCCATGCAGGGGGCATGCACCTCCTGTGTGCTGCAGGGCTGCTCCTTGCTAGTTTCCTATGTGCCACTATGGAGGACAGAGAGCAGTGGTTCTCAACCCGGGGTTCACAGAGGTCTTCCAGGGGGTACATCAACTCATCTAGATATTTGCCTAGTTTTACAACAGGCTACATAAAAAGCACTAGCGAAGTCAGTACAAACTAAAATTTCATACAGACAATGAATTGTTTATATTATACTGACTGCTCTATATACTATATACTGAAATGTAAGCACAATATTTATATTCAGTCAAGGTATTTGATAATTATAAGATAAAAATGAGAAAGTCAGCAATTTTTCAGTAATAGTATGCTGTAATACTTTTGTATGTTATGTCTGAATTTGTAAGCAAGTATTTTCCAAGTGAGGTGTAACTGGGGGTGCACAAGACAAATCAGACTCTGAAAGGGGTACAGTAGTCTGGAAAGGTAGAGGACCTGCTGCTGTTTGGGTTTTCCTGACCTCCCTCCAACGGTACAGCTGGGTGTGGGTTAGTTTGCAGTAGCCATTGCAGTGCTAAGGGTGGCTTAGCTTCAGGGAAGGATTCCCCTCCTTTCATACTCCACAGAATAACTCTGGGTACAGCCTGTACATTTGGGCTGGGCTCTAGGTGGAGCGTTTGGGCCTTTCGCATTGTTTGAGTTGTGCCTTGGTATTTTTCAGACCAGTTAGTCAGCAGATGGTGCCATGCGAGTGTGTCTCAGAGGTCCATGGGGAGAAGCTCTTCCAACTCCTGTTTACCATGGAGCCAGAAGGTTCCATGGCAGTTGGGAATGGCAGTTGGAGTGACAGTTCTGGGAGCCCAGTGAACATGGGCCAGGGAGTAGCCCAGCTGGCTTCTCCTGCAACTGCCTGGCAATATGAAATCCAATAACACTATCTCCAAACACAGAACTATACACAACCAGTTTGTTTACTGGTCACTCCCAATTACAATGGTCAAAAATATTGTAAAAGAATTACATTAAAAAAGCAATTATGGGACATTTTTCACATTTCCTGAGACAATTTCTAGAATGCCACTTGAGAATCAAATCTTTTTTCAAATTTGGTAGGTTTTGACCTGTGTAAATATTGGTACTGAAAGGCAATTATTTAGCAGGAATAATTTAATATTAATTTAATATTTTATTTCCTAAAGCAAATGAAAGTTTAATTTGATGTCTCCATAAGCTGTATATCTATAATTGTGTCATTTAAGAGTTCAGAAAAACAGGACATTCAGCACAAAAACACTGTTATGTAACAGTGAAGGTTGCTAGGTACAAAAAATGCCAACTCAAACATTCAAAATCTAGGAAATGGAGTTACGTCAACCAATCAATCAATCAATTAACAGCAGTTTATGGAAAGCAGAGTCTTCATTCAGCCCTATTCAATAGGTGTGTGTCAGCCAAAAAAGAAACCAGTACACCACCAGAACAACCAATAAACATTAAGCTTCAAATTCGCATTATTCTATGGATAATACAAATTCATTTACTTTAGTCTTGACATCTAAAAATGTGAATTTCATTTGAAAATAATGCCATTTTAAAATTAAAAGTGACATTTCTCTAACATGCTGGTGTATACCTGTACCTGGAGAATTTAAATAACTACATAATTTAAAAAATACAATTGATATTTAGCCTCGATTTATATATCTGCCAGAACTGATTTCATATTCTATTGCATGTAATGAGCGAACCTTAGAATTTTTTTTTTAAATTGCATTGTGAGAAAGTTAAGATTGCTAACCTAAATACAATACTACCAACACATCTGTTAAAAGCAGGGCAATCAATATGTAAGGCATCAGCAAATGACACCCAGGCAGAATTCTCCATCATAATCCATTGTGTTCATAGCACACATTTCCAGTAAAATAAGTATAGTTCTGCAATCCAGCTACAAACAGAAATTTTAACCTTCACTCTGACCACTGGAGGCCTGTATGAAACTGAAGTGTGAATAAAGTGTGTTCTTTTAAAAAACGGATTATGATGTATGCTCTGTATGTGTATGTGATGTGCTGTAAATATTGATAGATTACTCTCCTCCATATTTCATGCAAAGAATCCAGTCTTCTGTTTGCCTGTAGAAGCGATAATGTATTTCCTCAGCTGGCTCATTTTCCAGTGGTTACATTAGATTAGATTGTTTAAAAGATTTTGTTAAAATATTACGGTGAATTCTAAATGAAAGTATATTTCTACATAGGAATTACCATACCTCCACAAATGACTGATCCACCAAGTCCAGCAGTCTGTCTCTGACAATGGCCTGGACCACATGCTTGTCTCTCTACCTATATAAATGACAGATCCTTTTTTTACTTCCTGATAAGCTCAATTAATATCATGTGACAATGAGTTCCACATGTTAATTGTGCATCATTATGTAAACAAGTACCTCATGTGTTTGTTGCCCATCTCTGAACTCTCTCTGTTTTATTATATCCTTTTTGAGATAGGATGAGAGAACTAAATGCCGTGTTCCAGGTCAGGGCATACCATCCATCTTTATAATCTCTCTGAGTTTCTTGATAGCTCCTTCATAAACTCCTTGGGGCAGCATGTAAGACAATGCTGGGAGCTGCACCAGCAGAGGCTATTGTGGGTGGGAGGATGGATGAGGACTAGCAAAGAAGTTTTTGTGTCTTGAAACCTTTTGGGATTAGAATTATTTAGGATGGGTCATTTTAATGCTGGTGGGGAGCCACGATCAGGCTCCGATGCAGGGCCAATGTTAGATGAATGCATTGGCCCAGTGAAGTTTTGGAATTAGTTGCTCAAGGTGCCTGAAGCTTATGGCACTCAAGGATGGGATTCAGTACCTGGAGGTTTCAGAGTAGCAGCCGTGTTAGTCTGTATTCTCAAAAAGAAAAGGAATACTAGTGGTACCTTAGAGACTTAAATTGGTTAGTCTCTAAGGTGCCACTAGTACTCCTTTTCTTTTTGCGAGTACCTGGAGGGCTACCTTGGTATGTGGTGCTGTGTTAGGAAGGCAAGTGATTAATTGATGGAGCCATTAGAGAAATAATCCTGCCCAGAAAAGGGGGTGTTTAGTGGACAGAGGGCCTTGGGTACATAAAGAAAGAGCCAGAGAAGACAGACAAACACAAACATTGTAGAAAGTGGCTGTTTCTCTTTTAATACCACAGGTTGCTATGATGAGATTTCTGTCCCCACCACCTCTGACAATAAACAATAATGCAACCACCTGCCCCCCCCAGAGGAGAAGGGTTGGGAAAGGCCCTCAAGCTCGAGACAGGCTTTAATTCTTTTTGCCTCCTACATGATTCCCAAGATAAGCCTTGCTGACATTACCTCAAATCATGGAGATCAACAATTTCTAAACCCCGTGCAGAATATCATATTCCACATGCTCCCTTTTTACTTTCCCTGTCACCTACTGGTGCTTTCCTCATTTTCATTTCCTTCTTTGCACCCTCCTGCCTTAGTGAAAGCTGAGGGTGAGTGAGCACACAGGAGGAAAGGGAGGAAGAAGATAAAGAGAACCATTGTGTACAAATGATCTGAACCGTTTAACGTTTTCAGTGCTCCTACAGCTTTACACTGTACAAGGCAAATGCTTTAACAATCTAGTAGCAGACTGTGGCTTCTAGAGAAGCTATTTACCTGAAATAGTTAACCACATCGCTTTACCACAAGCTGTCGGGGTGATTCAAACTAAAGGGTATGCAGGTTTAGAAATGTCTTGTGGGCATATTCTCTCGCTCTCCCTTAAAGCTAAAAGCACATTCCCCTAGAGACTTCAATCACCTCTTTGAAGCAGCTGGTAGATCAAAATCTCAGCAGGATTCAAACCTCTTAAAATCGTTCTCGAGGGAAACCCACAACACTTGTACAGTACTTGTCTATGTACAGTAAAGGGCCATTGCTGTTTTAACTGACAAGCAGGGAAAGAACTTCAGGTCTGCCAGGCTGATGTGCAGCAAACAATAGTGCACACAGATGGATTTCACACTCAAAGGTTGCTCATTCACAAATAAAAACCAGTTCTGAACAGCGGGCCCACAGAGCATCCATTGCTTTGGCTTTTGGGTGCATCACAGATTAAAGCTAACTGCATTTTATAACCCTAACCAGAATGCAAGGGGAAAAAATCCATTGTGTGTCTCCATGTGAATTCTCCACACCCTGTTTTGAATTAGGGAAGTGAAATTCTCAATGCTTTCTCTTGTATTGCTATACTGTACAAATGACTTTGTTTATATTCCTGACACTTCACAGCCAGTTTGGACTTTATGTGAACTGATCTGAGTTGGTGGTTTGTGAATATATATATTTTTAAAAGGCCAAGAAGACAATATTTGTTAAATGTAGTAAATGCAAAATGGTTATTAAATGCACCCTTGACTGGTATTTCTGAAAGAGTCTCTTACATTACACTCCATGAGATCAACTGTATTTTTTTTTAAGCAGCGCCTCACCTGTCTTATGTACATACATGGGCCCCCATTGGCATAGTAGTTGAGCATCTTACATTTTTCAATGTGTTTATCCTCCCAATGCCCCTGTGAAGTAGGGCAGTGCTATTAACCTTATTTTAAAGCTAGGGAACTGAGGCACACAGGTTCAGTGACTTGCCCAAGGTCACACAAGCTCTGTGGCAGAGTAAGGAATTGAACCTCAGTCACAGCATTCCAAGGCAGGGCTCTAACCTCTAGATAGGCCAGCCTTCCTCCCGTCAACTTTTATCTGTCTTGAGAGCTTTTGATGTATGCAGTCATAGGCGCCGAGTCTGAGGGTGCTCCAGGGCTGGAACACCCAGGGGAAAAAAACAGTGGGTGCTCAGGACACACTGGCAGCCCCACGGATCAGCGCCTCTCTCTCCCTCCCCCTCCCAGTGACTCTCGCCTGCCATGGATCAGCTGTTCCGCAGTATACAGGAGGCGCTGGGTGGGGGGAAGAGGAGGGGGAGGGGGCATAAAGAAGCAGGTGGGCATAGCCACACATGGGCCATGGCCCATCCACTTAGCATCCAATCAGGACCACCCAAATCGGGGCCAGAGCCCCCAAATCCACAGGCTGGGACTCCCAACCCTGACTCAGTGTCCATTTGACCAGCCGCTTCCCTCTCCTGCTGGTGCCACGCGCTGCTGCTCTGGTCTCCGGCCCCAGCGTCTGGAGTGTGCCTCGTGGGGGCAGGTCTGGGTGGGGCTAGCAATGGGGCCAGAGACCAGGGCAGCAGCTTGCTGCACCGGCAGAAGAGGGTTGCGGCCGGGCATCTGGACACTGAGCCGGGATCTGGAGGGGCAGGGGGAGCTCAAGCCCTGGTGGGGGCCTCCTTCTCTCCCATGGGTACATCCTGCAGCCTGTGTGCCCCAGGTATCTTCATCTTTGGGTGCCTGCTGAGCAGTAAGAGCGGGCTGGAGGGAGTTTGGGGAGGTGGGCTCCCCTCCCTCCGGCCCCCCGTCATTGCCAGCCCACCCAGTTTTCCTATCCTAGCTATGCCAGTATGGGAAGAGGCGGGGTGGGGTGGGGGCTCGGAGAAGGGATGGAGTGGGGGGCGGGGCCTGGAGCAGCGGTCGATCACCCCCTGACACCTTAGTAAGTCGGCACCTTTGTATGCAGTCTTATTGTAGTCACATTGGTCAAGAGATATTAGAGAGTCAAGGTGGGTGAGGTAATATCTTTTATTGGATCAACTTCTGTTGGTGAGAGAAACAAACTTTCAAACTTACACAGATTTCTTCTTCAGGTCTCTAGGTAAGCTCAAATTTTTGTCTCTCCCACCAACAGAAGTAGGTCCAACAAATGATATTACCTCACCCACCTTGTCGCTGCAAGAGCCTTTGAGGCATCTCCGTTTCTCTGGCCAATGCCAAGAAATTGAGTGGTTACCAAAAATTAAAAGAGAAATTATCCAAATATTTACCAATCTTCAGATAGGTTTGAGCCTAGCTTTTGTGACAACTCCAGCCATTTTCTTATTTTAGCCACACTGGTTAATCAACTTCTACATGAATTATATAGAAGATGTAGACTTGGGACCATATTCAGAGCATTACTGAAGGTGTATGGTGTGATGTTTAGAGGACATCAAACATACATATGTATTTGTAAGGAAAATTTATGTTTCACAAGATGCAAAGATTATGCTATTGCCCTTTTAAAATGCTGATGGTAATTACAGATTGGAAAACATCTTGTAGAAGCAGTTTGGCTGTTGGCTCCATTGTTCTTAGAAACGTCTTGGAACAGATACAGTTGGCAGGAAGGTTTTTTGTTGCTTTTTAGAAAGATCTCCCAGTTTGCACTGGATTTGGCATCACTGGCACCTGACACACTCTCAAGTTAGTGACGAGCTCTCTGAAAATACCAGGCTCCTATATCACTTTATGGCCACTGCTTACACCTGTGAAACAGCAGAAAGTCACTGTTCCATGACAGAATATTTAGTGATCACGTGTGAGCCTGAGCTCTGTTTTAGGTTTTATTTGAAAGATGGCAACACCAGCAGTTCCACTCCCACTCACTCTATGCATGAAAGGAAAGCTTGTCTAATGGGTAGGGCAGGAAGCTGGGACTTGGGAGACACAACTTCAATTTCCCCCCGACACAGACTTTCTGTGTGACCTTGGGCAAGTTATTTAGTTCCCCAGTTCCTCACCTGTAAAATGGAATAATACTTCCCTAACTCCCAGGGGATTGTGAGTTGCTCAGATACTAAGATGATGGAGGTCTCAGCATATGATCATGACATTGTCTTAGAAGAAGGAATACCACCATGAAAACACTGCTTCCTTTATCACCTATTTTCCTTAGGGATCTCCCTTCCGAGGTTTTTACTGCTGTGTATATGAAATCTGACAAGTGGATGGGAAATTAGTTAGAGGATCATTTTGTGTATGCAACGAGAGGGAATTTTTTTTTTTAAAAGGTGTCCAAAATACATGAGTGGGGAAATTTGACATGGGTATTTCCAGTAATATGTCAACATGATACTGTCAGCCAGGCACCATAGTAATCTGAACTCCGATGTCTTCTTTTGTGGGTTGAGGGCACTAACTGCAACGTGGTTTTAATGCAGTTTAAAACTGCAATGTACAGAATAGTATGTTTCTTTCCAAGTACAAGTGACACGTGAAAGGGAATGTTCTGTGTGTATATAAATCTCCTCACTGTATTTTCCACTGAATGCATCCGATGAAGTGAGCTGTAGCTCATGAAAGCTTATGCTCAAATAAATTGGTTAGTCTCTAAGGTGCCACAAGTACTCCTTTTCTTTTTGCGAATACAGACTAACACGGCTGCTACTCTGAAACCTGTCAGTATGCGGTTGGCACTCTGAAGATTTATCCACAAAACATTTGAATAAATAATCCATGGACATCCACACTCTTCAGAAATGAAGAAATCCTTTCGCAAAAGGTGGTAGGGGCCAACCCTGGGGCAAAATCCAGAAGGCCCAACACAAGAACCCTTACAGTTCACATCCCCAAGCAGTCTGCTGTGTTTCTGAATCCTCTGTATATCCTCTCTAGAACATGGGCTCCCACAACTGAAATTGACCTCAAGTGAAGACGGAGAACCAGTACCATAGGCTGCTCTGAAATGGAACAGTGGTTGAGGCACTAACCTTGGACTTAGATCACCTGGCTTCAGTTCTCTCTTTGGGCAAATCACTGAGCCTCTCAGTATCTACATTGCCTCTGGGAGCAAGCCGGCCAGCCCCATAAACAGGCTTGTGATATCTGAGGTCATGCTAGCATGCTAAAAATAGCTATGTAGCTGTTGGTTTGATGTTGCAACTTGAGCTCTCAAGCTGTGAGGGGTGCGCTTGACAACCCAAACTGCAGCACCTACGCTGCTGTTCTTAGCACGCTAGCGCAAGACTGTTTTTCCTACGTTGGGAGCCTCACTCCCAGAGGCAATGTAGACATACCCTTTGTTCCACATCGGGGGATGTTTGGATCAGGGCTTTAGAGTGGGGACCAACCCTGGAGGTTATATAGCACTTTATGAAAACATGAGAGATAACAAGATTCTTTTCCCTGAGGAGTTTACAGTCTAACTTACACAGGTACTTTGCACATGAAGAGAAAAGGCAGAAGAGCATAGGCTAACAGCAGCAGAGGAGATCAGCACTGGAAAGCTGTGGCAGAAGTAGGTTTGTAGTGCCCCTCATGGTAGAAAAGAGACAGGTCTCAGCTGTAATGAATATTCAGGTGATTTGTTGTTTTTTGTTCAGGTTACTGGACCCAGACATGTCATTTGCTGGCTCTCTAGCTTGCCTAAACGTAGCAGGTCTGATTCACCACATGCTTGTGCCAAGTGTAGTTATTTGCAACTACGCAAAACGAGGGTAAAATGCCACCAGGGGCATGTGTGAGTAGAGATCTCTGCTTGGTAGTGTTGTTTACACTCACCCACCACGGGTGTAAATGACCACACCAATTGCAAGGCAGCGGTTTGCTCAGACTGCACTGTTTAGTGTCACCACACAGGGTCTCCCTAAGGTCTGGCCTGGACTCAGTAGTCATGGAATGGACTGCTAACGACACAACAGATTTTAAGAGGAAATTTTTATTATATATATATTTGCTCCAAAACCCTATGCCAGTGGTTCTCAAACTTTTTTTTTTTTGTGGACCACTTGAAAATTGCTGAAGGTCTCGGTGGACCACTTAATGATCTTTCCAAATGTTGTTTGTACCATTAGCTAATTATTGTAAAGCGCTTTGGATAAAAGCACTATATAAAAAAACTCAATTAACGTTTTTTTGTTCTACAAATAAAAGTACACAACTCATATTTTAATATCAGTAGTCTTACCTTTCTAATGCGGTGGATGTGCCCTCTGTCCCCTGCCACGGCAGCCCCCAAGCTGGGGCTGGGAAGGAGGGGGGGGTCTCTCCCTCTCTCCCCCGCCACAACAGCCACAGAGCTGGGGCTGGGAAGGAGGGGGGGGTCTCTCCCTCTCTCCCCCGCCATAACAGCCACAGAGCTGGGGCTGGGAAGGAGGGGGGGTCTCTCCCTCTCTCCCCTGCCATAACAGCCACAGAGCTGGGGCTGGGAAGGAGGGCCATCTCTCTCCAGCAGCCGCAGCCCTGGAGCTGGGGAAAGTTGCCTCTTTCTCTGTCCGCCGCAGCCCTGCACGTTCCAAATTCCCCCCACCCCCTCTTCTCACCCCACTGACCCTCCCACCAACCCCCTAATCCCCCTAAGGCCACAAACTCACCTTACATGTGCATCTTCTCCAGGGTCCAGGCACCTAATTAGGGGAGCCACGCCTGCCTGGCTCCCCTAATTAGGTGGGTGGCCCTTCATTTTCCTGTGTGCGACCACCCAGGCACGCACCTGAGAGGGAACTATCCGCGGACCACCTGAATGGAGCTCCCAGACCACTGTGGTTTGAGAACCTCTGCTCTACGCCATTGGAGTATTGGTTGACCACAGGATGACTATGAGCCACCAATGTGATATGGCCGTGAAAAAAGCTAATGCGGTCTTGGGATGCATCAGGAGAGGTATTTCCAGTAGAGATAAGAAGGTGTTAGTACCGTTATACAAGGCACTGGTGAGACCTCATCTGGAATACTGTGTGCAGTTCTGGTCTCCCATGTTTAAGAAGGATGAATTCAAACTGGAACAGGTACAGAGAAGGGCTACTAGGATGATCCGAGGAATGGAAAACCTGTCTTATGAAAGGAGACTCAAGGAGCTTGGCTTGTTTAGCCTAACCAAAAGAAGGCTGAGGGGAGGTATGATTGCTCTCTATAAATATATCAGAGGGATAAATACCAGAGAGGGAGAGGAATTATTTAAGCTCAGTACCAATGTGGACACAAGAACAAATGGATATAAACTGGCCATCAGGAAGTTTAGACTTGAAATTAGACAAAGGTTTCTAACCATCAGAGGAATGAAGTTCTGGAACAGCCTTCCAAGGGAAGCATGCGGGGCAAAAGACCTATCTGGCTTCAAGATTAAACTCAATAAGTTTATGGAGGAGAAGGTATGATGGGATAACATGATTTTGGCAATTAATTGATCTTGAACTATTCATGGTAAATATGCCCAGTGGCCTGTGATGGGATGTCAGATGGGGTGGGATCTGAGTTACTACAGAGAATTCTTTCCTGGGTATCTGGCAGGTGAATCTTGCCCACATGCTCAGGGTTCAGCTGATCACCATATTTGGGGTCGGGAAGGAATTTTCTTCCAGGGCAGATTGGAAGAGGCCCTGGGGGGTTTTCGCCTTCCTCTGCAGCATGGGGCACGGGTCACTTGCTGGAGGATTCTCTGCACCTTGAAGTCTTTAAACCATGATTTGAGGACTTCAGTAGCTCAGACATAGGTGAGAGATTTGCAGGAGTGGGTGGGTGAGATTCGGTGGCCTGCATTGTGCAGGAGGTCAGACTAGGTGATCATAATGGTCCCTTGTGACCTTAATATCTATGAATCTATGAATTGTGCAACATAAACTGTTGTACACAGTTCAATTTACAATAATAGGAGAGCTAGAAACTAGCGGATAAAATTAGAAAATTCAGCTGTTAAACAGTGAGCTAATCTCAACTTGAACTATAATAGTGTTGCCAGTCCACTATAATAGGACACCTCAGAAGCTGTAGAAACAGTGATTAAAAAAGCTGACCTGGAATTTGGCATGCCCTCTCTTTGTTACAGCTGTTTGAAAAAATTGGTTACATTAAAAAAAAATCCCTGTAGACAGGGAGCTCACAGACAATGCTACGGTAACAAACATGAAGGGGAAAAGAGTTTATTAATGAGCTAGATTTTTACCTCTGATTTCTATTATAAACAAGAATAACAATGTTAAAATTATACAAGAGATGACAATCATTCAAAAGAAGTTCAGGAAGTATAGAAAAGAAGGTGATAGCTACATGGAAAATACCCGTTCAATAGGTTTCTAGTGTGTATTTCGAAGCTAAGCACAGAATTAAATCACAGAATTCAGCACAAAATGCAAGGGTTTGACAGCCTTTGGTATTTCCACTGTTCTAAGGAAGGTTTCTGATAAGCACAGACCTGTCAGCATTAGCTCTCGCACTGCATCCCAGGGCACAGTAATGCAGAGAATAGGATATACAGAACTTGACTCATCCCCTTACTGACCCTATTTACATATTGGTTTCTGAACATTTCACACAGACATTGTTAAATGCATCGTCTAGAAAACATGCTGGGGACAGTGACATAATTTTGCCCTTAAATTTGTCCATTTAAAAAAAAGATGAAAATCAAGACGCAATTCTCCAGAGAGGATAAAACCTCCATGAGGTGTCACGTCCCCCATTTACATGGGATCTGGGGCAGCAGCCTAATCTAACTGTTCCATAACACACAGTCTGTCTTCTGTAAAGATCACAAATACCCAGGAGCAATTCCAGTTATTTCTGCAGGTATTTATTACATAGCAGTGAAGTTTTCAGTTCATCTGACATTCTTTGCCTATATCATGTGGTGTATTCATGAGCTTTTACCTCTTGTCTTGAGACTCCTTGGGAGTTCCAGAAGAGAAAATTGCATATGTATGCACTTTATCATTTAAAGATATTTTGCACTGAAAACATACCAGTTCCAACTCAAAACATACTAGTACATTTCAAACCTATTCCTGAAATTCAACCAACTCATGTTGTTGAACATGCATAACCTAATAGAAACTCTTGGGGTCTTCTCCTTAACCCAAAATAAACTTACAGGATTTGCTGCAGGACTATTAAAATCTCTTTAGATGAATAAATAGCATTTCTTGATTGGGGAGAAAAATCACAATAAATATGACTAGTATCTCTAGTGAATAGGGACTCTTTCAGTTACTAGCATGAAACTCATATTCATTTGCAGGTGATTTTAGGAGTTACCAGCACTGCTGTTTCTAATTTTAGATTTCCTAGCATTGCAGGAAAATACAGATGTCTTAGAACTATTTAGGCCAGACAAGTTGTAAGGATCCTTTGATCTGCCTACTGTTACAGTGATGGGTTAGAGAAGTCATACATTACTCAGACGAAAAATCTCATGTACATATTTTGGATTGTTTCTAGTTGGTTTGTGGGCACAAAAGCTGCTTACTTCCTTCGAATACGGAATTTCCTAAATTACTAATTTCTTTCCTTAAAGCAGTCAGCGTTTCAGTTAACCTATACCAACAATCAAGCAATAGTAAACCAGGTTTTACTTTCCAGAAAGCAACAAAATGGTCTCTTGGCTTTTTCTCCAGCTATCTTTATGGAGCTGAGCATGCCCCATATCACAAAGAAAGTGAGCTCCATGTAACCTGCTCACATGTTTTCTAAACAACATTGAGAAAGAGGAGGTGATTTCTCAAAGGTTAAGGGGCTTTCACTGGGTGAATCGATGATCTGTCTTTTGCACTGTGATGGAAAAAGGGAAAGCCATTTTGAGGCCAGAGCTGACATTTCTCTGTGGTCAACAAATCATTCTTTTGCTGCCCTCATCTGCTTGAGATAATAAAGCTCCTCTGCTCAGATATGAGTAACCCTCATCCAGGAAGTCATGCTGTTTGCAAAATGTGGTATAGTTTAGTTTGTAGGAAGTGGCTTGACACTACATACTACATTGCAGTTACTTACACCATAGCAGTTTCATTTCGGTGTGTTTCAATACAGAGCCTGAAGTTTTAGCAGAAGCAGGCACTTAACCTAAAAATAGAAAAAGTCTGCATTTAGCTATAGAGAAGGAAACTCTGTTCAACAGGACAGGAGCTGAACGGTACCTGGTTTTCTGATGTATGATGATGGAATTCATATAACAGTTCCAATTATAAGAAGAAAATTTCTCCAAGAAATATCAAATCTGGCTATTTTTGTGGGGGGCTTTCTACTGATAAGAATAACACTTTTGTTAAACAGTAATAGGAGCTAAGATCATCTGAGTGCTAATCTCAGTTTTGACAATTACCTGCTGTGCAACTGTAACCCACACACCTTCTGGATGTGCTGTTCTGTCCCATCTAGTGGCACCGAGACCACTTAAAGAGAGAGATAAAATGAGTCTGCTCTACAGCCTTAGCTAACAGGCAGTTGGCTTTTAGCTCATGCTGTAGAGGCTCATGCACTGAGATCTAGAGATCCCCAGTCTGAGTCCGCCCACTGACAACCAGGGTCTGTCAGCATGACAAGACTACTTGCAAATCACTTAATCTTTCTGCCTCCGTTTCCCTATCAGTATATTATTATTACCACCCTAAAAACAATTGAATGTGCAAAGTGTCAGATAAATGCTAAGTTACATCATTGCAGTGCTTTAATGTTAAATGGAATTTTTTTTTTAAAAAAAAAGGTGTTTGTCCCTCTTTGTGCTATCAGGTACAACTGTGTTCAAGATTTTAAAGCCACAACCTCACAGTTCACGATGGTTTTTTTATGTGAACCCAGATAGACAATGGGAAAAATAGACAAACTCACTGTTTTCGGTTAAGCGTGGCCTCTGTTTAGTCCATTACTGCAGGTGTTATAGTTTTGTTAATAATAAAATGATTACGTTTCAAATATATACCATCTTTGAACTATATTGAAGCTCATACCTGCAATTGCCTCTATCTGCTACACACTTGTCCCTGTGATCTGGAGATCCCTGAGTTTGAACCTGAAGTTTGCTGTTGACTTGCTGTAGGACCTACAACAATCACTTAACCGCTCTGTGACTCAGTTTCCCCATCTGCAAAATTATAAGACTGAAGCTTGGTTTACAGGTCTTCTGATGATCAGTTATTACTGGAACTGTGCTTTGAATATGTGAAGTGCTCTCCACCTGCCTTCAGACTTATTACTGACCAATATTTTCTAGAACGTTGTGAAGAACACATTCCATCACTGCCACAGTTTTACAGCACCATCCCTCATGATCTCCGGCACTTCTCTGCTAACTGTCTCTACAGACACAATCTTGGGAAGAGGGGAGGAAACATATGAAAAGCTTTCAAGATTTAAAGAGAAAAATCTAGGTAGTTATCTTTAGCTCTCTGCACCATAAAAACAAAATTTCCCTGGAGAAGAACAAGAATTTTATGTTAGAGTTTAGCTGGTGTGTGAAAGTGCAATCAGACTATTGTGACACTGAATTTTAAATAGAACCTTCTCATGTTGGGACTCTGGTTTTTGTTTTTAAACACAGAATGGGCGGTTAGCTGTCACTCGTCCATTCCCTAATATTACTCCTTAAATATGTTCCTGTTGTCTTGTGGTTGGCAAAGTTTATTTGCTGTCAATAATTTTTTCAGTTATTCTGATCAAAAGCCTACACACATAAGTGTGCTGATGCCAGTATTTGGTGATGATGCCAGGATTTATTTTACTTGATTGTATTGAGAAAAATCAGAGCTTTGTGCCTCTCTGAGGTTTCTTCCTCCATTAAATCAGACCTTTGCTGCAGATCTTCTACTCCAATTTCTTATCTGGCCAAACTCTCTTTAATTCCAGTTATTGACTTATGTACGTCATGAAGGGAGGAGATGAGTCTCTTCTGACGTCCTGCATCTCATTCTGAATTCCCTAATTGCTAGCAGCGCTGCAGATTCTGCTCTTCTTTGCCCATCAGCTCCCTCAGGGGAGCGCTGAACAGGTACCATCTTCTTTTTAAATGCATAGCCAGACTTTGATCTTAGCTGTCAATTTCTCTTTTATTTTGTCTAAATCCTTGCCTTTTCTGGCCCTGTGTGCAGAAGCCCTGTATGCAGCTTTCTTATTGCTTTTGAAAAACTCTCTTTACCTTTAATATGGATGGAGGTGAATTCTGGGAGGTGGGCAGGGAGCTCCCCTTTTCTGAAAGCCATCTGCTTTTAAGCCCTCCCAGGAAGTCTCCATGCAAATTCACGAGAGTCCCCAGCATATTCTATAACCCAATATAAAAATGTACACTTCTACCTTGCTAACTGCTAGAGTGGAAATAACAGAGACCTCAGGTGGCTGGAAACTGCAAGCACAGTTTGTGGGACAGAGTGACGTTCCCCTCGTGTTATCAGGACCGGTGATCTGCTAGGTCACTCCAATCCTCAAGTCTGGGAGCCAGCCCTACCCTGCTCTGCTGTGAGAACCCCCACTCCTGGGCTGTTTACACACAGCCTCTGGCATGCAAACTGCTCCTTGGATTGTGCAACCTAATGACACTAGCCAATATTTCCAGTCTCAGACACAACCCTAGAAACCTCCGTCTTGCAGTGTCCAGTTATGCCCGCTGGACACTGCAAACTTATCTGAGTTCGTCAATTTAACAAAGAAATTGATATGTACCAGGCTTGTTATCCCAAGGGGAGTCTCTGACATGCTTCAAACCAAACACACTGCTTCAAGTAGAATAAACAAACAGATTTATTAACTACAAAGATAGATTTTAAGTGATAGGCAAAAAGTCAAAGTGTTACCAAAAGAAAAGAAAATCTAAGCACGCAGTCTAAACTCTCAACCCTATGAGACTGGGCAACACCTAGATTAAAGCAGTTTTTCTCACCCCACTGGATATCACAGTCCTTAATGTATAGGTTTGTTCCTTAAACCTGGGCCAATCTCCTCTGTTGGAGTCTTGTCTTCTTCTCAGCATCTTAGTTGTTTGCAGTGAAGGTGGGGGCAGGAGAAGGGCCCAGTATGTGTCAACTCTCTCTGTTTTATACCCTAATATCTGGCTGATTCCGCAACTTACAGCATGTTTTAGTGACCACCATACAACACAATTCTCATAACTTCGTATGCATTAATGATACACATATATGGATAGAGAAACGACTTTCAGCAGATCATAACCTTTCCCCTGATACCTTACAAGGCTTGCTTTATATGTAAGATAACGATTGTATGGAAATGAGGAATATGGGGGTTACAGTGTCACAGAGAGTTTGCCTTGTAACCCGTAGGCCACGGTAGGAATTTTACCACTTTACAGAGAATGGCATTTTGCTATTGGAAAAGTGCTGCCGAAGCAGGATGTCAGGGTATTCCCTGGCTGCCAAAGAAGTGATGAGCAAGCAGTACTGCCAACCTTGATAATTTCATGGTGAGTGGTTTTTTTTTTTTGGTGTGTGTGGGGGAACCTGTCTGGCAATGATGCAAGAAACTCTAGCCCCCATACAAAGTGTAGCCTGGTCAGGGGGAAAACCTCCACTGATTGGCTGCTTTCCCCCACTTCCCCTCTTTCTCCCACTTTCCCCCTCTTCCCCAGGTGCTCCCCTCAGAGCTGATGTAGGGGTCAGCATGATCCTTCCCCCGCCAGACCTAGAGGCATTTTGGGTAGAGGAGGGGGAGCAGCCAACACCATTCTCACAAGAGGGGAGCAGAAAGAGCCCAACAGCTTACAGAGGCCCTATTCCCCCCCATACCCTCTGAAAAAATGGGTCATTCTGCTTCGTCCCTCTGACTCCTGGCAACGCCAGGTCTGGAAGAGAGTGAAGAACCCCTGAAGTTGCCTCCACTCAGTCCTTAGAAAGGAGAAGGGGACTCCTGTGCAGCTGCTCCATAGGCCTAAGTGAGGGGCAGTGGGGTGAAGAACCCCTGGAGCAGAGGTTGGTTCGGGGGGGCACAGAATTCATTAGAATATTGGGGAGACACTGAAAGTTCTGCACTATCAGGCAGCAGCAAGAGCCCCTGCAGTGGGGGCCAAAATCACCTTGCTCAATAAATTTGGGAGAGGGAAAAGACTGTCTCTCACAAGCACACACACCGGGGATAGGCAAGGGAGTTCAAAAGTCATAAGACAGACTAAAACCCACCATATATATATATATATACACACACACACCCACACCCACACACACACGGAAGATTTGGGGGCCAATCTCCTGATTTGGTGGGTGGTTTGACTCATGATTTTTGACCTTTTTAGGGTGGCAATACTGAAATAGAAACAAGTCAAGAAATGGGAGAATTTTTTAGAAAACAAAGCTGTTTCCTGAAACATCACACGACAAGGTGTAACGTTTTCCAAAGCATCTACATGACTATGCCCCATTTTCAAAAGTGACCAAGGAGACTAAATCACTTAAGACTCTTTGAAAATGTTAAGCAAAACAGCTGAGAAATGGTTACTAGCCTTTCCATAACTGTTGTTGTTCGAGATGTGCATTCCACGGTAGGTATTTGTGTGCTCCAGTGCACAGTTGTTTGAGAAAAGAAAAGGAGTACTTGTGGCACCTTAGAGACTAACCAGTTTATTTGAGCATGAGCTTTCGTGAGCTACAGCTCACTTCATCGGATGCATAGCATAACACGGCTGTTACTCTGAAACCAGTTGTTTGAGAGTTTTCCTTTAACAATACCTGTAAGGGCAGCACGAGCACTCTCTGCTCCCTCATGCAGACAAAAAGGACGGAGCTACCCCCCAACCCCCAGGTCATTGTAGACTCCAAGGCTGCCCCAATAAATTCCATTTTCTGTACTGGAGACAGGACTGACTTCTCTGTGTTGATCGGCAGGCTGAGCGCATTGAACATGGATCTGATTATGTCTATGCGGGACAATCCAGCAACCTGGATTGGCCTCTTATCTGCCAGTCATCCAGGTAAGGGAAGATGTGGACTGCTGACCTCCGAAGGAGCACACCTACCACCGCCAGACAATTTGTAAATACATAGGAGCAGCCGAGAGATCAAAAGGGAGAACTGTGAACTGATAATGGAAACTGCTGTTAGGGAATCTGAGAAATTTTCTGTGGCTCCGATGAATTACCACATGAAAGGAAGCATCCTTTAAGTCAAGAGCAGCATACCCTGGCTCCAGGGTAGGAATGATGGAAGCTAAAGTGACCATCTGGAATTTTGATTTCTTCAGGAACTTGTTTAACTCTCTTGGATCTAAAATAGGCCTGAGACCCCCTTTTGCTTTCGGGGTCAGGAAGTATTGAGAGTAAAACCCCTTTCCCCCAAACCATGAAGACTCTAATATCATTAACTTTATTGTACAGACTGTGACAAGTATTTTCACTCAACTCACACATTCACACCAACAAGACGCCAAATAAATAAAATTGTTTTATTATGTGATGAACAAATAATACAAAAGTTGTACCAATCAAGAAACACCAACTAATGATATTATTATGTATCAGGATGTATGGTATTACCTTTTCATCTTGGAGGCATTTTTTCTTTTGTATGGCTCTGGAAGTGAGCAACATCAAAAGCCAAACTCCAAGTCAGAGATCCAAGCCTAGCACTATCTGACACGGAATGCAACTTCGAAATGTTGCCCTGAATTTGATGAATAGAGCAGTGTGTGTGACGAATGACCACAGTCTGTGACGAATGACCACAAATTACATTAAAAAAATTAAAATAAATAACTTTTAATGAGACATCTGAGCTTGTCTTGATGCGCAGAGTCATTTAATCCTGGGAGAAAATGTTGACAGGGCCACTCTGAGCTCTTGCTCCACCGACCTCAGATGCTCTGTTCTTGATTAGTCAGGCTTGAAAAACTTAACTTGCATGTTGAAAAGGGCAACCGAATGGAGATAGCATGGTCAGAGATTACAGGATATTTGCCTCCCACCTTCAACCAGAAAGAGTCCAACGCTTTGTCATCATGGGCAGCCGGTGAACTTCTGCTTTGGGGAGGCTAGTCCGTGGCCCCGCCACTTCTACCCGAGGCCCTGCCCCCCGCACGTCGTAGCCTCGAAACACCCACCCCTTAACAGGAGGAGCCCTGGCCTGCCCACCCCAGCCACACTGGACCAAGCCACTGGCCCAGCCCCAGTGCTGTGCTGAGCGCTCCCCGAGCATGGGCCGAGCGCGTAGCCTTCCCTGGCCTATTATACCCTCTGCCCATGATTGTCATCAGATTTTATTTTCAAAGTGCAGTCCATCCTTAATTTGGCAAGCTGACCTTGAGCCGTTATTGTAACATTCTTAGGACTTTGCATTGGATCTCAGATCAGGTGGAAACCTTGAACTGAATTTTTCTTTCAGACTTTCCAAATACTCAAATGACATTGACCAAAGTACCACCAGCAAGATCTGCTGCATTTGCCAACAGGAATATTTCTGTTGTTCCTTTGGCTACTTTTTCATTCTAGAGGGCTAACTTAGACCAACACCCATGCAATTTATCTGTGGTGGAGGAAAGATGCTCATTTCTACCTTGCATTTTCCTGCTCATTTCATTGAGGTGGCAGAATATATCAGCCAGGTAGACAAGCTTTGTGCAGCATGCCATATGAGCGATCAAGTCCATGTGCTTTCTCTCAAGTTAGGAACATTTTGATCTCCTCTCTCCATTCATACAAGTTAGAAAGAACTTTTCCATGGGAAAGCCAGCGTATTTTTAAACTCTGGTGTTCCGCTCCTGTTGCCTTACACAGCGAGGAGAAAAAGCGTGTTTTTAAGGGCCGCAATTTTATAAAGTTCATCTTTACTGCTCCATCTAACATGAAAGACAGTTCTTCTGGCAGTGTTTTGGCAACAAGAGCTTCACAGTGCAGGAAACAGTGGGTCACCCATACATCTCGGTTTTGTTCCCTGACCTTGCTTAGAAACCCTTTCACTTTGCCAGTCACGGAGGCTGCCCCATTGGTGCAAACACTGATACAATTTTTCCAGTGAAGTTCTTCTTCAAGGTAGGCTGTTGTCACACTGAATAGTTCCTCTCCAGTCATGTGACCTGGCAGTTCTTTGCAAAACAAAAAATGTTCTTTGATACTATCTCCATCAATATACCTTACATTAGTCAAGAGTTGAGCATGGCCACTGATATCTGTCGATTCATCAACCTGCAATGCAAATTTTCCGTTTCATTTTAATTTTTCTTAGACCACCATCTCAGTATCACCTGACATGTCACCAATGCGGTGATTTATTGTGTTATCTGAAAGGGGAACTTTTCAATTTCCTTGACTGCATGTGCACCTAACATTACTCTCACGATTTCTTTGTGAGTTGGTAAAATTCATGTCACATAGTTTGCTTCCAGCACTTTGTCAGAAACAGTTGCACAGCCTATCATCCAGCGCACTTTCTTTTCATTCTGATCCCTCAAACACTTTCAGGTATGTCCTTATTGGCAAGGGATGTCTGTTTGCTTGTAAGGTGTAGTTTTTGCTTAACATGGCATTGTTTGAGAGTTTCTTCCCACACACGAGACATGGAAGAAGGCAAGATGGCTCCCCTGTAGATGAAAATCTATATTGCAGACAGCTCTCACAGAAGTGTCGGTTTACCACTTTCACTTTATTAGTTTTATGTTCAGCTTCATCACTGCAAGTAGATATGGAACAGCCAAAATCTTTTTTCTTCAAATATTTGTCTGGTTTGGGGTCATAAATTCAAAATTCATCACTGTAACTGTTGAGATTTGTAAGATTTGAAAAACACACTGACCACCACATGACTCACAGAAAGTCAAGTTCATATGACCATAGCGATGTTGCATCTATCATAGCCCATTCTTAATTTTCTCTCATGAATATTTATGAGCAAATCCAGAATGAGGCTAGTAGAGTTAAAGTCAAAACAACCATGGAGGCTAACATTAGATTGCAATCTGTCTTTGGTCTCAGAATTAACATTTTCAACAGTGGAAACTAAATTTCCATTACAGAAAAATGTAAGAACTCTGGACAAAAGCATGCTCAAGTGAAGGAAGTGACACGCACTTGAGAATAATATTTTGAGATGACAAGCAGTTAATAATCATTTCTTCTCATTCCCAAAATAGTCTTCCCAAGTGTGTGTCACTTTCTCCACTGTTTTTAAATGCAGGATAATTAATTATAATGCCGTTCCAGGTCTGGCTTGTTCCAGCTTTTATCCCAAGTCAAATGTAAATATAAAACTTAGGCTTGAATTGCATGGCTTTTTATATGCATCATCATCAAAGGCTCAGTGCATTCATCAGGGCATGTTATCTTTACTTTTTATCCCTCAGAACCTTGCTTTGGGGAATGGAATGTGATGTATGCATAGTCTTTAAAAGGGGACTCATCCCGAAGAGCAAAAGTGCAGCATGCAATCTGGCTCTGACACTAATTAAAATACAAGGGAAGGTTTTTTATTCTCACTCGTAGTTTTTCAAAAAATTCCATGGCACACCAGTTTGAGCCTGACGGCACACCAGTTGGATATCACTGGCTTAGAGCAATCACCCAAGAAATGGCAGATCCCTATTTAAGTCCCTTCTCCCCCTCAAGTAAAGGGGGGACTTGAACAAGGGGTCTCCTACATCTCAAGTATGCACCTTAAACACTGGGGTAAAAGTCAGGAGAGAAGTTCTCCTTTTCCTCCCCTGGCTGTTTCGTGCAAGCTTGTCCATGGAGGTCTGATCTGGCGGGCAGCCTCTGAGCATGGCTACCAGATCAGGACCCTCAGGAGAGTTAGAGCCTAGGGAACTTTTACTGAAAAACCAACTGAGTTTAGGCACTTACAGGATTTCAGCAGGAATTCTGTGTATCACAGTTGAGCCAAAACTGGGACTTAGGTGCCTGAAACAGGGACGTAGGTGCCTAACTCCTTTCAAGCACTCAGCCTTTAGTCTCCAAGAGCTGGAATCCAGTCAGTAGGATACCTTTACAGAATGGCTATCTGCTCATCTATAATTCTATTTCTCTGAAGATACTGTTTAACTGGATTCCCGCGTACCCATCTACCTTTAATCAGAATTGGGAAGGTAGCAATTTCCGTTACTTATTTTTTTCCCTGTGGTCTTGTCCTATCTTATAAACATTTTTGGATGTCCATTATGGTGACAAAATTTGGGGGGCTCTTACCTTCGTTGTCATCAAGAAATTGGAACAGAATGTTCTAGAGAGCACCAAGGTACTGACAGTTGGTCTTAGTTGGGCTACATGGGCCTCAAAGAACCAACAGCCTTTGAAAGCTACAGGAGATCTGACTATTATCTAAGGGTACATCTACACAGAAATTAACACCCGCAGCTGGCCCAAGGCCTAGGGGCTGTAAAATTGTGGTGTAGATGTTTGGGCTGGAGCTGAATCTCTGAGACCCTGCGAGGGGTAGGTCCTAGACCCTGGGCTCCAGCCCAAGCCCAAATAGCTACACAGCAATATTTAGCCCGGCAGCCAATGTCCCACAAGCCCAAGTCAGCTGACCTGGGCCAGCTGTGGCCATGCAGCAGGTTGTTTATTCCAATGTAGACGTACCCTTAAGGAGCTGAGCAGGGAGGCCTTTAGCCTCTCACCACCAGTGTACTAAAAATAAGTAGAGAAATCAAGAGTTTTCTTCAAGAACTTTTCCAGTGACAGTTACCTTCTCAGCGAGTGAGAGACACTTTAATTAGAACTTCCTAAATACAGGTCTGGGTCTGGTGGAACTGTCAATGGAGCCCTGATTGAGAGGGTCAGCAGAGTGGAAAACCAATCTTGATGAGGCTGGAGCATATTGGTTTGATCCTCCAGCAGCTTCAGCATTGAATCCTGCCTCTCACCTCAACAAACAGAGAACAGATTAGTAACTGTTTTTTCTTCAAGTGATTGCACATGTCCATTCCACTTCAGGTGACTCACAAGCAGTTCAATCCAGAGGTGGGATCAGAGTCTACCTGAACAATGATTGAAGGACCACATGTCCAAATCTAGTATCATCTCTAGACTGTTGGGAGATGGCATCATGAGAAGCAAAAGTATGCACTGAAGACCAAGTTGCAGCTCTACAAATGTCCAGTATAGACACTTGAGCTAGAAAGGCTGCAGAGGCTGCATGTGACCTCCTTGACTGTGCTAGTACCCTGATCAGTGGAGTTACATTGGCCATGTCATAGCACAAACATATACGGGAGGAAATCCATGACAACATTCTTTTGGATAAAACAGGAAGACTCTTCATCCTGTCTGCAACCACCATGAACAGTTGTGAGTATGACTTAAATAGTTTAGTCCTATCCAAGTAAATGCTAACACTCTCCTAACATCCAACATGTGGAATCTCTCGTCATCCTTATGAGCATGAGGCTTAGGGAAGAAAGTTGGTAAGTAAATTGCTTGATTGATATGGAAGTGAGAAACCACTTTGGTGAGAAATTTTGGATGAAAGCATACGGATACCTTGTCCTTGTAGAAGATTGTATATAGTAGGTCATACCAGGGCTCTCAATTCTCCTGCTCTGCTTACAGAGATAACTGCATTCAAAAATGATACATTCATTGAAAGATGAAGCAATGAACACAAACATTTGATCAAAGGGCAGACCCATTAGCTTTTCTAGCACCAGGTTTAAGTCCCAAGGGGGAATAAGATCCTCTACCTGGGGGTATAAGAGGTCAAGACCCTCCAAAATTCTGAGAGACATGGAATTGGAGCAAAGTGAGTGATTAATATTCAGTGGGTGAAAATCACAGATAGCTGCTAGGTGCATCCTGATGGAACTAATGGCAAAAGCTTGCTGCTTCAGGTATAACAAATAGTCCAGCACATGTTGTATTGGAGCCAGGAGAAACACTTTTTCACTGAGACCAGAAGAAGAATCTTTTCCACTTCTACAGGTAAGCGTACCTAGTAGATAGTTTTCTGCTTTTCAAAAGGATGTTTTGCACAGATCACATCCTGAGATGTTAACCATGGAGAATCCACGCTGAAAGTGAAGGACCTTTGGTTTGGGATGAAGGAGGTGGCCATGGTCCCATGAGATCAGGTCTGGGTCTGGTGGAACTGTCAATGGAGCCCTGATTGAGAGGGTCAGCAGAGTGGAAAACCAATCATGATGAGGCTATGCCAGTGCTATGAATATCATGTGAGCACAATCCTATGAGATTTTTAACAACACTCTGGGTAGAAACAGAACAGGAGGGAAAGCATACATGAGATTGTCTTTCCAGGGCAACACGAAAGCATCTGTCAGAGACCCTAGATATTGACCTACTCATGAACAAATTGACAACATTTCCTGTTGTGCCAGGCTGCAACAAGTCTATGTGGGGAACACTCCAGATCTGGAAAATGCATTTGACTATCTGGATGGAGAGACCACTCGTGGTGACTGGTGAAATATCTACTCAGTTGATCTGCCTGATTGTTCTGGACACTGGGAGGCTTAGAGGTAGATTGAGTTGGAGATGCAAAACTCCCAAAGCAGTATTGCCTCTTGGCACAGAACTGTTGATCTGGCCCCTTCACGGGCTTCTCACGTAGAACGTCCATGCTGTGTTGTCCATAAGAACTAGCAAATTCTTTCCCTTGATGTAGGGAAGGAAAGTGTGACAAGCTAGACAAATGGCTCTCAACTCTCTTACGTTTATATGGAGATCCAAATCTTGGCTAGACCAGAGATCTTGAGTCTGAAGAGTTCCCAGATGGACTCCCCAACTGAGGGCAGAAGCATCTGTAACCAGAGTCAAAGTAGATTGTGGGCGATCAAAGGGAACTACCACACATACATTGGCTGGGTCCACCTACCAGTCCAAAGAGGCTAAGTCTTCTGTGGGCGCTCAAACGAACATGATCAATGGATGATGAATCAGGAAATATACTGAGCTCAGCCAGCTCTGCAACCCCAGAGTAAGTTCACACAAAAAGATGGACTCCTCGTTCACAGGCACATCTATGTCCCTGAGGCACAGCTCTGTTTGGAAGCCCTGTGCATTTGCCATGACATCCCTTGGGCTGGACACTTTAACCAGGCAAAGACCACTGTGACATTCTATATCTTGGGGGAGCGTACTGTAATCCCCATATTCCTCATTTTCATATAATCGTGATCTTACATATAAAGCATGCCTTGTAAGGTATCAGGGGAAAGGTTATGATCTGCTGAAAGTCATTTCTCTATCCATATATGTGTATCATTAATGCATATGAAGTTATGAGAATTGTGTGGTATGGTGGTCACTAAAACATGCCTTAAATTGGGGAATCAGCCAGATATTAGCTCCCCAGAGGCAACAGCAAGGAAAATAACCAACGCCCAGGTGGGGTGTCAAAGAACCCATCAACAGCCATTGACCAGCAAGGGAGCTACAATGCAATGACTCACCTGCCTGAGGCCACACCAGGGGAATTGCTCAACCTTGCTTGGAGAGACACAGCAATGCCGTCCAGACATGCCTGGACTTGTGCTCCCCAAGCACATGGACTGAGTTTATAAAACAGACAGTGTGGATACATACTGGGCCCTTCTCCTGCCCCGACCTTCGCTGCAAGCAACCAAGACACTGAGAAGAAGACAAGACTCCAACGGAGGAGATTGGCCCAGGATTAAGGAACAAACCTGTATATTAAGGACTGCAATATCCAGTGGGATGAGAAAAACTGCTTCATCTAGATGTTGCCCAGTCTAATAGGGTTGAGAGTTTAGACTGCCAAAAATATCAAATATCAAAAGATCAAATATCAAATATTTGTGTATCAATATCAAATATGATATCAAATAACAAATATCAAGGTTCTTTGCATCTTTTGATTTAGGAGTAGACGTTTTCTGACCCTTGCACTCTCTTTTGTTAACAGCTTAGACCAGCATTTCTCAAACTGGGGTCCACGGACCCCTGGGGGTCTGCGAAAGCACTCCAGGTGGTCCATGGGCCATGCTGATCAACTCCTCTCCCTCCCTCCCAGCACCTCCCAGCTGTTCCCCGGCATGCAGAAGGCGCTGAGAGGAAGGGGGAGGAGCGGGAATGGGGCACGCTCAGGGGAGTGGGAGGAAAGAGGCGAGAAAGAGGAGGGGCAGGGGTGCAGCAGGGGCAGGAAGAGGTGGGGCAGGGGTGGGGCCTTGGGGAAAGAGGTGGCGTGGCGCTGAGTGGGAGGCTTGGGGGATCCATGAAAATTTTAAAATAAAAATGGGGGTC
Source organism: Chelonia mydas (assembly GCF_015237465.2). Lineage (NCBI taxonomy): Eukaryota > Metazoa > Chordata > Testudines > Cheloniidae > Chelonia > Chelonia mydas. The sequence goes on from NC_057849.1 coordinate 337,853,408, forward strand.
CTCGGGTTGCTAAAGTTTGAGAACTGCTGGCTTAGACCATCAAAGACCCTATCTGGGAGGGCGTAAAAATGTTCAAATCATTGCAAAGGGACATAATACCTCTGCTCAGTCCCTCTAGCTATAGGAGGCAGGGAAAATGGTGTGTGCCACAATACTTTCATGGGCTCCAGAATAGCCTAATTTATGGAGAAGAAGAAGAAGAAGAAGAAGAAGAAGGCTCTGCAGAGCCCAAGATATTAACCAATCTGTGTGAGCTCTCTTGAACTACTTTCACCTGAATATCAAGGGAGGAAGCCACCCTCTTTAAGAGGTCCTGGTGGGCCTTGTAATCATCCAAGGGAGATGAGGAAACACCAGACACTACCCGCTCGTCAGGCCATGAGAAGGAGGAACCCAGGGTTGGCTGAGGTGGAGCTTCCCTCAGTTCCTCCAAAGAGGGATTCATTGAGGTAGATTGCCCATGTTCAGTACTAGACTGGCAACCAAAAGCCACTTCCTGCAGCTCTTGCTGCACAAGTTTGCAACATTTACTAGAGGATGTAGAAGGGGGAGGGTGCAGAGAGGATCTGGAGACAGAAGGATCCGTTAATCCGGTCCTGTCTGCATGGGGAGCATCTTGTTACCAAGCACACTTTACCCTCCTTCGCAGCTTGATTGCTGGATTGTGGGGCCAGGGACCTCGATCTCCTGGATGACAGGTCTCTGGATGCTGTCCTCCGGTTCTTCTTTTGTGGTACCGAAGAAGGAGATTGACACCAAGACTGCCATAACAGGAGGAGTGTCCTGACTCACACAGAGGCTGTCAGTGGCCTCCCCAAATGGGAACTCTCCAAGGATGGGCACAGGGCTGCCTCCATAATAAAATGCTTTAATCTGCCCTTCCTGTCATTTTTAGTTCTGGGCTTAAAGTCCCTGCAGATTTGGCACCTTTCTCTGATGTGAGCTTCTCCTATGCACTCTAAGCACCTAGAATGCAGGTCGCTGACCCAGCCTTGGTTTCTTGCAGGCATCACAAGGTTTGAAATGCAGAGACTGAGGCATGGCCGGACACTGGGCCTCTGTACCCAAAACCAGAGGGAACTGAAGTGTACAGTAAGTACACTAGTAAAAAAGGAAATCTACTGATAGAAAACTACACTAAGACTCTAAACTAACAACTATTAACAAGTACCAACTATATACAATAAAATACTAAGAAAAACGGAAACGTTTGCAATAGCAAAGTAGAATGCTCTGACACCCGTCTCAAGTGGTAAGAAGGAACTGAGGGGGATGGGGACGGCTCCGCTCTTTATACAATCACACAGTAGTACCAGGCAGCAGAGGAGCACATGCACCACCCCTGTGGTTAATACTGAGGAAAAAATCTCCTATGCTAGTGCACTGGGCATGCACACACCTGAAGAGCAATGGACATGTACAACCATTGAGAAAAGAACTTCTGCTTCGAGGACACCACAGGAGAAGAAGAAAAGTGACTCTTTTCTCCAGTCTTTGGTTTTGAGGTCGAAACATCCAGAGGTGTGATCTTTGTGGAAGAGCTCTCCATGCTCTTGTGATTCAGGTCAGATTCTGAAGAGGGACACACCACCTTTTTGACTGCTCCCTCCAAAAAGTACTTCCTAAGGCAGAATACCCTAGACTTGTTCTTGTTGGGAAAGAGGAACAAATTTTAATTTGACTTGTCCCTCTTCCAAAGAAATTAAACAACTTGAGTATTTTATCACTCACAGGTATTACTGCCCTCTAAGAGGCATACTGCTTAAATCCTGGGGATAGTTGCATTTTGAGAGGCAACTAGGATAAACCAATAAAACAGAGGGTTACTCACCTTGAGCAGTGAGGTTCTTCGAGATGTGTGTCCCCATGGGTGCTCCGCTGTAGATGCAGCAGTGCCTTTGCGTCTGGAATCGGAGACATATACGTGCTGGGATTTGGGGGCACATTTGCGCGGTTGAGACTAGTTGTGTCATCGCTGTGAACCTGTGAGATGATATAAATGCTCTTGCCCGCTTGGCATCAAGTAAAGTGCAAATGAATTCCCGTGTTTACACGGGTGTTAGTGAGGATTTTTTGGCAATTAAAATTGATAAGTAGACCCAGTTTTGTGAAGAGGGTCATTGTAGTATGGACCGCTAGGAGCGCTTCGGTCTCAGATGGCGCTTTGAGAAGGCAATCATCCAAATATGGAAAAATGGTGATGCCTTGTTTTCCTAGGAAGGCCATGACCACTGTGAGTACCTTGGAAAAAACTTGTGGAGCTTGGATAATCCAAATGGTAGTACCCTGTACTGGTAGTGACTGTGGCCGATGATGAATCATAGGAAACGTCTGCGAGCAGGGTGTATTGTAATATGAAAGTACATGTCCTGTAGGTCGAGGGCCAAGAACCAATCCGCCCCATTCCAGTCCTGGGATGATGGTGGACAGGGTGACCATCTTGAACCATTGTAGTTTGACAAACTTGTTGAGATTGTGAAGGTCTAGATGGGACGTAAACCGCCAGAATTCTTTTCTACCAGGAAGTAGTGGGAGTAGAAACCACATTTTCTGTGTTGTGGAGGGACTGGTTCTATGGCTCCTAGCTGAAGAAGATGTTTCACTCCCCCTCCAGGATGGCTCATGAGAAGGCTCCCTGAAGAGGGACAGGGAGGGTAGTTGGCAGGATGGTATTGCTAGGAAGGGGATGGAGTAACCTTCCTTTACTATTTCCAGGACTCAATTGTCTGAAGTAATGAGCATCCAAGATGGTAAAAACGGAGCTAGGCGGTTGCCAAACTGTTGATGTGTAGATGGTGTTACAGACGGTAGGGACAACTGGAGCAGGTAGAAGGTTCTCTGGACCTCGGCCACACCTTCAAATTTGCTGTTTATTAAAGGGCGTTTGGGACGATGCCCCTTGTGCAGGCGATTGTCTGCACCTGTTGGGAGATCGTTGACAATGGCGTTGGTTGTCAAACTGCCATTGTGGGTAATATGGCTGAGGTCGAGATTATGAGGGGAGCTGATATTTTCCCGATCTCCAGTTTGGCTGTGGTGTGTATATGCGAGGGACTTTAGAGTGACCCAGGAGTCCTTTAATGAATGTAAGGAGTTGTCCGTGCGCTCAGAAGAGTTTTGTCCCTTGAACGGGAGATCCTCAACTATAGTTTGCACCTCCTTAGGGAATCCTGAAAGGTGCAGCCATGATGCACGTTGCATTACTACCGCAGTAGCAATGGATTTGGCAGCTGTGTCAGCTCAGTCCAGGGAGACCTGCAGTGCCATGTGGGCTGTTAAGTGACCGTCCACTATGAGGGGCAGGAATTGTTCATTTTTGCCTCTGGCAGGTCCTGGCAAAGCTCCTCCAGCTTAGAATAATTTATATAATTGTATTGGCCATAAGGGCTTCGGCATTGGAAATTTGAAATTGGAGGGTAGCAGACGAATAAGATTTTCTGCCCAGGAGATCTAAGCGCTTCCAATCTCAGTCACGATAGGTGGATTGTGATTGGTATTGATGGCCCTTTTCCTGTACTGCATTCATGTACTGCATGAGAGAAATCAGGTCAGGATACAGAAGTAAGAACTCAGCATCTTTTCCTGGTACATAATATTTCCTATCTGCCTGTTTACACGTAGGTGGGATAGAGGCTGGAGTCTGCCAAAGCAGGTTCACAGGTTCAAGTAGAGCACCGTTAATAGGCAGGGCGATTTTTATTGTTGAGGAGGTGTGGAGAATGTCAATACGTTCATGCTGTTGTTCCTTGACCTCCTCAAGTAGAACGTTTAGGGAGTCAGCCACTTTACAAAACTACTCCTGAAAGTGCCTAAAATCATCAGCCACCATCGGATGTGGTGGTATGATAGCTTCATCAGGTCAGGATGAAGAGACGTGAAGGCCCAGAGGTACTTCCTCATCCTGCTCTCCTTCCAGTTCCTCCTCCTGTGGTGGTATTTGAAAAAGTTGTGGTTCTGGAGATCGGGAGATAGTTGAGGAAGGAATGGATGGAGGCCTGTGAGTTTGAAGCAATGGGGGATTACCAAATTGTGCCCTATACATGACCCAGGGATCCCAATATGGCCAATTAGGTGGGAAGGGAATATGTGGTTGCACCCCTGGGGGTTCCGGAAAAAGCTGGGTTCCCTGAATTGTGGCAGGGTAAAGGCTGGTAAGTTGATGTCAAGTGCCCTGACGTTGATGGGGCAAGAGACTCTTGATATTCATCCTCCTCGTCCTCGAAATCACTAGGGAAAGAAGGTGCCATCCCTGTGGGAGACCGTGAGAAGTGTCTTGATTGTGAAGTGGGTGAGACTTGGGATACATCCTGTCTGAGGAGTGGAAAATCCAGAATGTCAGATATAGTAAGGTCTGATGGATGTGTGAATTCCTGTGGCGTGTAGGCTCTCATTGGTGCTGTTGCAGATCATGGTGCCGAGATCTGAAATGTAAAAGGATCAGCAGATGGAGCCAGAGAGCTTTGCAGAGCTACCAATTTAGTTAGGGCTTGGGACGGTGCAGATGGCTTTTTCGGTGCCAAGGATTTGTGTGAATAGGGCTTCGGCGCCGTGGGCAGCATCGGGACCCAGGGTTTCACTGGAGCCAGCTGTTTTGCCGGTGCCATTATCAGTGCTAACATCAGTGCTGACAGCTTCTTCAATGCCAGAAATGGTCCTGGAGCCATGGATGAGGTAGAGGGCCCCCTTTGGTCACCAGCAACAGAAGGTTATTTAGACTGACTCTCAGGGGCTGAGGTGGTCAGTCTGGGAGCAGATTTGTGCCCCTTGTCAGAAGCCATTGAAGCCACGGATCTAGCTGGGGACAGCATTCTAGCTTACCCTCAGTCTGGTCAGAGGATGTTTTTCTCCTGGTCAGGCGAGGGGAGTGAGAGTCGACAGATGACCTTGCAGAGCGTCAGGATCTCTCCAGTGAGGAGTAGGAACCTGTGTCCGACGCAGGTCGCAAGGACCTTTCCATGAGAATTAATTTGAGTTTAAGGTCCCTGTCCTTTCTTGCTCTCTGCTTCAAACCCAGGCAGTGGGAACACTTCTGAGGAACATGTCCCTCTTCCAGGCAGCGGATACACTATGCATGGCCATCCGTTATAGAGAAGGTGGCTCCGCACGGGACACACTGCTTAAACCCAGATGAATTGGGCATCAGGGTGAGGGAGCAGCTTCCCTGACACTAAAAGATCACTAGTAAGAACTAGGTACAAATGGTACGTAAATGCTGGCTAATAGAGGAAAAACTAAGCTCAAGTGCTACAGGGAGCTCCAACTCTTGCCACAGGTAGCAAGAAGGCACTTGGAGGCCGTGGCAACACCCCTTTATGCCCTTGACTCCATGCATGAGGATAGCAATTTTTAGCCCCGCAGCCCCAGCCCTGCGAGCCTGAGTCAGCTGACCTGGGCCAGCCATGGGTGTTTAATTGCTATGTAGACATACCCTATAGGGTGTGGCTAAGATCAGCGAGGCAGTTTGCTCTCTTCAATTATAGGGCGGTTGGCCAAAAAGTGATTTGTTTGGGGTAAAAATGTCACACTTTCATTAAAACTCTATAAATAACCCTCACTGCCTTTTCACTGTGTGACTCAATCACCTAGCAAGTGACTGTTACAGTCAAGCTGTGTGCTGTGGGGAGAGCTGTAGGAGGCCTCATTTCTAACTGGTTCTGCTCAGGGTTAGCTGCTGAGCCTGGGGTTCACCTTAAAAACTCTTTTGTATATGATTTAGCTTTTTTAAGGGGCACAAAGAACAGACTATGGGCTGTGCTATCACATGATACATGGTATATTGCTATATTGAACCTCCACAGCTATTTAACATATACATAGAAGATACAATGGGAGAAAGTTTAGAAGCTCAGCCAGGGCATATAGCCCAATGGCATATAAATCAACAATATAAGATATGCTGATGACCTAGTTTGCATCACTTTTACTAGAGAAGAACTTGAGAACATGCTTATTGCTGTGAACAATGCCAGCCAGAAGTACAAATGACCATCGATGTTAGCTAGACAAAAAGTATGATAATAAGTAAACACAGTAACTCACATGGTAGCCCATAGCTATATCTTGATGCTCAAGTGGTGGAAGAGGCGAATAGTTTTTTCCACTTAAAAAGTCTATTAACATCAGACAGAAGATGTGACAAAGAAGTCAAGAGATGGATACTAGATTGCTGAGGTGCTATATATAATTAAACCTCCCATATGGATCGGTGAGCTGGACACTCAAAAATGACACGGAGAGTTTACTCAGAGCATTCAAGTTTTGCCGTTACAGAAGAATGTTAAAAATTGGCTGGATAACTAAAATGCACGAATGATGAGGTGATGAGAAGGATGAATTTAAAATGACCACAACTATCTGAGATTTTAGATAAAAGAAAAACATATTTCTGTGGACACACAGGTTTCCAACCTCAGGGCAGCTCACTTTCAGTACTTATATTATCAGGCAACATTGAAGGAGGAGGAAGAAAGAACCAGTTACATCAGAAACATTACCACATGGACTGGTATTCAAAGGAGACTGTAAGTTTTACAGCTCTGTCATGACTGTGAAAGATGGAAGGTGCTGGTCAACAACCTGTGCATCGGAGACTTGAGAGAGAAGTGATATGCTATGGAAGTGAGCCAGTCAAAGAGGAGACAATCACCTGGATGTAACATTATGGATATACCAGTGATTAGACAAGGTGAAGACATTTGTGAGGAAGGATAATTCACTTTTCTATATGTACCGTATGGAAAGTACAATATATTTTATTCTAGTATTTCCATGTCACCCCTATCTATTACAATGTCTTAACATACAGGCATTATTGACCCTGTATTAAAACCTTTTGCCACTTGCAAGCCAGAACCTGAAGCAGTTTACTGAGCCTTCTATCATTCCAAGAGGCTGCTAAGTATTTCTGGATAGAGATAAGTTGAATGAAGACACTGTTACCCTCAACTGTACAAGTTTATGTTGATATCAACTTGTTGGCTGATCTTGTAGAAGTACTTACTCAGTTCTGAAGTTACCACTTCATAAGACTCCATTACAAAAGGGTTCCAGGAATTAGGTGTAGTCAGCCAGCCAGCCTAATTACCAAGCAAGATGAAAGAATAAATACCATCTGAGACATTTAAATTCTCAAATGCCATTGCTTTACAGCTCTTTCCTCTTAGGAAAAAGTAATTAGAATATGAACATTTTAAAGATTCTTTATGTTTAAATGTAGGGAGAATTTACAGAAACAAATGTAGGCCAGGACTGGGAAATACTCAGAAGGGATTTTGTTTTCCCTTTTTCATCAAGACTGAGTTGTAGTCATAAGCAAAAACCACTAAGCAAGAAACCTGATGTCTGTGCATGAAAACTGGTGAGGGCTCCAGGATAGAAACTTGTAGTGAAAAATTGAGAAAGGTCACATAGCACTTCTCATGAACCAAAGTGAAGGAAACAGAAAAAAAAATCTGTCCTCTGTGCAAATGAAAAAAAATCTTTAAAAAAATCTATTCTAATATTATTATTATTCATTTATTTATTTGTATTACCTTAGTGCCTAGGACCCTTAGACATGGACCAGGACCCTGCTAGGTGCTGTACAAATAGAACAAAAAGACTCTGCCCCAAAGTGTTTATAATCCAAGTCAGGAAGTCCACTACCTCGCTACCTGCCTCCAGGAAGGTGTTTTGGACCCATGACTTTAGATCAGCGGTTCTCAGACTTTGTTGCACCGTGACCCCCTTCTGACAACAAAAATTACTACACAGCCCCTGAAGGGGGGACCAAAGCCTGAGTCTGCCCAAGCCCTGCCACCTCGGGCAGGAGGGCCAAAGCCCAAGCCCCAAAGCCCCAGGCCCCAGCAAGTCTAATGCCAGCCCTGGTGACCCCATTAAAATGGGGTCATGACCCACTTTGGGGTTCCAACCCACAGTCTGAGAACCGCTGCTATAGATGATTCACTGAGCTGCTTCTCACATTGTGGTGATGCATCCGTTGGGATTCAAGCAGTGACACTTCCTGCTAGGTGTACCCAGTTGAGGCGTGTTTTAGAGCTACAAGGAATATTATTGAGTAACTGCATTAAAGAAAACTATACACCTCTCTAGAGCCACGCTCCGTCCCAATGCCCTGCCCTTGCTCCCCCTCTCCCCAGAAGCTGGCGAGGGCTCAGCTCGGGCTGGTGGACTGGAGCTCGGGGTTGCTACATGCTGCTTGACCTCTCCCTCCTTGGCCCTTACCCAGCTTCTGTGACTTTGCTCTCTCCTGCTCCACACTTCCTCTTCCTGTCTGACCCCTGTTCCTGGGTGTTTCTTTGTTTAAACCCTGCCTGGTCACCTGGCCTCTTTTGTTCTACTCTTTGTAAGTTTCCACTGCTCCTACCTTCTGCCCTCCCTTCAGAGAAGTCAGTTACACTAGTTTTCTGGTGATGCAGCTGATCCATTATCCCAAATGTTTGCACCTAAAGGCAGGTCTACACTACGGCAGGGATCGACGCTCTGAGATCGATCCACTGGCGGTCGATTTAGCGGGTCTAGTGAAGACCCACCAAACGGGTCTCTCTTCCGACGAGAAGAGTAAGGTAAGTCAATGGGAGATTTTCTCCTGTCGACCCCCCGTGGTGTAGACCCCGCAGTAACTCGACCTAAGGTACGTCGACTCCAGCTACATTATTCACGTAGCTGGAGTTGCGTAGTGTAGGTCAACTTACTACGGTAGTGTAGACATAGCCTAAGTAGAGTCATTAAGTCCCAAGCGCCTTCTTATTGTATCTGTCTGGGGCATACCTGCAACAGGTCTGTCACAAACGGTAGACCCACATACACATAGGCAGAGATGATACAGCAGTTTTTCATAATACAACTTCACAATATCAATCAGAATTCATAAATTGTACAGACATAGCCCAGTTCATCAAAACACCATAACGGGGGATGTGAAGGGGGTGTGTGTTGTAGCAAACGCACAGAAAAAGAGAACTAAACTGTAAAGAGACCCAGGGAGAATAAAGCTGTCAGTCCTGTGGGCAATGTGGGGAGATTTGGCGATAATAAATAAAAAGCCCTCCACCCACGGAAAGGAAATAAACAACACAGCTACAAAATGTGGGATTTAACCAATAGCCACACCCATTACACTGAACTTTGTTTTCATTATCGTGTCTCATAATACTGTTTTAATCCTCCTGCCTCCCATAACCAACCATAGGGTAACCAGATGTCCCGTTTTTATAGGGACAGTCCCGGTTTTGGGGACTTTTTCTTATATAGGTGCCTATTACCCTCCACCCCCTGTCCCATTTTTTCATAGTTGCTATCTGGTCACCCTAAGCAACCATAATAGTGGTGTCCGTGCAGCTGTGAGATCAGGCCTGGAACATTGCAATGGGAGGTATCTCAAGAGAATCCCTATGAAAACATTCAGAAGACAATTTTGAGAAGCAATGATTTTTGGTGACTTGAGCAGACTGGTTTGTTTGAAAACCAAAGGTGGTAGGACTCTAGAACATTTCAATTCCTCATACCTGACCACAAATACTGCCTTTTGACTAGAATCTGGCAGCAAAAAAATTGTGGATGAAAATCTGCAGTTGACTTTTGACTGTGCACAGGCAGGACACTATCTGATTGCTCGTGATCATGTCTTGTTGGTCCCATCAAGAATAAAAGTCTGCTACCAAGTAGCTGCTCAGGTAGTAGGAGTTTGAGCTGGAAGTCCTTGATTTGGTCCCCGATGGCTTCCTGATGTGTGCATTCTTAACACGGAAGAGTCAGATTCTAATGGTTTGCATGGTCGGAATGTGAAACAATTGATTCTTCACTGGAGTAGAGGATCAAGGGGAAACCTGTGCTGTCTCCCAGCGAGGACATTGATAAAGTGGAGACATTTTAATTTCCAGGGCATTGAAGTCATTGCCATGAGCCAGCTGATACTACATGCCACCCAACACTGTTAATCAGATGTGAACAACTGCAATTATTCATCTTATTTGGGAAAAAACAAACCCTATCTCTAGCTGACCTCTGTGTCCCTTTTGGATTTCCTTCATTGTGCATGGCTTTACAATGTGACCCTGGTTTGCCACCACTATCCACACAGACAAATGCAACTATCTAGGGCTCCTTCAACCAGCAAACTCACTGCTAAGAGACATAGATCTTCTACTTTTTTTCTTGCCCTGGGACTAAGCATAATGCTGCTGCAGTCCGTTCAGCCCTGAAGATCAGAGGCCAGGATTTTTAACCAAAATGAAGTCTTCCGAGTGAGAGTGGAGAATATTAACTACTTAGGCAGGCAGCTGCTAAAGCTGTTACTAAAATAAATATTATTTACTTTCCAGCATGTTGAGTAAAAATTTTCAAACTTCAGCTGAGATCTGCCGCCCTGATGCAAAGTCCAAGTGCAGAAATGCTGGTGTGCAAGACAGGGAAACTGAACATTTGATACTGAAGACAGTTATGTTGTCTACAGAGGTGCAGAAACACTATTTAAAAAAAAAAAGATCAGCCGTTATCACGGTGCATGCAAGTGGAAAACCCAAAATGCTTGATCTGGGAACTGAAAACCACAGATGACGAACCTGCTGATTTTCTGATGTTTCATCATCTCAGTTAAGGTATCAAGGGGAAATACTCCAGATGTAATGTACAGCTGTAGTCATGTCACACATAAGAAGAACAAAAAGAACAAGTGGCAGAATACAACATTGACATGTAGAGAAGGATAATAGGACTATAACATCACCATCCTGTATCTTGGGCCAAAGTCATCAGCATGTAATGGCTCATTGACACCAGCTCTGCTAGCATAAAAGTTCTGAAAAAGCACCATAACAGACCCACAGGGGAATTCTCAGGATGTAGAAGAGCCCCTAATAGGTGTAGGTGGCATAGCCAGCTCAGCACCAGTACCTGCAGGAGCCTCCAACACAGTGGTGTGTTGCAGGTGGGAAAAGGCAGGGCTGGTACATTTTTATGCCCTTGGCTTTTGCAACAGCACATAGGGACCATCACACCCAGGGCACTAGCTGGCCAATCTTCAGGTTGTTTAACATGCACTAAAGGCTGATGAACCCCAGCGTAGGGGAGAGGCAAAGGCAACACAGGTGCAGGGCTTGTCTATCTGTCTATGATATTGGTAAAGTATCCATCACCACAGGCTGGTACTTAGTCACCAGAAACAAAATTATGGTAATCAGTGAACCATTCTTTCTAGTCCTCAATTCAACACCTACTATTTATAGTTTGATTCTTGTCTAGCCCACTCCTGTAAACTTTTTTCCTCTCCTTCTCCTGCCTCTCCTCCTTTCAGTTTCTGATAGTAAGGCTTGAATGCAAATAATGGTGTTGCAAGGTGCTTAGAAAATGGCCAGGATTGAGTTCATCATCCTGATCTCCTCTGGCAAGAGTCCACACAGTCCCTCAACACCCTGCCTCCAAAGAAAAGAGAGGAAGATAAAGGGGATGGGGTGAGTTTAGGAAGGAATTAAGAAGGTAAAGAGGATATGAATTATTATAATAGGTTGTAGATATGGAGAAGTTACTTACCATGTACATTAACTTGAGTTCTTCTTGATGTGTTGTGCCAATGGGTGTTCCGCTCTATATGTATATGCACTTCAATCAGAGAATTTTTTGCCAGCAGTATCCATTTGGTCCATGCATACACCCTAGCTATCCTCGTGCCCCATGCCAAGGGTATACAGGGCAGTGCAGGACCAACCACAGCTCCTTCTCCACTGTGGAACCCAACCTAAGCTAGGGGCTCCTAAGTAGAGGGGAAGAAGGGTGGGTTGTGGAGCAAACATAGGGACAATACATCTTGAAGAACTAAAGTTACTATACAAGGTACATAACCTCTCTTTCTTCAAGTGACTGGTCCTGTGCATGCTCCACCTCAGGTGCCTCCCAAGCAGTGATTCCGCTATGGAAGTGGGTATTTTGGAGTTGTCATGACCAGCCCCTCCCTGGGCATGCACTTTGCTCAACACCAGTGTCTCTGGGTTTGCCACTACAGCACTTCTTCCCCTCTTAGCTTCCTCTCAAGACATTTGCCTGTAAATATTGAACGGTCTTGGCTGCCTTTCCTAACATGATTTTGAGGGCCCTGCCAATTGACTATGACTCCAACTTCTGGGTTTGAAAAACCACCAAACTTTTATTTAACTATATTAAACATAACAATTGCGTTCAGTAACCCTTCCACTTCTTATTCCACTAGGGAAAGCCTAATCTGATAAGAGTCTGGCCATGCTTTCCTCCCCAACCCCCTCTGTGATCCTGCTTCCTCTGTCTTCAAGAGAGAGTACCTCAGAGCAGATATAGGGATACCCTTCATTCTCGGTGCAAATAATATAAAAAGTCTTCGTGAGGCTCTGAAGGGCTTCATTCTTGGAGGTAAAAGCCAATGCCCTCTAAATGTCTAATGGATGTAACATTAAAAAGATAAGAATGGCCATACTGGGTCAGACCAATGGTCCACCTAGACTTCTGACTTCCTGTCTTCTGACAGTGACCAGTGCCAGATGTTTCAGAGGGAATGAACAGAACAGGGCAACTGTCAAGTGATCCATCCTCTGTCATCCAGTCCCAGAGGTTTAAGGACACCCTAGAACATGGGGTTGTGTTCTTCACCATCTTGGCTAATAGCCATTGATGGACCTATCATCCATGAACTTATCTAATTCTTTTTTTTAACCCAGTTATACATTTGTCCTTCACAATATCCCCTGGCAATGAGTTCCACAGGTTGACTGTGTATTGACACCCGTCAGGAACGGTCTAGATAATACTTAGTCCTGTCATGAGTGCAGGGGACTGGACTAGATGACCTCTTGAGGTCCTTTCCAGTCCTACAATTATACGATTCTGTGATGTACTTCCTTATGTTTGTTTTAAACCTGCTGCCTATTAATTTCAACAAGTGACCCCTAGTTCTTGTGTTATGTGAAGTAGGAAATAACACATCCCTATTAACTTTCTCCACCCATTTCATAACTTTATAGACCTCGGTCATATCCCCCCTTAGTTGTCTCTTCCGCAAGCTGAACAGTCCCAATCTTTTTAATCTCTCCTCAGATGGAAGCTGTTCCATCCCCCTCACCATTTTTGTTGCCCTTCTCTGTATCTTTTCCAATTCTAATATATCTATATATAAACTAGCATGATATGTACACAAACCCTCCTGATTTGCACAAGGCATTAGAACACTGGTAATTGGATATTAGATACTACTTTAGGTGTAAATTGAGCATGAGTACAAAGAAACTTTGTCATGGTGTAGGAGGGTCTGTCATAAGAGGCCCTAACTCTCCCACCCTCTAACTGACATTATGGTGACAAGGAATGATGTTTACATGGATAAATGTTACAAAGGACCAGAGCTGTAACTAGGCATTTTATTACCCGGAGCGAGCAAGCATATTTGCGCCCCCTCTTGGGTTTTCTTAGATGATATGAGATAGGATATTATAGAGTAATGATAATGAGTTTATTTTTGCAAACAGGTACAGTACATAAAAAATAAAAGCTACTGTATGATTCTTTTAGGTGCCACATTAATTCTTACACAATCCTTTAACATTCCTATAGTATCCTCCTATATCACCGTTAAGTAAACTCGTTGATTGGTACTGAAAAAAACATGGACTGAAAATAATCATAACATAAACATGGATACTGCTATGACTCAATAGCACTAAGCATATTCAGAAAGACATAACATTGCATTTTTGTTTATACATTTAACTAAAAGAAAATGTGTTAATAATGAGTCAATCTGCCCAGCAATGGTATAGGGACACATACAATGATAGAAACCCTGTATGAGTAACACATGCAAACAAATAGGGTGAACACACTCAGTAGATTATAAGCTTTGTAATGATACCTTACAAGAGACCTTTTGCATAAAGCATATTCCAATTACATCACATTCACATTCATAAGCATATTTTCATAAAGCATATGGAGTGCAACGTCACACAGGGATCTTAACCTTTCCAGTTTTCCTGCAGTGATCCATTTGTTCTTGTATTCCTCTTCCAGTTCACACTCTGCTGCAAGATATTTGATTGTGGGATTGGTAGAATCTGCAATTTTTTGCAGATGAAAGACTTGAAGGGAGGGAGCCAATGTAATCAATCCTAGACCACACCATCTCTGTCTTGGAAATACAGAGTTTATTGCACATTTTAATAGTAAGGTGAAGCCATACTCTAATTGCTTCTCTGATTACATTATCTATGGCTATAAACATTCATTTGGGAGAGTTTGTGAGACTAGCTAAATAGATTAATCTGGGAGTGATACATATTACGAGGGTTTGGACCTTCTGGGTTGATTTGAGAGGTGTTTTGTTTATCCTTTAAATTTATTATCATCTTTTGTCAGATTTTGTAAGACCTACCAAGTGGTTCACCTTTTCTCCGAGATATTTCTGGGTCTCTCCAGATAGAATCCTGTCCACATTATCCTTCACAATCTTCCATGGCGCATGATTGTTGATCATGTCTGAGTTGTGAGCAGGTGTCGGGAGGAATCCATGGTATTTCCATGATCGAACTCTGAGGCCAGAGAGGTCATAGAAGGCTTCCTGAATCTGGATATTCTTAGTCATGCCTTCCCAAGATTTACTTAGAAGCACAAAACTGTCTGCAGAAGCTAATGATTTTTCCAAAGTCCATTTTCTTTAATGCAGCAAGTAATGGATCCAGGGCCCAGTTAAGCAATGGGAGGATATTTGACATTAATGCAGGCTGTTGTTTCCTGACCTCCATCTGTGTGGTTATGTTCACGTAGGAGTCCTTTATGATATGCATCATATGGTGGTCTAGAGTTCTGTCGCAAAGCGCCTTGGGGGTATATCCAGAGCACACAGAGCCATACACTCTCGCTGTTGATGAAGACAGCTGTGGTCTTGGCGTTCTTGATTAGCAGCTGCAAGAGCTTTAAGTTCTCTTAGCAGCCTTGTGCTGCTGCTGAGAGGGCAGGCAGTAACAACTTCTATGGTCAGTGTACAGGAGTACAGTCTCAGCCATGGTGACAGGAGGCCAGTTTCCCAGGCCTTTTAGGTCTTATGGGTTCATCATCTTGGATGAACTCCACATACCAGCACCCTTATGATGGGACTGTAGTTGCCCCACACTACTCTGGGGAGCGCTGCAGGTAAAGAACAGAGCTTCCCAAAAGCAGTCCCATCTGCTCCTACTGGCTCCACAGATTAGTGAACCTCATGGTCAACAGTGTCAAGGGCTGCTGATAGAGCTAATAGTATCAGCCTGTAATTAATGGTGACGTACTCCTTTGAACATGCACATTGATAGGGAGGTCCTAATTAGTATTTGCAAGGCCGTGTACTCACCATCCATAGCGTCCCCTTGTGTCAGGGTGCAATGCTGCAAGAGGCCCCCTCCCCAGGCACCCTGGCACTTCTCTTGGGGCTCTCACTGTCAACGCTAAGCCTGCCTTCACAGCTTGCCCCCACAGAGGCCTATTCTACTTCTCATGGACTCTCCCCAACCAGCAGCAGCTGC
The DNA here is from genome assembly GCF_015237465.2 of Chelonia mydas. Classification (NCBI taxonomy): domain Eukaryota; kingdom Metazoa; phylum Chordata; order Testudines; family Cheloniidae; genus Chelonia; species Chelonia mydas. The sequence continues at coordinate 337,868,923 of NC_057849.1, forward strand.
TGGGCCTCGTGGACCAATTAGGCCCTAATTCTTCTGAAGGGCCATTGTCCCCATGCAAGTATTATCTGTTCATTGCTACTCAAGGAACAAATGGATACAAACTTATCTTTCAGTATATTTTTCTCTTTAAAAGAGCCAGCAACGGTACTTGTTTTTGCTGCAGGAAGCTCTCTCTCTGTAAGGGGGAGTGAAGAAAGTCCCTTTTTAAAATAACAAGAAATTCATTAGCACTTCTTGTTCTTTTTTTGAAGTCACCCTTATAGATATTTTGATAACACATCCTTCTACACACACGTGGTCTGGTCTGCTGATGTGGTAGATGGAGGTAATGCTGTTCAGAGTGCCAGGGCTGTTACCTATAGGAGGCTACTCTTCTTTCTGAGACCCTCCTAGTTTTTTCAGGATTAGAACATTTCCTTTGTTTTTGCCATTCCATCTCTTCTTCCCATCTTGTTTAAGTCTGTTTGCCTAAAAACATGACTAGTCATTAACAACCATTACTGTAGAGCTAAAATCCAGCAACAAATTGATCATTTCTTTCCCCCGAAAAAAGATCTTTCTATATCCGCAAGAAACACTGCCCAGCTAAAATCAGCAATGGGGTTTTAACAAGTATCTTCCGTTTGCAAACTAAATTCTGAGACTGTTGCAGACGAATAACCATTTAACTCTCAGATTTCCACATCCTATAGTTCTGCTTTGATTTGTAGCTGCCCCAAGGTGCTGTGCAGGGCTGAGGCCTCCTCTGGTGTCAAGGCTGTAGACCTGCTTCTGGGCATTGACATTTCAGAAAGGTTATCACACCAGCACCACTTTTCCCCCAAGGCCTGGGCAATAGTTATTTTCACATGACATGCTGATGCTGGATTGACAATGCAGTTTCAGATTTCTGTTTTCTGAGGGTGGTTCTTTTGATCACTAAAATTGGTCCTTAAACTCATTTTGCATCATTAACTGACACTTCCCATTCATCCAAGAATCCTAGAGAAGTAAACTTGGTGATACGGGGCCAGATTCTCTGCTACCTTTAGTCCCTGCTGAGCACAATGATGGTGGGGAGGGCAGAGGGGATCAGTCAGGGCTTCCTGATTCTCAGCCCTAGCCTCACCCCGCATCAGGTGGCAACATTTCCTCGGGGAGAGACCATCTGCCAAGGATAGCTGGATCATAGTGCACTTGTCACCTCTTCCCCCCAACACTCACTCACTGTATTCCAGGGACTGATGGGAGGGAGGTTTAGGAGCCAGCTATGCCAACTCTACACTCACCAGAGACTCCCCACACCAACGGTAACCCCAGCATGGGACTCACAGGCTCTCTCCTCACTCCGTACCGCCTGAATGGTGCAAGGGGAGCAGAGTAGGTCAGAGAATCTGGCCCTATCTCTTCACAAAAGGAAGATACACCTTTCCCTCCTTATTGCCCCTGTGAATCTCTTTTAGTCCAAGCAAGGACTGCCCATTTCTGTCACCACAGGTATCATGGGGTCCCACTTCTCTACTGGTTCAGTGATGCACTGGAGAACTCCAGTCTTCTATCTTCACTTTAGGAAGCAATGGGATCAGCACCCTCTAAGCACATAGGGTTTGTGTGTTTTACAATGGGAGTCACATTGGTTCTCATTTAAGCAGTCCATTTTTGCTAAGAATCATTCCAACAGCCTCTGTGCATTTTATGAGGCCCACTTCAGTGGCTGTAGTGCAGGTGAGTTGGCTAGTGACAGTGGTCTCATTAATCAAAACCAGTATCAAATGCACATTACTTGCCTTTGTAGCTAGTATGGGCTTTGAATTGCCCCATGCTACTTACCTCACCCTGGGCTATTGAGCACTATCCTTGCCCCCAATTTAGAACAAGAGCTCAGTTCCTTAAGAGGTTTCAGAGTAGCAGTCGTGTTAGTCTGTATTCGCAAAAAGAAAAGGAGTACTTGTGGCACCTTAGAGACTAACAAATTTATTTGTGCATAAGCTTTCGTGAGCTACAGCTCACTTCATCGGATGCATTATGCATCCGATGCAGTGAGCTATAGCTCATGAAAGCTTATGCTCCAATAAATTTGTTGGTTCCTTAAGAGCGTCTTTACAAATCAGTCATCTCTGCCCTTGGATCCATTTTAAGTGTAACAATAGAATTGCAAACACAGTAGTTAAAGCCTGTTCCTGAATCCTGTCTTGGTATACAGGCCTCAGGGAATAGGCATCACACACCCTTACTTGCACAATCCCTCCGATCCCTTACTGTGACTGACCTTCCCCCAAGGCCTTTTTTCTTACACTTGCTGTATATACTTCCCCCAGCTGCACAGACTGCATCTGTCATGTGGTCTCCATTGCTGCACTTCCCACACTTCCGCCCAGGCAACAAAGCACTCACCTTTTCTCCAGGGTGATTTTTCTTTACTGCGTCTTGCACCATCCTTCCTATTGCTAAGAGAACAGGAGGACTTGTGGCATCTTAGAGACTAACAAATTTATTTGAGCATAAGCTTTCATGAGCTACAGCTCACTTCATCGGACGCTTATCATGAAAGCTTATGCTCAAATAAATCTGTTAGTCTCTAAGGTGCCACAAGACCTCCTTTTCTTTTTGCGAATACAGACTAACACGGCGGCTACTCTGAAATCTGCTTCCTATTGCTGTCATTCTTTCTTAGGGAGGTTCTCCTCCCTTTTGAAGGCTAGAGCTCCCCCTTCTGGCCCTTTCTCAGACTGCTTGTGACTTGGGAGTGAGACGCCTCAGTGTGACGGTGTTCACGAAAACAGTACAACAGGCTTAGTTCCCTTCAGCTTGAGCCCTGATTCCAGTGTCAGCACACGGTAACTGGGGGAGCGAGAATTCACTGGTGCAGGGCACTGACCTAAGAGAAAGGGAAGACTGTGGGTTTGGGAGGATCCACTCCCCAAGGAGGGAACTTTCAGTGCTACCTCTGGCCACAGAATCCTGGGGATCCATCCCACATATTTCTAGTCCTTTGTTTCTATACATTCCCCTGTTCATACGGTGGCAGGAGGGCTGGTTCAAGTTGTTACACAGGCCAGAGTGCCAACAGATGGCTACAGGAGTCTTGGTGGGTGCTGGGGTGGAGGCTCAGTTTCTGTGAGTGCCGGTATGCAGTAGGAGTGGGGTTCTCCCTATAGGCAGCTTGTTCAGAACAGTTTTACATTGAGAGGGAGGCACGGTGGAGCCATTTATTTTGTGCTGATGGATGCCATTGACCCAAATGAAAATGTCTGTCATTTGTCTCTTCTGCAGTCAGTTTGTCCGACTGGGTCACAGGTTACATATCCTACCCGAGTCTCTTGGCCATAAAATTGAGCAATAGGCTGCAGCCCTGGACTGCCCTCTCACACTTGAATGCCAGGCAGCGGTCCATTTACAGATGGTAATATTCAGCAGGCTCCTGTCTAACTAAGCCTCAAGAGCTGGCTTCTGTTCCCCATCTGAAGAAAGACGCCTATGTTGGAGCTTACAGAAATGACACTCAAACCAACAGCAGCTTGTGATGAAATGGACACATGCCAGCCAGAGGCACATAAATCCGGAGTATTCAAAGGCCCACGCTGGCTCCAGGATAGCCCCGCGTGATGAGGTTTTTTGTTGTTACCTAAGCCTGGGTGTTTCCATTTATTGATGGAGGACTGCAGGAACTGCTCTTTGCTCTAAGCAGTGACGCTGCTGATCGCAGATTTGGCCTCATGCAGTAGTTAACAAGAGACCAGCTCAAGTACGTGTGATTATGCCACCCTCTAGTGGCAGCTCTACTCCATATCATCCCTAAGCATTTTTACGGCGAAGGGGAACAACTTTTGGTTCAACCTACAGAAACCTGTGTTTGCAGAAGAAATGGGTGCTTATTTTACAACAACCGTGGTTCTCTGAGATGTGTTGTCCATACATTCCATGCTTGGAGCATGCACTTGAGCTTGGAATCTTTTGTCCAGCAGTGTTGGCAGGGGCTGCACTTACACCAAGTGCCCTCATGCCCTGTGTTGTCAGGTGTTGGCTGTGTGCGTATTCTCTTGATGTGCTGCACCATCTCTGGCCAGGTATCCAGTACAGCAGACTCTGCTCGAACTGCCCAAGAAGATCACAGACTCGGTTCAGTAGCGAAGGTTGTCGGACACGTTTATCGTCAATGAAGCATGGTCCTAGTGCCCCGGCTCAATGGTTACTGGTACACTAACATGTATGTTGGTTACAGTGGACCAGTTCAGTGAACAGCGGTACTTTCTGTTCCCTCCTTGGACAGACAAAGACACCCCCTCTGTGACCCCTCTTTTATACACTGATACAAACAAGTTACATATTGCCCCTCTGACCTGGTTAGTTACCACCCTTTACCTTGTACTGGTGGTTCAATCAAAACGTCTCTATCCATCACCCTGTCATCCTAACCTTATCTTTAAGAGAGCTCAGTGTGTCCTTGTATCATCTTCGGCGAGAGTGTTTACACCATAACTTCGTATTGGGGTCTTCTAGTACTACCCTTCTGGAATGTGCTTACTTGAATACTTAGTGCCTAGGAGAGCTTGTGTTTTTGCAGTGCCAGCCCTGTTTTTGCCAAGTTCCTGTATCAGATAGTGAACCTGCAAACAGGCATCTGCTTTGTAACAGGGCCTGACTTTTGCTTATAGCTTGACTCTTGCTAACTTTGCTTTATATCAGCAGGGCCTCACTTTACATCAGAACACCTTCACGAGTGAAAACTTCATTGGGGCCTTAGGCCTTACACCAGACCCGAGGTGTTGCAGGCCTCATTCTGCTCAGGGCTCTGGGGATCAGCCCCATTTAAAGCTCTCTGGGAAAGCCCCAAGAGGGGCCCCTGTCTCAGTCCCTTCCCACCCAGGCTCCACCTTCTCATGGCTGGTCGCCAGCCCTTCCCCAGATGGAAGAGAAATGGGACTAGATGGGACTCACTCCTTGTGCCAGGGGTTGAGAGGCCCCAGTGAGGGATTGGTGCCCATTGTACTAGGTGTTATACACAGTAAAAAGTAGGTCCAGGCCTCCTAGCATTTACAATACTGACAAAACCCAAACTCAGTAATCCTGTTCCTGTCTGGGCCACTCAGGTATAAAGCGCAACACCCTTATTGTGCCTTAAATCAAGGCAGCACCAAGTTCTCTTTCCTTCCAGGGCTGTGGTGGAAATGAAATTAATTTACGGCACTTTTTGTAAGAGTAGCCATTCGCACCTGTAGCCTGGGCCAGTCCCGCTTTCCTCACACTGTGCTGTCTGCCCAGTTCCAACCTTGCAGCTCAGAGGTGGTTGCGTTTCAGAGGTACTTCATGTACATAGCTTGTAAAGGAATTTGGGACCCCTCCAGAGGAGAGGTGCTCTGTGCATATTTTGGGGGAGCTAGAGGGCTTTACACTTACACTGGGGTCTTTTTCTCCCTCCTTCAGGCATGCTGCTTTCTGGCAGTGAGGCACAGTTGCCAACTTTCACATGGTAAATAAACACCGCGACTTTCACAATGAGCCAAAAATCAAGCTAATCCCATTTTAAAACAAGGCCAAAACAAGACAATCCCTAAGAACCCCAACACTCTATGTGACTAGATCCCCCGGCCTGCAGTCTGGGACTGTGGTGGGTGCACTGTGCACCCCGACTCGCTCCCCCTCTTGCCCCTGATTGCCCCCCCCTTGCCCCTACTTGCCGGGAGCTGATAAAAAAAAAAGAAGCAACAAGCTACAAGCCAAAAATTAGCCAACAAGCAACTCACAGGCCAACTAAGCCAAAAACAAGCCCAATTTCTGCATTTTTTTCACAGATTTGACATGTCTGAATGAGAGCAGAAAGGCAATGCAGCTGATCTTTCCCCAGCTGTTCTTTACCTACTGATGCAAGTCCATTATGTCACTGGACTGGGCCTGCCAGAAAACTTCAAGGAGTGATTGTATTCCGGAAGCTGAGCCAACCTTCAGTCCTGTGAGGTGATTACCGAAGAGACAAGATGTTAGATGACCAATCATGTTCTATTTCTGCTAAGCATGTGGCGCATACAGGGTTTCTATCATTGTATGTGTCCCTAGACCATTGCTGGGCAGTGCCCAGTCATGGAATGCTTCTGCTGCAGTATAAAGCATGTAACAACTGCCTTTTTTGTTTCGTTGCCTCACTGACTCCTCATCCACTCTCAAATAAAACTATTATAGTATGTTGACATAATGCACAGCCTCTCCAAGGGGAGTTTCCAAAATCAATGGAGTTGGCTGCCTAACTCCCTGAGGTGTTTTTGAAAATCTCACCATATTTAACTTGTGTCATATCACACAGAGGAAATCTAAATGAAATATCCCAGTCCCCATGGGAAGAAACACGTCTGTGCAGTGCCTGATGGTGGTGAGGCTGGGAAGGATGCACATTGTATAATTGTCATGGTGATTCTGTAGGGGGCCACAAAGATACTGTGAGTGACTCTGTTGTCAGTAAGCAGTGCAGGTGGGAACCGGCTCTGAAGACTCTACCCAAAAACACTGGAAGGCTGGACAGAGACAACTGCTGCAAACTGCCCTCTGATTCCAAGAGCCTCCCTCACAGGCCTTCTCTGGCCACAAACTATTGGGGCCAGTGGGTGGGAAGCAGCAGAACTCCATTGACTCCAGTGCGGGGTTACCGATTTACACAGCTGAGCATCTACACCTTAGGGTTTGCCCGGCACTTGGGGCAATATGATTTCAGTTGGATTTTTTTTCCTCAGACTATGCCCTAGTGTTTTGGCGTCAGTTTATTTTTCCCTTGATATTCAGGGTGTCCATGTTGAGGTTTCAGAGCCTTGCTGAAATGCCCTGTATTCCTGAAGTATTGAAACATCCATGGGGACGCGCAACAGAAAATTACCACAGTTGTATTCTCGGTACAGGTAAGGAGTCACTGTGGGAAATGGCTCTCCTGGCTATCACAGCATTGCAGTCACTTTGGATACATTATACAGCAGCTCTAGCACTGGCAGTTCTCAGGTCAGTGGTGGGGGCTGATGCAGATCAGCTGGTTCCTCAAATGCTGTTGCTTCTGCCAACACAGCAGTCTAGTTTTACACGACCCGTAGGATTGGATCTTCCACCACTTCCCTTAAGAGTCTATTTCAGTCTAATAGATCTCCCTGTTAGAAAGTTTTCCTTGCAGCACTGAGGATTTTTAATCAGCTATTTCTTTTGGGCGAGGCTAAACCCCATGTCCATGAGATCAGCCACTCTCAATGGATTTTATACAACAGACTGGAGAGTTGTGCAGGTCATGAATACTCTGCAAAAAGTTCTGTCATATGCTTATGCAAACAAGGAAGTTATGATATGAAGAGCTCTGGTATGAAACTGCAGAAAAACCTGAGAGTCTCTGGATTAAGTTTAGAAGTGTGAGCAACAAGGATGATGTCATGGTGGGAGTCTGCTATAGACCACCAGACCAGGGGGATGAGGTGGACGTGGCTTTCTTCCGGCAACTCACGGAAGTTACTAGATTGCAGGCCCTGGTTCTCATGGGAGACTTCAATCACCCTAATATCTGCTGGGAGAGCAATACAGCGGTGCACAGACAATCCAGGAAGGTTTTGGAAAGTGTAGGGGACAATTTCCTGGTGCAAGTGCTGGAGGAACCAACTAGGGGCAGAGCTCTTCTTGACCTGCTGCTCACAAACCGGGAAGAATTAGTAGGGGAAGCAAAAGTAGATGGGAACCTGGGAGGCAATAATCATGAGATGGTCAAGTTCAGGATCCTGACACAAGGAAGAAAGGAGAGCAGCAGAATATGGACCCTGGACTTCAGAAAAGCAGACTTTGACTCCCTCAGGGAACTGATGGGCAGGATCCCCTGGGAGAATAACATGAGGGGGAAAGGAGTCCAGGAGAGCTGGCTGTATTTTAAAGAATCCTTATTGAGGTTACAGGAACAAACCATCCCGATGTGTCAAAAGAATAGTAAATATGGCAGGCCACCAGCTTGGCTTAACAGTGAAATCCTTGCTGATCTTAAACACAAAAAAGCAGCTTACAAGAAGTGGAAGATTGGACAAATGACCAGGGAGGAGTATAAAAATATTGCTTGGGCATGCAGGAGTGAAATCAGGAAGGCCAAATCACACTTGGAGTTGCAGCTAGCAAGAGATGTTAAGAGTAACAAGAAGGGTTTCTTCAGGTATGTTAGCAACAAGAAGAAAGTCAAGGAAAGTGTGGGCCCCTTACTGAATGAGGGAGGCAACCTAGTGACAGAGGATGTGGAAAAAGCTAATGTACTCAATGCTTTTTTGCCTCTGTCTTCACAAATAAGGTCAGCTCCCAAACTACTGCATTAGGCAGCACAGCATGGGGAGTAGGTGACCAGCGCTCTATGGAGAAAGAAGTGGTTCGGGACTATTTAGAAAAGCTGGACGAGCACAAGTCCATGGGGCTGGATGCGCTGCATCCAAGAGTGCTAAAGGAGTTGGCGGAAGTGATTGCAGAGCCATTGGCCATTATCTTTGAAAACTCATGGTGATTGGGAGAGGTCCCGGATGAATGGAAAAAGGCTAATGTAGTGCCCATCTTTAAAAAAGGGAAGAAGGAGGATCCGGGGAACTACAGGCCAGTCAGCCTCACCTCAGTCCCTGGAAAAATCCTGGAGCAGGTCCTCAAGGAATCAATTCTAAAGCACTTAGAGGAGAGGAAAGTGATCAGGAACAGTCAGCATGGATTCACCAAGGGCAAGTCATGCCTGACAAATCTAATTGCCTTCTATGATGAGATAACTGGCTCTGTGGATGAGGGGAAAGCACTGGATGTGCTATTCCTTGACTTTAGCAAAGCTTTTGACACGGTCTCCCACAGTATTCTTGCCAGCAAGTTAAAGAAGTATGGGCTGGATGAATGGACTATAAGGTGGATAGAAAGCTGGCTAGATCATCAGGCTCAACAGGTAGTGAATCTCCTTCCTTTGAGGTTTTTAAGGTCAGGCTTGACAAAGCCCTGGCTGGGATGATTTAGTTGGGCATTGGTCTTGCTTTGAGCAGGGGGTTGGACTAGATGACCTCCTGAGGTCCCTTCCAACCCTAATATTCTATGATTCTATGGTCTCTGGGTATCAACTTATTTATGAGCTATCATCGGTTATCTGACCACAGATCATGCAAGCAAGATGTGTGTGTACATCACTCCCAAGTCTTTTTTAAAGTCACTGCTTCCCAGATAAAGTTCCTATCCTGTAAGAATGCCCTACATTCTTTGTTCCTACCTTACATACTTGGCCATATAGAAACACATATTGTTTGATTGCACTCAGCTTACCAGCTGACCCAGATTGTTCTGTATCAGAGCGGTGACAGTGACCTGTCCTCTTCCTTATTGTGCACTCCCCCAAACTTTGTGTCATTTGCAAACTTTATCAGTAATGATCTTACATTTTCTTCCTGATCAATGATAAAAAAGAATGGTTATTTACCTTACTGTAACTATGATACTTTTAAATAATTTGTTCATGTAGATTTCACTCATGGCGCACTTATGCCCTGCACACAGGCGTTTGGAAAGCTTTTCTCTACCAGTGTCCACTAGGGGCTTCTCATGCACCCTGCACGCTCTTTAACTCCCACTCCTGAGAGCACAGAGGGTGGGACAATCCTAACTGCCAGCCAGTTACTTCTCCACCCAGAGCCTCAATGATAAGGCTCCAAACTGCAGGAACGGAGGGTGGGTCACAGGATCCATGTGCACAGGACTTCTTGCAGCATAACTGTCACTAAAGGAAAATAACCGTTCTTTCTTCTTCAAGCTCCTCTGCATGTGGATCCCATTCATGGCAGTTTGATTCTTTGGAAACGGGGATTAGGAGTTTGTCTGAACAAAGATCTTCCAATTTGCGCGTCCACCCTTGATAAAGCCTCCAACTAGCACTGCTCAGTAGACATATGAACTGATGACCAAATAGCTGCCCTACCTATCTCTCTCAATGGAATTCTGCAGAAGCCTGCTGTTGAAGTGACAAGAGCTCGGGTAGAATAAGATGAAATGTTTGAGGCTGGGTCCAATTTATTGGCCTCATAAGCCATTCTAACGCAGCTCACAATCCATTTAGATAGTCTGAGTTGAAGGAGGTCTGTCCTGAGCTCTGTCACCATATGCTACAGATAACTTAAAGATCTTCCTGAATGGTCTCATTCTATTCAAGTAGCATAAGAGGTTCTTCTGAAATCCAAAATATGGAAATTTTGATTCCACAGGAGAAGTAAAGGGCCAAGGAAAGAAAACTGGTAAGTGGATATATTAGTTAATATGGAAGTCTGACACCAGCTTCGGTATGAATTTAGGATGAGATGTTAATGTGACTCTATTGCTATCAAAAACAGCATATGGAAGGTTTACACACGAGACCTTGGATTTCACTGACTCTGCGGGCAGAAGTGATAGCTACTAGAAATGCAGTCTTCATTGATAAGTGATGAATAGAACAAGATGATAATGGTTCAAAGGGAGGTACCATTAGAGCTGAAAGCACTACATTCACGAAGGAGCTATTTTTCTGATCGGGGAAATATGAGGTTTAAATCTTTCAGGAATCTCATAGCTGTTTGATGGGAAAAAACTAAATAACCTGCAATCAGCGAGTGGCAAGTTGAAATTGCAGCTAGATGTACTTTAATGAAATTTAAAGATAAACTTGACTGTTTTAAATATATAAGATAATCCAGAATGAGTGGAATAGAAGAGCAAGTAGAAACACATCATCTTGTCTTCACCCAAGTTGAAAATCTCTTTGATTTTGTCATTTTTTTTTTAGTAGAAGGCTTCCTACTCTGTAACAATACTTTTGCACTTCCGATGAACGTTCCTTGTTCATTGACATTAACCAAAAATCTTCTGTGTTGTCAAGCAGAGAGATGCTGGGTCTGGATGAAACACTGGACTACAGTTTGGGGATATGAAGAAGAAGATTTATTAATTTGTCCCTTGAAAAATTCAGTAGATCCCTGTGACGGGGTGGACTGGGTTCAGAGGTCTGGTAGGGAGAAGACCCTGCCAAAGCAGGGCAAAAGACGATGGAAGAACAACTGCCCCGATCCTGTCTGAAGGGGGAGGTGTGTGACTAAAAGGAGCAAAAGACTAAAAGGAGCAAAAGAGAAGTCCTCCAAGCAGCCTAGAGTGGTTGCGGGGAAGCAACCAATGAGTGAGGCTGCAGGAAGCAGCCAATCAGAGCCCAGCAGAGCCACAAAAAAGCAGGAGCTGGAAGGAAGAGGACTGGGTTACTGGCTGGCTGAAAGAGCAGCAGGACCACAGACAGCTAGTATGGACAGGGACTGGGGGAGCTAAGAAAGAGCTCCCGGCTAGCTGCTGTGACTGAGCCTTAGACAGTCTGCTGGTAGGGACTTCGGGAGAAATGAAGATGCTCCTGGCTGGCTGCTGAGATAGAGTAAGGACTGAGGGGAGGGAAGTAAGGGGAAGGCTACAGGAAGGTAGTATCTCCAAGGAGGAAACCCTGGGAGTAAGGCCCCATACCAGGGCCAGGACTACTTAAAGACTGCGCCCTGGGAGGGCTAGAGAGATACCAACTGAGGGGTACTGAGATATGCCCCTGGTTGTCTATGTACCCGGAAGAGGTCTGTTCTGGTTCACATTCAGACAGTGTGTGAAACTCGGCCAGAGGGCTGAGTCACTGAAAAACTCCCTGAGAAACCACCAATAGGGGTTACCAGAAATGAAAGACTGCAGACACACCCGATCAAAAGGGGGTGCTCATGAGAGGTGGGTGCCACCCCGTTACAATCCCCAAACCAGAATTGGTGAGACCATGCTGGAACTATGTTGGATGACTTCAGCTTAGTCTTGTCTTACTTTTCTTAACACTCTTGGGATCGTTAGGAATAGGGGAAAGGCATACAACAGATGTGTTGTCCATGGAATCATAAAGGCATCCCCCAGAGATCTTCAGCTCATCCCTTCCTGAGAACAGAAAAGGGAATGTTTTCTGCTGGCCCCAGTTGCAAAGAGGTCTATTTGCAGAAAATCGCACTCTTGGAAAACTTGATGAAGAACTGAATTCTTCAGTGACTGCTCACAGAATGACAAGTTTTTTCTGCTTAACTGATCTGCTAAAATAGTGAGCTGTTCTGGCACATAAAGTGCTACAATGTTGACATGATTCAAAATGCACCAATCCCACAACCTTATGGCTTCTTGACAAAGAGGATCTGATCCTGGCCATCTTCTCTATTATATAATACCTAGCTGTGGAATTGTCTATCAGCACTTGTTCTGATAGTCTCCTTTGTAGATGGATAAAAGACCTGCATGTTTAGCTCCAACACATTTATGTGATTCAAGGAATCCTTTATTGACCACATACTGTGTGTTTGAAATTGTACTAGATTCCATAGCATAGCATTCCATCCCTTTCAGGTTGTGTCGGTAATCAGAGTCTTGGTGGGATGTAGAGTTTGAAACAGGATCCCGTGGCTCACATTAGGATTCCGCCACTACTGAAATGACATTTATAACTTGCAGTGGTATTTTTACTTTTTACATAGAGTGAACGCTCAGCTGAAACTCTGACTTGATCCAAGACTGAAGAGATCTCATTCTGAGCCTGGCACATGGGGGCAACATAAGTACAAGAGGACATGTGCCTCAGTTTTAGGTAGACTCTTATAGGATTCTGTGGTTGAGTGCCCAGATCAGAAATTAACTGGCAGATGTTCAGAAATGTCTATTGAGAGAGAAAAGCTCAGATGAATTCAATTGACTGGGATGGAACTGGGGGAGCTCATTTCTTTGAGCTGACAATTACTTCCAACTCCAGAAAGAGATGCGTGACTAACCAAAGTGATCCTATCACTCTATTAGCCAAAGTGCCCTAAACTAACCAATCATCCAGATACAGGTACACATGTATGCCCTGACAATGAAGATGAGACACAATGACCCATAGACAGTTTGTGAAGATTTGAGGCACTGTTGATAGGCCAAACAGGAAAACTCTGAACTAAAAGTTTGCCTACTGCCACAAAATTTAAAAACTTTCTGTGTGCTGGATGAATCTGTACATGAAAGTAAGTATCTTGTATGTTGTGGGTACTGAACCAGTCCATGTGATCCACGGAGTGTATAATGGAAGCAAGAGATATCATGCAAAATTTTATGCAACAAATAAAAGCATTGAATAATCTGAGATCCAGAATTGGTCTCCAGCCCCCTTTCTTTTTTCAAATTAGGAAGTATGGAGAGTAACATCCCTCTTCCTACTAATTACCTCACACCATTGTATCATAGAGTCTTGTCACACGAGATTAATCCCTGAAAAGGGATGGGGATGGAGGGAGTGGTGAGGAATGGCCTGGAATTATATGGCATAACCATCCTGCATGACCCAAAGAACCCATCGATCCATAGTTACTCCAGCCCAGGCTTCCTTCAAAAAAGAAAAGTGAGGACCAAAAGAGTGCAGGGGGAGGAAGAGTACAGGTCCATGTAGACTGGATCCATAACCTCAGCCATGGCATGAAAATAATTTTTTTTGAGCATGACCAGGTTGTGTCAAGATCATAGAATCATAGAATATCAGGGTTGGAAGAGACCTCAGGAGGTCATCTAGTCCAATCCCCTGCTCAAAACAGGACCAAGATATCGGATGAAGTCAAAGATTTCCTTTTCTGGAATTTTGACCTCGGAGTCCTTTGTTTGGTAGAAACTTGAGGTCTATACTGCTTTCTGATGAAGGAGGGAGTATGGAGGCCCAACAATCTTAATGTGGCTCTTGAATCCTTTAAAGAATTCAATGTGTCATCCATCTTAATGCTAAAAAGATCCTGACTATCAAAAAGGAGGTATAATACTGTAGTCTGGACCTTTCTAGGTAATCCCAATGCAGATAGCCAAGAATTACTTCTGATGACAATTCTAGGTGCCACTGATCATGCACCTGCATCTGCTGAGTCCAGAGCTGCTTGCAGAGATGTTTCACAATCAACAATTTTTTAGAGCAGCTGGAAAAAAAATTTCTTTAAATTTTGTAGGGGGCTTATCTTGAAAGTCTTCCACTCTGTCCGGCTGTATGTAGTTATACTTAGCCAGCATTGCTTGATAATTTGAGATTCTGACCTGAAGGGAAGCAGAGGAATAAACTTTTCTCCCCAAAAACTCCAGCTTTTTTGAGCTCTGTCTTTCTCTGGGTAAAGCTCGAAATCTGCTTGGATTTTTCATCGACAGCAGTGACTACAAGTGACAAAGGAGCCGGGTAAGTATAAAAATACGCAAATCCCATAGGAGGGACCTGATATTTTTGATTGGCCTACTTAGAAGTTGCTGCTATGGAAGTTGGTGTGGTCCACAATTCCTTAGGTACTTCAAGAATACCCTTGATAATGAGCAGGGCTACCCTATTTTGAGTAAAAGGCTGCAGGATATCCAAATAGGTATTTTCCTGCACTAGTCCCAGAGAAATTTCTAATGTCTGCCTTTCTTTTAAAAAGTTCTTGAAAGGTTTTTAAGTCATCTACCATCATAGGAACATAGCTTCGTCAGGAGAAGAAGATGAAGAACTCTCTTGCTGGAGGAGGTTCAGCACAAGTCTCCTTTCCTTTTTCTTCAGAAAGGGGTTGCTGTGTTTCCAGTACCAGGTTCTTTGGGGGACAATGTGCAGGTAGAGGAAAATCCCTCAAAGGAGATCTCTTTCCTGAAGTGGAGAGAAGAGGAAATTGTTGAATTGCATTGTGCCAAGGAGGCAGTAGGGCCAGGAATTATATCCATATGGGCAAGGCACACTATTCCAAGGTACTAACACCCATGTGGTGGATTCCTTAGTAGTGTATTTCGAAGACATTTTTTAATGATATTTGGAGCTCTTATCAGGAATTGGAGAAGGTGCTTTGCTTGACTCAGCTGATGAAGATGAAGAAAATTTTTCTATTGGAAGGTCTGCTCCAGAAGTTGGAACCATCTGTTTAGGATTTAGAAGCTCTCCAGCCACAGAAGCAGCAGGCCACAATGGAATTTTCATAACTGGTATCATAGCAGTTGCACTGGTGATCTTGAAGAAACTGAAACAGGAAATCTCTATGATATAGGAGATTCTGGCTCCAGTGTAACCATGAACTCCTCACGGGTTGTAAAGGATGTTCTTGGTACTGAATAAGAATTTGAAGACTGTGATGTCAATTTATTTGGTATCAAATCCCCCAGCGCCGGACATTACTAAGAATTAAAGCAAGGGTAATATCATTAATCAAGTTCTGTCTCAGCTATTCCATTATTCTGCCCGTTTTTTTTGTTCATCATCTTGCATTGGTGACTTATTCTCTCTTCCATCCATAGCTAGGAGACTGTAGCCTTCCCTTACTGATACAGTTCTCATCACAGCCATCCAGACCTTTGCCCCTCCAGACTGCAGCCTGCTTGTGCCTGCTCTTGAACTCTACTCAGGACCTTCAGTTAGTTGGGAATATGGCGTCCCAGCCGTGCCACTGGTGTGGGTAGGCTTGAAAACATCCCATCTGGGCTTTCTGTTTGCTCCTGGGGTTTGTTTCAAGGTGTTGGTTCTAATCAGTAAAAGCCCTATATGGTTTAGGACCTGCATACTTTGGGAATAGTCTCTTCTGCTATACACCTTGAGATCAGCCGAGGTTCTTTGCTGACACTTTCTGGCTGATGAGTCACTTAAGGATGAGAGGCAAAGAGAAGATTTCAGAAGTTCCTCAGCTGTGGAACTTGCTTTCTCTACAGGTTTGCCCATTTTAGTGACCTTCAGAGAAGAGTCATCTTTTTGGCCAAGGGTTTGTTAAGTGATGGACCATTGCAGAACTATTAGTGTGGCTGGATAGAGAGCGTTGTTTGCCCTGCATATTGTGAGCAAATTATATTTTTAAAAAAAATTTACACTGTATGGATGGATGCTGGAGCAAAGGGGAGATTGAATGATCAGCAGCTAAATAAACTGGCTTCTAATAAATTCCAAACTGTATTTCTCTTATGGTCCTTTTACAGCATTGTTTACGGGGTGACTATGGAGTGATACCATTTTTTGAGGTAGTTTCACCTGAATAATAGCTTTATCATCACATTTTTCATTGCAATACTCGGCAGATCTCATCAGTCTTATGGCAACAATGAACATTATAGTCCGAGAGGAAACTAAAAAGGTGATAGTGGGGATTTGAAGATGCAAGCTGTGTCCCCTCTGAAACAATTACAGACAAACCGGAAATTCACTGTGGGCTGTTGCTGTTAATGCGTCAGCAGGTAGAGTTGGGATTAGGGACTGATGGAATCAGATGTACCCACATGACTATTTACATATGAATAAACCAGGGTGTAGGGTGGTTTCTAAAAAGGGAAACAACATCAGTAACGTCGATTCCATCTCACTTGCTGCTCAGAGAGCACTCAATGAGCTGTGAACAAGTTACTATCCCTGTAAAGGTTTCAGAGTAGCAGCCGTGTTAGTCTGTATTCGCAAAAAGAAAAGGAGGACTTGTAGCACCTTAGAGACTAACAAATTTATTTGAGCATAAGCTTTCGTGAGCTACAGCTCACTTCATCGGATGCATTCAGTGGAAAATACAGTGGGGAAATTTATATACATAGAGAACATGAAACAATGGGTGTTACCATACACACTGTAAAGAGAGTGATCAGGTAAGGTGAGCTATTACCAGCAGGAGAGCGGGGGGGATGGGGACCTTTTGTAGTGATAATCAAGGTGGGCCATTTCCAGCAGTTGACAAGAATGTCTGAGGAACAGCGGGGGGCGGGGAAACATGGGGAAATACTTTTACTTTGTGTAATGACCCATCCACTCCCAGTCTTTATTCAAGCCTAATGTAATGGTGTCCAGTTTGCAAATTAATTCCAATTCAGCAGTCTCTCGTTGGAGTCTGTTTCTGAAGTTTTTTTGTTGAAGAATGGCCACTTTTAGGACTGTAATCGAGTGACCAAAGAGATTGAAGCGTTCTCCAACTGGTTTTTGATTATTATAATTCTTGATGTCTGATTTGTGTCCATTTATTCTTTTACGTAGAGACCTGAATAGGTTGGAATACGAACAAGAGGCTGCTCGGCAGCTCTCCAACACCACTTTCTACAAGCCATTACCCTCTGATCCCACTGAGGGCTACCAAAAGAAACTACAGCATTTGCTCAAGAAACTCCCTGAAAAAGCACAAGAACAAATCCGCACAGACACGCCCCTGGAACCCCGAGCAGGGGTATTCTATCTGCTACCCAAGATCCATGAACCTGGAAATCCTGGACGCCCCATCATCTCAGGCATTGGCACCCTGACAGCAGGATTGTCTGGCTATGTAGACTCCATCCTCAGGCCCTACACTACCAGCACTCCCAGCTATCTTCAAGACACCACTGACTTCCTGAGGAAACTACAATCCATCGGTGATATTCCTGAAAACACCATCCTGGCCTCTATGGATGTAGAAGCCCTCTACACCAACATTCCACACAAAGATGGACTACAAGCCATCAGGAACAGTATCCCTGATAATGTCATGGCAAACCTTGTGGCTGAACTTTGTGACTTTCTCCTCACCCAAAACTATTTCACATTTGGGGACAATGTATACCTTCAAATCAGCGGCACTGCTGTGGGTACCCGCATGGCCCCACAGTATGCCAACATTTTTATGGCTGACTTAGAACAACGCTTCCTCATGTCCCCTAATGCCCCTACTCTACTTGCGCTACATTGATGACATCGTCATCATCTGGACCCATGGAAAAGAAGCCCTTGAGGAATTCCACCATGATTTCAACAATTTCCATCCCACCATCAACCCCAGCCTGGACCAGTCCACACAAGAGATCCACTTCCTGGACACCACATGCTAATAAGCGATGGTCACATAACACCACGTATACCGAAAACCTACTGACCTCTATGCCCACCTACATGCCTCCAGCTTTCATCCAGACCACACCACACGATCCATTGTCTACAGCCAAGCTCTATGATACAACCGCATTTGCTCCAACCCCTCAGACAGAGACAAACACCTACAAGATCTCTATCAAGCATTCTTAATACTACAGTACCCACCTGCTGAAGTGAAGAAACAGATTGACAGAGCCAGAAGAGTACCCAGAAGTTACCTACTACAGGACAGGCTCAACAAAGAAAATAACAGAACGCCCCTAGCTGTCACTTTCAGCCCCCAACTAAAACCTCTCCAAGGCATCATCAAGGATCTACAACCTATCCTGAAGGATGACCCAACACTCTCACAGATCTTGGGAGACAGGCCTGTCCTTGCTTACAGACAGCCCCCCAACCTGAAGCAAATACTCACCAGCAACCACACAACAAAACCATTAACCCAGGAACCTATCCTTGCAACAAAGCCCGTTGCCAAATGTGTCCACATATCTATTCAGAGGACACCATCATAGGGCCTAATCACATCAGCCACACTATCAGAGGCTCGTTCACCTGCACATCTACCATTGTGATATATGCCATTATGTGCCAGCAATGCCCCTCTGCCATGTACATTGGCCAAACTGGACAGTCTCTACATAAAAGAATAAATGGACATAAATCAGACATCAAGAATTATAACATT
Source organism: Chelonia mydas (assembly GCF_015237465.2). NCBI lineage: Eukaryota > Metazoa > Chordata > Testudines > Cheloniidae > Chelonia > Chelonia mydas. The sequence continues at coordinate 337,887,453 of NC_057849.1, forward strand.
CAAAAACCAGTCGGAGAACGCTTCAATCTCTTTGGTCACTCGATTACAGACCTAAAAGTGGCAATTCTTCAACAAAAAAACTTCAAAAACAGACTCCAACGAGAGACTGCTGAATTGGAATTAATTTGCAAACTGGACACCATTACATTAGGCTTGAATAAAGACTGGGAGTGGATGGGTCATTACACAAAGTAAAAGTATTTCCCCATGTTTATTCCCTCCCCCCCTCCGGCCCCCGCTGTTCCTCAGATGTTCTTGTCAACTGCTGGAAATGGCCCACCTTGATTATCTCTGTGTATATAAATCTCCCCACTGTATTTTCCACTGAATGCATCCGATGAAGTGAGCTGTAGCTCACGAAAGCTTATGCTCAAATAAATTTGTTAGTCTCTAAGGTGCCACAAGTCCTCCTTTTCTTTTATCCCTGTAAAAGATGCCGCTGAATTGTTTGGTCTATAGGTTCCATGGCAGTTGGAAATAGCAGCGGGGAAGTTCAGGGGCAAGTCAGAGGAAGACAGAACAGCAACGGGGAAGAGGCAGAGAAAGAGGGGAGTGAGAAGGGGAATGAGATTTATAATGGACAGAAAGAGAGAGGGCCTAATGAGGAAAGAGTTATAACAGGAAATAAGGACAAAAGGAGAATTTCCTTCTGCGGATCTGCCATAATGCTACCTATCTATCCTAAGTATAAGACTAAAAGGCACTTAAAATGGAGAAAAACCCGGTTCCAAGCGACTGGAGTAGTTCAGTTGTCTACCTCAGTGACTGGAAAGAACTGAGGTGCAAGGGCATGCAGCGCCCCCTTCTATAGCCTTGCCCTTGGAATGTTTGGAGACACTGGGAGGGACGGATAGGAGGGGAGCACATGTGCGCTCCAACAGGCACTGCTTGGGGACAGTTCTACCACAAAGTGCCACCAGGCAGTGCAGTACCCATGAGTGGGACAACACAGAGCCACTCCAAGAACAAGCCCTTCCTCATCTCCCCAGCCTCTTTCCACCTTCCGCACTCCATGATTTCACCCTAGGTGGATGGTGAATCCACTCACCCATCAGCTGCCCCTTAATAGCTGCTTCTGGGCTCTCTGCTAGCTTCTCTCCACCCTCGGCCTCTGAAATGAGCCACATGACTTCTGCTGCGTCCAGGGCTGAGGGAGGTAGGAGGACAAGGCAAATAGAGGGAAGTGTCTCACATCTGGCGGGTTGGCTAGGGAAGAGGAAGGGTTTCTGCAATGGGGATGAGGTGCCAATTGAGGCTCACTGCTGGCATGAGTCCAAACCCACCACCTCCTCCCAGTAGCCAAAGGACCTGTGCCTCCATCCTGCCAAAGTGCCCCCCTGCCCCCCCCCCCCCACAAAAAAAGAATCATTAGCTAGTTTCCACCACACATCCACCAGGGAACTGAGAGTTAAACAGGTAAGTTAGGCCCAAATTTATGATTTGGAAAAAGAAAGTTTTGCTGGATTTAATATTAAAAACAGAAATATCGTCATGGGGTTTTAAAACATTATTCCAATTAAAACAGGTTTTTGCTTGTATTTAAACTTGGAACTCAGATACACCAGCCTTCTGTTGTTGTGTGAGGACCAGATTGAACATAATTAGACAACAATGAAACTGACTAGTCCCAGGTATCTAAGGAGAATGGAAGTAAATAATATGGTGAAAAGTAAATTAGATGTTAAAAATTTCAATTTTAATCACTGACATTTTTAACAACAGGGGACAGAGTCTCAGAAGTCCTGAGATCTTTCCTCAGCTTTGTCTGACTTGCTGGGTGACTTTGCATATATTCTGAATTAATCTTTCATCTTCAAATAACCTAATTCTGATTGCTGTAAAGTGTAGCTTCCCCTCAACTTGACACTACAGTGCACAAGTTCCTTCCTCCTTTAACGTCTCCTGACCGAATATTTTTTAAAAAGTATTTCCCCAGCCTTATTTACGTTCAGAATATTGAAGCCTACACTGTGAACAGAACCTTCCAAAAGCTTCATAATTCCATGGTTACTAGAAAGCATCCCGGTCATGTGACAAACGTAGCTATCCCGTTGTACTGTCAGTCATCTGTCAGAAGATAGTTTACAAATCATTCATGAGGCCCGTCACACTGCTAAGTGAAATTTAACTAAATTGCACACCATGAAACCTGCTTATAGTGAAGTCAGCTTTTCATAAAACAATTTCACTCAAGTAGAGGTTCTCTCTAATTGGAATTGTGATTTGCATGATTGGAATTGCAAATTGACTTTCACTGAAACAAGTAGAGGCTTTCATTCCACTTCATTATAAATGGGGTTTCATATTATAGAGTTCACGCTGAAAATATAACGGAAACTGTTAGGTGGTTGCGTTCAAAATCAACTATAGTTTTATAATATTTTGGAGAGCCTGGAAAAGAATGATAAAATCCATGAATCTCCTGGACAATTTGGGAGACTCCACAGGTTTGGTTGGACCACACATTGATCTGCAAGATATTCAGTTTCTGTAGCAGATATGTGAAAGCCTTGGCCAAAGCATTTCTAGCTACGAAGGGGTTTGGGATTATCCTATAATTCTCCTCCAAATCTCTTTACGTAAAAAGTAAAAGAGAAGGTCAAAAATTAAAAATAATTAGTGCCTGAATCTGGTGGAGAAAGAGTTGGTTTGTGAACCTCTGGAGATTAATGACAGATTAGCTAAGACATCTGTGTCTACAGAAATTTTATATCTATCTTAGATTTTTATATTGCTGCCCATCGCCATTGTAACTGAGTGCCTTCCATGTAAAACCAATAGGAGTAGCAAAGTCCATAGTGAACGTCATGGATCTTTGTTACCTCTCACGTTAGGGGGTCAGTTTATGATAATACAAATAAATATTAATAACTCTGGTTGGGGTAGGGTTTTTTGAGGAGTAGGAAGAGGTTTGGGGATAAAAAAGGTGTTTAAGTTGTGTTCCTTATGACACAAAAGGCTTTCTCAAAGAGGAAGGCTTTGCAACATTTCTTAAAGATGGTCAGACTTTGGATTTGCCTGATCTCTCGAAGATTGTTTCCTAGCTGGATCCCCTTGACAGGCTTTGTCCCCAGCTCTCACGTGGTTCATCCTGGTCTCTCTGATCTGCATTATCCCAGAAGAGTGCAGCTGTCATGGGTGTTCATAGATCAAACTTCAGTCTTTGATGTAACCGAGACATAATCCATTAAGTGCTTTGAAAATCAGGATCAAAGCATTAAACTGCCTTTGGAACATGACTGAGAACCAGTGGAGGGATTTGAGAACAAGCCCAGTGTGTTCTCGGAGGCCTGAGCCATGGAGAAGGTGGGCAGCCATATTCTAGACCAACTGGAGGCTCTGTGCCATCTTCACATTCAGCTTCAGATACACTGAGTTACAGTAATCCAACCTGGAGGGGACAAATCATGGGAGAAAAGGACAAGCTGGAAGTGAAAGGTGGCATTTTTGGAAACGGATGCTACCTGGTCATCAAAGCTTCGCAAGGAGTCAAACAGGACCCTGCAGCTTCCTATCACTTTAACCAATGGGGATTGTATGCCTTCACAGGAAGGTAGAGACAGTATATCGGCTTCAAAGTGCACTTTAGTCTTGCCTAGGTTCAGCTAGTGCCAGCTGCTATTCATTCAAAAGCAAATTTCCTGTAGGCACTCTGACATTTTAGTAGTGGTGGTGGTTAAATCAATTATTAGTTAAGTGTCATCAGCATACTGATGTGATGTATTAACAGGAATGTTGTATGTAAGACATTGGAGGTAATTGTCCCACTCTACTTGCCATTGGTAAGGCGTCAGCTGGCACACTGCGTCCATTTTTGGGCACCACACTTTAATAAAAATGTGGACAAACTGTAGAGAGTCTGGAGGACAGCAACAAAAATGCTGAGAAGTTTAGAAAGATGACCTATGAGGAAAAGTTTAAAAAATTGGACACGTTTAGTTTAGAGAAAAGAAGACTGAAGGAGACATAACAGTTTTCAAATATGTTAAAGGTTGTTATAAAGACGATGGTGATAAATTGTTCTCCGTGTCCACTGAAGGTAGGACAAGAAGTAATGGGCTTAATTTGCAGTAAGGGAGATTTAGATTCAATGTTAGGAAAATCTGACTAGAAGGATACGTAAGCACTGGAACAGGTTACCTAGTCCCCATCATTTATGGATTTGGCTTCGAAGAATGGGTTAAACAAACATCCATCAGGAACGGCCTAGGTATACTTAACCCCGCCTCAGCATGGGGCGGGGCGCAGATACATGACCTCCTGATTGGTTGTTTGAAAAGTGTGACTTGAGAGTGCCTTGTTCCAGGTGAGCCTTGAGTGGGCCTGACAGTTCTAAAAAGCCAGTCAGCTGCGAACCAGCTGAGCAGCGAACAGCAGAGAGGCTAACAGAGGGAGTTTGCCTGGGAGTTCACCTGGGGAGAGCCCACTGAGGCTTACATCTTGCCGGCTTCTTTGAGTAGTTAAAACAACTCCTGAGGAAGCTCGTAGAAGGAAGGTAATATGGATGGGGAGTGTTCAGCTGTTGTGACCTGCACTGGATGTGCCATGTTTGTCTTTCTTCCACAGGAGAGAAGCAACTTTGTCTGTACAAAGTGCAAGCTGGTCTCCACATTGGAAGAGAAGTTTCAAGGTCTGGAGCAACAGGTATCGACCCTGCATTGCATAAGAGAAACTGAAGATTTCCTGGACAGACGTCAGGATATGCTTCTATGAACACAACGTTCTGAAGATTCAGAGCAGGCTGCACTGAGGGGACAGGAGGACTGTGAAGAAATTTGGCAGCATGTGACCTCCAGAAGAAGAAAGGGGAGCGTCCGTGTACCAGCAACGCAGATACAGGTAAGCAACTGTTTTCATGTTCTCTCCACAGGTACTAATGCGGAGAGTGGACTAGATGATACATCTGAGGGAAGGGAACAGAAGGAGACTCCGCCGACTGGAAGGCATGAGATGCACTGTCCTAGGGTTGGGAGTTCCACGACCACCGATCCCAAGAGAAGGAGGCGGGTGGTGGTGGTCAGGGACTCTCTCCTCAGGGGGACTGAGTCATTCATCTGCCGCCCCGACCGGGAAAACCAAGAAGTCTGCTGCTTGCCAGGAGCTAGGATCCGCAATGTGATGGAGAAACTGCCGAGACTCATCAAGCCCTCGGATCGCTACCCCTTCCTGCTTCGGATCGCTACCCCTTCCTGCTTCTCCACGTGGGCACCAATGATACTGCCAAAAATGACCTTGAGCGGATCACTGCAGACTATGTGGCTCTGGGAAGAAGGATAAAGGAGTTTGAGGTGCAAATGGTCTTCTCATCCATCCTCCCCGTGGAAGGAAAAGGCCTGGGTAGAGACCGTCGAATCGTGGAAGTCAACGAATGGCTACGCAGGTGGTGTCGGAGAGAAGGCTTTGGATTCTTTGACCATGGGATGGTGTTCCAAGAAGGAGTGCTAGGCAGAGATGGGCTCCACCTAACGAAGAGAGGGAAGAGCATCTTCACAAGCAGGCCGGCTAACCTAGTGAGGAGGGCTTTAAACTAGGTTCACCGCAAGAAGGAAACCAAAGCCCTGAGGTAAGTGGCTAAGTGGGATACCAGGAGGAAACATGAGCAGGAGCGCGCGAGAGGGGAGGGCTCCTGCCTCATACTGAGAAAGATGGACGATCAGCGAGTTATCTCAAGTGCCTATACACAAATGCAAGAAGCCTAGGAAACAAGAAGGGAGAACTGGAAGACCTGGCACAGTCAAGGAATTATGATGTGATTGGAATAACAGAGATTTGGTGGGATAACTGACATGACTGGAGTACTGTCATGGATGGATATAAACTGTTCAGGAAGGACAGGCAGAGCAGAAAAGGTGGGGGAGTTGCACTGTATGTAAGAGAGCAGTATGACTGCTCAGAGCTCAAGTATGAAACTGCAGAAAAACCTGAGAGTCTCTGGATTAAGTTTAGAAGTGTGAGCAACAAGGGTGATGTCGTGGTGGGAGTCTGCCGTAGACCACCAGAACAGGGGAATGAAGTGGACAAGGCTTTCTTCCGGCAACTCACGGAATTACTAGATCGCAGGCCCTGGTTCTCATGGGAGACTTCAATCACCCTGATGTCTGCTGGGAGAGCAATACAGCGGTGCACAGACACTCCAGGAAGGTTTTGGAAAGTATAGGGGACAATTTCCTGGTGCAAGTGCTGGAGGAACCAACTAGGGGCAGAGCTCTTCTTGATCTGCTGCTCACAAACCGGGAAGAATTAGTAGGGGAAGCAAAAGTGGATGGGAACCTGGGAGGCAGTGACCATGAGATGGTTGAGTTCAGGATCCTGACACAGGGAAGAAAGGAGAGCAGCAGAATACGGACCCTGGACTTCAGAAAAGCAGACTGACTCCCTCAGGGAACTGATGGGCAGGATCCCCTGGGAGAATAACATGAGGGGGAAGGAGTCCAGGAGAGCTGGCTGTATTTTAAAGAATCCTTATTGAGGTTACAGGGACAAACCATCCCGATGTGTAGAAAGAATAGTAAATATGGCAGGCCACCAGCTTGGCTTAACAGTGAAATCCTTGCTGATCTTAAACACAAAAAAGCAGCTTACGAGAAGTGGAAGATTGGACAAATGACCAGGGAAGAGTATAAAACTATTGCTTGGGCATGCAGGAGTGAAATCAGGAAGGCCAAATCACATTTGGAGTTGCAGCTAGCAAGAGATGTTAAGAGTAACAAGAAGGGTTTCTTCAGGTATGTTAGCAACAAGAAGAAAGTCAAGGAAAGTGTGGGCCCCTTACTGAATGAGGGAGGCAACCTAGTGACAGAGGATGTGGAAAAAGCGAATGTACTCAATGCTTTTTTTGCCTCTGTCTTCACGAACAAGGTCAGCTCCCAGACTACTGCACTAGGCAGCACGCATGGGGAGGAGGTGACCAGCCCTCTGTGGAGAAAGAAATGGTTCGGGACTATTTAGAAAAGCTGGACAAGCACAAGTCCATGGGCCCGGATGCGCTGCACTCGAGAATGCTAAAGGAGTTGGTGGATGTGATTGCAGAGCCATTGGCCATTATCTTTGAAAACTCATGGCGATCGGGGGAAGTCCCGGACGACTGGAAAAAGGCTAATATAGCACCCATCTTTAAAAAAGGGAAGGAGGAGGATCCTGGGAACTACAGGCCAGTCAGCCTCACCTCAGTCTTTGGAAAAATCCTGGAGCAGGTCCTCAAGGAATCAATTCTGAAGCAGTTAGACAAGAGGAAAGTGATCAGGAACAGTCAGCATGGATTCACCAAGGGAAAGTCATGCCTGACTAATCTAATTGCCTTCTATGAAGAGATAACTGGCTCTGTGAATGAGGGGAAAGCAGTCAACGTGTTGTTCCTTGACTTTAGCAAAGCTTTTGACACGATCCCCCATAGTATTCTTGACAGCAAGTTAAAGAAATATGGGCTGGATGAATGGACTATAAGGTGGATAGAAAGTTGGCTAGATTGTCGGGCTCAACGGGTAGTGATCAATGGCTCCATGTCTAGTTGGCAGCCGGTATCAAGTGGAGTGCCCCAAGGGTCGGTCCTCGGGCTGGTTTTGTTCAATATCTTCATAAATGATCTGGACGATGGTGTGGATTGCACCCTCAGCAAGTTTGCAGATGACACTAAACTGGGAGGAGACGTACATACGCTGGAGGGTAGGGATAGGATACAGAGGGACCTAGACAAATTAGAGGATTGGGCCAAAAGAAATCTGATGAGGTTCAACAAGGACAAGTGCAGAGTCCTGCACTTAGGACAGAAGAATCCCATGCACCGCTACAGACTAGGGACCGAATGGCTAGGCAGCAGTTCTGCAGAAAAGGACCTAGGGGTTACAGTGGACGAGAAGCTGGATATGAGTCAACAGTGTGCCATTGTTGCCAAGAAGGCCAATGGCATTTTGGGATGTATAAGTAGGGGCATTGCCAGCAGATCAAGGGACGTGATCGTTCCCCTCTCTATTCAACATTGCTGAGGCCTCATCTGGAGTACTTGTATCCAGTTTTGGGCCTCACACTACAAGAAGGATGTGGAAAAATTGGAAAGCATCCAGCGGAGGGCAACAAAAATGATTTAGGGGACTGTAACACATGACTTATGAGGAGAGGCTGAGGGAACTGGGATTGTTTAGTCTGCGGAAGAGAAGAATGAGGGGAGATTTGATAGCTGCTTTCAACTACCTGAAAGGGCGTTCCAAAGAGGATGGCTCTAGACTGTTCTCAGTGGTAGCAGATGACAGAACAAGGAGTAATGGTCTCAAGTTGCAGTGGGGGAGGTTTAGGTTGGATATTAGGAAAACCTTTTTCACTAGGAGGGTGGTGAAACACTGGAATGCGTTACCTAGGGAGGTGGTGGAATCTCCTTCCTTAGAAGTTTTTAAGGTCAGACTTGACAAAGCCCTGGCTGGGATGATTTAGTTGGGGATTGGTCCTGCTTTGAGCAGGGGGTTGGACTAGATGACCTCCTGAGGTCCCTTCCAACCCTGATAGTCTATGATTCTATGATGTACCTTTCAGAACTTCTATGGTTCTATCTCGCTTAATTTAGCATATGGGTTACCTTTTTGGCTATGGAGTCTCAATTTATTGCTCAAGAAATTAGAAAGTGGTCTGAGATCTCTGTTTTATCTAATTCATGATCCATTCCTTGCAAGTAGTCTCAGTGATAGCCTTAAACTCTATCATGAAAATAAAATAAGGAATGATTCGTAAGAACTCCTGTTCTGTGCCTTAACCATTTGACATCAAGATAAGTAATGTCTATACCCTCAACCCAACTTTCTTCTCTAAAATGATCCAGAGATTTTCTTCCCAAGTTCCATTCTGACCCAAGAATTGAACTCCCTGGACACAGTTCCTCAGTGCAGTAGATTTAGTTTTTTTGAGATAATTAAACAAGGCCACAAGTCTTTCAAACAAATTTATGACCTTGAAGATGTATGAATGATTTGTTAGTCATAATTGAAGTGATTGGAATGAAAGCCACATTTACAATTAAAAGAATTTTATCATGTTTTTAAAAATAATTACTAAAATATTTTTTGGTTATGTTTTCCTAACAAAAGCTCCCTATTTTTCAGCTCTTTGTTAGGTGCTCTTCATCTTCTTGTTAAGCTCCACTGATATGCTTGACACAATGAAAAAGCTTCTTCAATTATCAGAGAACCCTCAGATAACTTGCAATCTGAGAAACACTGCAGACTGAATGGGTTTTTTTTTCCTTCTTGAACATCAGACTTTACAGTTGCTGCAGGGTATGAGATGATAGACTAGAGCAGATCCTGCAGACAGATGGATTAAGTTACCTAGTACAGAACGCAGAGTACATTTAGTGAATGTCCTAACATCCAGAAGCCCTGTTCCTCATACCCATTATCTAAGCATACGTCTGCTGTGATGTGTGTAGTTATGACTGTTTTCTATTTACTTCACATTTAAAAGGACACCAACAACTTGAGAGCTAGTCAGTTAAAAAAAAAATTCAGGTCCTACCCAATCTCCTTAGCCTCTCTGATTTTATTTTACAAGTGTATTTTCCTATTTTTTGCTTTTCTCTTTCCCGTGGTATGTGAAAGACCCATACAAACAACAGGAGAAACCAGGGGCCCACTCTTACAAGTCCTTAGAGACATAAGTAACTTTACTCATGTGAGTAAAGCTACTAAAATACATACAAACGGAAACAGAGAAAAATAATTTCTTCTCGTCTCTTTCTATGCAATTGTTTTAGGTGTTCTTTGTAACAATTGATCAAAATATTTCAGACTGAAGTGTGGTTTTTCAAGCTGACCGTGTTCCTTTAAACGTAAAATGTCTGCCTGTCTCCCAGGGGACAGAATTGTCAGACATTCAGATCCTAAAGTGATGACACAGTATAGAGCCAGAAGAGTTCCCAGAAGTCACCTACTACAGGACAGGCCTAACAAAGAAAATAACAGAACGCCACTAGCCATCACCTTCAGCCCCCAACTAAAACCCCTCCAATGCATTATTAAGGATCTACAACCTATCCTGAAGGATGACCCAACACTCTCACAAATCCTGGGAGACAGGCCAGTCCTTGCCTACAGACAGTCCCCCAGCCTGAAGCAAATACTCACCAGCAACCACATACCACACAACAGAACCACTAACCCAGGAACCTATCCTTGCAACAAAGCCTGTTGCCAACTGTGCCCACATATCTATTCAGGGGACACCATCACAGGGCCTAATAACATCAGCCACACTATCAGAGGCTCGTTCACCTGCACATCCACCAACGTGATATATGCCATCATGTGCCAGCAATGCCCCTCTGCCATGTACATTGGTCAAACTGGACAGTCTCTACGTAAAAGAATAAATGGACACAAATCAGATGTCAAGAATTATAACATTCATAAACCAGTCGGAGAACACTTCAATCTCTCTGGTAACGCGATTACAGACATGAAAGTTGCAATTCTTCAACAAAAAAACTTCAAATCCAGACTCCAGCGAGAAACTGTTGAATTGGAATTCATTTGCAAATTGGATACAATTAACTTAGGCTTGAATAGAGACTGGGAGTGGCTAAGTCATTATGCAAGGTAACCTATTTCCCCTTGTTTTTTCCTAACCCCCCCCCCCCGACGTCCTTGTTAAACCCTGGATTTGTGCTGGAAATGGCCCACCTTGATTATCATACACATTGTAAGGAGCGTGGTCACTTTAGATAAGCTATTGCCAGCAGGAGAGTGGGGTGGGGGGGAGGTATTTTTTCATGCTTTGTGTGTATAAAAGATCTTCTACACTTTCCACAGTATGCATCCGATGAAGCGAGCTGTAGCTCGCGAAAGCTTATGCTCAAATAAATTGGTTAGTCTCTAAGGTGCCACAAGTACTCCTTTTCTTTTTATAAACACCTAGAGATCAATTAATTCAAGGTGAGCACTTTACAGACTGAAAGCACATGGTTTTACCCTCTGTTTTGGAAACATAACAGGCACATTCATCTTCACCATATAACTTTGTTTATTGTTGTAGTTTAGTATATATAAAGGTATTTCAGCACCAGACAAGCCTCACAGTGATAGACATGGATTACAGCCAGACAGCATTTCAGTACAACATATTATCCTTTATAAACATTAATCACCAAGAAAACCTCAAATTATAAAAATAAATGTATGGAGGAAAATAAAGGTTAGTTCATATTTCAGAGACATGTGGCATGTTTTTCCCTCGGTTCTATTTATTTTAGTAAAATGCTCAGATTCCACACTGATGAGTGCAGTATTAGAACTTGGGTAGACGGAAGAGTGATTTAGATAAACTCTCTCCAAAAAAGGCCCAAAAAGAATTTGAAGCACTAGCAAAAGACACGAAAACTAGTAGCAAAAATGTGTTTAAGTACATCAGAAGCAGGAAGCCTGCCAAACAATCAGAGGGGATAATCGAGCTGCTAAAGGAGCCATCAAGGAAGACAAAGCCATTGCAGAGAAGCTAAGTGAGAGATACCCTCACCTGAGCCATTCTTTTTAGGTGACACATCTGAGGAACTGTCCTGGACAGAGACGTTAATAGACCTTGTTTTTGGAACAAAATAACAAATTAAACAATAAGAAGTCACCAGGACCAGATGGTGTTCACCCAAGAGTTCTGAAAGAACTCAAATATGGAATTGTAGAACTAATAATTGGGATATGTCACCTACCACTTAAATCAGAGACTGTTGGAAGACAGGATCCTGTGCTAGATGGACGATTGGTCTGACCAAGCACGGCCATGCTTATGTTCCTACATTTGTGTGGCACAGTTGGGAATACAACCAGTATCTTTCAACTCATAGTTGCTAGCGATATCCCCCAGATGGTGCTGTCTCTCTGAATAGCTGGGTCACAGCAAGAAGATCGAAAGCAGCCTTCCACTATTGCAACTCAAGCATGTGTAACATTTGTGTGTGCAGGAGCTTGTGCACCTGCATTAGGTTTCCAGTACATTTCTGGGTAACAGCATTTAAGAATCTCCTTGGTACCTCTCTGCACCAGAAACTCACACGATGCAATTCCCCAGTCACTATAACCGATTTCAAATGGTGCTAGAAAATAGTATTGACTCTGAACACCAAAAGAAATCAGTCATCCTTTGAAGGGGTTATTGGGAAACGCTGCGAAGAAGAAAAAGCCAAGTCTAGTATATTTATAGCCATTAATTAATCATCACACCACTACTGTCATTAGACAAATATTATACACATTATTATTGATGTCTAAATGGAGTCACAAAGATGTTTGGGTGCAAATTTTCAGAAGTGCTCAGTGTGTGTGCCTCAAATTTTGTATAACTAACTTTAGCCATCTCAGCCAAAATCCTTCAACGCCGGGTGCCAAAATTAAGCACCGTAATCCATATTTAGCCAACTAAATGAGTGACCTAGTTTTCATAGATACTAATACCGGTAGCCTCCATTGACTACGATGGGAACTGTGTGTGCTCAGAACCTATGAAAATCAGATCACAGGTGGCTAAAGGCACAAAAATTAAGCTCCCTCCTACCCCCAAATGAGACAACACGTGAATATTTGCATCACAGTCCACAGTGGATCAGCAGTAGAGCTGGGAACAGCATCTAGATCTACTGAATCCCATATTACATACACAACGTCAGTTCAATCTCTTCAATAAATAAGAGACAGATTATTTTACAAGGGCAGAGTAAGAGCTAATAAATTAAACAGTATCCAGGGAGTTCTGGCAATGTGCTCATTGCTATAAAGAACATGGAACAGATGAGGCCCGTCCTGAAGAGTTTACAAGCTACGATAACACTGGATGTATACTATCATAGCAGAAACAACAGTGACAAATTATGTCTAGTATGCTGTGTTGTAATTCCACATGTCCCATTTTCACCTCTTGTAAACAACATTCCTGCCTCCAAGAGTTCACAGTACAAACATTACAAATATGCTGTTGCTCAATATCGTGATAGTGCAATTTTTGTCTGTGCAATTACAAACTGGGATTGTGCTCGCTTGGTTTAGTTTAACCATAGATGCTGCAGTCACAGGCGGGTGGGATATAGACAATAACGCAGATCTAGCAGTTATATCCTATATTGAAAGCATGTGTCAGAGGCCTTGATCTTCTTTTCCATATGCCATCAAGATTTCCCAGAATTCAATTCCTTCGCTGACGGAAGGGCAGCCATTCTTCCTCCAAGAACACTGATTTCAAATGGTGCTAGACACTGAGTAGTTAAATCTAAACCACCATATGAAACCAGCTTCCTGAGGGAGCTTCAGAGAGTTTTCTATCTTAGATGAGACTTCCTGTTACTACAGTGAACTTGATATGACCTAGAAAACAGGCACGTACAATTTGTTTTGCATTTATTTCCTTTACATTAAAGAAATGGCGATTTTTAATATTACTTCCTCACTCTGGATTGAGCCATACAATGCAGAATTTTTATGACCCATTATTTTCCTCTTCTCCTCATTCTTTCTGCAATTCACTTGCCCACAGCTTCATTATCATTAAATGTGTTAATGAGACTGGCATTACTGCAGATCTTCACCATGGGGGTGGCAAACGTGTGAACCTAAAGGTGTGGAATATCTCCTGTCAGAGGCTGAGTTCACTCAATTCCCAATGGCTCCACAGGCGATAGTAACAGCGGGAGCACTAGTGTGGACTCAGTGCAGCATATTAATCACTGTACTGTCTAGATTTGCTTTAAACAGAGTGATATGACAGAATCCAGAGACAGGATTACACTAGTGTTCTCACCATTGCTAGAGCTGAACCAGCCTTAGCAGTGGTAGGAATTTTTAAGGAAAAGAGCGTAGGGACAAGCCTGACATCAGAACACGGCTTTTGCCAGCTGGGCTCAAGCAGCGGTCCTGAGAAGCATGGGCAGGGGTTTTTTCTTAGAACAGTGCTAGACAAACTGTGTTACAGATTACTTACTCCCTTAGAGTTGATCCAAATTTTGTCCATCTGACCCAGTTAGAACAAACTTATTTGAATTATGTCGATATAGCAGCTTTATGCACAATACAACCATGCACTGATCACATATGTGTATCCACACAGACCACGCTTCCTATGTTTGTACTGCTGCGTTCTGGGAACAGCTGGGCAGCTGTTTCATAATGCGTCAGCAAAGGAATAAGTTACCCAGAGGACATGCACACAGTGTGACAACAGCACCATGTGGGGCAATGTCTGGCTGGTTTGTGACCAGGCACAGGTAGTTCAGAGGAAGGAGGACTGGCCAAACAGGTTATGCAGGCAGGCACAGTTAAGAGTCCCATCTGCACAGCAAAACAACTGGTGTTAACAAGCAAGACAACAATGCACCAGTCTAGGCCTCTTGCAAGTGTGCAACATAGTCTGTCACCCTGAGTACTAAAAGAATGATAAACCCTAGCTTACGCACAGCCACACACCATGCTTAGAGCAAACCATGCCACAACCTGGTTATCAACCCGGTGAAAAGGCACAATTTTAGTACAAGGTTTGAAGACAAAAAAGTGGCTGTTCATAAAAACCAGGGAACCCATAACGTAACTTTGCGAGGAACAGCTGGGTTTACACATGGTTACAGATTGCTCCCAGGGTTCTGCTCCTACCGTGTGTACAGGGCCTGGATACAAAACGCTAACGGTTAACACAGTTTATGCTATGCATCCGATGAAGTGAGCTGTAGCTCACGAAAGCTCATGCTCAAATAAACTGGTTAGTCTCTAAGGTGCCACAAGTACTCCTTTTCTTTTTACGAATACAGACTAACACGGCTGTTACTCTGAAACCAGTTTAAATACAGTGATTTTACCCTGTAGACAGGTGTTCTCAAAGCATGTTACAGAGCCTTGGGCTTTGCCAAGCTATGGCACGATTCATGAAAAGAGCTAAAACAGCATTTGGTCCCTTCTATGCTGTAACACTGAACTGAGTTTTAACTGCGTCTCGCAGTACCGGGCTGTAACCAGGTCTCACAACACAGCACCTTCATAGTGTGGAAGGGACATAAGTATGGACAGGATCTACAGTGGACCAACCCAGGGCCACACAGAGACAATCCAAGGCCTTCAGACAAAAGTCTCTCTTCACACTGGTCAGGAAACCATGCTAAAAATCTAGTTAGTTACATCTGTGCTGTAACTAGCATGATTCTGCACCTAGTATGGGCAGCTCCTAAGGGGGTTTCAGAGTAGCAGCCGTGTTAGTCTGTATTCGCAAAAAGAAAAGGAGGACTTGTGGCACCTTAGAGACTAACAAATTTATTTGAGCATAAGCTTTCATGAGCTACAGCTCACTTCACTGGATGCATTCAGTGGAAAATACAGTGGGGAGATTTATATACATAGAGAACATGAAACAATAGGTGTTACCATACACACTGTAACGAGAGTGATCACTTAAGGTGAGCTATTACCAGCAGGAGAGCGGGGGGGTGGGGGGGGGGGGGAACCTTTTGTAGTGAAAATCAAGGTGGGCCATTTCCAGCAGTTGACAAGAACGTCTGAGGAACAGTGGGGGGTGAAGAGGGAGAATAAACAATGCATCCGATGAAGTGAGCTGTAGCTCACGAAAGCTTATCCTCAAATAAATATGTTAGTCCCTAAGGTGCCACAAGTCCTCCTTGTCTTCATGGGGAAATAGTTTTACTTTGTGTAATGACCCATCCACTCCCAGTCTCTATTCAAGCCTTAGTTAATTGTATCCAGTTTGCAAATTAATTCCAATTCAGAGTCTCTCGTTGGAGTCTGTTTTTGAAGTTTTTTTGTTGAAGAATTGCACAAGCTCCTAAGAGGGGTAATCCTTAAAGATGGAACACCTTGCCATCCACCTCACCATTCAAGAGGAATTCCGAAAGACCTGGGAGAAGAGCTTAGATCGTATGTCAACAGAACCACACTGTGTTGTAAGGAAAGGCCAGGAGTGTAACATGATTATGACACTGTCCCATCTTGTCCATGCAGGCAAATCCAAGTCAATATGGTGTCATACACAGTAAAATGTTGATGGGGCTTAAAAGAGGAGGCTCACTTCATGTAGTTGAGCTTATCAGTAAGTGTAACCCACAGAGAAAGTGTTATTCAGATAGCAGGATTTGGGTGTTATTCTGTTAAGTTAATTTACACAGGCAAACATAGTTATTCGAAGAAAAAAAATCTTTCAAGTGTTGTAATAGTAACTCTGAATATTTCCAGAGCATTGATAATGAAAAACATTCTCAAATAAAGGCTGTAAATTAAAATATGTAATAAAAGTACAGAACAATTATCATGAGATAATCAGAGAGAAGAGATACTGGCCCATGATATGCTCTAATAGCTAGACCTTTTTGTTTCCTATATGCCCTTAAATGTCTTTTTAACCTCTGACAAGTATTCTCTTGCTGTTTTCCTGGATTTGATGCTGTGAAAGGAGGCAAGTCATTTCCTGATAGACTAGGGGTTAGCTCCTCTCAGCTTACATGGACGCTTAGTGCAAGGACTTAAAAGCAGTTGTTTGGGAGTCAGAAGAGGGAGAGCTCACACCCAGGATTCACAGAACTAGGTAAAGCCTCAAGATGGGGAGTCTTCCCGGTTATGTTTTTTCTTCGTGTAAACACTATTCTTTAATCTTCAAGAGTAAATGCGAAGAAGGAGATTTGCTGACGTAGGCCCTGTTCTTAAAAGATATCAGCACATACATAACTTTATTTGTCTTGTGGGATTACTCACATGAGTAAAATTATACACATGCTTAACTCAATCCAGGATTAGGGCCTAAAACTGCTGTGTTTTTGTTGCTGAAAAATTCCACCAATTTACATGTGATTAGATAACTGAATAGCCAGTTAGAAGCATTCAAGGTCTCTATAGTTAGGCATTCCTTCTCCCCCTTGTAAAAGAATGCCTGTGGTAAAAAGTTCAAAATAACATGTGAACCATCAGTTTATTTTTGCTAATGCAAACAACAATTGTGTGCATTATAAAATGTGACTCCAAGATTAATTATAGAGAACTTTCACTGGTAGTGACTTGGAAAGTTTTTCCAAAAGGAGTAACATTTCCGTATTGGAAATTCCTAAAAAATGAGTTTTATTACTTCCTTTTCATACACTTCCCTAATAGGAGATGTGTAAATGTACTTTGCTGGAGCTTTATGTATGACAGCTTTAGTGGATCCACCCATGAGATTGTGAAAGAACAAGTCAGCCTATAATTTTCAGACAATAGCCTGTAAGTACTTTATGTCAGACAAATTGTTCAAATTATTTTAACTTTTTTTTTTACTTCAATTTTGTTTGAAAAGTGGAGCTGGTGAAAGATGTCAGATTGACAACCCTGGAGAAGTCCTCTATTCACAGAACAGATACAACATAGGAAGTAGTAGTGTGAGTTTTCCACACAATGCCCTACCAGTATATCTCATCCTTGACCTGCAGACAGAACCCCTATGCTCTTAGGCCTTATCTACACTACAGGGGAAATTCGATCTAAGCTATGCAATTTGAGTTACGTGAATAGTGTAACTCAAATCAATGTAGCTTAGATCTACTTACCGCGGGGTCCACACTACGCGATGTCAATGAGAGATGCTCTCCTGTCGACTCCCCCTACTCTTCTCGATCGGGTGGAGTACAGGAGTCGACGGGAGAGCGATCTGAAGTCGATTTAGCGGGTCTTCACTAGACATGCTGACTGCCAATGCATCATATAACCGCTCATCGATCCCCCGGTAAGTGTAGACAAGCCATCAGTCTCCGGGGCCATTGGGAAGATGGCCCTCCACTGAGATACCAATTAATGCTAACTGGAGTGTTTGTTCTGTGATGGTGATCTGTCCACTATGACACAAACTGAGACCATGGAGTCATTTCACAAAAACCTTCTGACACGAACAATTCTCAGTAACTTCGTATTTGGTTTGGATTCAAACCACTGGAGGAAAAAGGTTACATATCTCTTTATCAGTTCCCTGAGCCATCCATTCCCATCACTTTCACCACCACTTGCTTAATACCCTCTGACTAATAGGGAAGCTCACCAACTGTGCGAACCGTTATTATTTTTCCTCCAGTCAGAAAACAAGTGTGAGGCAGTATTTTTAATTTGCTGGGCTAAGTGAGTATTTACAGGGGAACATTCTGTTCTTAATATGGGGGCAAGACTTTTTATGATTCATGGGGTGAGGCACCCACACAGCCACCTTACCTCTCACCAGGATGACGTATCTGTTGCTGGTGAGGTACTTCTGAGAAAACTGAGACAAAGCTTAGTCTTCCCCCTTTAAAATAAGTAAAGAAATAAATCATGGCAATACAAATTACAGTTGCAGGTGAAACAATTTCACTCAGTTAGGGCCAAATCGTACAGCCACTCCTCAGGCAAGTCACTGGGAATGCAACTACAGTAAGGATGAGAGTTTCATTTCACAATGAACTGAGCATCTTCAACTACCATGAAAGCCAAGTGGCCAAATCAGGCTTTCACTACTCAGGTATTACTTAGTCCTTACTTAAAGCCAAATTTTCCAGGTTTGGGTCCTAAGACTTTCCTTTGTATTTGCTACGGAACAATTCTACTATCTTACAGGTGGTTACATAAGTTAATTAGGGTAAACAGCAAGAAGCAATCAAGACCTCCACAGCTAGCAGAAGGAGATCAGGGTTTGGGTGTATATAAATAGTCAGAAAGAAAAATGTGTTTTGGTAACAAAGCTGAAAGTCAGTTTCTGGGATTAGAAACACATGATAAACCATAAAAAGAAAAAGAGTACTTGTGGCACCTTAGAGATGAACAAATTTATTTGAGCATAAGCTTTCGTGAGCTACAGCTCACTTCATCGGATGCATGCAGTGGAAAATACAGTGGGGAGATTTTATATACACAGACAACATGAAACAATGGGTGTTACCATACACCATCTGCTCAAGAAACTCCCTGAAAAAGCACAAGAACAAATCCGCACAGACACACCCCTGGAACCCCGAGCAGGGGTATTCTATCTGCTACCCAAGATCCATAAACCTGGAAATCCTGGACGCCCCATCACCTCAGGTATTGGCACCCTGACAGCAGGATTGTCTGGCTATGTAGACTCCCTCCTCAGGCCCTACGCTACCAGCACTCCCAGCTATCTTTGAGACACCACTGACCTCCTGAGGAAACTACAATCCATAGGTGATCTCCTGAAAACACCTTCCTGGCCACTATGGATGTAGAAGCCCTCTACGCCAACATTCCACACAAAGATGGACTACAAGCCATCAGGAACAGTATCCCTGATAATGTCATGGCAAACCTTGTGGCTGAACTTTGTGACTTTCTCCTCACCCATAACTATTTCACATTTGGGGACAATGTATACCTTCAAATCAGCGGCACTGCAATGGGTACGCGCATGGCCCCACAGTATGCCAACATTTTTATGGCTGACTTAGAACAACGCTTCCTCAGCTCTTGTTCCCTAACGCCCCTACTCTACTTGCGCTACATTGATGACATCGTCATCATCTGGACCCATGGAAAAGAAGCCCTTGAGGAATTCCACCATGATTTCAACAATTTCCATCCCACCACCAACCTCAGCCTGGACCAGTCCACACAAGAGATCCACTTCCTGAACACTACAGTGCTAATAAGCAATGGTCACATAAACACCACCCTATACCGGAAACCTACTGACCGCTATACTTACCTACATGCCTCCAGCTTTCATCCAGACCACACCACACGATCCATTGTCTACAGCCAAGCTCCATGATACAACCACATTTGCTCCAACCCCTCAGACAGAGACAAACATCTACAAGATCTCTATCAAGCGTTCTTACAACTACAATACCCACCTGCTGAAGTGAAGAAACAGATTGATAGAGCCAGAAGAGTACCCAGAAGGTACCTACTACAGGACAGGCTCAACAAAGAAAATAACAGAACGCCCCTAGCCGTCACTTTCAGCCCCCAACTAAAACCTCTCCAATGCATCATCAAGGATCTACAACCTATCCTGAAGGACGACACTCTCACAGATCTTGGGAGACAGGCCAGTCCTTGCTTACAGACAGCCCCCCAACCTGAAGCAAATACTCACCAGCAACCACACACCACACAACAAAACCACTAACCCAGGAACCTATCCTTGCAACAAAGCCTGTTGCCAACTGTGTCCACATATCTGTTCAGGAGACACCACCATAGGACCTAATCACATCAGCCACACTACCAGAGGCTCGTTCACCTGCACATCTACCAATGTGATATATGCCATCATGTGCCCGCAATGCCCCTCTGCCATGTACATTGGCCAAACTAGACAGTCTCTATGTAAAAGAATAAATGGACACAAATCAGACGTCAAGAATTATAACATTCAAAAACCAGTCAGAGAACACTTCAATCTCTCTGGTCGATTACAGACCTAAAAGTCGCAATTCTTCAACAAAAAAACTTCAGAAACAGACTCCAACGAGAGACTACTGAATTGGAATTAATTTGCAAACTGGATACAATTAACTTAGGCTTGAATAAAGACTGGGAGTGGATGTGTCATTACACAAAGTAAAACTATTTCCCCATGTTTATTTCCCCCCCTACTGTTCCTCACACGTTCTTGTCAACTGCTGGAAAGGGCCCACCGTGATTATCACTATAAAAAGGTTTTTTTTTCCTCTCCTGCTGGTAATAGCTCACCTTACCTGATCACTCTCGTTACAGTGTGTATGGTAACACTCATTGTTTCATATTCTCTGTGTATATAAAATCTCCCTACTGTTTTTTCCACTGCATTCATCCGATGAAGTGAGCTGTAGCTCACAAAAGCTTATGCTCAAATAAATCTGTTAGTCTCTAAGGTGCCACAAGTACTCCTTTTCTTTTTGCGGATACAGACTAACACGGCTGCTACTCTGAAACCTGTCACGATAAACCATGTTAAACATTTCTCAACTGATACAATCTCCTTGCCTCTCATGTCCTGCATGTAAATGTACAAAACAGTTATCAGTTAAGGAGTCTGAGAAATGTTTAGGAACCAGCAAAACCTTGTTTCCAAGAAACAGCCCTACATTATGGGCCAAGGTTTTCCCCTAATCAAACTTCCAATTTACCTGTTATGTAAACACAGCGTATATGGATTTCAGGACTGCAAAAGAGTCTCAGAACATTTAACCCAAAAGGCCTGATTGTAAAAGCTGCTAATTATTCAAAATATTATTCAAACTGACATCAAAAGGAGCAGCAGGTACGCAGCACAAATGAAAATTGGTTTCCAATGTGTACAATTTTCTCTGTGCGTTTCTGGAACAATTCATTACTGACATCAAGGTTCAATCTCAGCATTCAGAAAGCATCTAAAGCTGATTGAGCTTTTATTCTTGTTTGTGGTGTCAGCTGAAATGCAGCTTCATAACCCTCTTTCCCCCCAGTGGTCACATACAGAATGTAACAATTTTAGCAGTTACGTCTGTGTTTTGAATATAAAACAAGGAGGGTTTATTTGGGTGTGAAATGGAGATACAGGATTTTAGACCATGTTTACTGCTTCTCTTTGGACCCCATGGTCCCCAACCTATGAATAATTAACACTGGCAACTGGAAAGTCGGAGAGTTTGCCATTGCTCTTTCAACTGGGGATATGTGGAGTCTGCACATCCAATTGTGAAAGAAGTAGCTGGTTTGGCACACAATCTACGGATCTCAGAGGACTTGTCTGAGGCATGGGTCACTGGTGCAGCTAACCTGTGCCTGTTCATTGGCTCCCATCCCCATATAACCTAGTAGAAGTATCGCTGTGTAAGCAGACTGTAGCATTTGGCACTAACAAGAGTCCTTTTGAGAGATAAGCTGACTTGGATTTACTCTGGGCCATGTTTTCTGAAGCCTAATCAGGAAAGTAGAGACCCTAAAAAAAAAGGCATATTTGTTACAGCAGGTTCTAGGTAGTAAAAAATTGATTTAGCTGTCCTCAAAACAGAGTCCTTAACAAATGCATTATGTGTTACTGAAAACCCATTTACACTCTGACGGGGAAAAAAAGATGATTTGCGCTGAGATCCAAATTCAAACATCACAACCACAAATATGATTGCAAGAAATAACATTCCATACTTCCATAACTCTGTCGAAGCATTAGCTAGTTAAGCCCTGCAACACTCTTGGGGACTAAGTATTACTCTTTCACTTTTATAACTGGGGAACAATGAGACAGAGAATGGTGAAATAGTATAACAAGGCCATACAACAAGTCATTGCAAGACCCAGGAAGGGTTACTGGAGCAGTAAAGGTGCCATGGGCTTCCTGGTCCCCTCACCTTGTATCACTATCTATCTAGGTTCTCATACCACACATGTTGTCACAGTATCTGACCACTTTGCTGTCAAATGCACTCTCTGGTGAGCTGAAGGAGCCGTGCTGATGGTTTCTGGAGGGCATCGTAATTAGCACTGCTTGGCTGGACAGAGGGTCACTGAGACAAGTGTTGTTAGAGTGGGAATGGCAAATGCAGGGTACTGGAGATCCTGGAAGATTCCCTGAAAAAACAGTGGCAGTTCCTTTCTAAGGCTCAACAGTAAAACAATTCTTCACAACAGCACTCAATACAGAGATAAAACAGCCATGCTGTTACTTCACTTGTACCTTACCCATCTCTTAATTACTGCACCAATAAAATTCTCACTGACACCTCCACTCCCATAAATATTCTGAGGTCTCCTATTAGGGACTGGGCACAAACCAATGACCATTTAAAAATTTGATTCCTCTTTATTTTAAAAAACTTCGTAAACAAAAAGCTATTGACTTGTAAAGTTTGGTGTGTCTCATTTTTAGAAACTGTGCTGGAAGTGGGACCATCCTCTAAGTTTTAAAATGAGAACAGACTCCAGTGCTAAAACAAATACCCATGTCATTGAACACTCAAGAACCGCACCCACTGGGCAGCGGATTGGATTGCATCCACTAGTGCCTTTACTCTGTAAACTCAAAGCATGGACTCTTAATAGTTTGGCACCTCTCCATTACCTATCGTGCTATCACTAACACTGCTAAATAAACAGCCATCCTAATTTTTCTGCCAGAGATAGTTAAAGATGACCTGCAAAGAAAAAAAATACCCTTGTGCACTGTTTTCATGTGGTTTTGAGGGTGGGTAAGGAAGGCCTGCAAGGTTTTTTCCCCCGCCATAGGGAAAAAAGTTTGTATATTTTCTTCATTTTTTATTCTTAGAAATTCAGGGCATGACTACTTTGGCAGACTCTATGATTGTAGAACTAGTAAAATGATACCTTTCAGTCTGTTGTGATGTTAAACAAATAAGAGAGCAGGAGAGATTTTATTCTGATGTTTCAATACATTTGTTTTTATTAACATCTATTTAAGTACAATGGCTGCCAAACACTTTGGAGAAAGGATCTCTTCATTAAAAGATTCCAACACTCCCATCTCTTCTATGAGCTGTGTGATAACTCACAAGGTAGGCAAAGAAAAAAAATCAGAAAAATGCCTTTTAAAACCCCCCCCAAAACACCTTTCAATTGTTCTTCAGTACTCAACGGAGAAGCAAAGAAAGGGCACAAGCCCAATTTTTAAAAGTCATATGCTTCCCCTCTCACTACGCAGCACAGGGTCAAACACAAGGAACACCAGACCTATTCAAACAATCTACTTTCTATTTGGAAACAAAATCCATAGAGAGGCTATGCTTTTCTGATTCTCAAGAATAACCAACTATTTACCTTTCAGTTTGTAGCAATTTGTGGACAGGTTTCCCCTCCGTGCAATATGCTCTCCTTTTGGCACACTCAGGATATTTACACAAGGTTGGCACCTGGAATTTGCATAAGGGATTATTCAAATGAATGCCTGTAGCTTTCACTCTAACTTTCTCCACCATAAAAGCAGAAAAAACCACATTCCCGCCCTATATTTCTACCTGATCTCTTCCTTTATTCCCAAATCAGGAAGCCTGCCAGTGCCTCTTTGATATTCTGTATCTCAGAACATAGGATGAGGCACATCCTATGATAATCGCACCTTTTTTCTTGGAGATCAGAATACATAGATCCATCAAACATATATATATTCTCAGCTCAGACATTCTTGCCTCTTTGGGTTAGGTCAATCTGTGACGTCCAAATCACAGAATGACAACTGAATAGCTTGGTTATTCTGGTTTGTTATTTTGGTTTTGAAGGCAATGGGGCGCCAGCTGTACCACAGGAGAACAGAACTGTCAGACACATAGATGAACACCATTTATTGGGGAAGAGTCAACATGGTTTTTGTAAAGGGAAATCAGGCCTCGCATATTTACTAGAATTCTTTGAGGGGGTCAACAAGCATGTGGACAAGGGGGATCCAGTCGATACAGTGTATTTAGATTTTCAGAAAGCCTTCGACAAGATCCCTCACTAAAGGGCTCTTAAGCAAAGTAAGCTGTCATGAGATAAGAGGAAAGTTCCTCTCATGGATCAGTAACTGGTTAAAAGTTAGGAAACAAAGCGTAGGAATAAATGGTCAGTTTTCAGAATGGAGAGAGGTAAATAGTGGTGTCCCCCAGGGGTCTGTTCTGGGACCTGTACTGTTCAATGTACTAATAAATGATCTGGAAAAAAGGGTAAACAGTGAGGTGGCAAAATTTGCAGATGATACAAAACTACTCAAGACAGTTAAATCAAAAGAAGACTGCAAAAATTACAAAGGGACCTCACAAGACTGGGTGATTGGGCAACAAAATGGCAAATGAAATTCAGTATCGATAAATGCAAAGTAATGCACATTGGAAAACATAATCCCAACAATACATATAAAACGATGGGCTCTAAATAAGCTGTTACAACTCAAGAAAGAGATCTTGGGAGTCATTGTGGATAATTCTCTGAAAACATCCACTGAACGTGCAGCGGCAGCCAAAAAAGCTAACAGAATGTTGGGAATCATTAGGAAAGGGATAGACAATAGGACAGAAAATATCATATTGCCTCTATATAAATCCACGGTATGCCCACATCTTGAATACCGTGTGCAGATGTGGTTGCCCCATCTCAAAAAAGATATATTGGAACTGGAAAAGGTACAGAGAAAGGCAACAAAAATGATTAGGGGTATGGAAGAGCTTCCATATGAGAAGAGATTATTAATAAGACTGGAACTTTTCATCTTGGAAAAAAGAGATGACTAAGGGGAGATATGACAGCGGTCTATAAAATCATAACTGGTGTGGAGAAAGTAAATAAGGAAGTGCTCTCATAACACAAGAACTAGGGGTCACCAAATGAAATTAATAGGCAGCAGTTTTAAAACAAACTAAAGGAAGTATTTCTTCAAGCAATGCACAGTCAACCTCTGTAAATCTTTGACAGTGGATGTTGTAAAGGCCAAGACTATAACAGGGTTCAAAAAAGAACTAGATAAGTTCATGGAGGATAGGTCCATCAATGGCTATTAGCCAGGATGGGCAGGGATGGTGTCCCTAGCCTCTGTTTGCCAGAAGCTGGGAATGGGTGACAGGGGGATGGGTCACTTAATGATTACCTGTTCTATTCATTCCCTCTGAAGCACCTGGCATTGACCACTGTTGGAAGACAGGATACTGGGCTAGATGGATCTTTGGTCTTTGGATACTGGGCTAGATGGTCTGACCCAGTATGGCAATTCTTAAGTTCTTATCACATCAAGGGTCCATCAAATCTGTAATCCTGTAATAAACAGAGGGAGGTGGAAAATACCCTTCTGTTCAATGCTGTACATGGGAGAAAGATTCCTTCTTATCCCCTAGACCAAGTAGAGGAAGTCTTGAAGCACAAGACTTCATTACCCCTATCTCAACATGCATATAACTATAAATGCTATTGGTTATTGTTATCCAGCATTTTAATATCTGGCTAGTGTATCTGACTAACGCTGCTGCACAAAATAAATCATATTAATAAAAACAGACTCCCTAATACAATAATGCTCACTGATGCTAACACCCACCATGCAAGTTTTAGATCTGATCAAATTAGTATAACGTGATGTTCCACACAGTAAATACAATGAGATTAGAGATGGGCGAGATGACTGTTGAATACTGAGTAAAATACCCTCTCTTGCAGAATATTTTCTGCTTTACTCAGACACTTTAGGTGGGTTAATTTCAGGGTTTTCGCTAGTCGCCAAATATGGCCCTACCTATCACAACAGAAAATACATTTGAAATGAATGCTACATAATCAAAGTCAGCATGTCATGGTCTGAGCATGGAAACCAGGAAATCTTGAGTTCTAACCCCAAATCAGCCACTGATTTACTCTGCAGCATTTACCACACATATCTGTGCCTATTAAAGCTGCTGGAAACCTTTTCACTGACTTCAGTGGGAGAAAGATTTGGCCTTTATCGTCTCTGTATCTGAGTTTCGTTACCTGTAAAAGGAGGATACTAACTTACTTTCCAGGGCATTTTGTGAAGTTTGGTTAGTATAACACATTGAAAATATAAAAGTGTTACAGATTAATGTAATATGATATTGCAAAATGAGGATATACGTTTGTATGGTGAGCCTTTAGGGAGAGTTGGAGTAGGCAGCAGAGAATTTATAATGCTGAAAGCTATGGCGAACAGCTGAGATTTATTACATTTAGAAATGAAATTGCACATTTTTGCAGATTGCTAAAGGCCTGATTCAATTCCCACCAAAGTCAATGGGAACTGGACTGTGCCCTCATTAAGGTAACACTGTGAGTTCAGTTTGAAGAACGGGCTGTCGAAAGAGGCAACTCTGCACATAAAATGGACAGTTATGACCGAAGTGCTCACTGACATGAGCAAGTGAATGATTTATCGGCACAATTCAGGCCAAGTCGTTTGAAAATTTGGCCCAGCCACACTTACTAAAAAAATAAAGATTAACTGTCAAGTTTTACACTTCTAGGTAACTTAAACATAGCATGTATATAGGTCTGCAAATAAAGGCGTGAATCTGCAATAGGTAACAAGTGCACAGCTATTAACAGACTGTGGCACTATAGTGTTAGACAGTCAGCATTTGCAGGTTACTTTAATCACATACCTATCAGATGGTGGATGGCATACAGTAATTTTTTCACTACACTACATCTCAGTAGCAGTTCTGACAATTTCAGCTGGTGCTTCCTCTCGGAGGAAAAATAGTGAAGAATTCACATCCAGTGAAAAAGGAAAACAAACAGCACGGTGACAGTACTAGCAGAATAAACTGAGTGCAACTTTTATGTGAAAATTAAATAAGCTTTGCTAAACATTAACAGAGGCTGAAAAGTATCTCTTCTGCTGGCACAAAATACATATATATCCGGGGCTTCAAAAGTTCACATCGTCAGATAGTGAACAGTTTTGTTGACTGCATGACTCAGCAAACATTGCCACACTGAACGATGACAACGTATTGAGTGTTAAATACAATGAGATCAGAAGCCCGCAGAGTTCAATCAGGTGACTTGTCAGCTGGCGTAAACAGAGTTTATTATATAAGAGTTCTAGAGAATGTTTTCAATAAAAAGGAAAATATTGGGTTTTTTGATATTCCAGTGCATTCTGAGTGAAAGGGCCTCACAAGAAGAGCCTGCCGCAGCATGCCATGGGCAGTTGGAAAGCTTGTGACATTGTCCCTTTCTCCCTTGCCCCTCCCTTCTGGATGTGTGTTTTGGCAGAGAGAAAATAGGGAGATTCTTCAGAGACCTAGACTCTCCCTCCTCTTTACCGCACACCATTTTCCCCTTTCACTTTTCACAAACCTGACAGGCCTAGGCCTAGCAGACTATCACTTTGATTCCTGGAGCCTGTGCAACTTGTCAGCAAGGTTCTAGCCTTGGGCACAGATGGTACCTGCAGCACAATGCACTCTCTCCCTGAAGGGCTCTCCTAGCCCATTCCAGCCCCAGGGAAATGGAGCATGTGCGTTAAACTAGGGGTCCTCCACATGGTGGAGAGCAGTCTGCTAGGCCAGGCCTAGTATCAAGCGCTCAATACATATTTGTCTCTCTCCATTATTGGTAACAACTTGGAAATAAACCCTTCCCTAATTTATCTTTTTACACGTGGACTATGGAGTCTTGCATCTCTGTAGTAGGTTGCTGTTTTCAATCCAGCCCCAGTAACTACCTTCTGGAGTTTCTCAGGTACTGTGTGAGATGGAATAATACAACGACAATTTATTTTACACTTATACTGCTCATTTCCTCGGAGCATTGCATAGCCCTAAAAACCAACACAATAATATAAATGTTAAGTTCTTTTACTAAACCAAGTTACTTTAGAGATGTTTGTCCCTCTTCACTCAGTCTCGTTTTTCTACCCACCCTTCAGCATTATTTGTCTTTACCCAGGAAAAGTTATAGTTTAAATCTGAAATATTTATTAGGGCATGAATTTTTTACAACAAAAAGAAAAAGGGACAAACAGACAGATGACTTATGACTTGGAAACTCTTTTTAAGACATGGCTTTGCAAATGATGTTCTTCCCTCATATGGCAACTGGGTGCTGACCATGGCCAAATCGTAACAGGCCAACTTTTGCTCTCAGTTGAAACCAGTGGAACTGCACAAGTGTAAGTGACAGCAATATTTGGCTTGTTTTATATGCCTGGCCTTGCATCAGTTACTCATGTGAGCAGGTTTAACTGTATCTAAGGCAGATTTGCAAATGTTCTTACAATTAACAGCAACATCAGATCCAAAATGTTTTAGAGACACAATAAACAAATGGGACACATTGAACTAGCAGTATGAACTATGGCTGTTGATAGCACATTATGGGATAGAAATGTACAGTTCAGCATGTGAGACCTGCAGGGAAGAAGATCACCATGGTCTACAACACTTCCTACCAGCCAGGGTACATTACACCAAAGGTATAGGTCAAGGTGGCGGTGAGGGGTTGGGAGAATAAAGGATCATAGGGTGCCTGGCAACTAGTGTACAGTTTGGGATCTCAATTGCAGTATGCTATATACACTGCACTGCCTCGGCTTCTCCTGTAATGAAAGCCTCATCGTAACCGTCACTTTCTTTCTATTTGAATTACACCCCTTATTCCAAAGATCTCTAAGCACCTCACAAACATTAACTACCTCTTCTGAGGTAGATATTTAATACAGTTAATTTACATATTTAATTATATAATTATACATAAATAATAATAAAATACTTTGCAAATATATAGCACTGTCCAGTTGAGGATCTCAAAGCACTTTACAGACATTAATGAATCAAGCCTCCCAGCCCATGTGTGGGGTAAGTAAATATTTTCCCCAGAGAGGATAAGGTGCTCATTTTCAGAAGTGCTAATAACTTGCAGTTATTTCAATTACAACACTAGGTGCCCAGCCACACCTTAACTATACTGCCCAATGAACCAAAAGTGAGTCAGTAGCACAGACAGAAATAAAACTCATAAGTTCTGGTACCCAGTTCACCGCACTAACCACTACATGCGCTGCTTCCTTTTTCTAGTGTCTCCCTCTTAGTTTTTTAGATCCAGCATAATCAGTGATGCTGTTCACATCACTCCTACCGTCAAAATACCTTTATCAATCCATGGCAGGTCCAGTTCAAACTCCTCAATTTATATTCAATACTTTTTATAGTGTATGTAGCAAGAACTCTATATTTTTGTCTCAGGCATTGGGTCCTACATCCAAGGGCAAACATCCAACACAAAGACATAAGCTAACATCAGTGCTTTTGAAAGCAGAAATTCAAAACCACATCAGCACCATAAATTTACGGGATGAGGGTGAATTCCAAACTCAAGGGGCACAAGTGGCAGAGCTGTGCACCTCTCAGACATAAGTTTAAAAGCCAGAAGCTTTGCAGCGTTACCCTTGGATTTCCCTGAAAAACTGATAACTTCCTGGACTGAAGCTGAGAAAGAAAAAAAAAGAATGATTTTAACAATGCCAAAGGTAATTTCTGTAATTTACATGGTAGAGGGAAAAAGGATTCAGGCTATACAGCATGGAAATAGAACAAAGTTTTAGTAGGGTAAATTCAGGACATATTGTACACAGCAATAACACCCTTAGAGTGCCTTGTTAATTTCAGTTTTTAATGATATCAAACTTTTGAAGTGTATTATGCTGGACACATTTTTTCCCATCCTCTCCTGGGTGATCTGCACTGCAGGCAAAAGAAACCCAACAACTTATACCAGCATGGTAGTACAGTAGAACAGTAGAGTTACAAACTGACCAGTCAACCACACAGCTCATTTGGAATCAGAAGTATACAGTTAAGCAGCAGCAAAGACAAAAGAAAAAAAAAGAAAAGCAAATCCAGTACAGTACTGTGTTAAACATAAATTACTAAAAAATAAAGGTTTCAGAGTAGCAGCCGTGTTAGTCTGTATCCACAAAAAGAAAAGGAGGACCTGTGGCACCTTAGAGACTAACATATTTGAGCATAAGCTTTCGTGGGCTACAGCTCACTTCATCGCACGTAAAAAATCCATTACAATCTACATACCACACAGACTATGCTGACAGCTTGTGCCACACACTCTCAAGGAATGCATCCGATGAAGTGAGCTGTAGCTCACGAAAGCTTATGCTCAAATAAATTTGTTAGTCTCTAAGGTGCCACAAGTCCTCTTTTTTTAAAAAAAATAAAGGGAAAGTTTAAAAAAAAGATTTGACAAGGCCAGGAGACTTTCTGTGCTTGTTTCATTTAAATTAAGATGGTTGAAAGCAGCATCTTTCTTCTGCATAATAAAGTTCCAAAGCTATTTTAAGCCAATGTTCGGTGGTAAACTTTTGAAAGAACAACCATAACGATTTGTTCAGAGTTACGAACGTTTCAGAGTTGCGAACAACCTCCATTCCTGAGGTGTTCGTAACTCTGAGGTTCTACTGTAATAATGTTGGGCATTTGGGTATGAAATGCACACAGTTTGTGTTTGTGTATTACAGAAGCCCTCTGTTTACATTCCACGGTAAAACTCCAACACGTAATGGCAGCATATCTGTTTTCCAGTCCCAAAAAACTTGCAACAGGCTTCCAGCATAGAGGGAAGTTGTGCGTATGCTGCACAGACGTGGACATAGTGTACCAGATGTGAATTACAAGTGCACAGGATACATTGTTGCAAACTTCTAAAAGAACCTGCACGCTCAAGCAGCACTGGAAAGTTTAAAATGCGGGTCATGCAGCTGAGGGTAGGTTTAAAGATGTGCGAACCAGCTGAATAAAAAAAACATTGCCCTTCCTCCCCCAACAAATCTTTACACTAAAATTGAACTGAATCTTTCTGACCCCTTCTCTCTCTCTTGCCTTGGAGTCCCCCCTGTCTCTCACCCACCCTGTGGCATAAGCTCCCCACGTGCTTTATCTTGTTTTATCTTTCGTGCGTGGGAGACTTGTCCTCGGATCCTACCTCTTCAGGAAATGTCTGGCTCACCCACTCTCTCATATCATTTTTGAGGGAAACAGGGAGAAGGGATTTGGTAGAAGGTGCTGGCCCAATCAATCATTTCCCCTGAAATCCAAGATGCCGAAAAGGGCTGTCATGGGAGCAGTGGGGGTGCGGGCGGGGGGCGGATTTAAAACAGATCCTGACTCTTACACAAGTCAGACTTTGTCCCTTCCTAGTCACCAGGGACTCCTGAGTAATGGCCTTTGGGTAATTCATTGTTTTTTAGGAAACTACTTTTTCTTGCCAGTTTTTAAGCCCAGCGGAATATTCTAGATCCACAGTCACAGGGCATGAGTAATCGTTCCCTCATTAAACTACTAAGACAGTCATAAAACAAAACAAATTGTTCACCTCCCCAGTGTTTTTCCTTTTTGCTTTCCCTTTCCAAGTCCTGTAGTGCTCACAAACATCCAAAGTATCCAAGTGACGTAACCTTTAGTCAGTACCCTAAAGGAAACAACATGTCCTTCACATGTTGCTCAATTCTCTGATATGCTCTTGCAGTCATTAAAACAACAAGGAGTCTGGAGGCACCTTACAGACTAACAGATTTATTTGGGCATAAGCTTTCCAGGGTAAAAAACCACTTCTTCAGATGCATTTTGTTGTTTTTGTGGATACAGACTAACATGGCTAACCCCTTATTCTTGCAGTCGTTGATTTTTGATGGAGGGCGGTTTGAGTTGTTTTTTTAATCGAGAGCCAGATCTTCCTGAGTGAAATGTGTGCATTCAAAAACAGACGTGAAGAGCTCACCTGGGCTGTGGACTGTGCTGTGCTGGCTGCTGTCCTGCAATTCTAGGTATACCTGTGGTCTTCATGCAGAATACTTTACAAAGCCACCAGCCTGAGTAGCTGGGTGCACTGGGGAGATCTGCGGAGATGTGTAGGACAAGAAAGAATCTGCCCTCTACCCGCGGGCAGTGCTCTGTGGATACCACTGCACCCTCAGTACAGCAATACCCTCTGCTGCTAAAGCATGCCCCTCTGTAGGAAACTATGTCCAGAGGATCCGTCCTGCCCACAAGTTTCCTGGAGGCTGGGGCACAGCTTTGTTCCTCTTCTTTGTGTAAGTTCCCAGCATCCTCCCTCACCACCTGCACAGTGGAACTGTGCGGTTCCATTTTTGTCAGGGTCCTCTGTGCCTTTACAGTGGGATAGGTAGCTTTCCCCTCTTGATATCTGGGAATCAAGCTGTCTGATAGATTTTTTTGAACCATGAAAGTATCTCTTTGAAAAGCCACATTTTCAACAGCAGCCTCTAAGAATGCAGGCACAAGTCTCAGCCCTGAGTTTTTGCCCACAAGAAAGCAGTTTGTTCTCACAGTGCTGGTTTTTTGTAAGCACAAGAACCCAGACACCTGGCACTGTACCCACAATTTCAGAGACCAAGCTGAGGTCCCTTTGAAAATTTGGTTCTCTTTCTTCTGAGCCAACCTCCAGAGGGCAGATGTATCCTGTGCGGTGACTCAGATCTTTGGAGAATGGAGAAGATACAAACAAATAGGAGAACCATTTCCAAAGTCCAGAGACTTTAGAGAGAGAGAGAAAAAGAAAACAACAACATTAAAAACCGTGGACTGTGGGATGTTAAAGCTTGGTAATACTTACACTGAGCACTTTATATCCTGAAAGCCCTGCACAAACATTAATTAATCCTCACAACAACCCTTTCAGGTAAATGCATTATCCCCATTTTACAGATGGCAAGAGAGTTTCTGTGATTTTCCCAATGCCACTGAGAGAGTTTGTGTCAGAGTTTTGTTAAGACGCAGGAGTTCAGAGTCCCGCACCTGAGTTTGGACTATTAGATTGAACTCAGGGATCAGATCCTTAGCTTGTATAAACTGACATTAAAGGAAATGGAGCTATGTCAATTTACACCACTGAAGGTCCGGCTCTCACAGTTCATCCTGAAAATTGTGACTTATTTTAGGGAAATTGTTGCTCCTTTTGCCTAAATAAAGGTTTGAAAGCAGCAAAGAGAAAACCATCTTGGGTTGCACTGGCATTTAAACGGCAAAGATTTGAACTCTCCCTTGTAATAAGCACCAGAAAGCAAATGAGTGAGGTAAACTTGGGAGTTCCAGACCACAGCTCACAAAATGTTTTGCAACGTGGTGAGAAGGCCCATTAAACCTACCAAACTCATTGACCTCACAGGTTTCTCCAGGCCAATTCCAGAAAACAAAACAGCTGCATTTTTAGTTCCCTGGTAAAAGGAATTATTGATACACTGTTCAGTCCAGCTCTGGTTTGGGAGCTTTGAAGAGACAAGTCCAGACACTTGAGATGTGCAAAAAGACAGTAGAAAGTAAAGTCATTAAAATCAATGGGAGTTTGCCTGATTAAAGACTAAGTACCTCATTCCGGCACTATATTCTTGTCATGAAAAGTTCAAATAACTTTAGTTGTGAGCCTACTTTACTGCACCATCCTTAAGAAAGACTACAGCTGTGCTAATGAAAATAACTGTCTAACAATTAATGGTCTTACTGTGTAGCTGATACACTGGCAACATTGCGCCTTGGATGCGGTGAAGTGCTCGAAAAGACTGAATCTGTTTAGTTTAGAGAGGTGAGACAAATAAGAGGGAACAGGATAAAGGTATACAAAATAATTAACAGAAAAGAGATAATAAGCCCGGCACTCCTATTCATCCTCTTAAGACAAGAGCAAGAGGATAGTCAATGAAATTAGAATTACTATTATTATTTAACGTTTATATTATGATAGAGTTTAGAGGCCAACCATCTCAGGGAGGCATTGTGTCATGTCCTGCAAAAATATATAGAAAATGACAGCCTCTGCCCTCAAGAACTTACAATCTAGAGAGGAAATGCACTCTAAAATATTTTTATACAGTGCATAATTAAGCTGTGGAACTGAATGTTACAAGAGGCCATTGAGGCCAAGACCTTTATAGCAGAAGTTCTTAACCAGGGGTCCGGGGCCCCCTAGGGGGCCTCGAGCAGGTTTCAGGGGGGCCTCCAAGCTGGGCCAGCATTAGACTCGCTGGGACCCAGGGCAGAACGCTGAAGCCCCACCGCATGGGGCTGAAGCGCAGGTCCCTGAGCCTTGTCAGCCGGGGCTGAAGCTGAAGCCTGAGCAATGTGGCTTTCTGGGAACCCCTGTGGCATGGGGCCCCAAGCAATTGCCCGGCTTGCTACCCCCCAACGCCGGCCCTGGCTTTTACATGCAGAAAACTAGTTATTGTGGCACAAGTGGGCTGTGGAGTTATTATACCATGTTGGGGGGGCCTCAGAAAGAAAAAGGTTGAGACCCCAGGCTTTATAGGATTCAAAAATAAGGACTGGGCATTTATATGGATAATGATAACGTCCACATTAATTACACTGGATAGGGTGAAAGAAGTAGAAACTCTCATGCTACAGGGCTTAAGTCAACTGCTAACTGCCTATAGTTAGGAAGACATTTTCCCTACAGGAAAGTTATTTAATAATTATCCATCACAGGGATTCTAAAACCTGGGAAGGATCTGGTACTGGCCAATGTTGGAGGCAGGATATCCAACGAGATGGGGATCACTGGTTTGAGCCAATGTTATAAGTCTTGCATTCCTAGGAGATCATGCAGTTGGCTTTTTTTTTAAAATAACTGATCTACTGAAACAACAGAGTTGGAGAGCATTCCAAAGCAGCCTTATCCAAGTTAGATCAGCTGATGGATCCTTGTTTAAAATACAGACTGAATGATAGGATCCTGAGACTGACAAATTTTAGAATGAGGTCACCTCCGCTTCCATTCAGAAATGCAATCAGCAAGTATACTTAACTCGTTTATTAAAAACTCCTTTCAAAAAGGGACACTGTACATTTATAATCTCTACAGGAACCTAATGAAAAGTGTCACACTGGCTTTGTTGATTTTTTTCCAACACAGAGGTGATAGAGAGGCTAGCAGAAAACTGGCAAATTAAAAACAAAAGCTGAATTTTCTTAGGTGTTACAATATCTTTGATTCAAAGCTCATCCTTTCCCCCTATTCCCTGAAGCAATGACATTTTAATACCCTAGAGCAGTGGTGGGCAACCTGCAGCCTGTCAGGGTAATCTGCTGGTGGGCCGCAAAATAGTTTGTTTACATTGACCGTCCGCAGGCACAGCCACCCGCAGCTCCCAGTGGCTGCGGTTCGCCATTCCCGGCCAATGGGAGTTGCGGGAAGCATGAGGGTACCATCAGGGTAATTCAGGTACCATCAGGGTAATCCACTGGCGGGCTGAGTGCGTGCTGGTGACTGCCCATCACTGCCCTCGAGCAATGGCAAAAATCATCTAAAATTCTATTTTATAATAAATTATGCTTGGTGGTTAATAAATTTGTTTTCTAAAATAGCAACAATTATGGGAAGTATGGATAATGGGTCATATTAATCCTGGTATAATCCAATTGACCATTGGTCCAATTAGTTCCTTCTGGACAAACTGCCAATTCCGCAAAAATATTAGGTGTCCAATATTTCAGTAAAAATTTAGTGACATGATAATCATTGTAGGGATCTGCGTGAAACTGTAGTGTTCCCTTATAATAATGCTTTTATTTTTTAAAGTTATTTATAATTTATTTAATCAGATTTATCGTAGGGGATAACACAGTGGTCTAAACTTAGAACATAAGAATGGCCATACTGGGTCAGACCAGTGGTCCATCTAGCCTAGTATCCTGTCTTCCGACAATGACCAATGCCAGATGCTTCAAAGGAAATTAACAGAACAAGGCAATTATCAAGTGATCCATCCTCTGTCATCCAGTCCCAGCATCTGGCAGTCAGAGGCTTAGGGACACCCTGCTTCAGCAGTCTTCATGCAGTCAAGACTCCTGCTGAAGCCAATGGAAGTTTTGTCTGTATAAGGACAGCAAGAGAAGGTCCCAGGTTTGGAATACTCAGACTTCCTGGAATCAGTCTAGAATCCCAGCATTGTTTAACTCAGCCAGTCATCCTTCTGAAGAAAATAAAAGAAGTTACATGGAGATTATATGAAGGTCTGGTCTCTGTGTGGACAATAAAGGCCTCACTGTGCTTTCCATAAAAAGGTTTGCTCTAAGTCCTTGCCCACTGGAACACAGAAATTGCCATACTGTATCTACTGGCAAAACTTTACATATAGGTTAGGCCTTAGAGGCTGGCTTATGCCCTGAAATTTGAGGGTCTGTATCACTCCCAAATCTTGTTTGCTTTTTAAAATATTTACTATTATACCTCCAAAGTTTCCCTACTGCTGTGCAGTATTTTGTGTGCCTGTTCTCTGCATGGCTGCTGCTCTCACTCCAGAGGTGGCTGAATTTTCATAGTGGCTGTCTGATTCTCACCATAAAGCTGGTGTAACTTCACTGAATTCAGTGGAGTTACAGTAATGTAAAACTGATATAAAAAAATAGAGAATTAGGCCCAAAATGTGCATGAAGCATTTCTGAGATCCTTAAGGGACGAAAGGTGCTATTAGCTTCTCAGCATGGTAAGTATCTGTTTGTCACCTATACTGAATCTGGAAATGTTACTTAAGCCTGGAGATTTTCTTCTTCTGTAACGTAAGGTGAAGGATTTGCTCATGACCAGGATGATACACGAGTATGGCATGCCAGGAAAGACGGGCACTGCACAAAGGGGAAGTGGAAATCACAGGGTTAAGAGACAAGCATCCAGAAATAGATTCCAGAGTCATGAAGCAGGCTACATGACTCAGCACAGGAAGACCACCTGCCCACTGATGACATATCAAAACTGATAACAGTCAGGAAGGCAGCTGGGCATTCTGGATGGATAAAAAGGTGCCAGGCAGCAGCTGAGAACAGCAGGAGAGAAGGCGTGAGGGAATGAAACAGAAGCCCTTAAACCACAGAGGTCCATTTTGTTAAATTTATTTAAATCCTAATTTTGTGAAGTGCTGAGCTCCTCTGACTCCCTTTGGGACGAAATGGAGTTGGAAGGGTCAGTACCACATAGAATTAGGCCCTTGTACAGTAAGTTAAGTATATATTTTTACTTTAATATATTTTTACAGCTGGGTTGATTTTATTTATTTAACAGGGAGGTCACATGGCTGCTTGTAATACAGTGAGTGGGTCAGAGTATCCTGCTTCCGTTCCAGTAGATCACAAGGTATCCTTAAGAATGGGAGCCATTAAACAACTCATATTACCAATTCTCATTTCCACCAGCCCCCAAAACGCTCTAGTGTTTGTCTGTATAACAGAAGTTCGGTGAATAAGTTGAGAGCAGTATTTTATCTTTTGGACAAAGTCCCAATTTTAGTTGAACCAGTTCTCGGATAGGAGCATGTGCAGTGACACGCAGCTTGTAAATTCAGTTGCTACACTGATCTTACAAGATATACACCCATGTATCAGAAAGCAAAATCAAGCCCTTAAAAGTTATATGCTGATGTATCAGTTAGATTGGGACAAAAGAATAGTAAATTGGAGACTTACTGGAAACATGGGAAGAATTTTACGGAGCTCTTCTAATACCGATATTGGATCAGATCCTCAGTTGGTTGAAGTCAATGAAGAAATGCCTATAGACACCACCTAAGCATATGGATCATAGGGTTCCGGGAGCTTTTAATTTATTATTGTTTCTAAAGCAATTTGAGAAGGAACCCGTTCTGGTGCTTCAGAGCACAAGGCTGGGATTCTACTCTTAGCTCTGCTACCGACTTTCTGTGTGACCTTGGATAACTCATTTGGCGCCAGAATATCTAAAGAGCTCAACTCTCAGACACATGAATGACATGACAAGATTTTCAGAAGTGTTCAGCAGCCAGCAGCTGTCATTGCAAACGAGGATTGAGCACAGTGGATGCTGCTGCTGCTAAAAGCACTTTTGAAAATCTGGCCATTAAAGTCTG
Organism: Chelonia mydas; assembly: GCF_015237465.2. NCBI lineage: Eukaryota > Metazoa > Chordata > Testudines > Cheloniidae > Chelonia > Chelonia mydas. Next base: position 337,925,721 of record NC_057849.1, read on the forward strand.
AGAAGGGACAATGTGCAGTTCCTTGTTTCAATATCCCTAATTCAACTTTGTTCAGCGAACAAGTATAAAGATGTGATTTTTCCCTAATATATACTTATTAATCACTTACATTGTGACAGACCCTAAAAGGCTCAATAATTCAGGACCCTGTTGTTCTATGCACTGTACAAACATAACGAACGACAATCCTTGCCTTAAAAAGTTTATTATTCACGTTTCTGTTTTTCAGGGTTCATTTTTTCAAGGTTTATTTTTAGCAATTTTTGAGTTTTATGTAGATATCCAAAAATCAAGGGGTTCCGGGCTTTCCATGTGTATATTGTAACAAGTAATGGACATGATATGTTATATACATTAGCGTAATGGGAAATCTCGTTGTCATGTTCCCTAATGTGCACTTTACCATAGTACTGTTTCAAAACAGCACTGTTAAAACACAGTAGGGAATCTTTAGTGAGCACCAGAAGGGTCTACTCAAACCAATTAATGTGCAACACTTAGTGTGACTTCTGAAGTGGACTCCCGTAGTCTGCATTACTGCTCTGTGTAAACAAGCCTTTAGATACAAGTAACCATTTCTGGTGTTTTTCCAGTGTTTATTAGGTTAACATATATATATTTTTTTTAACCGGGGGTGTTTTATCGGTGTTTATCATTTAAAACCTAAAATTAGAAGCCCCACTGATAATCAAAAGTCATTCTGTCAAACTCTGAATTCAAGATCTGAAGGTCAAGCTGGGCTTTTTTCTGGCTTGTGCATCATCCTCCAGAATAAAACTTTTGCGAGACAAACTGGTCATTGATGAAGATGTATAATCATTATCCCAAGCTTTGAAAATGGTTTACTGCACAGTTCTCAAGGAAGGACATGGCTGTGTTCATGCAAATGATTGTGTAGCAATCAGTAATAGTATTCAATAGAGTTACTTGGTAGTTGATGCGTCACCTCAGACACACTTCTTCAGTGGGTCTGCACAGGAATATGAGAGGCTATGATCTGACCTGCAATTGTAATTTAGGACCAAACTTAAAAGGCACTAGAGCACTGTCCAACAACTATTAACTTTGATGGGAGAAGAAAATATCAGATATCTCTCAGGATTCGTCTTTAACAATTCTCTTGATGCATCAGCTGGAATAGATTCCAGCTCTAGCTCTCATAATGAGTATATTTACACTGCAGTCAGAGATGTAACTGCAGCACACAAGAATGCACCTGAGTAACCTTTGATCTAGTAACAAAAAAGTGAAGTGGTGGCAATACAGGTGGCAGTATGGACTCTACAAGCCTGCAGGAACTGGGGTGGCTAGTCTGTCCTGGCTTCACTGCTATTGTTATTCAAGCTATTTAGATCAAAGCTAGATTGGGTATGTCTACATGTGCTGCAAACACACCTCTGATTGCTGGCTCTGGGGAGCTCACAGGGATAGAAGAATAGTAAAATCTTATTTTTGTTAATGGAGTCAAAAGCTATTCTGAATTGCTTTTCAAATTAGAATAGCATGCGAAGCATTTTGTGCACTGGATTCCCCATCTACAAAACAAGAATAATATATATTCTTACCTACTTCACAGGGATGCCATGAATCCTAACACATTTATGTGTGTAAAATGCTTTGAGATTTCTAAATGAAAAGGTGTTAGAGAAGTGCACAGTTTTATCAGACGTACCCATTTTAAAATATGACGGCAAATGAGACATCCTCTATGCAGTTACAGTGTAAGACAGCAATTGCCACTGAAACACGTGGCTGATCTTATGAAGAAAAAACGAAATAAGAGCAACTCAGACAAAACCACAGAATCACAAGGGAAGGATACTGTATTTCTCTCCTCCCCAAACCCTCCTTTTCAGCATTTTAAACAGTTTCAACATGCTAAAAATATTTCTGACTTCTTCTTTAAGCTGTCTGGTTGTTTTCCTACAGACACTATCTCAGCATTACACTGCTCGGTCAATACAACTGACAACATATAATTGCTTCCTTGCTCCTGAAATCCATCGAATGTTTCCCCTTCACTTTCTCTTAAGCATGTTGCAGTCACAAGAAAACAGGCCAGGAGGTAGTAAAAGTGCTAGAAAACAACAGCTCCAGAAGCTAAATACGTTGTACTGAACATGCAATGAAAAATACACGAACAGACCATACACTTCAGTTTCATATTTAAAGCAACAACCGATGTGATAGGAGTTCTACATGGGAGCAATCAAACAAAAGATACTAAAAAGAAGGGATCGATTTCTGAGCAACGCACCTTCTGACCATGCTGTTCTGACATCTCTCGTTAGCTTCTAAAATATTCTTCTTCATTGCATAATCCTGAGCTTTGGAAAAGTCAGAGCCTCCCAGTTCCTTCTTGGCAGTCACCTGCCCCTACAGGTAGTAAAAGATTAGAGGGATCAGAACCACAGTGTTTATGAAACGTTACCCCCTACCCCCACACACAGTCTAAAGTTCATTTCTTATTCTTAAAATGGAAGGAGTAGTTGCATAAAAACAACAACAAAAAAACAAAAAACAAAAAACAAAAAAAAACATCACAATGAAAAGGAAGCACACACCCATATGGAAAAAAAGGCAAAAGATGAGGCATGCTTACTGTAATGCTTTGTAAACCCTGTCACTAGCAGAGACAAACACCACTAGACGGAACAGAAGGAAAAACTCAGGGTTTGTTTTCTCTAAACTTGCACAACCTTGCAACTGTGTGTCTCCTGTTGAAGACACACACAACTATCTGACCACTCTTGTGATCATCTTTCTTAGGTTTAAGATCACACACGACAGCGAGCAAGATTCTCTCCTTAGTTAATGCTATAAATACTTGTATTTCTAAAAGACACATGCAACCCTATTGATTGTAACTAAGGGCAGAACATTTGGCCCAGCAAACCCATTCCTACAGTGGGTTAGCGTCAGAGAAGAAGGCCGATATGCAGCAATAATAAAAAAACCCTCATAGTTCTATAATTAGGGCTCTACCAAATTCACGGTCGATTTTGGTCAATTTCATGGTCATAGGATTTTAAAAATCATAAATTTCACGGGTTTAGATACTTAAATCTGAAATTTCACGGTATTGTAACCGTTCGGGTCCCAACCCAAACGGGGGTAACGGGGGGGGCAAGATTACGGTAGGAGTGTCGTGGTATTGCCACCCTTAATTGTGTGCTCTTGCTGGCAGCAGCACGGCCTTCAGAGCTGGGCGCCTGATGAACAGCCACTGTTCTCCGGCTGCCCAGATCTAAAGGCCGTGCAGAAGGAAAGGTGGCAATACTGTGACCCCCTAAAATAGCCTTGTGGCAATACCACAACCTCCTACAATACCACCCACCCCCACCCAACCCTCTTTCGGTGAGGACCCCCAATTTGAGAAACACTGGTCTCCCTCATGAAATCTGTATCGTATAGGGTAAAAGTGCACAAAAGACCAGATTTTATGGGGGAGAATGAATTTCACAGTCTATGACATGTTTTTCACAGTTGTGAATTTGGTACGGTCTTATCTATAATGTCTACCTTACAACACCTTTTTTGAACCTCCAACCTCTTCCAATACTTAAAAAACTCAGCATGGATTACAAAATCAAGGCTGATGTAACAAAAACATCTATATTATAATGAACTGACTAACGTATAAGACGGTCTAGTGGATAGAATAAGAACTGCTCAACTATGTGTCAAAGACTCTATAATGCTAACACAGATTCCCCTTACCTCAAGTGATAGGGACATGTGCTTTTGGAACAGGGAATTATAGATCTGTCTCCGCAGTCATTGTGAAATTCCAAACAGCCATGACGAACAGCATAGTACCAGACACCAAATATTAAATGGTTGTAGACTTTTTAAAATAGTTCTGATAACAAAAGGTCTATAGCAGATCAAATTTAGTGCATCTACTGTTGGGCACAAACTTCTGTCTGGCTATGTCTTCACTAAAAAAAAGGTGTATTTCTTTTCTTTCTTTCTTTCTTTTTTTTTTTTTAACAGGAGAATAACTAACATTCATTAACTACCCTGCTGTAAAATCTGAGTGGATTCAAGGCACTGAAGTTTGATTTTGCCTAACACCCTCCTGGTAAACACTATGGTGCCTTCTCAGTGGAATAGCGAATGCGCATTAATTATCCCACAGTAAACACACATCTTTTTGGCAGTTAAGACAAAGCCTATGACTTCCCAGAGTATTCATTCACCTCCATTTAAGGTTCAAAAGGTCTCAGCTTTATTACAATAAAAACTGAAAATGTACTGTGCACAACTTAATATAACTTAACAGGATAGCACAGCAATCACCTTAACAATAGCCCAATTGTAGCTGCCCTGGGAAGGTCACAGCTAGGTCTGTAAACTGACATGATGAATTAAAAAACAACTATGTATTAGTCACAGTAAACTATTTCCAGTGTTATGGTAGACGTACTCAAGATAAAAAAACTTCTATTAGTATTTTATAGGTTTTTAAAAAAGGTTTTGAAAATTCAAGCCCTACTTCATTGAAAAAAGACAGTTTTGAAGTTTGGAAAATGCTTGTATCCTTGCCGATATCTCCTGAGTTTGATGTATGAGGGTGAAGGATACAGTAGGAATGCCCAGATTTGATCTATCTATCTACCATGTTCAGTACAGGGATGATTTACATAGTCTCTAAAGTGCCAGGCACACCTGCAGTACTACGGATATACTAATTTAAAAATATCGGATTCGTTGTGCCACCTTGTTAGTGTGCCATGGCCAAATAAGAAATAATCAGTAATTATTATTGTACACACTTCCATAAAATCTTTCAGCAAACGATTGCAAATCGCTTTACAAAGTTGGAGATTATTATGTCCAGCTTACTGGGGGTGGAGGGTGGGGGAAACTAAGGCTAAGAGAAGTTAAGGGACTTGCCTAAAACTGCACAGTGAGTCAGAGATGGAGTGGGTAACACAACTCAAGTCTCTTGTTTCCTAGCCCTGTCCTCTAACCATGCTAGCCCTGTCATGAAGTCAGCCAATCTGATCTTGCCTAGTGTGCCTGAAGTACTGCCAAATGTTTCCTGTTCTCTACTGTTTCTATGTGTCATTACTGAGCTGCACCATGAAGAATGCTAATAAAGTTGGTTCAACTCTTTAGTTGCATACTTGCCCATCCATTCACCCACTCCTACATTCTCTCCCTTGCCAAACTAATTAAACGCCCACGCACATATTCTCGTAATCACGCACCCACCCAATCGCACATTCTTTCATTCACTCTCCCATTCAGTTACACAATCTTATTCTCAAACACCTTCAGTTCGTTCACCTATAACCTTGTACTTTCTATAGTCTACCTAGCCTAGCCTCTCTCACCACCCAAACCAGCGTGCACTTCTAGATGTACCCTACTCAATTATGCTTCTGTGCTGGCTTCATGGATCCTCTGGCCACTGTCCAGCTTTGCAAGACAGCTGTCCTCTTTTGGGGGGAAGGAGAGGCATTTATTGTGGAGCCAGTCCTTTAGTTCTTTGTGAACAAAACATTTTGCTAAATTCGCTGGGTCCAAACTGAGTAGGCACCCAAACTGTGGTGGAATTAGTTCTCTGTACAGCCCTATAGTACAGCCCAACATTTTAAAAAACGTCCTCAACAAGAGAAACAATGATAACAAAGGACAACTAGGAAGGGAACTGATTTTGTAAAAATAAAAAGTAGGTAAGGGGATACTTGGAAAATTTGAACACATACAAACAGCTGGTCTGGCTGATATATCTCAGGGTATTATGGGAAATAGTGTATATCTTTTTCATTCACAATTGTTTTTCTCTGTCATTTTCTACACTTGCAATCTGTCTACACTACAGCTTCCACTGTTGCTACAATTGGAGGAGAATTATGGGTTCAAATATTCCCAGTGCAGATGCACTCTAAGGGCTCATCTACATGGGAGATTTTTTGTTATACCAGTTTATATTTTTGGGGAGTTATATTGCTAATGTGAACACTCTTATTCAGAAATAAGAATGGCTTCCAAAGTGATATAAGCTAAAGCAGTAAAACGTACTCTCATACCAGAATGAGTGTCCATGTAGGGAGTTATTTACTGGTATAACTATATGGGTTTAAATTCACACCACCTCTTACTGTAGCCAAGTCCTAAAGGAGCTTAGTTAAATGGTTTCTAAGATTGGCAAATTATCATGCCCTACCCTTTCATATTTGAAGGACATTAATACCAAGGGGAAAAATGATATAGGATGGAACAAGGGAATATAAACTAGGAATAATATGGTGAAACTAAGAAATGTTAAGTGTAAGCTGAATATCAGGAAAAATCATCTTGCCAGTGAGGTCTGCATGGCTGTGGAATAGACTCCTCAGCGAAGACGTAAAAGACCAGCACTTAGAATATTTGTAACTATAGTGGAACAAACAGTAGAAAATTTTCTGTAGAGAATATGAATTGCCAAGGAGATGGTCCATATGATCTAATAGGTCTTTCCAACTCTAACATCTATGATTCTTTAATTCCATACATCAGTCCTTATCACAGGGTTGGCAAACATTAGCAGCCACTCTCCTAGCCTCCTGATAATCAAGTTTATAATCAAGATGTACAATTAACATATGATGCTCTAACATAACTGCTTGCAGCCCAATCAGCACACAACTGCAGCCCATGTGACATCCTCAGGGCCATAAGGTAGTATATATATCGCACAGATGTGGCCCATATAACACACAGAGAGTTGCATATGTGGCCCACAATGGTAAATAAGTTGAGAACCACTGGTCTAACATCTGCCTGTGATAAGTATGCCACCCTGGCATCAGAGCTCTGCATTTCTGTCATTAAAAACATTGACATGAACTGCAGGCCTGTATTCAGAGTAGCGGCCGTGTTAGTCTGTATTCGCAAAAAGAAAAGGAGTACTTGTGGCACCTTAGAGACTAACCATTAAGTAAGCAGCATCAAATTTAAAGTAAAGAAATAATCATCTCCACTCTAAAAAAGTGCCCAGTGTCACTATTTGACAGGTGTTCTGTTAATATAGAGTCCAATCCTGCCAACACTTACATGTGAAAGTATTTTTATCCAGGTGTGTAAATCTTTGTAGGAATGGACCTATAGTTAACATGTGGTACTTTCAACTAGTTTCTTTTGAAATTTCTAGTTAGAACTTCCTCCCTTAAGGTGAAATGCCAGATTCTCCACTAAACCGCCTATGTATTTTCTTTTCTATTTTCAAGCTATTAGGTCAGTGTAAATATAGGAAGAGAGAAAGCATGAGAAAACACGTGGCATAAGAGCATTGCCTATTTATAAGTATGCAGAGGAGAAAAACAGACTATCGCAATGGTAAGCTTAAGAGACAGGAAGTAAAGAAGTGGAGAAAAAGTATAAGACAGAAAAAAACACAAAGGAAGGGGAGAGAGAAACAGAAGAGAGCAGAACAGCTAACGCCGTCCAGTATAAAGAACTCTTCTGTGGTTGGTGGGAGTCCCTTACCTGAACAATTTTATTATCTGCATTATTATTAGGAGTTTTTCCTAAAGCTTCTACATTAGCACCAGTTTTCAGAGTAGCAGCCGTATTAGTCTGTATCCACAAAAGGAAAAGGAGTACTTGTGGCACCTTAGAGACTAACAAATTTATTTGAGCATAAGCTTTCATAAGCACCAGCAGCTCCTTCATTAAGGCCTTGATCACAATGGGATCAGAACCATGTGAACTAAAAACAGGTGTAAATCTCATGATCAGAGCGGACAAGGATTTTTTTAAATGAGAAGTGTTAGGAAATACTTTGTAGTAAAGTTTGGCTAATAAGTCAACTATATAGAATCTATAAAACTTTATAAATACAAGGTATGTCTTCCTTGCTGGAGCCTATACAGCAGGGGTAGTCACCCCAAAATCTTTTTATTTATGTATTATTATTATTGTGTTTTTTAATTATTTTCTCTGGAGTCTGGACCTTGACTATACCTTGACCAAGAAATTTGGACCCTGACAAAAAATAATTCACTACTTCTGCTATAGGGATTCCCATGGTATAAATAAGTACGCAGTATATTGCATTTGCAGGTACATTGAGACTGCAATCATAGAATGTGACTGCAGCTCAAGCAGACATACCCAAATTAGCTTTATTCTAGCTAGCTTGGGTCCCAGAGCAGTGATGCTTCAGCAGCACATGCTTCAGAATGAGCTGTACAAGCCTGCCTAGAACCCTGGGTAATTACTTGCAGAGCTAGCCCATGCTGAAGCACGTGCGTCCCTGGGGGTGTCGCAGCTTCACCACTCTGGGACCTGACCTAGCTAGATTAAAGCTAGCTTGGGTATGTCTACTCGAGCTGCAATCACATGCAATCAGATGCAATATTACTTACTTATTTATACTATGGTAATGCCTAGAAGCTCCAAAAAGGATTGGGATCATCACCACTGTGCTACGCACTATATAAAAACGTTAACAGAGCTTTGAATCTAAACAGACAACACAGACAAAATGCGAGAGAAAGGAAGTATTCCTATTTTATAAACGGATAACTGTGGTTCAGAGGAATTAAGTGACTTGCCCGAGGTCATACAGGAAGTCTGTAAAAGAGCCAAAAATTGAACCTAGAATTCCTGAATCCCAATCTAGTGTCTTAACCACAAGACCATCCTTCGTCAACGAACACATCCACCCTGGTAGAACTCTACTAGCTACAGCTGTGTTTCCACACTTGCACATTGTAGTATGATTTCATCGTAAATACAGCCAAAGAAAGAAATGATATCACTGAGATAGGATATTGTAGAACATGAGAGACCATTCTGGCTGGTCATCTTGCGTATCTGAATCCAGTTCATTGGACATCAGTGCACCAGGTCAGTAAGGAAACAAACAGAAAGAAAACAAGATCCACAACTCCCTCTTTTTACACACAACAGCTTGAAAATACACCCGATGAGTTACAAATATACCTTAGAGACAACATGAGTCCTGCCCTAACAGGAGAATAATATGTTTCAATGAAGTCACACAAATGAGGGTCATTCTTGTCAGTTGCCAGCTTGTGCAGATCAAGGAGTGACTGGTTAACATTCATACAGTCTACCTGTATTCTTGGAAATATTTTTATTTTTGGTGCATAAAAGTATATCTAAAAGTAAAGCTGAGATCTCAGTTATGAATTATTTTTGCCTAGGACAATGTATCTTGCAGAACTGCGACCAGGGTGGGGCATGCAGGGCAGCCGCCCAGGCTGCAAAGCCACAGGCGCAGAAAAACGGGGCAAAAAAAATGAAGAAAAAAACCGGTAGGGGATGCAAATGCTTGCCCCGGGCGCTAAAATGCCTAGTTATGGCTCTGGTATCTTGTAATAACAGGTCATACACTAGGGCATTTCATTAGCTGTTTTGGTCCTTAATGTTGTATCTCCCAAACTCTTGGGGCAACTCTACCATTTTATCAAACCTAATAAAATTCCTACCACCACCACCAATTCTATTGTGCATGATAACCCTCACCCCCGGATTCATGACCATAACCTGCTAACCCTACCTCCGCATAGGTAGCTTGCAAACAACTGAATGGGAATGTATGGAGCACAGATGAGTTGGGACCCAGTATAGATAATGATAATTAGATAAAAATTGTGCCTTCTTGCTCATTCGCCATGGTCCTAGTGTATCTGCACTGCCATTTCTGTTTTCTTTACTGACCAAAATTATAACTTGTTATTCCTGTTAGCATTACAGATAAAACACAGCTATTGGAAAATGAGCTGGCTTCTGTTCCAGATCATATGAAAGTTACCAATTCTGTCCATAAATTTCAACTGCAGAGTTATTGTTGATTACGTGTAGGCCAGAAAGAGCCCAGACTGACTATCAGACTCCAGATGAAGGTTGCAGGGTCCACAGAAAACAACAAAAAAGCAAGCACACAAAAACTCCAAAAACTATCTTTTTACTTGTAAACTGAGCAGAGTTTATCTGGAGAGACAAACATGCATAACATGCAATGAAGCCATTTCTACACTTGAACTTTAAGGTACAAGAACGGAGCCTGGAGTATCAGTGGTTAAGAATCAGTGTTTTGGGGGCTGACACTGAGAGGTGCTGAGTGCTAGTCTGACTTGACTTTAGGGGCTGTGGCTGCTCAGCACCTCTCAGTATCAAGCCTTAAATGAATAAAGCACAAGAGGTGATGGATGCTTTTTATTAGAACAGCACAGAGAGTTCCAGTTCTTTTCTCACTGAAGTTAATGAGAATTTTCCCCTTTGATTTCAGTGCAATCAGGAAGGGTATATGGTTACAACAGACAAGTTTTAGTGAGGCAGATTCATTCTTCAAATGACCCTTCATCACTGGAAGAAGGCACCTGTGGGGATCTGAAAGTTCAAGCACTATGCTGGTTCAATAAAAAGTATCGTGTTACCCACCTTGTCTATCTAATTTCAAATCATACCCGTGTTTTCTTCGTATCCAATTTCTGACTTGTGTTCAGTCCTATAGCTGCAACGATGAAGTAAGAAATCTTTAACCCTTTCATCTACTAATAGAGCATGCAAACAGGCAGTTTTCCACTCCAAAGACACTGCAAGAATGGAGCGGAGTCTAAACTGACTCTATCTGCTGCTGTATTTTATAAGGACAATCACAAGAAGCAAGAAAAAAAGTCACCTGGAGCTGACTTATCTTTGGAATCCCCCTCTCACATCACTTTTGATTACACTGTAAAAGCCAGAATACAGTGAAGATACTGCAAACACAAACTCAAAACTGAATGATCATTAGTCTTCCAAATAAAAAAAATATCTTTTCCCTTAAGTTATTTTTGGTGCAGCAACATACAATATTCCCCATACATACAATACCACCTTCTTCCAAGAACAGGTGATTTTAAAAAACAGCAGTAAAACTCTGCATCCAACTGTGCAATGCAGGTGGATAAACGACAATTAACTGAAGATCAATTTTTTTTCTTTACATGTGGTCGGCTTAAAATTTCTCAGTAATTGAGTCTGTTCTTGTGTAAGCCTAAGGAAATTTGATCTGCCATTCCAATTTATCTTTAACAGTTAAGAACTTAGGGGCTATAAAAATTCACAACTTCCTCTCTCTCAATCTAAAGTGATAAGGAAAAAGTGTTTTTAAAAGTACAGTCTCCACTGAGAACATTCTGATAAGTTTACAATTAACTGTGTGATTTTAGAGATATGCAATTAATTCAAGAGGATACTTGGCAAAATCAAAATTCACAAAGTCTAATTCACTAAACATACTTTTTTATTTGTTTAATTCAAGAACATTTTCCCCACCCTTTCCTCTTCTTAGGCTTTTCACACCCACATAGCAACCACACAGCAAGTGACTTTTCTTTGACCTTGACGCCTACTCCTTCTGGTGGAATCACTCACTAGAAAGTTAGTGGATAGTTTAAGTTCTTATACTAAGATGTGAAGGAAGCATCAAATAAAAGGAGACATGGGACATGTGCTATATCTTCCCATTTTTACTGGATAGCTTAATTCACAGTTCTGTAGGACCTTTGCTATACAGCATTCTTTGATGCCATTTCAGCAAAGAAAATATAACAGCCTTATTAGAACTCAGCAATCAATAGCATTTGGAAACACGAAGCTTCCTTGTGCCATACATCCAGAAGAAGAAAAACTGTACATAGTGAATTCCAAGCCTTGTCTGGGACCACTAAGATACATCATCAGTAGTGACTTACTTCTGCATGGAAAGAGAAGAAATATCAAGAAACAAGATAAGGTGGGACATGTAATATTTTTATCGGACCAACTTCTGTTGATGAAAGAGACAAGCATTCTAGTTTACAGAGAGCTCTTCTTCAGGTCTGGGAAAGGTACTCGATGTGTAACGCACTAACCCTCCTTTGTCCTAGGACTGCAGAGGTGTTAAGTGCCCACTTTACCTTGAATGATGTTTTGCAACATGTGTTAACTCCTTATACTAAAAATCTGTTTCACCTTATACTTAGCTGTGAGTCTCTGAGTACCTTTCCCGAACCTGTGTAAGCTTGAATGCTTGTCTCTTTCACCAACAGAAGTTGGTTCAATAAAAGATATTACCTCACCCATTGTGTCTCTCTAATATCCTGAAACCAACACACCTACAACAACACTGCAAGTAACGAGATAGACAGGCTAACTATCACTTCCATGCTTAGCCCTATCACCCTGTAATGTACTACTTATTAGTTTACACTTGGTAAACAGTTTTCTGTAAATTAAAATGCTACAAGTGTTTTGGGTATCAGAAAATCAACTTTCTATGCAGAAGGAAAATATAATATTTAGGACTGGTAGATATCAAAGCATGTTAGTAAAGGCGAGTAAGCATCATTATTCCCAATTTAGTGACGGGGAAACTAAGAGAAAATAACTTGTCCAACAACAGAAACAGTGGCAGAGTGAGTAATAGAACTCAGGAAGTTTGATTCTCACCCCCTGCTCTATCTATTAGACTGTACTGTCCCTTTGTTAGCCAACACTATTAATACTTTTATAATAGACCATTAATTGTTAATGTCTTTGTTGGAACTTACTGAAATATTTAACAACAACAGACCGTGGGGCATATCCTACTATTATGAAAAGTATCATCGGGTTTTGGCATCATTATTTGGTATCTAATTCAAAGGACTAACGCATGCTCTTCAGTTTATCTGTAATACATTGGAAAGAAGAAAAGGAGTACTTGTGGCACCTTAGAGACTAACCAATTTATTTGTCTCTAAGGTGCCACAAGTACTCCTTTTCTTTTTGCGAATACAGACTAACACGGCTGTTACTTTGAAACCTGACATTGGAAAGAGGAATGATGGCTACTTTATGAGAATATCTATTCGAAGCCTGACGGATGGAATACTCAGCCATCCCTTCTACTGGTTACCATGATCACTAGAGAACAGTTTAAACAACACTAAACAACACCCTAAAGAGTAATAATATGGTTCAAAGTTTGGCCTCAAAGTTTGGCCCCATATCAAATACCCTCAAACTCTGGGATGCCAGTTGGTCTTCTCTGTAAAAGTTGACCCAAAGCATTGAAGCATATGTACATTTAGCTTCCAAAATATTCCAATCCAGAATAAAGGTCAATACCACCTATGCTATGTTTCTTTAGTGTGGTTATACTTGCACCCAATGAAAATGAGAAATGCATTAAACTTACCACTGTACTGTTATGAGCAGAGCCATCGCAAATATGGTTAGATTTTCTCCAGTGCTCAGGAATTCAAGTCCTCTCAGGCACAAAACAAATCCAGAATGCAACATGCACTAGAGCTACTTCTCTTCTGCTAGCCACGTTCACATGCTCACATAAGTCTTCTGAATCTGCCATCAACAAAGGAAACCACAATAAGGCTGTTTTCCCAATTCTTCATAACTGAGTCAGTAGGTCAACAATTCCAACAGTTTCAGAGCCAGAGCAATTCCCTGAAATGCCCTTTTTCTGGTGCTACTGGTAGCCCATCTGCTTTCTGAACAGAACCAATGCGCTCCAAATAACCATCTTGTTTTGGCACAGACATTAGTCATTGATGAAACTCCATTTTGCCTCTCATGTCTGGGGAAAACTATCACAAAATACTTACAGTTAAAGATACATTCAGGAAAATCCTCCTTATTCACCATGTCCACTGCTTCCAGTTGTCCTGGCTCACAGTCTCATGTTTCGACTATAAAGTGGAGTGACATAAAGAAAAATATATAGAGGAATTTAAGATATATTCCAAATATTTCTTGCTCCACAGAAACACGGAATATACAGCATGTGCATTACAACTGCCCTGCTGAAACAAAGAGACAACACTCAAGCTGTATCCCTTTTTCCAATTCACAACTCAAGACGTCTGGTTGAAAACTGGTTTCATAACAACCTCTTAACTACCACCTACTCACATCACAGAACATTTCTTGCAGGAAATGCACAGGAAATCACCAGCCAGTGCCAACAGATCTACTATTCCAAGAACTAGCTCTTTCAGATGGTCCTTCATCGTTCGGAAACTGGGAGGCTTTTACTATCTTTCTTATTAAAATACACAAGGACATATATACTTATTTTAAAATAGCTTTAATTCTAATCCTGAAAAAATTTGCCCGATAAATCATCATTTCAAAACCCGTCCGTTGTAAATGAAGGGAATTTCACAATATCCATTCCAGCAACTGCAGCTATTCATTTCTGGAAATGATTCACTGGACAAGAATCAGAATGGTGGAATTAATTTTTAGAGACAGATTGCATTCTGAATAGCATACAAAGACTCTGTAGTCAGCCACGTGTCTTTTTGACCACCAACAGCAGACCCCTGAATCATCCAACCAAAAGATGACTCGTTGTGAACTATTTCCTCTTATTTTACACTCCCACAGTGTGCTGTGTGCCACTGGTATATCCTGAACCTAATTCCCACTTTGATAAAAATTCCAAAACTCATCTCAGAAGGCTCTGGCCACATTCTAATGATATAGCCATCTGCCAGCTTTTACTCTGAGTCACCTGTCAACTACAGAGAAGGAAATTAGTCAGTAGCAAGCACATGAAAGCACACTGATAGTGAGTAGCTGCTTAAGAGTGCCATGCATGCATTTTAGAAATGTAAAATCATGGCATGCCCAAGCTATCCTGAAGAAAAGCAATAAAAATCTATAATATTAAAATGTGAAAAAGGTGAAGATCTGTCAAAATAAGATGGCAAATAGGCAGCATTTCAGTTTAGCTTTCAGTGCCAGCATATTGGAAACAGCAGTGGAGAGAGGACAAAAAAATTCACAAACACTAGACCTGCACTGTGCGTGACAAGAAAAATAATTAAAACAACAAGAGAACTAATCTGCGGCTGCTTAGAAAGTTAACTCTTTGAAGGAATAGGTTAAAGTTAGAGAAAATAAAGGCAAAAAGTCTTACACGAGTAATATTTACTCCACAAATAAGGCTAATATAGTGAATAGGATTACTCATGTAAGTAAAGGTTGCTGGATCAGACCTTAATAAGCTTTCCAACAAGTTTAAGATCACATGAGGTTGATAATCTCACTGACTATTAAATAGTTACTTTTCAGGATCCTACAAAAATGGCATTTCAGATCCACAAACACATCTCTAATACAGCAAACTGCAGCTCAACTGAAAATGCAATCAAATGTTGGATCTCTGTGGGCCAAACTATCAGGTCCTTACTCAGACAAAAGTCACACTGTCTTCAGGGAGTAAGGACTGATTAACAATTTAGGGATTTAAGGATTTCGGCAGTTTTTTATTTGGTTTTATCACTGACATGTAGCTCTACATAATCAGCCACCCTAATCAAGATTTCAACTTCTAAATAAGAGATAGGAAATTAAAAGACAAGAATGGTATCTGTCACTTAGAATCTTCAAAGCACTTTACAAACTTTAACGAATACTTCAGATCAGACGTCTCTTACAGAAAGGACCCAGATCCCATGTATCTGTGATGAGGGAGGAGGTTAGAATTGGGGAGAGGGAGTTCTTGTTTCTGTCTAATACTTGGACTTATTCCTGCATAGGAGATGATCTAATTATTCAACATCTCCGTATATTTCCCCACCCTTCCCCATGTGTCGGATTAACATATTTTAACAATCCATCTCATTAAAGAGAAAAAAAAAACCCAAGAAAGGTAAAAGCTCCCTAAAATAAATAAAATAAAATAATTGCTCTTTGTCTATATTTAATCATGCGCCAATCCCAAACTCTGTGGGTGCATGTACAAATCCAAGCAATACAGAGTATATGACAAAAGCTAAACAAAACTCACTCCCCATCTAACAACTAGATATAAACACAGCTCGCTTCCCACATTCAAGACAAAAGCCTGAACAACCAATGAGCTTTGAAGGTTAATAGTTTTGGGCTCAGCTAGACCAACAAGCAAAGGGCATTATCAAGTTGTGGCCCCTCCGTTACTTCCGAACGTGCTGATGTTCAAAAGTAGGGCTATGGGCAAGACTGCGTTAACCGATCTCAATTACCGGGGGGAAGTAGTGCAAGGGGGGAAGAAAGAGAGAAAGGGACCAAAAACACACAGGGTGCCAAAGATCACCTTGAAATGCACCCCAAATTTAAAGAGAAGTTCAAATGCAGTTTATATGGCACAGGAATACGGTGCTTTCTAGTCAACCCCACTGCACATGCAGGATGCCTACTGAAGCTTTGAAGTGGTCTTCATGTTAAGTGCCTTATAATAATACATTTAATAAACTGTTGGATGCTCAGCCCTGTTCAAAAAATCAGATCGTTTAAATAGATGCCTCAATATGGATTTGGGAGACTACCTTGAGGCTTCTATTTTTTAAAATCTTAGCCTGGATTGTTACTGTAGCATTGTTTATGAGTGCTGGGTTGCACACATTGGATGCTGTTGCACATGGCACACTCTGGCTTGGTACTGTAGGGGATGGCAACATGCTATCCTAAATCATGAGCTCCTGGCATTTAAGTGGGACAAGAAGTATTGGGCTTAATTTGCAACAAGGGAGATTTAGGTTAGACAGTAGAAAAAACGAACTATAATGGAGTTAAGCTCTGGAACAGGCTTCCAAGACAAGTTGTGGAATCCCCAGAACCAGAGGTGTTTAAGAACAGGTTGGACAAACACCTGTCAGGGATGGTTTAGTTTTAGTGGGTCCTGCCCCAGTGGAGGGGGCTGGACTTGATGAGCTCTTCAGGTCCCTTCCAGCTCTACATTTCTAGGATTCTAAATATATATATATATATATATACATATATATATATATATACACACACACACACACGTATGAATGAGAGAGAGAGAGAGAATTAAGCATTTCATTAAAACAAAATAAAAACACATGGACAATGAAGAAGAAAAGGTCACATTCTGAGCCCAGAAAACCTTGAACAGAGTCCCCCTAAAATATACTATCATCACCAGCTCTTCCCAGGGAACACTTTTTACACCAAGCTTTGCTATAATCAATAATATAGTAACAGTGCCTCTATATAAACTTGTTTACGGTTATTCCTAAGAATCAGTCAGTGCCGAAGCAAGTATTTTATTGTGAAATGAACATGCTGGATTTATTCCTAGTTAAAACGTATACAAAACCCTCCAGGACATAAACACTTCCTTTATAAGAAATTAGGCCAGTATGGAAGGTACAAGAGAACTCTCTTGTTACACATTCATAAAATTCTACACATAAAAGACTTTCTACATTACAACCATAAAATCACACGGTGTGTCCCCCTAGCACAAGCATTCAAGAATTTCCTGTCATAAAACCATAACCAGCCCAGCAAACAAAAAAAACCCATATAGGTAAGAGGCATCTGCATCTTATAAAAATACTGTGCTTTCAACAGAACAATCAGACAGTCCCAGGAAGGGTTTATCTTTAACCCTTGTTGCAGATAAAATGGAGATGTCATATAATCTTTATTGGCTAATATGATTTAATGTCATACAACGGTAGAAGCTATTAAAAAGATAACATTTGATAAATATTACCACAAAGGGAAAAAAAGAAGACTACTTACCAATGCTAGAGTTCTACAAATAAGTTGTTTCTGCAGATCTTTCCTGAGTGGAACACTGAAACACAGCAAGTGACTCCATTCAATTGGGCTATGCAGAGGCAATTTTATGAAGAACTACATTAACTGATGGTGAAGGCTGAATTTCAATAGTGATGGGACTGGATGGCAGGCTTTAGGAGTATGTGGGAAGATGAAGAGCTGTTCTGCTGACTCACCCTGGCAGGTAGATCAGATGGGCCACACCAGACCCATTGACCCAATGCACAGAGGCTAGCGAGCTTCTATGTAACAAGAAAAAGCTAGAGACAGGGACAGGAGGACCTGCAAGGAGAAATCATAGGAACTGTGAGCTCAGGCTAATGTTTACATTTACAAGTGCAATCCTGCCACAATGCTTTGTACCAAAGGTAAGATGAAGGCAAACTTCCAAGAAGGGAGTAAATTTGGATCATAACCCACTGGGTGTGTGCCTGTACCAAGTTCAGAGTGGCGTGGGGCTCATGCCTGTTTACAGGCGTGATCATAAGAATCAGTCTCTTGTGTCTTGGGGCTGAAGCCCAGATTTCTGAACAGTTTGCACAATCTGGTCTGGATCACTCAAGGACCTTAAGTAATGGGGATGGGGAAGGGGTGGGGAGAGGAGTCCAATTAACGGTGTGGGTAGAAAACATGGTCTTATGGTTAAACCCCAAGCCTGAGAACTAGAACTCCTGAGAACTAGAACTTCACTGTGGGAAACAGCGCGGGCTGCAGGGATGTGCTAGCCGCTCTTTCCTGAAGCTCCCACTGGCCGGGAACAGCGAACCGCGGCCACTGGGAGCTGTGGGCGGCCGTGCCTGCGGACGGTCAGTGGAAACAAGCTGTCTTGTGGCCCGCCAGCGGATTACCCTGATGGGCTGCGTGCGGCCTGCGGGTCACAGGTTGCCCATTACTGGTATAGATTCAGCCCTCTCAGGACATGCTTCCTTCCATTACAAGGGCTAGTTTTCCCCAACAGTGTCACGCATTTTGCTCCGGGTGGCACAAGCACTTGCACAACCAGCAAGCAGTGATCCGTAGCCTTGTGAATCAGCCTCTGTGTGGGTCCACTGCCTCTTGCACTGGACAAGCTTCACAGTGTACCTAGTTGTATCCTGCTGCACTGGGTTTGGCAAAGATGATAGGGTTGGGCATCGTCACTTCCCTCCCATTAGCATCTCACTCTGTTGGAGGAGTGCTGCCCGTTCCATAGTTCAACTCAACCCATTCTGAACTGCAAACCACAAACTTAGATCAGCCCTAGCTAATGTTTGGGACCCATTCAAGAAGGACAAGTCAGTTCAACATCTCTGTAACTATGAACAGAAGATGTCAGCAGTATTTGCCACGGCTTCATGCCCATCATTCTTCAGACCCGTGAATAGGAAGAATTTACATTTATCACTGTCACCTTAACACTTGACTCAGTCCTTGGACTGGATTTTGTCCCACTTAAGTCAATGGCAAAGTAAGTGTTGATTTCATTGGCTGCAGAACTGGGGTTCTGCAGATAAACCAGGAGGCCTGGGCAAGGCAGAACAGCTCTCAGCACAACCACCACTGAGCGTTACCTTTCTCCTTTCCTCTTCTGAATAGGATTTGACTGTTGGCAATCTCAGCAGAGGCCAAGGACTGAATGGCACATGGAAACTGAGCTGCCTCTCAACCAAAGGTCACCTTTCAGATCAGGATTGAAACATTTGGATAGGGCAGGATGGGAAAGCTTTCCGTGCCACAATTCATGCTACGGGAATGTCACTCTTTTCAGGGCTGTTAATCCAGCACCAGTTACATATAAGTGATAGCCAAGTCCCAAGCCACAGGGCAAGTATTGCTGAAAAGCATTGACTGCATTTCTTTGTTGGAAGAAAAAGAGTACTTGTGGCACCTTAGAGACTAACCAATTTATTTGAGCATAAGCTTTCGTGAGCTACAGCTCACTTCATCGGATGCATACTGTGGAAAGTGTAGAAGATATCTATATATATCTAGATATAGATATAAAAAGATCTTCTACACTTTCCACAGTATGCATCCGATGAAGTGAGCTGTAGCTCACGAAAGCTTATGCTCAAATAAATTGGTTAGTCTCTAAGGTGCCACAAGTACTCCTTTTCTTTTTGCGAATACAGACTAACACGGCTGTTACTCTGAAACCTGTCATTTCTTTGTTGGATATCTTTATACTCCCTAACAACACGGCTAAATACAGTAATGATCCTGTTGCAAAAAGAGTGTCAGATAATCCCTCTGCTCTGAATATGCAAACACCCCATAAGCAATACAAATCAGCTGGATTTCGAACATAAAGATGCCATTGTGCCTATTTTATCCTTCTCTTCTCCCTACCAGGTCTGCACAGTGAGGAGAGAATGGGCCAGTACCATGAAGGCAGCTTGGTTCAACAGTTTGGGTATAGGAATGGAACTTTGGGCAAATCATGTCACCTCTCTCTGCCTCAATTTCTCCAGCTCTACAATGAAATTATTGATTTACCCTTCTGTGCAAAAGGCGTAGAGATCTACAGACTAAAGACACCACTGTTTGTGAAGCAGTGGGTTTTCCCCCACACCTCCATCCACTGAGTGGAAGAAAAATAAATCCTCTAGTATTCGGCTGTTATAGGTGCAGCAATACCTGCTGGGAGTCACAGTATAGTTTTAGGGTACGTCTGCACTACAGCTTGAGATGCAATTTCCAGCTCAGTACACGGACTAGCTTTGATCGAGCTAGCACTCTAAAAATGGCAGTGGGGCCACAGCAGCCTGGGCAGCAGCACAGGCTAGCTGCCAGAGTACAATCCCATCCAATTATCCACATTCAATCCAGTCAATTATTCAAATTCCTTCTGTTTTAATAAGGAGAATGTTTGTGAGGAAGAGAAGGGAGTCTTGTGGCTAAGGCACACTGTAACACTTTCAAAGTGCTTAAACTGGGAGGCCTGTGTTACATTCCCTATTCTACCATGAGTTTTTTGTTTTAACGGAGGCAAGTCACACAACTCTCTATAAAACAGGGATAATGATGCTTAGCTACATCAAGTCCAAATTTCCCACAGGTGAGGACAAAATAATGAAAGGGGTCGTTTTGTTAGGAAAATTCAGTGAGAATTTCCTCACAGAGATGTCTATGAGGAACCCTGCCCATGCAGAAAAGCTGCCCCCAAAGACGGTGGATCCCAGGAGACACATGGGAGAGCAGGACCAGTCAGCAGTTCTGGGTCTCTGACACCTCCCACAGCTCCTTGCACAGACAGCATGGTTTCATTAGAACCATACTTCCTGGAATTCCTCCTGGCCAAAGCAACTCCCTGAGAATCTAGGAGGGATCACACACAAAAAAGTTAACAAAGTTTCCTCTGGCCCATCTCCCTCCTTGCCCAGCTGATAACCAGATACAGATGAAGGTTTCTACAGGATCTGGGAAGGTACAGTAGAGCATAGTGATCCAGAAACATCTGAACCCCCCCCATAAGCATGCCGAAGGGATGAGCAGATCCTGGCAGACACAATCGGGACCTCAGTCTGTGCCTGCCCGTTCCCATCTGAAATCCATGAGTATTTTACCGTTGATTTCAAAGGGAGCAGAAGCAGGCACTTTGCAAGTATCAATCCATTGACTTTAATTAAGAACTTTGAGATCCTCAGAGAGAAGAGGCTATATAAGCACACCGTATTATTTCTTGTTATTATTAATCTTAGGTGATATGAATAACTATTTTCCATTAATAGATCTGATTTATAAAAGCAGATTTATTTATTTTAGTAAAAGTGCTGTTTAAGCCTATGTTGATGATTCAGGATTTTTTTTTTTTTTCAAATTTAAAAGATAAACATAACTGCTTTTCAGTTTTGTTCTAATTGCATATCTCCTGTTTATTTAAATCTACCACCCCCCTTTTTACCCAGTGTGTAACGATATTACTGTACTGTAGTAGATTAGCAGCTTTATGCATACAAATGGCTGTGGTCCATGATTTTGGTTGCCCGGAATAATCAACATCCTTGGTCAAAGAACATCTAACAATTAATACACTCCATTTAGCTGTCACCAGTGATGTCACCAAGTGCAAAGTACAACAACAGAAATGACAGCTAGGCAAGATGAAGCTTTTCTAAAGTATTGTTCAACCAACAATCTCACAAACCCTTCATTATTTATCTGCCTGTGGAAATGAATGCCACGCTAAGAACACCCTATGTATTTTTTATACCAGAGTAGGAGATACTTAATCAAATTCACTACTCTCAGAGCAGAATGTGTACATTACATTACAAGCAGAATCATATGCTTTTGGAGAAACGGAAAGTCAAGAGCCTGCCCTTGCATTGACGGCTACTGGGTTTTCAGGAAACAACCCTTGGCTATCATGCCACACTAGGGTGACCAGATGTCCCGATTTTATAGGGACAGTCCCGATTTTTGGGTCTTTTTCTTATATAGGCTCCTATTACCTCCCACCCTCTTCCCAATTTTTCACATTTGCTGTCTGGTCACCCTATGCCACACCAATGCATTAGTGCACCAGGGAATTCACAGACTTGAGTGGACCAGCTTCCAGGGTTCTGCAACCTGCTTCCTGATTGGCCACATGGGCTTGACCCTGGTGGCTGGTGACTATACATAAACTTTCAGCTTCCCTTCTGGCCTTGTTTGAGCCAGGGCCTGCGAGTTGCTACTTGGGCTCACCTGACTTTGCCTTATAGCTCTGTCTGATGGAGGGTTGTTGCCTGACCCTAACCCCAACAGCTGCCTTGCTGTACCTCCCCCTGGATTGAATCTCCAGGCAATGAGACCTCTTGCATGAACTCTGACCATTGATTGGGACTGCCCTTTGACCAGCCTGACCCCTGGGCATTACATGGAGTCCTATTAAAGCAGAGAGATAGATGTGAAGTGTATCAGACAATAAATATGAATGATTTTCACTTTTAAAGTGTCCCTGTACACTGGACAAATATGTAAACCACTTTGTTTACTCTGAGGTCCCCCACACAATATTTCAGCATGGCGGGGAAAGACACAGGTATATGTAGGAACAGGAGTAGGAACACCTGAATCACTGATAATAATACTTTGCACTTTTATCATCTACACATCTCAAAATTCCTTGCAGAAATAGGTAGTATCACTGGTACCGAGCCTTGGCTACACTGCAATTGCTTGCACTGTACTGCTGGCATAAAGCGGCACTAAAGGTCAGCCCTCCGCCTCCCTGTGGCCAGTGTAGGGGTCATGGCCAGGACTTTCTTGCACCCTGATCATCTGTCTAAGGGTTTTATATTGCTCCCTCCCTCCCTCACCCCCCAGTATCTGAACTCCTTCCTTACCACAAATCAATACTGAAGCCTCCAGTTGACTTCATGGAATTTCTGACACTTCTCCCTTTTCAGAGTCAACGTTCTGCTTGAGGTCGGGTTTTATTTGTTTGTTTGGTTTTGATACCTAGCTCGTACACTGGCCATTGGAGCTGCTGGCCCCTGATGCGCTTGAGAGTAATCCTCACACTGCTCGTATATTGAGGACTGGCCTGATACTCAGTCAACACAGAATAAAGGGAGCAAAAAGGTGGTTAACCCATCTTTCTGCTCCCTGTCTTCCTGTGGTGTACTGTGGTCTCCTCAGCCCCCCCACAGACAAGTTAAGTTACTTGCCCAAAGTCACCCAGAGGGTATAAGGTGGATAGAAAGCTGGCTAGATTGTCGGGCTCAATGGGTAGTGATCAATGGCTCCATGTCTAGTTGGCAGCTGGTATCAAGTGGAGTGCCCCAAGGGTCGGTCCTCGGGCCGGTTGTGTTCAATATCTTCATAAATGATCTGGACGATGGTGTGGATTGCACCCTCAGCAAGTTTGCAGATGACACTAAACTGGGAGGAGAGGTACATACGCTGGAGGGTAGGGATAGGATACAGAGGGACCTAGACAAATTGGAGGATTGGGCCAAAAGAAATCTGATGAGGTTCAACAAGGACAAGTGCAGAGTCCTGCACTTAGGACGGAAGAATCCAATGCACCGCTACAGACTAGGGACCGAATGGTTAGGCAGCAGTTCTGCAGAAAAGGACCTACGGGTTACAGTGGACGAGAAGCTGGATATGAGTCAACAGTGTGCCCTTGTTGCCAAGAAGGCCAATGGCATTTCGGGATGTAGAAGTAGCGGCATTGCCAGCAGATCGAGGGACATGATCGTTCCCCTCTATTCGACACTGGTGAGGCCTCATCTGGAGTACTGTGTCCAGTTTTGGGCCCCACACTACAAGAAGGATGTGGAAAAATTGGAAAACGTCCAGCGGAGGGCAACAAAAATGATCAGGGGACTGGAACACATGACTTATGAGGAGATGCTGAGGGAACTGGGCATGTTTAGTCTACGGAAGAGAAGAATGAGGGGGGATTTGATAGCTGCTTTCAACTACCTGAAAGGGGGTTCCAAAGAGGATGGCTCTAGACTGTTCTCAGTGGTAGCAGATGACAGAACAAGGAGTAATGGTCTCAAGTTGCAGTGGGGTAGATTTAGGTTGGATATTAGGAAAAACTTTTTCACTAGGAAGGTGGTGAAACACTGGAATGCATTACCTAGGGAGGTGGTGGAATCTCCTTCCTTAGAAGTTTTTAAGGTCAGGCTTGACAAAGCCCTGGCTGGGCTGATTTAATTGGGGATCGGTCCTGCTTTGAGCAGGGGGTTGGACTAGATGACCTCCTGAGGTCTCTTCCAACCCCGATATTCTATGATTCTATGGCAGAGCTGGAAAA
This sequence comes from Chelonia mydas, assembly GCF_015237465.2. Lineage (NCBI taxonomy): Eukaryota > Metazoa > Chordata > Testudines > Cheloniidae > Chelonia > Chelonia mydas. The sequence continues at coordinate 337,950,019 of NC_057849.1, forward strand.
AGGACCCAGCTCTCCTAACTGCCAGTTTCCTACTTCCTACGCTGGATCATGCTGCATCCAGCTTGGACACTTTCTATATAGCCTTCACTTACTCACTCAGTGCTTCAGTTTCCTCTTCTGGGGATGGGGATGATAACTGATAACTGTACAACGGGGATGATAACTGCTTCACAGGGAAGGCTGGGAGGGTGTGTGTGTGTGAGAGAGAGAGAGGTTATAGTTTACTGTTTGTAAAGCATTCTGCAAACATACAGCATTATTACTAACATCCTCATCAGCTGACATTTCTACAGCTCTCCATCATGTTTGCATGCTTAGGAGTATAAGGAGCCCTGAGGGCATGGGCTACAATGACTCAGTGAACAGACAGGTGCCATTTCTGCACAGCTCCACCAATACCCCTCTAGCCTGCCCCACCCTTGCTGTGTCAATGCTGGAACGCTCATGAGCAGTCACTGCCAATTACAACAAAGTTCTCAGCATCTGCTGATGTGATCAATTTTCCACTAAGGACTAGGAAGAGACAATCCACTTTACTGCATTTTGCAGATTTAAGATTAATTTGAACCCAAGTTCTCTGAGGTGAAAGAATGGGGCTTTAATACATTTCAGTGCTCTGGGGGCTCTGCCAGAGAGATAAGTGAAATAGGACAAACATAGCATCATATTCCTACTGATTGATGAGAGACTTGCATAGTGCAAAAGACTGTTAAGTTTCTAGAGCTCCATCATTTTTCTCCACATATAAATGCCTTTAATCACTTTTGCTAACTACTAGAGATGGGGTCCAAATCATCCTACCAAAACTGAATATACCAGTACTTTTTGGAAGTTCTGATCAACAGCCTGTCTTCACTAATTACCAAAGCTTTTTGAGTTGGATCAAAGGTATGCTCTCTCCCAGATCCACCTTCTCCCTTTACTTGACCCTACAATGAAATCATAATGCTGAATTTGTGATGTCCCCTTTCTTTGCATTGCAGCAGAATAGAATGTCAGAGGGCAACAATTTCTCTGCATGTTCAAGCTGAACTGGGAGTAGCAAAGACATTATTAAAGTTGGAAAATGGCTGACAGGACCCTGGCCAAGCCCACCTATGTACTGGGGTAGGGTTTCCAACCCACCAGGATTATTATAACATCTCCAGGAGTTCAAGATTAATCTGTAATTAAATGTTATTTCATGTGCTGAAACCTCCAGGAATATGTCCAACCAAAATTAGCAACCTAATTGCGGGTGGGATGTGTGTGTCGCATGGGTCCATACTCTTGGGTCTGATTTCAGGATAATGTCCCTAATTTTTGTATAAGACATTTTTCCCCCAAAGTTTCCCTTAGTATGAAAGTTGCTCTGTGAATTTAATGTGTCTGAAGTATTTCTCCTGAAAATGTAAATATTCTGCAATGTAATAACTTTGAAGGAAGAGTCAGTTTAAGGGAGAGATGAAAAATGTATACTTTTAAACAAATTTTTATAATCCTACTCAACCAGATTAATTTCTAAAATTGCCTTTTTCAGGTGACTGCTTTACTTCTATTTGACCAATATCCCTATCCGCATCCAACTTTAGAGAAAACTTCTGTTAATTTTGAGTTTCAGTACCAAGGTACTGAGAACTGCTACCCATAGCCAGGGCCAGGTTTATTCCTGTTTTCCCACACAACTTCCTGTTTTCCCAATAGCATATCTAGGTACTCCATCTCCTGGATCCCACAGAATATTTCCAGCTCCATTTCACCTCACTCACCTAATGTTTCTCTTCTGCTCTACACTGACTGTCCCAATGCCCCTGCACAGTTTCAATTTCGGAAAATTCTCAGTAGGTTGCCAGGAAGAACCCCCTCAGTGTCCTCCACAACCCTTCACAAAATTTAACTGCACTTGTTATATGGAAACTCCAATCTCTCATTTGTATTCCCAGTCACATCATCAATGGGTGTTGTTTTCCTTCATGTGATGACCCCTTCACATTTCAGTTAGTTAAGTTTAGCAATGATGTCCCTCAGAATTTATTCAATGGGAGCTGCAGGGGTCATCTCTGGAAGGTGTTGGGAGGAGGCCATGGGGAAGTAGCCCAGGGAGTTGTAGCTGTCACGCAGCTGTTACAGGAGCCACTGTAGACAGCTGCAATCCACAGGGCCCTGGGCTGGAACCTGGAGTAGAGGGTGGGCCTGGGTTCCCCCCATCCCTCAAACTCCCTACTTGGAGGAGTTGACCTGGACTGTGGGTTCCACCAGAGGGGAAGGTCTCTGGCCTGTTCCCTGATCCACTAGGTGGATCAGCAGAGATTGTGGGGATTGTTCTTCCTTTTCCCCATGCTGGCCAGTGATGAGGTTAACTGAGTGAACGGCAGATCTGAGCCATGAAAGTGGCCAAACTGAGGGCTGCCGTGAACCTCTGAGACGAGCAAATCTGCCAATAAGTGCAGGACCCACCAAGGCAGAGGAGGAACTTTGTCACTGTACCCAGATTTAAGAAATTTGGCCTATTTTTTTTATTCCTCTTTTTTTGAAGGAACTGTCACAATTTACTGATGTTGAAGAGTAAGGCCCCAATCCAGGAGACCTTGACTTTGAGACTACTCATGTGCTTACAGTGCATTGCTGAATCAGCCCCTAAACAAGAATATCCAGTACCTTTAGAGCAGTGGTGGGCAACCTGCAGCCCGCGGGCCACATGCAGCCTGTCAGGGTAATCTGCCGGCAGGCCGCAAGACAGTTTGTTTACACTGACCGTCCCACAGCCAATGGGAGCTGCGGGAAGTGGCGTGGGCTACAGGGACATGTTGGCCACCATTTCCCATGGCTCCCATTGGCCGGGAACAGCGAACCATGGCCACTGGGAGCTGTGGGTGGCTGTGCCTGCAGACGGTCAATGTAAACAAACTGTCTTGCGGCCCACTAGCAGATTACCCTGACGGGCCACAGGTTGCCCACCACTGCTCTAGAGATTCCAGAATGATATAATCACGGTTTAGAAAATTAGGAGGACTAATAGAAAAAACTATGACCTAATGAGGTACATTGTCAAGATAGGTTTATTAGACATCATTAAGTCAAATGCAACCATGGCGTAATCCCAACAGTTTACACAAGCCATGAACTGGGCCCATTGTTTTGACTATATTTTTCACTTTGCACATCCATAATGCTTTCTATTTGAGGAGCTCCAAGCCCTTTAAAACATTAATTAAATAAAGTTTTGCAATCCTCAGTTAGATAGCCGCTATTATTCCTATTCTAGAAAAATGGTAAAACCAAGAGTAGAGAAGGTAAGTTGTCCAAAATCACACACTAAGTCAACAGCAGAGGCCAGAAACAGAACCTAGATCCACTGGTTCCTAGTCTGATGCTTCAACTATTATACAATATTTCTTCTCAGATTAAAATAATTATCTATGGCCAAAAAGATGCAAGCACCACAGTAGCAAACCACCAACATCTCTATGGCAAAGGGAATAGAACTCATGATCTCTGGCTCCAAAAAGAAAGGTAAATCTCACTAAGTGAGCTCAAAGAAGCAGGCTTAGGTGAGACAATACATATATTAACAGATCTGGCACAGCCAGTCAAAAGAGGCCAATGATAAAAAGCCTGCCTATCACACAAGCATTAACTCACATTAATGTACCGCGACCCCATTGTGTAATCTTGAGTAAATATTGACAGTACTTTCAATCACCCCTGTAATAGAAGAACAGTCCAGAGACTAAAAATAAATAGCATCATGTGGGTTAATACCACTGTTCACATAGACATTCCCCACAAATGTTAAAATACTTTTAAAAAAAACTATCATGCTTAGAATTAAGCCATTTTGATCTAAAATATTTTACACCAATGCAACTTCACTGACTCCAGTGAACTTACTTCTGACTTACACCAGAGTATCAGAGCAGAGTTAGGGTCCTTTCCCAAAATAGCATATAATCTAATTTATGTCTTAATTTAATGAATTATGAAAATCAATATTGGAGAGCAAGGAAGTTAATTACTGCTATGTCTTTATTTCCCCTTGTCCCAAATGCCTGGGTCACTGAGCACACTCAGCCCTTGGTAGGTTGTAGGTAGCACACTCAGCTCTTGGTAGGTTATTTACTATTTATTACAACAAGCATGAATGAGATGATGACAGCCTCTTTGCAATTATGCCTGACCTTAACTGACTGGAAGCTTTTAGAGCCCAGGGCAATATTGCACTACATAACCTAAGAACTGTAATATTATTATCAACTGCTACTTTTTTGTTTATTTGATTTATTGCAATGAGTTGTAGACACCATGTTGTGTAATAAAACCCACCCAGGAACCAAGAATTCACTACATGCTCTTCAAGTTCACCTATGTGGGGTTTTATGAAATACACACCTCTTGTCAGACTCTCCTGCCAAAAGATATAGAGTTGGAAACCCCAAGAAGAGGGGTTGGCAGCTTTCACTTCCAGTGATGAGCTTTCAAACTTGCCTGTATTTCTTCTGGAAATAAATTCTCACCTCAGGATCGTGAAAACTCTCTGGGCTCTGCTTGATTCCATTTTACATGAATATAAATGAACTCATTCTGATACAGCCAACACTTCCCCATTTGTTTCCCTTTTTTTCTTCTCTGGAAAGAATAAGAAGCCAGAATGGATGAATGAGCACTACCAGAGAAGGTCACCCAACAGATGACATCTTCTTTACTCCTTATCCATATTTAAGTGTTTGAGTGTCAGAGGAGAGATGTGCACTTTCTCCCAGCCATATATATTATTTAATAGGTTATTTCCTGCCCCGAAGCATTAACTCAAGCTCTGGGTTAGTCCAAACAGTGTTTTAACCCACCTTTTAATCTCCCCCCTCTCCTTAAACACACACAGTTATAGCCACATTGCAGCAACTCCTAATAGGTGCATACTCAGTGCTCCTGCTATATGTCACCGAGATGTAAGCGGGGGAACAGTCCCGCTATTGTGGGGATCTTTCCTGGCTTCTCTACTACCCCGGTGAAGTGGGCTAGCGAAAGGAGCTGAGTCCTCGCTCCCACTTCCTTCAACCAGTGGCCTCCCCTTCCACTCTCCTGTCTGGCAGAGTCCTCGTAACCCCAACAAGGCTGGGCCCAGGATTCCTGGGGGGCCCGACCTCCAACCCTGCTGTGGTCACCTAGGACAGGGCCTAGGGTGTCCCCACTCCGGGGTGTTCTCTCTACACTGGGCACTCCTCTGACCCACTGATCATTACATACAAGTTAAAGCAAAAGCAAGTTATTTAATCAACAATTAATTCTAAAAAGAATAAGGAAAAATGGGAAAGGGTTAAAGGGAACACATCACCCCGCTCTGTGGCAGGGAACATCACAAACAGTGTCTCTGGAATGTCAGGGCAGTTCACAGTCTGTTCCTTGTAAGTCCCAGGCCTTCTTCTCAGGCCCTGGCTGAGCTGCAGGGATGCTGTGGGTTGGGCACTCGCTCTGGTGGTGGCCTCATCCTCTCAGGCTCTAAGTGGTAGGACCCTTCTTCCCAGTGTCGCCCCTGTCCTGTTGGGGTTACGATCCAAGCCTGGCCTGCAGAGCCTCTTGGCTGAGGCTTCTCCCTGTGTTGGGCCCGCTGCCCAGGGTCCCCCTCGCTCTCCCCAGCTGCCCACCGCACCCAGCTCCGGACTCCTCCAGCCCCAGCTCCACCACTCTGGCTCAGCGCTGCTGCTGCCGCTGCTCTGCCTCCAGCTCCCTGGGCTGCTTCTCTGGCCCCTCTGGCTCTGGTTGCTATAGCTCCGCTCCCAGGACAGGTCTGCTCTGCAGGCCGCTTCTATGACTGTGCTCTCAGCACTGACCTGCTTCGTGGGCCAATTTTCTGGCCCCTCTGGCTCTGGTTGCTGCCACTCTGCTCCAGGGCAAGTCTGCTCTCTCTGGGCTGTGCCTCTAGCTTTGGGGCTGCAGCTCTATAGACCACTGGACCAGGGGGATGAGGTGGACGAGGCTTTCTTCCGGCAACTCACGGAAGTTACTAGATCGCAGGCCCTGGTTCTCATGGGAGACTTCAATCACCCGGATATCTGCTGGGAGAGCAATACAGCAGTGCACAGACAATCCAGGAAGGTTTTGGAAAGTGTAGGGGACAATTTCCTGGTGGAAGTGCTGGAGGAATCAACTAGGGGAAGAGCTCTTCTTGACCTGCTGCTCACAAACCGGGAAGAATTAGTACAGGAAGCAAACGTGGATGGGAACCTGGGAGGCAGTGATCATGAGATGTTCGAGTTCAGGATCCTGTCACAGGGAAGAAAGGAGAGCTGTAGAATACAGACCCTGGACTTCAGAAAAGCAGACTTTGACTCCCTCAGGGAACTGATGGGCAGGATCCCCTGGGAGAATAACATGAGGGGGAAAGGAGTCCAGGAGAGCTGGCTGTATTTTAAAGAATCCTTTTTGAGGTTACAGGGACAAACCATCCCGATGTGTAGAAAGAATAGTAAATATGGCAGGCGACCAGCTTGGCTTAACAGTGAAATCCTTGCTGATCTTAAACACAAAAAAGAAGCTTACAAGAAGTGGAAGATTGGACAAATGACCAGGGAAGAGTATAAAAATATTGCTCGGGCATGCAGGAGTGAAATCAGGAAGGCCAAATCACACCTGGAGTTGCAGCTAGCACGAGATGTGAAGAGTAACAAGAAGGGTTTCTTCAGGTTTGTTAGCAACAAGAAGAAAGTCAAGGAAAGTGTGGGCCCCTTACTGAATGAGGGAGGCAACCTAGTGACAGAGGATGTGGAAAAAGCAAATGTACTCAATGCTTTTTTTGCCTCTATCTTCACGAATAAGGTCAGCTCCCAGACTACTGCGCTGGGCAGCATGCATGGGGAGGAGCTGACCAGCCCTCTGTGGAGAAAGAAGTGGTTTGGGACTATTTAGAAAAGCTGGACGAGCACAAGTCCATGGGGCCGGATGCGTTGCATCCGAGAGTGCTAAAGGAGTTGGCGGATGTGATTGCAGAGCCATTGGCCATTATCTTTGAAAACTCATGGCGATCGGGGGAAGTCCCGGAAGACTGGAAAAGGGCTAATGTAGTGCCCATCTTTAAAAAAGGAAGGAGGAGGATCCTGGGAACTACAGGCCAGTCAGCCTCACCTCAGTCCCTGGAAAAATCATGGTGCTGATCCTCAAGGAATCAATTCTGAAGCACTTAGAGGAGAGGAAAGTGATCAGGAACAGTCAGCATGGATTCACCAAGGGCAAGTCATGCCTGACTAATCTAACTGCCTTCTATGACGAGATAAGGGGAAAGCAATTGACGTGTTGTTCCTTGATTTTAGCAAAGCTTTTGACACAGTCTCCCACAGTATTCTTGCCAGCAAGTTAAAGAAGTATGGGCTGGATGAATGGACAATAAAGTGGATAGAAAGCTGGCTAGATCGTCGGGCTCAACAGGTAGTGATCAATGGCTCCATGTCTAGTTGGCAGCCGGTATCAAGTGGAGTGCCCCAAGGGTCGGTCCTCGGGCCGGTTGTGTTCAATATCTTCATAAATGATCTGGAGGACGGTGTGGATTGGACCCTCAGCAAGTTTGCAGATGACACTAAACTGGGAGGAGAGGTACATACGCTGGAGGATAGGGATAGGATACAGAGGGACCTAGACAAATTAGAGGACTGGGCGAAAAGAAATCTGATGAGGTTCAACAAGGACAAGTGCAGAGTCCTGCACTTAGGACGGAAGAATCCCATGCACTGCTACAGACTTGGGACCAAATGGCTAGGCAGCAGTTCTGCAGAAAAGGACCTAGGGGTTACAGTGGACGAGAAGCTGGATATGAGTCAACAGTGTGCCCTTGATGCCAAGAAGGCCAATGGCATTTTGGGATGTAGAAGTAGGGGCATTGCCAGCAGATCGAGGGACGTGATCGTTCCCCTCTATTCGACATTGGTGAGGCCTTATCTGGAGTACTGTATCCAGTTTTGGGCCCCACACTACAAGAAGGATGTGGAAAATTGGAAAACGTCCAGCGGAGGACAACAAAAATGATTAGGGGACTAGAACACATGACTTATGAGGAGAAGCTGAGGGAACTGGGATTGTTTAGTGTGTGGAAGAGAAGAATGAGGGAGGATTTGATAGCTGCTTTCAACTACCTGAAAGGGGATTCCAAAGAGGGTGGCTCTAGACTGTTCTCAGTAGTAGCAGATGACAGAACAAGGAGTAATGGTCTCAAGTTGCAGTGGGGGAGGTTTAGGTTGGATATTAGGAAAAACTTTTTCACTACGAGGGTGGTGAAACACTGGAATGGGTTACCTAGGGAGGTGGTGGAATCTCCTTCTTTTGAGGTTTTTAAGATCAGGCTTGACAAAGCCCTGGCTGGGATGATTTAGTTGGGGATTGGTCCTGCTTTGAGCAGGGGGTTGGACTAGATGACCTCCTGAGGTCCCTTCCAACCCTGATATTCTATGATTCTCTGCTCCCAGGACAGAGTCTGCTCTCTCTGGGCTGCTTTTCTGGTCCCTCTGGATCTGGCATAGCTCTGCTCCCCAGCTTAGCTTGGGCCCCTGCTTTCTCCTTAGCTTGGCCCCGCTCTGTCTGACCCAGGCAAATCCAGGTCACACGGAGGACGGGACCTCCCTGGCCTCCTGACTCTCTGATTAGCCTGCCCACCCTGTCATTCAGGCTGACCTGGAGCACTGGCCTCTCCCCATTGTTCCTGGGGACTATCAGTCTCAGGGTCCTAGTTTCCCATAGACCTTTCCCCTTTTAGTACTGGGAGCTAGCCAACCAAAACACCCCCACTGAATGTTCGTAAGGGGGCAACAGTCCCCTTACATAGATCAGACAGGCTCTTCTGAAATCAGCAGTGTGTGATCCCGTTACTATACACTAAAGCAGGTGAAAGATCGCCATCTCCAAACTGAAATTTTACCAGCTGAGCCCACTCTAGCTCCAAGTGCTGCCACCAGAATACCTCATCCAGAACCTTCCCACCACCATTTTCATAAACACACTCCACTCAATGTAGAACTCTCAGAACTTTACATGAGGCATTCAGCACCCAACAGGATCGATCCCTCAGTATACCTCTGCTAGATTTTAACATGCAAACAGCCAAGAATGGAGATTTGAGGCTAGCAGCAACATACAAATGAAAGGAGAGCTGACCAACGAAGATCTAACACCACAGTTTAGGGGAGACAACAGTGGTTGCACAGTGCAAGGGAGGCCAGAATTTTGCTCCATGGGAACAGAAGAAGAACTTACATTTCATAAGAAGCTCTTCTCTTCTGCACAGAACACCCATTTATTCTAGCGTTAGTTCTGTCTAGAGCACTTAGGAGCCCTGAAATAGCTGGTGAATCTGACAAGCAGTCTGGAAATTAAACTTCTTCTTGGATGCAGTTAGTATCTTCAGATTTAAATTATTTGAAGTCAGACATACTTTCAAATTTAGCCAAATTACAATAGCTATAAATGCTATACTAAATGCTTCTGTCAGTTTCCTGTGCTGAAGACAAAGTTGAGTCTTTTTTTAAATTTTAATAATGGATAAGAAGTAGGAGTAATGTCAATAATTTATGCTAGGGGACTTTGCTGATTTTACAGTGATTTGAATGCAGTTAACGTTTAGATAGGGATCTGGTTACAAAATACTTTTCCTCAGGTTTCAATGATTCATCCTCTGACTAATAGGTGCTCATGTACCTAACAGCAAAAATATTCCCTCAAACCCCCAGCAGGAGGCCACATTTTACTAAAAGTGGTCACCCAGGTCCATAATCACATCAGTGTAGCATGCAAATCCTGTATAAAAAAAACAAACATATTCAGTGAACACAAACCCATCTTTCATTCTTATGTTGCTTTGAAGCAGCAGCGTGTGGCAGGAATTTTGGTTCCAATCAGTTCCAACCATATTGATACTGAAAGGTCAGTGATCAAACTGATTATCGTAAAGTTTTTAGTACAGGTGGCACTAAATGCAGTTTAATGCTAGCCCAAAGAGAAGAAAACAAAAACAAAACAGAACAAAAAAAAACGCAACTGTCAAACTTCTGGAATGGGAGCATGAAACTCAAATACAGCATAATGCAGCAGTATAGCTCCTACAATTGTGTTCCCTACCGCTTGGCCCAATGATTTAAATAGCCTATTACTTTTTCTCAGCTATAGGAGCTCTCTTTTACCTTGACTGATAGAGGCCTGTACTTTGGTGTTGAAGGTTCCAGGTTCAATCTCCACTGACAACAGTGGTGTCTATGTTTGTAATGTTTGTTAGTTACAACAAGCAACAGTACTTACCATAAATCAGGGGCCCCCAACTTAATTCAAACAAGGAGAAAAATGGAAATTAAGTAGGAATGTGAAGGTCACAACTATTGGAGCAGACTGCAGACACACAGAGACTAGTGGTCCCAGAATACAATGCTACAGAAGTACAAAATGCACGTATTTTATGCACATGAACTTCGAGGGGCTCAACCAGACAAATAACAGAAGCTCAGGGCATGTCTACACTGGTAGAGTTACAGTGCCGGCAGTTACAGCGCCACTCAGAGAGCGCTGAAGGGAAACCGCGGTTGTGTGTTCACACTGTTAGCTGCCTGCACAATAGCGTGTTCACACTTGTGGCACTTGCAGTGGTATTCGGAGCGGTGCACTCTGGGCAGCTATCCCACAGAGCACCTCTTTCTCTTCTGCCGCTAAGAGTTATGGGAAGGTGGAGGGGGTCGCAGGTCATCCTGGGTCCTGTCCCAATGCCCTATGATGCATTGCTTCGCATCCCAGCAATCCCTGTGCTTCCGTCTGCATTTGGTGCCAACTTTCAACCATTTGTGTACTGTGCGCCGTGCATCTTCAGGCTGCAGGAACAGATCCCGAACTGCTGACCAGTATGTTGCTCACTCTAACACGCCACGAGCGGCAGTGGAGTTATTCCTTAAACTACAAAGGCAAAAGGAGTGCAACATTGATCTCGCCACGCATAGTAGCTACGACACGAGATTGCTTGTGGCATTCACGGAGGTGCTGACCACAGTGGAATGCCACTCTTGGGCTCGGGAAACAAGCACTGAGTGGTGGGATCACATCGTGATGCACGTCTGGGATGACGAGCAGCGGCTGCAGAACTTTCGGACGAGGAAAGCCACATTCATGGGACTGTGTGATGAGCTCGCCCCGGCCCTGCGGCGCAAGGACACGAGAACGAGAGCTGCCCTGCCATTGGAGAAGCGTGCGGTGATAGCACTGTGGAAGCTGGCTACTCCAGACTGCTACCAATCGGTTCCTAATCAGTTCGGAGTGGGAAAGTCTACCTTTGGACTTATGTTGACGGAAGTGTGCAGGGCCATTAATCACATCCTGCTCCAAAAGGCTGTGACTCTGGGTAACGTGCGTGACATTGTAGATGGCTTTTCACAAATGGGCTTCCCTAACTGTGGAGGGGTGATAGATGGCGCACACATTCCAGTTCTGGCACCAGACCACCTAGCCACCGAGTACATTAATTGGAAGGGGTATTTCTCAATGGTTCTCCAGGTGCTTGTGGATTACTGTGGGCGTTTCACAGACATTAACGCAGGCTGGTCCGGAAAGGTGCATGATGCACGCACGTTTCGGAACAGTGGTCTGTTCAGGAAGCTGCAAGCAAAGACTTTCTTCGAAGACCGCCATAGGGGAAGTCGAGATGCCCACTGTGATCCTGGGAGACCCTGCCTACTCCTTAATGCCGTGGCTTATGAAGCCATACATGGGGCAACTTGACAGCAGCAAGGAGCGGTTCAACAACAGGCTGAGCAAGTGCAGAATGACTGTTGAGTGTGCTTTGGGCTGTTTAAAAGCCCGCTGGTGCTACCTCTATGGGAAGCTGGACCTGGCTGAAGACATAGTACTATGCTTATAGCCGCATGCTGTATGCTCCATAATATTTGTGAAGGAAAGGGTGAAAGCGTCACCCAGAGCTAGACCACAGAGGCTCAGCACCTGGAGGCTGAGTTTGAACAGCCAGAGACAGGGCTATTAGAGGCGCACAGCGTGGGGCCATAAGGATCAGGGATGCCTTGAGGCAGCATTTTGAAGCTGAAAGTCACTAATATTTGTTGCTATGCTCAGGAGCGCAGTGCTTGTAATGCTAAGAGGTGATTGGTGCAGACGATGCACTATGTGGGTTTAACATAATTGTACGCTGCTCTGAAGGGCTCTTTTTGCTTTCAATTAATAAAGATTGCTTTCAAACCAACACAATTCTTTTATTAAAAGACAACAACCGGAGGAGAGAGTAAAAAAAACCAAACCCATCAGCAGTGAGGGGGTGGGGGAAAGGCAAGGTCCCAGGAGGAGGAGGGGTCCCAGGACGGCTACAGATTTGTGTATGTCCAAGGATCATATCCAACCTTCTCCTTTGGAGTACAATACAGTGAGTATTGTACTTCAGCAGGGCCAAACTGCAGAGGGACGGGTGTTGAGTGCGGTGGATAGTGGGAGTCCGCAGGACTGGACTGTGACGGGGCAGGAGTGGAATGCCGCGGGTATAGACTGGAGCCAGGAGGTTGATAACAGTGTGTTGGCGGTGTCTGGGGGGAGCATGGGAAAAAGTTTTGCGACAGCGGCTGAAGGGGAGGGCGGGCACGGAGCTGCTTGCTTTGAAGAACTAGTATTGCCTTGAGCATGTCTGCTTGGTGCTCCGTAACCTTTAAGAGCTGCTACATGGCTTAATTTTGGCAGGCTGAGTCCCTCTTCTCGCTGTCCCACCACTCCTTCAATTCCTGTTTTTCGACAGTGGAGTGCACCATAACCTCACGCAGAAAGTCGTCCTTATCTCTTCTTGGCCACTTTCTAATTCTGCGCAGCTGTTCGGCCACTGATAACAAAGAGAGAGGCTGGGCTCCCAAGGTCATCTCTGTGAAGTTTAAATGCAACATTTTACAGAAGTAGTATTGTCTGCAACACAGAGAACATTGATTCAGTAATTTAAAACAGAGCCAGTACTCACACACCTTTCACTAACTGGCTGCCCAGGCAAGCACACATGAGCCACAAGACCCGCAAAATGGTGAGTAACTGCAGGGGCAGGTCTTCCCCGACCCTGCTGTACATTGGGCACATGGCTCTTGGGGAGAGCCAGCACTGTAGGGGGTAGGACTGGCAATCATTCCTGTCCTCACACTTTCCACAGCATGTGATCATTATGGAAGATATCTCGCTGCTGAGGGTGAGCAGGGAATCAAGGAAGGGTCTTCTCCAAGACTGTGACTTCTGCCCTGGTTTCTATGTGGCTCACCTGTGTGCAGCAATGGTTCTCGTCCGTCCTCCCATGACGGCACAGTGGCGCGAGAAAGTTACCGTTAATGGGGCAAGAAACAACAGCTCTGCCGAAGAACCTGAGGCAGCGGATTGCCCAGTATCTCCACATGAGTTTCCTGGAGATCTCTGGGGGAGATTCCCGTGAAGTGAGGGAGTCAATCAACAGCCAGTTCTCCTGCTCAGACTAGGCATGCGGTGGGAGACAAGCCTGCTTTCTGCAACCCTCCTGCTCCTAACAACTCGCTTCAGCAATTCCCAAAATCAAATCCATTTACCAGGGGCCTCCTCTCCTCTCAACCGGCACGCGAGCCACCGAAGTAGCCACAATGGTTTTCGCAGTGTAGGAGGGGTCGCTGCCAAGTATCGCGTCCAACTCTTTATAGAACTGGCAGCTCGTGGGCGCAGCACCAGAGCGGCGGTTTGCCTCCTGCGCCTTGTGGTAGGTGTTCCACAGCTCCTTCACTTTGACCCTGCACTGCAGTGTGTCCCGGTCATGGTCCCTTTCTGTCATGCATCGTGAAATCTGTCTGTAAGTATCATAATTCCTACGGCTGGAGTGCAGCTGGGACTGGACAGCCTCCTCTCCCCAAATGCTGATGAGGTCCAGCAGCTCGGCATTGTTCCAAGCGAGGGATTGCCAGGTGCGTGGAGCAGGCATGGCCACCTACAAAGATGTGCTGAGAACCTGCACGCATCACCGAGCAAACAGGAAGGGGACTTTCAAAATTCCAAAGGCATTTACGGGGTGGGGATAACGGTTGGTCACTCGGGGCAGGGCAGTAGAGTTCAAACCCATGAGCAGAGAGGCGAGAACAGGCATTGTGGGATGCCTCCCGGAGGCCAATCACAGCACTGTAATGACCCCTGCGTCTACGCTGGCACCGCAGCACTGTAGCCCCGGAGCAGAAAGCTCGACGCCTCTGGTCAGGGTGGTATTTTCACAGCACTGCAATGGCACAGTTTCTGTGCACTAAGTGGCATGTCAGTGTGAACACCTCGGGAGTTCCAGCACAGAAAACTGATTTGCTGCGCAGAAACTTGCCAGTGTAGACAGGGCCTCCGGAATAAAACCACATCAGCCAATCCCCACTGTGGAAATGCTGTGCATTAAGAGTAGTTCAGCCTGCCTGTCACAGCAAGGAAGGATGGATGTGTATGGAAGTTTAGAAAAAACAAAAGAAAAAGAAAAAACACAGGGGGTAGGAAGCAACGTTAAGGCATATTTGAAGATTTACAACATAATTAGCAGGCTGGGGCCAGAAGGGAAATTCCTCCTCAAAGGTTTAAGTGGACAATGAGTTTCCCTGAAACCTCCAGGAGGTGGTTCCCAGCTCCTCTGCTGGGAAAACAAATGCTAGAAAAATGGTTTCAGTTCATTACTGACCTCAGTTAAAATCTTAGTACCAGTGAACTCCACTGCAGATCAGTGTGACTTCTTGCTTCAGTGCGGTACAGTTGTAAGAACATGTACAGCACACAATCCCACTTTTTTGAGAATACAGCTGTCAATATGCCACTGTGCTCAAATCAATGTTTCAACAGTCACAGCAGGCTGATCAATCAGATTAATGCTTTAGGGCCTGATCCTGTATTCCTGACACAAGGAAAACTCCCACTAATTTAACTAAAAGAACAGGAGTACTTGTGGCACCTTAGAGACTAACAAATTTATTTGAGCATATTTGAGTCCTCCTTTTCTTTTTGCGAATACAGACTAACACGGCTGCTACTCTGAAACTAACTGAAAGCGCTGTGTATGTTATTACTGCAGAATCAGGGCCATGTAGTATAAGATTTAAAATTCCACGAGAACTGTAGCATGGACTCATTCCCCATTGTTTATAATAGTCAAGAACAATGTTTCTCAACCTTTCTTAGGTTCGCGACCCCTTATTCTAAGACAAAAATGTTCATGTTTCCCTCATAGATTTTACTTACATTTATAGTTAAATGCATCAGCAATCACAATACTAAGCCTACACAGGACAATTACGACAACAACTACTACACTGAACCTCACAAACACTGAAGGTTTTATTTTCTTTGCTTTAGAACTGTAATGAACATTTTCAACACCTTGTAACACCTGACTGCCTTTTGTGACCCTGTGGGGACATGACCTATTGGTTGAGAAACAAGAATCCAAGTCCTGTAATACTAGAATACAAATCTACAATCCAAGTCCTGTAATTTCCTTCTGATGTGATCCTTAGAAGTGTGAATTTGGTAAACTCCCTGCATTTCATATTTAAACCTTAACTGAAATTAAAATGTTATCAAAATACATTCAAAAAGTCTGGATTATCATTTATACTAAGGCTTTGTAGTGTAAAGGGGCCTTAAAGTGGACATAAATGTAATTTACATCCGCTTTAAGGCCCCTTTACATTGTCAGAAGTGTAAAACAGCCGTAAATAAATCAAATCAGATCTAGAGAGTTCCCTTTTTTCCTTCTTACTTGCAATAATACTCATCTTCCTCCCTTTGTAAAGTGACTGGATAATTATGAAGCAAAGAAACAAATTTAGGAGGAATATATCATTCATTAAGGTTTAAGGCCCAGTTCTGCCACCTTTCTCACATTAAATAGTACCTTACTTCATAAGTAGCCCCATTCAAATAATTGATTACACTCAGAATAAGGTACTGCTCCCCACAAGCAAGGGTGTCAAAAATCAGGCCCTAAGTGAAGACGAACATGAAACAATCTATCTGCAGTTTAAGGGTTAACTTCTTAAAAATCAGAAACCCATTCACTATATGCGAAAATACACAACTGCCATAGGAGCACATGCAAATCAGGTACATGCATGTGTAAAATGGGCATTTAGGAATTTATCCTTCCTCCCCTAATTTACGTATGCAATCTTGGTAACTGTACATGCATGGCACCTTAACATCTAAAACTAATTAAAAAACATTCTTGGAACTTGCAGTGCTTTATTATTGGTACAGCATCAAAAATTCAAATAGTGATTAAAAAATACCAAAGACAGGAGAACCTCACCAATTCAAACCAAACTGGGAACTGCTTCGCAGAATTACTGAATTTTACAAGTTAGTAAGCAAATGAATAAACACATACCACCAAGGGAAAAAAGCAAGGAGAAACTTTCCCGCTTTGTTCATTTATTTTAATAACTTTGGTGTAGTCTTAATTCTCCATAATATTACTTTATGTGCTAATGAGCGTACTTCAATATATTTTGTATAAACCATGAAGTCTAATACAAAGACCTCAATTCACCACCTGCTATAGGGGCAATGCCCCAATAATATTGACTGAATAATATAAGTGCATGTCAGTGAGGTTCTGCTATTAGAAAAAATACCTCTGCCCTCAAGAACTTGCGCCCTATGGGCCAATTCCTGTGTGGTGCTGAGTGCTCTCAGTTAATGGTAATACAAATAATAATGTTATTAATAATAAAAATAATAATTGAAGCAGAGGGCAGTAAATACCTTGCAGGGAGTGCTCAGGATCTTGCAAGAACAGACCCCGACAAACAAAAAACAAAACAGGACCACAGTGCAGGCTCAGCAGAGGGAGGAGAGGGGGAAGAGACCACCTTAGTGAGAACAGACTGGGAAGGACAGTGGTAGAAGAGATCTGGTAGAAAATTTTTCGAATTTTGAAGAAAATGGAAATTATTTTTCTTTTTCCAAACAGTGCTAATGTAAAAGGGAGATCTAAAGGGAAAGAATTCAAAAAGCTTCTGAGAACCCGAGAGAGAACCTAATGAGCTACGAAGTTCTCTGTGGACATTGCTATGCGGATATAAATTTGCGTGCTTAGTTGTTTGATAATATCGTGATGGGTGCTAGAGTAAAAGGAGAGGCCTCTG
This sequence comes from Chelonia mydas, assembly GCF_015237465.2. Taxonomy (NCBI): domain Eukaryota; kingdom Metazoa; phylum Chordata; order Testudines; family Cheloniidae; genus Chelonia; species Chelonia mydas. The sequence goes on from NC_057849.1 coordinate 337,967,115, forward strand.
CAGGTATGTGGAATTCACTGTGCTATTACAAAGTGTCGTTCAGACATAAAAGGTAGTTTGTTATAGAGAAAACACTGGCAAAATATTTTTTTATAGCAGCTACCATCTGAGGATTTTAAAGAGCTTTAGAATCATTAGTGAATTCTCCATGTGTGTGCAACCCAAGTATTATCCACATTTTACACACAAGGAAACTGAGGCACATCGTCTCAGTGATTTGGTGGAGATTACACAGTGAGCCAGTAGCAGAAACTAGACTAGAAACCCTGGCTCTGTGATGCCCAGTCTTGTACCATAACCACAAGATCATCTCTCCTCCCTAACTGCATTTATTGATCTGCAATATTGATGGTAAAAACACAAAAATTCAACTTTTTTAAAAAATGAATTCACTGCTTAATGCATTAGACACAAAATCAACTCTTACAGAGCAAAAGGGAACAATATGACCTTGTTTACCTGCAGTGTTTTGAATCTCTGCTCTCTGTTCGCTTGTGACATCCGTAGTAAATGCGTGTTAGTACATTTACAATTTTTGGCTGAATACGCTGATATGGAGTCTACCCCCCAAGCAGCCAAGCTATTTGATAAACAGAGTGAAATACACACAAAACAGCCACCTCTAAATGCAGTTAATTATTAACACCACAGTGCCATATCAAGGGCCAGATTCTCTGTGGTGGAATACTGAAATCATTAGAGCTCCACTGATGATGAATCTGGCCCAATTAATTTAATATTGTCAATTTACAACTATAATACATAGTAACACACAGAATTAGGGATTACACTATAGAAATCATATTCTATTAATACCTATTACTCATATAATTTTTCCCCAGTCTTCTCTCTAATTAGGCATGGTTTTAAGGTCTAATCCTGCACCACTGAAGTCAATGAAAGTGTTGCCACTGACTTCAATATGAGCAGGATATAGCTATTAATTTGTCACCAACGTGTTGTATTCAGTTTGTATACTAAATTCTTACAGTCATTTCAGAGAATGCTTTCCTTTGATAAAACAATACTTACAGAACACTCTTAGAGAACTCTTCACATTTTTTAAAAGCCTGCGCAAACATTATTAATGAATTGAGCTTTATCACATCCTTGTGAGGAAGGCAGTGGGAGCTAAATATTATTGTAATTGTACAGATGGGGAAACTGAGGCACAGAGCAGTGCCGTGACATGCCCAAGATCACACAGCAGATCACTGACATTAGAATTCAGAGGTTTCATTCTCCCTTTCCCATGCTCAGTACAACAGACAGAGAGGGGCATATTCAAAACCACTCGGCACTCGCCTAACGCCACTCCAATTAAAGACAAAGTAGTATCAGGCCAACTCTGAGTGCTTCCGGAAATCCAACCCTGATCTTCTGAAGCCCTTTGCCCCATGTGTGCAATATACCAGAATATTTTTACACTTTTAGCAAGATTTAAAAAGAGAAAAAAAAAGAAAGAAGTGAGCGGGAGATGGGTGTGGAGAGAGGTTCTCCCATCATGCCTACTGGAAGCTCACTGCCTCACCCTTCCCCAACACAACCACTGCTTCCTCTTGATCACTGCAGGCATACTGACCATTCCAGCAGATGATGCCTGACCATCAAGATGCATTCCCAACATGCAGAATTCAGCAATGGGATATCCCAGATCTGATACTATTCAGAACATTTGACAATTAGTTCCTCGTATGTACACGACTTGCTAAAACTAAGACATGGAGGGGAGGGGGTCAGGTCAAGAAATCTGCCTCATAAAATAAAAATACAGAAATTCACAAATTAAAAGATTTCTGGCTTAGTTCCAAATGCAGCCAGCTAGGTTGCAAGTATAAACATAGCAAGATCTGAAGGATTTCCGTTTGCCCTTCCTTCCTCTCCCCATAGCAATGTTTTGCACAGGCATAAGGAGAGTATGATTACTTGAGGGTATTTAAGAGACATTCCTAACACTTCTACCTCAAATACCAGCCAAGAAAAACTTTCCTTCTGAGTTTTGAGAGCTAACATATCGTTCTTCACATAACCATAAAAACTAACACTTGCAGCTAGGGACCAATAACAGTTTCCATAGTCTGTGAGAACCATCTTTTCAAAATTAAATGCTGCCAATCCTGCAATTTCAGTTTGTATTTATAGTTAGTGAACAATAAGAACATACAGTATCAGTAAGTCCCACACTTCTGAAATTACTTACCTGGAAACATGTCACTCCTACAGAAAAACTGGTCTCAAGAACTTGCTCACCAATTTACAGCAATGTACTTTCCCCAACATTGAAAGTGCTGGCGATCTCACTATCCCTCGACCAACATCTATCTTTACTATGTTGATGATTAAAACAAAAAAGCAATTATGGGCCAGATTCCAACTGCTGTTCTGCTGATGTAAATCTGAAGCAGCTTTGCTTCCTTCAGTGAAGTTACTCCAGATTTGCAACTGTGGAACTGAAATCAGAATCTGGCCTGTGATATTTTATACTATATTAAAAAAAAAGTAATAGAAAAGGAACTTGCTGTTTTATAGAGCTACGAAAATATCCCCATAAGGCAATCCGATGACAGTGTCAATGCATTTTAAAGAGCAGAAATTAGATATTAGCTATTGTAAAATTACAAGCCTCAAGTCTTATAATATTCAAAAGATCACCAAGAGAGAGAGACAAAAACACACACATAGAGTGAGTTACCTCGATTCTTGTTGAAAGGTACGCAGCCAATACAAGGCACAAGGCATGTTTTTGGCCGTTAATAAGAAGAAGCGCAAGCAAATGAATAGCTTTCAGAATAATCCAAATCGTTTTAGTTTCTGTGCTGCAGTTTCACCACTCCCACAGAGTAATCGGTACACATACTTTATAGTGAAAGCAAAGTTCAGGTCATAATTAGAATGGGAGGAGACCAAAAAAAACCCAGTATGCTCGTCGAAGCATAATTCTTGCTGGTTTGTTTTAGAGTCGGGGGCGGGGGGGTAGGGGAGGGACACAGAAGGAAGAACAGGGCTGGTGGGAGGGAGGGAAAGCAGAAGGAGGTGTTCTACAAATACTTATACTTTATCTACATTTTATGTGATCTGAATGGTAAGACCAGGAAGTAAGAGAACTTTTAAGTGAGTGATTTATGGAAAGATTATCACATGTCTGACAAGCAGAACAAATTATGGTGCCAATTTTTCTCTTGGTTACAGTGGTGTAAATCTGGTGTTAAAGCCACTGACCGATTAATTTCTTTTGGTGTAAATGAGATCAGAATTTCGCCCTGTGTAAAGACACTGGGGGAATTTTAAAAGAGAATTAAAATAGTGAGGTATATTTACTTTTGGATACTTGCCACATAAAAGTACATGCATTAATAAAGAACAGGTTACATATAGTAAAGCTGAGAGTTGAAAATACAAAAATGAGACAGCACAGAACTCCTGCTTCCCTAGCCATGTCCAAGGCAAAGAAGAGAACACAGCTTAACTAGTTAAGCAATTGTTGCTCCAAAGGTCAGTTCAATATAGGAATTGCCAAGCTGGATGAAACCAATGGAACATCTACCGATGGTAGATTATTTGATACACCTCTATCATGTTTCCTCTTATCTGTCTCCTCTCCGAACAATCTAACCCCAATCTATTTAATCTCTCACCTCATATGAAATCTTCACACAGTTCAAGATATTAAAATCAGTTTTAAATATTCAAAGAGAGGACAATGCATAAATGACCAACTGAAAATTACTACTGTATATAGAACAGGAGGACTTGTGGCACCTTAGAGACTAACAAATTTATCTGAGCATAAGCTTTCGTGAGCTACAGCTCACTTCAACATCCTCACTGCATTTTCCACTTTATGCATCCGATGAAGTGAGCTGTAGCTCACGAAAGCGTATGCTCAAATAAATTGGTTAGTCTCTAAGGTGCCACAAGTCCTCCTTTTCTAAATCCAAGTTAGTGTCACATGATTAATTATCCCCCAGGAAAGCATGGCATGTTTCATCTAGGATCATTAGTAGCACGCCATTAGGTGCTAGATGCGAGAAGGGTTATTTGGACTAAGCATCAGACACTAGTAGCGCTTCTAGCCTCAACTGCTAATAAGTATGGAAGTCAGAAGCACTCTGAAGTTGCAGCACTTCTGCTGTTAACTGTAGAAACAGCTGTCTAAGAGCGGTACATGAGAGTATGTGAGGGTGAGAAATGAGAAACAATGGTCGTGAGATGGTGTAAATTCTCAGATGGTGTGAATTCGTTTAGATCCACTGCCTTTAAAAGTTTACACCAGCTGAGGATGTGGCCCAGTGGGATGACAATCTGCACTTAGTCTGTTATCTGAAAAAAATACTAGCTAACGAGATCTAGTAACCTGTGGAATACTCATCAAAGGGAACCATGGAAGCCTTCCTGCTCGGACATAATTCGGCATTTCCATAGGGTAGTGGAGGGCTATATGTGACCTAATAGACCCTTTCCATCTCTAATTTGTGAGTTTCTATGCTAGGTTGGGGGAGGGAAGACTGTGAGGCAAGTGGGCAGGAGAAAGAGGAGTGCATGAAAGGGGATTAAATAGGGTCTAAGGAAGAATGGCAAAGAACGGGTGAGCAGAGTAAAAAAGGAAGAAGCAGAAAGAAAAAATAGGGAGGGAGATAGAAGAGATGACAGAACAGGAGAGAGGCAGACACACAAGAACAAAGAGGCAAAATGTGGCTCACCATAGGCAGCATCCCACTGTTAGTGACAGGCCAGAAGCCCTGCTGCCTTCAGAAAGCCAGCTCAGAAAACAGAAGGGCCAGAAGCACTGAGGAAAGGCTGATTCATCTGACCTAAAACAAAATTAAAAACAGTGCAAGCCTTACTTTTAAAATGGTAGCCTCTTCTAGTTCAATGGGAGGGCTCTGCTTTCTTGTGCGACAAATTCCTGATTCAAAGCCTACACAATGCAAAGCAGGTGTTAGAGTCATAAAATGACGATTTGTTTCATTAGGCTGGAACTGTGTATAATGAGCTTGTTTTATGTTAGATGACTGTAAATTATTAAATAATTGACTTAATTATACATAACTGGACCACACGCTACTGTCAAGCCTGCCCTGTGATTCACTGACATGTAACTTTGCTGGTATGTTTAAAGGTGACCTGCAAATCAAATCAACATCTACTTAAACTCATAATAAATTCTGAGGGTCAAATTATGGCTGCCCCAACAGGAGTACACTGTGGAGGGATTTTTTGGGGGCGGGGAGAGGGGAGTTTGCAGAGGGCACAGGGGAGCCCTTAACACGGTTCTAGCTCTTTAGAATCATAATAACCTCACAGTCTGGCTAATGGGAGCATTCACTATGGTATTAATTTAAGTAGATGGAAACACAGCAGGCGGTTTGCAAATCACTTGCAGGCTACTTGCTCAACACATTTTCCTGTTCTCCAAACAAGTCACATCTCCAGATCCACTTGTGTGTGATGGCAGAGCTCAAGAAAGGACCAAAAATAAGCAAAACTAATGGAAAACCCTCCAGTAATTTTTATGATATTGTCCAAAATAGGTGGATCTACAAGCGAAATTCTGAGCAGAAATGAAGGCTCAGAATTCAGAATATCTTCACTGGACTAACTCCAGCCTCCTCAGACACATAGTGAATATGGTTCTAGCTGAAAGACTCTGGAGCCGTAAACCAATGACTGGATCATTATGGAGACACCTGCCCTGAGTGATTCTGTATTAAAAACTGTGTTGCACTAAAACAGGATTTAAAACTCTCAAACACATGAAACCCCACATTGAACAGTTTCAAGATAATTCCATCTCAGTAAGATCAAACTTGACTTCCCAAGACCACTGACACACTAAAATGTCCTGCCAGGATTTTCACCAGTCAAATCAATACAAAACCATTCCTGTTGGGCATTTTTTTTTTTTTAGTCAATCTTACTTTTTGTTTTGGGGACCCCTGAACTTAAGGGCCACATTCATGGAGCTCAGGTTTCACACAATGTTTAATACTGCATTACAATTTGAACATTTGGGGAAATTTTCATAAAGTATACCAAAACAAGGATTTTTTATCATGTGGGTTTTTGTCACAGATGCCAAATGAGCACCGCATCTTCATGGACAACTTCCTTTCTCCATCAGTGCTTACCTGGCTCTTCTCCAGATAGATTTTTTAACTAGCCCCTCGCCTGAACTTTCTCTGTGCTTCAACCAATCCATTACTCTTCTGCACCTTCAAACTTCTGACTAATCTTATACGGCTGATCAGCAAGAGACCCACTGAAAGAGTCCTGATAAGGTTCAATCGGACCAGGGTTCCTCTCCAGTAAAGAACAGGAGATTCTCCAGATAGAGAAGGTGTCTCTTCCCTAGTGGAATTCAAAGTTCTGCTTCACACTCAGCTTTGCTGGCAAGCATAGACACCAAGAGTGGGTGCTCTGGGACTCAAGGACCCACGGGAAAAAAAAAAGAGGGTGCTCATCACCCCCAAACTACCAGTAGGTGGCAGGAGCACATTCATGGAGCACAGTGGAACTGGAAGCCAGAAAGCACCGACCAGCAAAAACAAAAGTCAGCGCCGGTGCCGGCTCCTATCCCATTCCCTTGGCTCTATCCAAGTCACTTACCAGGGGCCTCCTTCTACACCTGGGGAATTTCCTCTCATTAACCAGAGAGAAGCTTTGGTCCAATGAACTTCACCAGTTCTGATGGACTGGAACTTAACAATAAAACTCCCTTTCAATTGCAACATATAACAATCCACAATGCATACATCCAGTGCCTCATAATCACACTCAAAATCACACTCAACCTCCCCTCTCTAACCTCGGAATGTTTTCTGCAGAAGCAAGACATTACACACCTTTAAAAGTAAAAACGTGCCTGTTGTTAAGACCTTAACCATATGCGACCAGAGATAGGCTGCGTATCTGAGTGTGATTTTCAAGATCTGGATATTATGGTATTTAAGTGGAAAGGCTTGTAAACTGAGGTTTGTCTGTATGTTAATGCTGCTTTAACTGCTAATTCTCTTGATTTTCAGTGAGTGCAATGCTACACAATGTACTCAAACAACCTTAGGTTAAGCAATTTTTGTGTGTGTGTACGTTTGTGTAACATTTACGGATCATTTCTACTAGCACTACTGATGAAGGAAAACCAACTCTTATCAACCCTCTTAAATCCCAAATGATAAGCAGCGCTTATCAGAATTCAGTTGAAAAATATATACAGTACACAGGAAAATTACTCTGGCATCATGATTACAAAAGACTTTTCCTAAGGAAAACTGTCTTCGGTTTCACAAAGCCACTAGCCAAATGCTTCCCCCAGAAACACACCCACTCACACATCATATGAGTGAGGAGACATAACAGAATGGAAATTGTTGAGAGGGGAGCAGCATTCTGTGGACTGGATCATGGATGTAGAAGTGAGAGACATCTCACATGTGTGCTTTTTTTGGGTTATTGATAGCTGCATAGTGACATGCTACATGCTAATAGTGATGCAGGAGAGTACAGCTGCATTAGCCTGTATTACATACCCCTCACTTCCCTTATGTACATTCCAAATTAAAAACTGCTTTAAAATGAAATTTTAACCACCAATGTGAGTACATTAGTCTCCCATGTAGGTCTGTAATTTTATCCCTGGTCTACATTACAGAATTACTTTGATATAACTTCATGCATCCGATGAAGTGAGCTGTAGCTCACGAAAGCTCATGCTCAAATAAATTGGTTAGTCTCTAAGGTGCCACAAGTCCTCCTTTTCTTTTTGCGAATACAGACTAACACGGCTGTTACTCTGAAACCTGTCATTTGATATAACTATGTCGCTCAGGGGTGTGAGTAATACTGACCTAAGAACTGGTGTAGAACTTCTCCCGCCGACATACCTACCCTCCTCTTGCGGATGTGGAGTAATTAAACCGACGGGAGAGAGCTTAGAGCAGCTGTGTGCAGCTGTGTCCATGCAAGTTTGTAGAGTAGCTGTGCACTTACTATCCTCACTTTCATCCTCCTCCTCCTTTCTTGTGTCCTCCCAGTGTTGTTAACTCCTCCAGATATCCTGGTCTTTACCTCAATCACAAGCTCTTACGTGAAGCGAATATGGGTAAAATTTTATATTACCCAAGTGATTTAGGAATCTATATCCCATTTTCAAAACAGATTTAGGCACTGACACAAACTCCTAAGTGTAAAACGTTTGAAAGTGGGATTTAGGCTCCTAAATCACTTATGCACTTTAGAAAGTTTTACACTATTTGCTCGGTGCAGGGCTATGCACCTCTATGGAGCTAAATAAAAACTAGTAACAAATCCAAGTGAGTGATAATCTTGGTGGGGTCGCACACCGGATTAGCTATCTGGAAGGTTATCTGGACTCTGGTCTTTCAACACAAATAAAATCTGCATTCAATATGGGACTCCCAGCTAAGAAGGCAACCAGAGGACTTTCAGTGAAGAGGATTGTTAGGTTTGCTTGCACTGCTATACTGAATTATACCCATTTCTTTCCCCACTGCCACCATCACATGTGAAGGAAGGAAAGCAAGTTAAAAATTCTTTCTAGACTAATCACTCACAGGAGAAAGAAAAATAAACTGTCACCCAATAGCTTTCACATGCATTTCTACCACCTCATCCAAAACGTAGGCCAGAGAAGAGGCCTTAGTCACTTTTCCGAGCAATATTAGAATGTTGACTGTATCCACTGAACGACTCATACTCAAGAATGGAGGTGCCACATTGTGAATTAGGACCAGGAAATCAAACAAGGAAGATGGACTGCACAGAGTTGATATGAAAAGTGGTAACACAGAAAGGGTGGGGATATCGAGAGACAGAATGATTGTGCTTCAGTGCCTAATTGTGGTTTAATTCCTTAAGAACATAGGAAGAGTTTCTGCATGAAACAGCCAGCGGAGTATGCAGGGAGTCACATCCTGTTCAAAGGGCTGCTGTGTCACAGATGCTGAAACAACAGGGCTGTCACATGCCAAGGGACATTTTCAGGGTGAAGAGGAGGGAGGCCCGTACCGAGAAGGAGAGTGGATTTATTTAAGAAAACACTTTGGGACGATATCATTCTCCATGTGAACAGGACAAGGGACTTTGATCCATAAAATATACATATCTTACGGAACATGCTGGCAAGAAAGCGCTACTCACACACAGGCCTTCTGCCTCTACACTGCTTCTGGGGCTCCATGCCTGCCCCATCCCCTCATAGCACACTGCTGGCCAGGTGGCTACTGCCCCCTGAAGCCTATGGTAGAGCCATATCACAGATGGCAAGCGTGCCTAAATTAATACTCAGATGGTCCACAGCAAATCCCCACAGGACTACGGTAGAGATACAGTATCTCTGTCGCCCACCCCCAGTCCATCCTTTCTCCCTTCTCCATGTCCTCAACACTACCAAGGGCCTATTTGCAGGGTCCTGATGGCAAGGATGGGGGGAGGATCATTCTATAAAGGCAGCACTCCCCCTCCTATGCCCTGCCACGCCTGGTTGGGGAGTCACCAGATTATTATCCCTTCCATCCACTGAGCTAAGATAGTGCTGATATGCTAACTTCTAGGTATGTATAAAAAACTGGTTCAAATCATGCAGCTAGCATTGTAGGATTTGACCCACTTCCTTTGATTATGAATGAACAGTAGTTTGTGGGGACGAATCCTGAAGTCTGTACTTAGGCAAAACTCCTGTCAAATTTAGAGTTTTCCACGAACAAGGCCTATGCACTCAGGCCTCTGGTTACCTAAATATATTAAGGGAGAAAGACAGCAGGCATGCAGTGAGTTAAAAATAGTTATCTAGCACTGAGAAACAAGCAAACAGAACAAGTTGTGCTGAAGAGGAATCTAAAACGAGGATATAAAGAGGATAATTACATTTGATTTTGCTAGAGATCAGTTTCACACTCAAGGCAAAAGGCAGGCAACAGACTGAGAAAAAAACTATTCAATATTAAGGTTCTTCGCAAAGCTAGTTTAGCGTCTGGAAACAAGGGCCAATTCTCACCTCACATCAATTTTATAGGACTGTAATTCCACTGATTTCAATGGAGCTACTTTCACTATGTAAATCAGCACTGACTCAACTGAAGTAACACTGGCGCGGGGAAGAATCAAGCCCATATCTAATGACAAGAAGGGAAAAAGTTTCCCCACTTTAATCCTTGTACCTGTGACGTCGGTATTTCCTCAGCCCTTTCCTGGCATCAGTTGCACATGTAAATTTCACTGGAGAGTCTATGCTAAACCTGCAGTTCCAACAGTTACCAAAAAAAGAGCAGAAGTCCATCTGCGTTTTCAAACGTACCCTTCCCGTATGGATGGAACTCCAGATACCAGTGACTCATGCAAAATTCTGTTCACTGCACAGAATTCTTCTGCGTAAATTTCAGGTGCTCAGTGTGGATATATTCAAAGTCCAGTACAAAACAACCTCTCACAGGCAAGTCAAAGCTGAAGTAATGTCAGCTTTTTGTCCTATTTCCTTCTGAAGGCTACAACTGCGTCATGAGTACACAAGGCGTACCTTTGCTCTAAATTACTTTCATTGTATTGTTAGTTGATGATTCATTATAATTACGCAATCCTGAGCGCTTCAGAGCCCTAAGAATCTGACAAGGAGCTATATGCATGTATTAAAAAAAAAAGAAAAGAAAAAACTTACACATATAATGGGGACCAAAGAAGAATGAAAGTTTCCTGCAGTCAGTGAGATCCTTCTAAAGCACTGAGAACCTGATCCAAAGCCCAGAGTCAACTAAAGTCTTTCCATTGACTTAACAGGCTATGGAACACGCCCTAAAAAATTAGAGTAAAATCCAACACTATTCAGTATCAGTATGATCCCTGGCAGTTGCCCCAGAAGCAAGTACCTCACAGGATTCAATCCTAGATACTCGATTTGGACATAGGATATTTCTACGCTGTAATTAGATACCCACGGCTGGCCTGTGCCAGTTGAGGCAGGCTTGCGGGACTTGGGCTAAGGGGCTATTTCAGAGATCAGCAAACCTGTGGGAAGCAGAGGCCAGCACATTCTCTCGGCCCATGCCACTTCCTGCAGCCCCCATTGGCCTGGAACGGCGAACCGCGGCCAGTGGGAGCTGTGGACGCTGCAGGTAAACAAACCGTACAGGCCCGCCAGCGGATTTCCCTGACAGGCCACATGCCAAAGGTTGCCAATCCCTGGACTATTTAATAGTGTTGTAGACATTCGGACTGGGGCTGCAGCTCGAGCTCTGGAACCCTCCCACATTGAAGGGCCCTAAACGGCCCCCTAGCCCAGAGGTCCCCAAACTTTTCAGGGTCATACCCCCCTTGCCCCTGTCCAAGCCCCCCCTCCTGGAGCTGGGGCCAGGAGAGGGGCCATGGCTCCCAGGAGGGGGAGGGGACATGGACGGGGAAAGGAGGCTGAGTCTGGGGCTGGAAACGTATCTGTGCTAAGGGGTCGCAGCTGGGGGTGGGGCTAGGGTCATAGAATCATAGAATATTAGGGTTGGAAGGGACTTCAGGAGGTCATCTAGTCCAACCCCCTGCTCAAAGCAGGACCAATCCCCAACTAAATCATCCCAGCCAGGGCTTTGTCAAGCCTGATCTTAAAAACCTCAAAAGAAGGAGATTCCACCACCTCCCTAGGTAATGCATTCCAGTGTTTCACCACCCTCCTAGTGAAAAAGTTTTTCCTAATATCCAACCTAAACCTCCCCCACTGCAACTTGAGACCATTACTCCTTGTTCTGTCATCTGCTACCACTGAGAACAGTCTAGAGCCATCCTCTTTGGAACCCCCTTTCAGGTAGTTGAAAGCAGCTATCAAATCCCTCCTCAGTCTTCTCTTCCGCAGACTAAACAATCCCAGTTCCCTCACCCTTTCCTCATAAGTCATGTGTTCCAGTCCCCTAATCATTTTTGTTGCCCTCCGCTGGACGTTTTCCAATTTTTCCACATCCTTCTTGTAGCGTGGGGCCCAAAACTGGACACAGTACTCCAGATGAGGCCTCACCAATGTCGAATAGAGGGGAACGATCACATCCCTTGATCTGCTGGCAATGCCCCTACTTCTACATCCCAAAATGCCATTGGCCTTCTTGGCATCAAGGGCACACTGTTGACTCATATCCAGCTTCTCGTCCACTGTAACCCCTAGGTCCTTTTCTGCAGAACTGCTGCCTAGCCATTCGGTTCCTAGTCTGTAGCGGTGCATGGGATTCTTCCGTCCTAAGTGCACGACTCTGCACTTGTCCTTGTTGAACCTCATCAGATTTCTTTTGGCCCAATCCTCTAATTTGTCGAGGGCCCTCTGTATCTTATCCCTACCCTACAGCATATCTACCTCTCCCCCCAGTTGAGTGTCATCTGTAAACTTGCTGAGGGTGCAATCCACACCATCCTCCAGATCATTTATGAAGATATTGAACAAAACCAGCCCCAGGACCGACCCTTGGGGTACTCCACTTGATACCGGCTGCCAACTAGACATGGAGCCATTGATCACTACCTGTTGAGCCCGACGATCTAGCCAGCTTTCTATCCACTTTATCGTCCATTCATCCAGCCCATACTTCTTTAACTTGCTGGCAAGAATACTATGGGAGACTGTGTCAAAAGCTTTGCTAAAATCAAGGAACAACACGTCAATTGCTTTCCCCTTATCTCGTCATAGAAGGCAATTAGATTAGTCAGGCATGACTTGCCCTTGGTGAATCCATGCTGACTGTTCCTGATCACTTTCCTCTCCTCTAAGTGCTTCAGAATTGATTCCTTGAGGACCTGCTCCATGATTTTTCCAGGGACTGAGGTGAGGCTGACTGGCCTGTAGTTCCCAGGATCCTCCTTCTTCCCTTTTTTAAAGATGGGTCAGAGCTGTTGCTGGGATGCAGTTGGTGGGGCCGAGGCTGGTGCAGGGCCAGGAGTCTGTGGGGGGAGGGAAGGCCGGAGCAGAGCTGGGAGTGGAGCAGGGCTGGGTGGCGCTCCCTCTCCGCCGCCTGTGGGGGCTGGCCTGGGCCCCGCTGCACGCCGCTGAATGTTCCTCTGTGCCCCGCTAGGGGGGCGCACCCCAGAGTTTGGGGACCTCTGCCCTAGCTCAAGCCCAAGTCAACTGGCACGGGCCAGCCATGGGTTTTTAACTGCAGTGTAGATGTACCCTTCGAACCTTACGGGATCAAGCCCTGAGAGAAAAGTGTCACATGATCAACATTCCTGGTTTTTTCCCCTGGATCTACCACTGACTGCCTCCATGCTGTCAGGAAAGTCACTTAACTTCCCTGAACCATAGTTCAGCCTCCTGTAAAATGGCTGTAATACTATTTATGTACCTTTATAAAGATTGTGTGCAAATTAGGACCTAATTGTGGCTAAACCTGATGTTGGTGGGAGGGGGGACTGGAGGGAATTGAAATAGGCCTCTCCACCCACCCTTATACTCTTGTGAAAGAGGCTATTCACCATGCACCTGCAGAGTGCAGGCTCTGCTCCATTTTGGTACCCCCATAGAAAAAGAAAAGAAGACTGGACCAGGGGTTAGGGTGTTAGCTTAGGACTTGGGAGAACTGTGTCCAATTCCCTGCTCTGCTACAGGCAGGCTCTATGGAGCTAGTTGCTCTGTGCCTCAGTTCTCCCACCTGTAAAATGGAGATAACAGCGCTTCCCACCTCACGTGATTGTTGGTAACTGCATTAAAGATTGTGAGGTGCTTTGTCACTATAGTGATGGGTACCAGAGAAGTACTAATATAGCTAGATATGCTTGAAAGGAGATAGTAAGGGGTGGTACCACAGATTCATCTTCCTCTGAACAAGCTAGAATAGAGTCCACCCTCTTTCAGAGTGGTACAGCAGACACACTTCTGTACGCTGCCTGGAAACTCCCAGAAGTGTAAGTATGGCTCAATTAACCAAAACCTCTCCTGAGTACTCTGGCTGCAGTGGCTCCTCCATTCACTAGGGCACAATCAAGTCTTTAATATCTGTATGTGGCTTGCAGATTCTCAGGTATAACTCTCCATACAAATGCAAAGAATTATTACAGTACATTTTTACAACCTAGATTATTTTAAAGCCAAAAACTGACACAGGAGACCTCAGAGATTAAGAGGGAGAGCCCTTTAGTTATTTTGGTCACAGAACAAGCAAGGTCACTCCGCTAGCTAATTTAACTAGTTTAAACCACAGCATGCAAGAAATAAGGAACTGGAAATGAATCACACAAGTGAAAGGGAAACATGCAGATCTCACTGCATATTAACAGAAGATGAGTTGCCCCCCCAAAAGGCTTTCCCCCACTTTATTTCCTACCAGCTGATGTTTGAGGACACCCAGGCCAGAAAGAAAACAGATATTTGCCCATTTACAGTCATCTCAAAATCACAGAACATTTCTCCGAAACAAGAACTGCTGGAGAGGGGGGTGGGCTGGTGTGGGTATGGCAGCTTTAAATACGAGCAGATCTTTCTGAGTTCAAGCTGCAGGTTTCATTTCATGCAGGCCACCTGTTGCGGCATGACGATGGAACATCACAACGCTGCTGCATAAGTTGTGCGGCATTCATGTTCATAAAAGATGCCAACCCCAGGAGTCAGAGCAATTGGCAAAGTCATATTAGAGAAAAGTAGAAGATTTGTTTTTAAACGTTTCGCTTGTTAACAGTGACCACCTGAGTACTCTGGAGCCTGAAGTCCTCTCTCTCTCTCTCTGTATGATATCCATCCATCCACAAATATACACCAGGATCTGCATGGCCAGAGGCAACACATGTTTCTCCATGCTGAACTCATCATGTATCAACCCTGACCTTGAGGTGCCACCTCTAGCAGAGAGAAGAAAATTCAGTCTCCACAGCCCCTCACTGCTGAGGCAGCAAATGAAGATGCTTTCCATTGGCAGTTTCTAGTGTTTTCCAGTGGACTCCTCATTGTTTTTGCTGATAGAGGGGTAGCCATGTTAAGTCTGTATCAGCAAAAACAACGAGGAGTCCTTGTGGCACCTTCGAGACTAACAAATGTATTTGGGCATAAGCTTTCATGTGGGTTTTAACCCATGAAAGCTCATGCCCAAATAAATTTGTTAGTCTCTAAAGTGCCACAAGGACTCCTCGTCGTTTTAGCTGACACAGACTAACACAGCTACCCCTCTGAAAGAAATCATGCTGTCTTCCTCTTTTTAATCACCCTGGTGTGGACACATTGCAAAAAGTCATGCCTGACCAGCATGGGGAGCAATGGAGAAGAGGAGAACAGGCTCTGATAGAAAATTCAGCTGTGAAGACATCCACATGGGATCAGAGAAATGAACAAAACTGGAGGCTGGGAAATTCCCCCTCCTCCCCATTCCTCTCCAATTTGAATACAGCTTCTATTTTTAACTGAAGAAAGTTAAGGCACCTTAACACCTACGGGGGAAAACACACACACACTCTCTCTCTCTCCACTTCAATCGAAGGTGTGACTGCAGCACAGGTAGACATACCCACATTAGCTTCATCTGCACCTGCATAGGTAACAATAACAGTGTAGAGGCAGGGCACAGGCTTCAGAGCGGGTTAGCCATGTGAGTATGTACAAACTACTCTAAAGCCTGTGCTGCCGGACCTATGCTGCTACTTCTACCTGGGCTACACTCACACCTCAGGCTGCAGTGTGGACATACGTTCCCCAGCCACCCGCTTCTCAGAGCAATTTTGTTTTGTTTGATCAAACATTGCTCAATCCATTGTGACCATCTGTAAGTTATACACAGAACAACTCAATGGATGCATGAACCGTATCTACATTGTACGCAGAGAAAAAACACATTGGCAGGGTTTGTAGACTGGAGGTAAGATTTCGTGTTGTACCCGCAGGAGGCACACCATAAAATTCCTGTAGGGAAGGCAGGCAAAGCCAGCTTTAAGCCAAAGGTTACCCTACAGAATGCCTGTGCCAAGAGAATTTACCCCAAGAAGGCTGCAAGGCTTTACAGCCCCCGTGCTCTGCCACCGCAACAGGAGCGGTAAGCAGAGGTGGCAAGCAAAATCTCACGCTGCCTGCTCCCCCCTCCCACAAAATGTAATGGAGGTTCTCTCAGCTCCATGTGTGGGGCTTCAGCCATGTCATTTCCATGAACGTTAAGGGAGGATGGTAGCTATAAATTGGTGTATTACAGTATGGTTATGTTCCTGCAGTTCAAGCCTGGGTGTGACAGAAGTACTTCCAGAAAAGAAGCCATAAGTGCGGAAAAGTGCAGCAAACAAAGGCACTCAGGGCCACAATGGAAGTTCGTTACATAATACCTGTTCTTGCTGAGTGAAAAAATAAAATACTTATTTTTAAACAAACTTATTTTCAAAATATTATTGCCTTGCCATTAAAAGAAAAGTAAATATGCACAGACAAACAAAGCCACCAAATCTTAATATTTAGGGAAACAAATAGTGGTTAAGGATGGTGGGCAAGCAGGGAGTTAGGTTTAATCCAAAGTGTAAAGCTGTAATATTACTACGTAGCTCTTACATGGCGCTCTTTAACCTCAGATCTCAGAGTGCTTTATAAAGGATGATAAGTAACTTTATCCCCATTTCACAGATAGAGAAGTTGAGACACAGAGGGATAAAGCAACGTGCCCACGCTCACATAACAGAGCTAGAAATAGCACCCAGGTCTTCTGACTCCCAGTCCAGTGCCCTATCCACTGGAGCACACTGCCTCCTCTTTTCAGGGTATAATTATTTTTGTACAGTGCACTTTATTGTTTTGAAAATGGCCTCTCACTGCAACAGTAAAATCCTCCATAAGATTAGAAATCTTCAGTGAATTCTGATCTCTTTCTGCAGATTTACATCAGCATAACTGAAAACAGGATTTGGCCCACTAACCCCTTTTCACATAAAAAACACAGAGGAGCGTTGTAGCTTCAAAGCCAAGCAGAGAAGATAGAATCCCAAAAATTTAAGCTTAAACGTTCCTTACTTTTCAAGTGCGCAGATTGAATACAGGTTTGAGGTCAGCAATTTTAGACTTGTGAAAAGCACTCCATCTCCCCCAATCATAATGTGAGAGCACCGAGAAAAATCAACATTGTTCAACATAGAGGTTAAGAGAACACCAGTGCCAAGATGTTATTAAATGTAAATGTTTTAGATATTAAAGTGCTTTGCTTTTCTGAGTTAATAGGTTGCATAACGTGTTTAATAGGATCATTTGTTCAACTGTATATACACTTGAATAACACAGGTAGAAATCAAGTGAATGAAAACATAAAACATCAACAATTATTCCCCCGGACTCATTCCACAGTCTTAAACTGCAATTTGGTGAATATAAGGTTACTATTTCCCCAGAGCAGTTTATGAATAAAAATACAATCATTTTAGATACGCATGATACATCTCCGATGCAGTCGCAAATAGTCTTGTTCTTAACAGCACAGGACTGGGAGGCAGGGCTCCTGGGTTCTATTCCCAGCTTTGATGCAGTCTTGCTGTCTGACCTCCGGCAAATCACTTAATCTCTCCATACCTCAGTTTTTCCATTGTAAAAGCCAGAATAATACGGACGTACAGTATCTTAAGGCTAAATTCATATTAAACTGTTGCTGGAATCCAAGGCAAGTGTAAGAATCCTACCTAAAATAGAGATTGAGACTTTCAAAGCCATCCAAGGGATTTAAGCACGCATCTTACATGAAAATTCCTAGGAGGTGTGTTTAAATCTCCTAGACAGCTTTGAAAATCTGAAACAGTGATTAACATGTGACAGAGGAGGACATGTCTGTACATAATTGTGAACTCCATATTGTTTTGTGAATTTCATTTTTGTACCCTGTCTTCCATTTTGTGTGCTAACGGCCATTTTGTATTCAGTGGTAAAAAACCAGACTGACCCAGACAAGATAATATGCAGTGTAATTGTAGTCCTGTCAGTCCCAGAACATTAGAGAGACAAGAAAAGGTGGGTGAGGTAACATCTTTTGTTGGACTAGACAAAATTAGTCTATTCTCTAGACACTACCCTGCCTGGGAGGAATACGGGACACTCAGAGAAAGGACTAGCAGTGTGAAAGCTATCAAAGGTCATCAACTTTGAACGACTCAACAACTGCCCCCTTCTCAAGGGACAACTGTGTTCTTCATGTGGGACTCACATGACTCAGGGTGGAATTTCCCAGCCTGGGCCAATGGCAAAACAGGCCCCGGGGGCTTCTCTGAGAAGTGGGCCCCATCCACTTGCCAGAAGACTGGGCTGGAGCAAGCAGGAGGGTACTCTGCCCAGTCTGTAGCATGGACCAGATCTCGGACACACAAAAGGGGCAAGATCAGAATGAGAGAGAGAGAAAGAGAGTGTACCAGGACTGTTTATTATTTTGCAAAGATCTGTAACTCTCTGGTGCTTTCTTAAAAGTGACTGTGGTTAAAAAATTCTTAGGCTTGGCCTGTGTTCCTTGCTTGCCTGCCATGTTGTCCCTGAAGGGTTTAATTGAGAAGTTCAGAGTGCCCACAGCGAAGGGGAAATTCTGAGGGAAGACGTATAAGTAACTGGGGGCTTGGTCAGGCTACGGCAGTTGTTTGGGGGTCAAAGACAACTGGACTACAGAGCTTCATGTCCCAAGGAAGCAGGGGCACCATTTGCTATGAGTGAAGAGAGCAACTGGCCCTTGATTCTTCATAGGTTTGTATGCTCCATTATGTTTTCCACTCCCTCTTCCCCCAAAGACTTTGCAGGAGATAATATCATCTCATATAACATTCTATCTGCTGACCCAATTTTGCACGCACTCCCCCCCCCCCCCCCAATTTTTCTAAAATGATGCCCCTGCAAGGAAGGTGGCAGATACGGAGTCTGCACCTGGGAGTGTACCTTAAAGACCCAGAGAGATGACAAGTGACCCAGATCTACCAGACCCATCTGTCTTAGGAGCACGTGGGATCCAGCAGTTAGGTCCACTGCGAACTAACTGGAGTCATTCCAAAGGGAGACTGGATAAGGTTGTACCATAATAGTCTGCAGAAAATAACATGACTTTTGGGAGAGGAAGAAAAATTTAAAGAATGGCAAATGATCATTAGATCAGACTCAAGGGTTTTATTTTTAGAACAAAGTATCTTCAATGACACAACATTTAAGATAAATAATAAGTAATATTGTTGTCCACTATCTTCATGCAAGACTCATTTTCAAAGACTAACATCCCAGCCTATTGCGAGGTACTCACCCTGCGTCCAAAAGCAAGAGCCGTAGACAGAGCATCAATACACCTCCCACAGTGGAAACAGTTACAAGGTCCAGCACCCTTTCCCTTTCAATTTTTTCTGCAAGATTCTCCTTGTCTTTAAAGCGAGACCAAAAATTCTGACATCAGAGAGAAAGCTGAGTGAAAGATAATATATCTGGTAAACTGGAAATGGATGCTCGACTGCACTACAGAAAGGGATTCCCAGCTGCCCACTCTGATACAGAAGGCACTTCTACAGAAATTTTGTATCTTAAATGTTGTCAGACAGCCAAATCGGAACATTTGGCCAAAAAGCAGAATGAACCATGTAATTAAAAGAAGAAGGGTGGAAGGGAAATGAAACATTTTGCTGACAGGTTCTTCTTTCAAAGGATGGCAGCAGTTAGAAGCTTTGTAGAGGTTTGGAATGTCAGATAGATCTTGATTAGTGGGCAGAGTGCAAGCGAGGAAAGGCAAGGTAACATATAAATGCAATGTATCACTTAGCTCTGGAATTTACCACTTAGATCTCACTACCACAGATGTGGTACAAATAAAGACATAGGTACATATTGCAGGTCAGATACCATCTATTCTCTCTGCTGCTAAGAGCCCTGTCCTACCAGCAGTGATCCTGTGGAAAGGAAGGGAACAATATTTGGGAGTTCTGCTACCTTGGGGCTCTTTGTACATCAGGACATAGGGGGACTGGATTCAGAAACAGTGGATCCACAACTAAATAAATCCATCACCCCTCAACCAATGGAAATGAGGCACGCCAACAGTATATGCTACTGAAGCGAAGCAGTTTGTAACCTTATATAAGCCATCGGACCACATATTTTGCTAAGAGCTCTGATAAAAAATGGAAGTTTGACAACTAAACTTAGCCCTTTGTTCTCTTTTCAAAGTACAAATTAATTGGAGGTACTTTCATGTCTGACACAAATTAAAAGTTCTCTTTATTAAAAATAAGCTTGTGGTTTTAGAGCTACGTTTGATAGGTATATATCTAAGAGGCGGTGCTGTCAAACAAAGAGTTTCTAGTTGAATAGGGCACTGTCTATACATTAACTATACTGATGGTGTTGGCTACTTCTCACACACTCATAGCACTGACCTCTTTGCAGGTCATCTGTCATATCAGACAGTAGTGGACTTCAGAGAAAAGTAAAAATCTGAAAAGAAAAGCAACAATGTTTTCTCGGCATTCACATCCTCAAATGATCAGACTGGATGATAAAAGGGAGTGATGGCCATCAACTGGGCATGGAGGTGGCCTTCCAGCCAAGCCATATATAATGACAGGTTTCAGAGTAGCAGCCGTGTTAGTATGTATCTGCAAAAAGAAAAGGAGGACTTGTGGCACCTTAGAGACTAACAAATTTATCTGAGCATAAGCTTTCGTGAGCTACAGCTTATTTCATCGGATGTATTCAGTGGAAAATAAGGTGGGGAGATTTATATACACGGAGAACATGAAACAATGGGTGTTACCATACACACTGTAAAGAGAATAGAAAAGGAGTACTTGTGGCACCTTAGAGACTAACCAATTTATTTGAGCATAAGCTTTCGTGAGCTACAGCTCACTTCATCGGATGCATACTGTGTGACTTTGTCCTTACCCATAACTATTTTACATTTGGGGACAATGTATACCTTCAGATCAGCTGCACTGCTATGGGTACCCGCATGGCCCCACAGTATGTCAACATTTTTATGGCTGATTTAGAACAACGCTTCCTCAGTTCTCGTCCCCTAATGCCCCTACTCTACTTGCACTATATTGATGACATCTTCATCATCTGGATCCATGGAAAAGAAGCCCTTGAGGAATTCCACCATGATTTCAACAATTTCCATCCCACCATCAACCTCAGCCTGGTCTGGTCCACACAAGAGATCCACTTCCTGGACACTACAGTGCTAATAAACAATGGTCACATAAACACCACCCTATACCGGAAACCTACTGACCGCTATTCCTACCTACATGCCTCCAGCTTTCACCCTGACCACACCATAAGATCCATTGTCTACAGCCAAGCTCTGCGATACAACCGCATTTGCTCCAACCCCTCAGACAGAGACAAACACCTACAAGATCTCTATCAAGCATTTTTACAACTACAATACCCACCTGCGGAAGTGAAGAAACAGATTGACAGAGCCAGAATAGTTCCCAGAAGTCACCTACTACAGGACAGGCCTAACAAAGAAAATAACAGAACGCCACTAGCCGTCACCTTCAGCCCCCAACTAAAACCCCTCCAACGCATTATTAAGGATCTACAACCTATCCTGAAGGATGACCCAACACTCTCACAAATCTTGGGAGACAGGCCAGTCCTTGCCTACAGACAGCCCCCCAACCTGAAGCAAATACTCACCAACAACCACATACCACACAACAGAACCACTAACCCAGGAACCTATCCTTGCAACAAAGCTCGTTGCCAACTGTGCCCACATAGCTGTTCAGGGGACACCATCACAGGGCCTAATAACATCAGCCACACTATCAGAGGCTCGTTCACCTGCACATCCGCCAATGTGATATATGCCATCATGTGCCAGCAATGCCCCTCTGCCATGTACATTGGTCAAACTGGACAGTCTCTACGTAAAAGAATAAATGGACACAAATCAGATGTCAAGAATTATAACATTCATAAACCAGTCGGAGAACACTTCAATCTCTCTGGTCACGCAATCACAGACATGAAGGTTGCTATCTTACAACAAAAAAACTTCAAATCCAGACTCCAGCGAGAAACTGCTGAATTGGAATTCATTTGCAAATTGGATACTATTAATTTAGGCTTAAATAGAGACTGGGAGTGGCTAAGTCATTATGCAAGGTAGCCTATTTCCCCTTGTTTTTTCCTACCCCCACCCCCCAGACGTTCTGGTTAAACTTGGATTTATGCTGGAAATGGCCCACCTTGATTATCATACACATTGTAAGGAGAGTGGTCAGTTTGGATGAGCTATTACCAGCAGGAGAGTGAGTTTGTGTGGTGGGGGGGGGTGAGAAAACCTGGATTTGTGCTGGAAATGGCCCACCTTGATTGTAGGGAGAGTGGTCACTTTGGATGAGCTATTACCAGCAGGAGAGTGAGTTTGTGTGTGTGTGTTTTGGGGGGGGGGGTGAGAAAACCTGGATTTGTGCTGGAAATGGCCCACCTTGATTTTCATACACATTTTAAGGAGAGTGGTCACTTTGGATAAGCTATTACCAACAGGAGAGTGAGTTTGTGTGTGTGGTTTTTGGAAAAGGTGGGAGGGGGGTGTGAGAAAACCTGGATTTGTGCTGGAAATGGCCCACCTTGATTATCATACACATTGTAAAGAGAGTGGTCACTTTGGATGGGCTATTACCAGCAGGAGAGTGAGTTTGTGGGGGTGGGGGAGCGGAGGGTGAGAAAACCTGGATTTGTGCTGGAAATGGCCCAACTTGATTATCATACACATTGTAAGGACAGTGATCACTTTAGATAAGCTATTACCAGCAGGAGAGTGGGGTGGGAGGAGGTATTGTTTCATGGTCTCTGTGTGTATGTCTTCTGCAGTTTCCACATTATGCATCCGATGAAGTGAGCTGTAGCTCACAAAAGCTTATGCTCAAATAAATTGGTTAATCTCTAAGGTGCCACAAGTACTCCTTTTCTTTTTGCGGATACAGACTAACACGGCTGTTACTCTGAAACCTGTAACGAGAATGATCAGATAAGGTGAGCTATTACCAGCAGGAGAGCAGTGTGGGGGGGAAACTTTTGTAGCGATAATCAAGGTGGGCCATTTCCAGCAGTTGACAAGAACGTCTGAGGAACAGCCGGGGGGGGGGGGGGGGGAGCGGGGAAATAAACATGGGGAAATAGTTTTACTTTGTGTAATGACCCATCCACTCCCAGTCTTTATTCAAGCCTAAGTCAATTGTATCCAGTTTGCAAATTAATTCCAATTCAGCAGTCTCTCATTGGAGTCTATTTTTAAAGTTTTTTTGTTGAAGAATTGCCACTTTCCTCAAGGGCTTCTTTTCCCAGCTATCTTCAAGACACTACTGACTTCCTGAGGAAACTACAATCCATCACTGATCTTCCTGAAAACACCATCCTAGCCACTATGGATGTAGAAGCCCTCTGCACCAACAATCCACACAAAGATGGACTACAAGCCGTCAGGAACACTATCCTCGATAATGTCACGGCAAACCTGGTGGCTGAACTTTGTGATTTTATCCTCAGCCATAACTACTTCACATTTGAGGACAATGTATACCTTCAAATCAGCGGCACTGCTATGGGTACCTGCATGGCCCCACAGTATGTCAACATTTTTATGGCTGACTTAGAACAACGCTTCCTCATGTCCCCTAATGCCCCTACTCTACTTGCGCTACATTGATGACATCTTCATCATCTGGATCCATGGAAAAGAAGCCCTTGAGGAATTCCACCATGATTTCAACAATTTCCATCCCACCATCAACCTCAGCCTGGACCAGTCCACACAAGAGATCCACTTCCTGGACACTACGGTGCTAATAAGCAATGGTCACATAAACACCACCTATACCGGAAACCTACTGACCGCTATGCCTACCTACATGCCTCCAGCTTTCATCCAGACCACACCACACGATCCACTGTCTACAGCCAAGCTCTACGATACAACCACATTTGCTCCAATCCCTCAGACAGAGACAAACACCTACAAGATCTCTATCAAGCATTCTTACAACTACAATACCCACCTGCTGAAGTGAAGAAACAAACTATCAGAGCCAGAAGAGTACCCAGAAGTTACCTACTACAGGACAGACCCAACAAAGAAAATAACAGAACGCCACTAGCCATCACCTTCAGCCCCCAACTAAAACCCCTCCAACGCATCATCAAGGATCTACAACCTAACCTGAAGGATGACCCATCATTCTCACAGATCTTGAGAGACAGGCCAGTCCTTGCTTACAGACAGCCCCCCAGCCTGAAGCAAATACTCACCGGCAACCACACACCACACAACAGAACCACTAGCCCAGGAACCTATCCTTGGAACAAAGCCCGTTGCCAACTGTGTCCACATATCTATTCAGGGGACACCATCATAGGGCCTAATCACATCAGCCACGCTGTTGGAGGCTCGTTCACCAGCACATCTACCAGTGTGATGTATGCTGTGTGCCAGCAATGCCCCTCTGCCATGTGCATTGGCCAAGCTGGACGGTCTCTACGTAAAAGAATAAATGGACACAAATCAGCATCAAGAATTATAACATTCAAAAACCAGTTGGAGAACGCTTCAATCTCTTTGGTCACTTGATTACAGACCTAAAAGTGGCAATTCTTCAACAAAAAAACTTCAAAAACAGACTCCAACGAGAGACTGCTGAATTGGAATTAATTTGCAAACTGGATACAACTGACTTAGGCATGAATACACTGAATACATCCGATGAAGTGAGCTGTAGCTCACGAAAGCTTATGCTCAAATAAATAAATTTGTTAGTCTCTAAGGTGCCACAAGTCCTCCTTTTCTTTTTTTCAAAGCCATATAGTGATTCGGTACCATCAAAGCACAAACACAGTAAATTCACATGATGACCCTGTGAAGACAAACTATTATCATAATTTTACAGACGGGAAATTTGAGGCACAAAGAGTTTTAAAGTGGCTTTCCCAAGGTCACACTGAAGAGCCAACTGAGCTGAGATTGGCACCGAGAAACTTCCCGTTCTATCCTTAAACTAACTGACCACATGACCTCTGTACACATGTCCATCCAAAGGGATTAAATGGTCCTAGGAAATCTAGGGATTCCACCAATCCTGAGCAAGAGAGACACAAAGGGGTGTGTGTGTGTCTGTGTGTGTTGATCAGACAGTATACAGAAATTTACGATGGGGTGGGAGCGGGTGAACTCAGGTGTCCATTAATTGAAAGTCGAGCCTTTCAATGCCCAAGTACTGTATCTGGTGCTAACAAAGCAGCATGAGGAGAGGAAAGTAATTTCCTTACTACTGCAGATATTATTTCAACATAACTACATCCACAGCAGGACTAAAGCATTGGTAATGTAACAGATATATTAGCACAGATGTACGGTTGCTTGAAAAAAACCTGCACTTCATACCATTGCATCATCCGCTTTGCTAAAAGCATATTTTCTTATTTCTGAGGAGACTTTTTAGGGGTTATTTACTTAGGAAAAAATGAAAGCTTTTTAGAGTAAGTGAAAGCCATTTGTCCTATTAAGTCTAAACTTTCTTTAATGTTGTTCTTCTGGTAAAGGACTACTAATGTAACTGAGCAGTATCCTCCATGCTTTGGCCCTAACCTTCCAAAATGCTTCTATTCTGGCCCCATATCCTGCCCCAAACCAAATAACAATCTTTTTCTTATGTGAAAGTGCCTGTTCTTAAAGCAGTACATTTTAGGGCATGTTGTCTTCCTACATTACCATCTGTCGCTGACTGGAAACACTGACTCAGACAGATATTATCCACAATATTTAGGCTGTTTCTTATTTCCTGGCATACACAAACCTTATGATTTCAGGCTTTGCACCTCAAAATTTCCTGCCACAGTTTCAGATACACCTTTTGAAGTGCTACCAGGGCACAGCCTCAGCATTTAAAATTTGCCCCAGTCTATTACAGTTGCTTGTTTAAGGCATCAACAGAAATCATTTTGGTGAGCTGACAGAAAACAAACTGACAGAAAAGACAAGAAAAAGTAGAGACAAGGTAGGTGAGGTAATATCTTTTATTAGACTAACTTCTGTTGGTGAGAAAGACAAGCTTTTGAGCTTACACAGAGCTCTTCTTCAGCTCTGGGAAACTTAGGGCAGGTCTACACTTAAAATGCAGTGCACTGATGCAGTTGTGCCGCTGTGGTGCTTAAGTAAAGACGCTCCTGTGCTGATGGGAGAGCTTCTCCTGTTGGCGTAGTTAATCCACCTCCCCGAGAGGTGATGGCTTTGTCAACGGGAGAAGCTCTCCCTCAACACAGCACTGTCTATATGGAGGGGTTAAGTTGATTTTTCACACCCCAAGCGACGTAGTTATACAGATATAGGTCTGTAGTGTAGACCTAGGCTTGGTCTACGCTACAGAGTTAGGTCAGTGTAAGGCAGCTTATGCCGACCTAACTATGAAGGTGTCTATACTACACTGTTCCTCCCACCACTTTAACTCACCCATTATGCCGACCTAATAAATCCACCTCGGTGAGAGGCATAACGCTTAGGTGGACACAGTTAGGGTGACGCAGCGTCACTGTAGCCAATGTGTTCCTGTCATAAATATAAAGGGAAGGGTAACCACCTTTCTGTATACAGTGCTATAAAATCCCTCCTGGCCAGAGGCAAAATCCTCTTACCTGTAAAGGGTTAAGAAGCTCAAGTAACCTGGCTGGCACCTGACCAAAATGACCAATAAGGGCACAAGATACTTTCAAATCTGGGGGGGGGGGAGGTTTTGTCTGTCCGTGTGATGCCTCTGCCAGGGACAGATCAAGAAAGCAAGCAATCCAACTCCTATTGAGTTAGTAAGTAATCTAGCTAGAAAATGCGTTTCTAGCTGATTGGTTTTGGCTTGTGAAATTTGCTGTGCTGGAGGGAATGTGTATCCCTGCTTTTGTGTCTTTTTGTAACTTAAGGTTTTGCCTAGAGGGATTCTTTATGTTTGAATCTGACTGCCTGTGAGATTATCTTCCATTCTAATCTTACAGAGTATTTCTTTTATCTTTTTTTGTTCTTCTAATAAAGTTCAGTTTTTTGAGAATCTGATTGGGGGTTTTAGTGTCCTAAAAACCCAAGGCTGGTCTGTGCTCATCTTGTTTATTCTCAAGCCTTCCCAGTAAAGGGGGTGTAAGGCTTGGGGGGATATTTTGGGGGGGAAGATGTCTCCAAGTGGTCTCTTCCCTGATTCCTTGTTAAATCGCTTGGTGGTGGCGGCAGCATACTGAATCCCAGATACGGGAAATTTTGTGTCTTGGGAAAGTTTTAATCTAAGCTGGTAGAAATAAGCTTAGGGGGTCTTTCATGCGGGTCCCCACATCTGTACCCCAGAGTTCAGAGTGGGGAAGGAACCCTGACAGTTCCTTACATAATTCTAAGTGCCCTCCAGGGGGTCTCCCAGTATGCCCCACCGTGACCTCTCTGGTCACCATTTTGAACTCTGCAAACAGGTACATGCCCCTCCCCTTTTAAACCACCAGGAATTGTTTAAATTGTTTAAATTGCTCTTCCTGTTTGCTTGGTGTGGAGAGCTAACATGGCAACTGCCCAGCTGACCAGGCTGGCTCCACACAGCAAATGCGCTCCTGCCTTGAGTACACCGGGGGGGAGGGCGGGGGAGATCTCCTGGGTCTGTGGGGAGAGGGAGCTATTCAGGCACAGTTCCAACGCAGCTGTAGGAACTTCGACATCTATGGTCAGATCGCTTGGGGCGTGGAGGAGAAGGGGTACCACAGGGACGTGCAGCACTGCTACGTGAAAATCAAGCAGCTCCAACAGGCATACCAGAAGGCAAGGGGGGCAAATAGTCTCTGTGGTGCAGAGACACAGACATGCCGCTTTTTCAAGGAGCTGCATGCCACCCTTGGCAGCGACCCCACCTTCACCGCCAAGCACCCGGTGGGGATACTTTGGGGGAGCAAGAGTCACATCCCATTGCAGTGAACCCTGAGAACAAGGTGTTGGACAAAGAAGAGTAGGAGTATGTGGGACACGGGATCCAATGGGGTAGCAAGCCAGGATCTGCTTTTGACTCCTGCGCACAGTTAGGAGTACAGTCTGTGGGGAGTTGGTTTGCTTCGGTATTGCAGGGTAGAAGAGGTAGTGAAATAACCAATAGAGGTATAGCTGCAATCTGCTTCTCATTCCCCCTGTACACCCAGCCAGAGGGGCCCTGGGGAACAGTTTGTTTATGTGCACTAGGACGTCCCATGAATCCTCCATGGAGATCTTTAAGAAACTTTCCAGGAGGCGGTCTGCAATCTTCTCCTGAAGGTTTCTTGGGGAGGGCTGATTTGTTTCTTCCCCCATATAGGACACTTTGCCACACCACTCGCCAATTAGTTCAGCAGGCACCATTGCTGCACACAGGCTAGCAGCATACGGACCCGGTCTGCAGTCAGATGCATGCAGGAGCGGTTTCCTTTCAGCCTCAGTTACTCTCAAGAGTGAGATATCAGCTACGATACTCTCTGCCTGTGGGAAACGGTGCCAGTATGGATAGCCTTATCCTCTTGTATTGATACCCAGTACTATCCTTCCCCCTTATTGTCCCAACTTGCCCCCTCCTGGGCCATGCTCACCGAAGCTGGGGCTGCCCCCATGCTCTTAGAGTCCCAACAGCAAGTGAGAATGTTGTGCTTGTAACTTGTGTGGGTTAAGGGGACTGAATGCACTAACAATAATATCTCTGTCCATTGTTTCTTTAGCAGCTGCAAACATGGTCTTGAGGGTCTCTCCATCCACACCAGTGCAGCAACTCACCAGACAAAAAGGAGAAAGAAGAGGACAAGGGAAGACATGTTCCAGGATGTCCTGAAAGCCTCTGGTGCTTTGGATTGTGAGCAGAGGGCGTGAAGCATGGCAATCAATGCCAAAATGCAGAAGGGGACAGGAAAAATGGGCAGCAAGAGATGATAGCTCTTCTCAGTAAGCAAACAAACATGCTACGGTCTCTGACTGAACTTCAGGTTGAACACATCTGTGCTTGCCTCCCCCTGCAGCCCATAGAGAACTGCATTCCAGGACTTCCCTACACTCCCCCCACAACACATTCCATGTATCTTCCGGGGACGCAGCAGTACCCCAGGCACTCCATCCCCTGGGAGATGACACACAATGACAGTCACACATACACCCAGCTGTGAGAGCCTCATGGGTGTATGTGCTTGTGATTCCTTGTTCCTTCCCCTTTAAAGATACTTTCCCCTGTATGTATGAAATTTACTTCAAGATTACATAGGTATGTTTGCATGGGTGTACAATAAAAATCTACTTATGGAAACAGAATATATCTTTATTAGTCTTCAAGGTATGGTGGCTGCTGTTAACATTCACAGACAATAGCAACAGATGCATTTGCATTATTATAGTAGCATACACATAGCAATCATTACAAGGTTCATAGCACAGTTCAAAAACCCCCAATGCCAGGCTCAGCACACTACAGAAACACATGGTTCCTGTGGCTCATTGTTAAAATGCTCCTTCAAAGCCGCCCTGAGCTAAATAACTCACCACTGAGCTTTTCTCATAGCCCTGGTAGTTGGCTGCTCAAAATCAGCAGACAGTCATTCCACCTCCGCGTGCCACCCCAGCGGAAACTTCTCCCCCTTTGCTTCACAAATATTATGAAGTGCACAGGCAGCTATGACCATGGGTATATTGTCACCAGCAGCCCTTCAAACGGCTGAAGGCACATTCAACAGTCGTTCTTCGCCTGCTGACGAAGTGCTCCTTGATACCATCAAGGTGGCCGGTGTATGACTTCATGAGCCACAGGAGTAAGGGGTAGGCTGGATCTTCCAGGATCACTACTGGCATTTCCACATCCCCAATGGTAATCCCCTGGCATGGAAAGAAAGTCCCTGCTTGCAATTTTCTGTACAGGCCTGTGTTCCTAAAGATGTGTGTGCCTTCCCTGACCAGTTGGCGCTGATGTTGGTGAAATGACCCCGATGATCCACCAGCGCTTGCTAGAACATAGAAAAGTAGCCTTTTCTGTTGATGTACTTCAAACACAAGGTGGTCTGGTATTAAAATAGGGATGTGTGTGCCATCTATCACCCCATGGCAGTTCTGGAACCACATTGCTGCAAAATCATCCACTATTTCCTGAACACTGCCCAGAGTCACAGCCCTTTGTAGCAGGACGTGATTAATGGCCCTGCATACTTGCATAATAGCAATCCCCAGCTTCCACACAGCGATTGCCACTCACTTCTCCACCATGAGCTCAGCTCTGAAGAGTCCGGTGCAAGCTCCACACACAGCTCCGAGAAGGTGGCCTTGCACATCCGTAAGTTCTGCAGCCACAGCTTGTCACCCCCATACCTGCATAACAATGTGATCCCACAGTCAGAACTGGCGGTTCACCATGTGCAGCTGCTCCGTGAATATTCAATTGTTTCTTTCCATGACACACAGCAGTGCAGACTTCAAGGCATCGTCATCAGACTCACAGCTGAGGAAATACTGCAGGATCAGGCGCTTTGTGTTCATCATGCTCAGCACAATACTGAAGAGCAGTGCAGATCCATGCTTTCTGACAGAAATGGTGGGTGCGTAGGGTATGGGGGCTTTTGAAAAGTGGCATGAAACCTATTATGATGCCCATGGAATGATGGGATGGAGAAAACTGCCTCACGGGACGCTGAACCTGCCCCCATGCGGCATTGCAAACCCTTCCCAAAACACTCTGCCCTAGATGGTGGCGAGTTGCAAAGTGGGACACAAAGAGCACAGTGCGGATGTGCAACAGTAGTTTAATTATAGCGGTGGCTGTACGTCAACGTAACTTAAATTGACTTAATTTTGCAGTGTAGACAAGCCCCTAGGCCCCAGAGAGTCACAGCTAAATAAAAGGTGCAACAGATTTTTTAGCGTAAGTAGTTAACAAATAATTCAAGGGACCATTCAAGGTGAAGTGACTGTTAACACTCCTCCAGTCTTATGGAGTGTGACAAAGTTCCTGCTGTACCTTGGTGGGTCTTGTGCTTATTGGCGGATTTGCTCGTCTTGGAGCTTCACGGCAGCCCTCAGCTTGGCCGTTTTTCTGAATTCATAGTCCAGGTCGACTCCTCCTGTGTCTGACCAGGAGTTGGGAGGATTTGGGGGGAACCCGGGCCTGCCTTCTACTCTGGGTTCCAGCCCAGGGCCCTGTGGAATGCAGCTGTCTAGAGTGCCTCCTGGAACAGCTGTGCGACAGCTACAACTCCTTGGGCTACTTCCCCATGGCCTCCTCCCAACGCTTTCTTTATCCTCACCATAGGACCTTCCTCCTGGTGTCTGATAATGCTTGTCCACCTCAGTCCTCCAACAGTCCACGTTCTCACTCTCAGCTCCTAGTGCCTCTTGCTCCCAGCTCCTCGCACACACGCCACAAACTGAAGTGAGCTCCTTTTTAAAACCCAGGTGCCCTGATTAGCCTGCCTTAATTGATTCTAGCAGCTTCTTGATTGGCTGCAGGTGTTCTAATCAGCCTGTCAGTCTTAACTGTCTCCGGAAGGTTCCTGATTGTTCTGGAACCTCCCCTGTTACCTTACCCAGGGAAAAGGGACCTAACTTAACCTGGGGCTAATATATCTGCCTTCTATCACTCTCCTGTAGCCATCTGGCCTGACCCTGTCACAGGAGAAAAGGAAGGGGGACAGGTGGGGGGGGATAGTTAGTGGGTAACATTGTCTCTTTAATATACTGGGACCGACACAACTACAACAACGCTGAAAAAAAAAGTAGATAAGTAGAGAGCGGAGGGTATATGGATGTTGGCAGATATGACCCAGGCACAACCTAACTCTCTCCTGCTGAAAACATCCCAAAAGATTAATACTTAAAAAAACAGGTTTCAGAGTAGCAGCCGTGTTCGTCTGTATCCGCACAAAGAACAGGAGGACTTGTGGCACCTTAGAGACTAACCAATTTATTTGAGCAGAAGCTTTCATGAGCTACATGAAGTGAGCTGTAGCTCACGAAAGCTTATGCGCAAATAAATTGGTTAGTCTCTAAGGTGCCACAAGTCCTCCTTTTCTTTTTTAAAAAAATAGACACCACAAACCTCCATTTCAGTGTGCCAAATTCTGCCCTCAATAACACTAGTGTAAATCCAGAGAAACCCCATTGGCATCTATGGAGCTATTCTGAATTCAACCTGTATAAACTTATTCAAATTAAGCTTCACCCACTGTATTTCAATCCCTATAATTATAGTGAACTACGTTAACAAAGAAGCAATTATTTCCTACTTTACTGCGGTGGTTGAGAGGTACTCGCATCAATGTAATGGGAGCCATATAGGTATCTAAAATAGATGGTTAAATGATTTAGATTGTAGGCTTTTGGGGGCAGAAACCATCTTTTTATTCTGCGTTTGTACAGCACCTAGCACTATGGGGTCCTGGTCCTCCGGTGCTATGGTGACAAGCATAGCTGGTTTCCTTTTTAATGGTACGAAAGGGCGCAATATCGAACATTGACACAATGCAGCAGATTCACTCCTGTCCACCGGCCCCGATAACGCTGACACTTGTGCTGTCGGCTATACTGGTATCAACAGCGAGAGAAGGTCCCTGGTAGCAGCAAACGCCTCCGGTGTGGCTGGTACAAGACAGTACCGGTTCCACGCGGTGCCACCAATATAGAAGACTCTTCTGGAACCAGACTTGACAGTACCTGCTTACGTGCCAGTATAAACAGTGCCGACTTCTGCAGTACCAAGACAAAGGAATGCTTTGGCTTAAATTGTACTCAACTCCCTATGCTTGGCAGTCTTCAGCACTGGGGATTGCCCCCATTTGGCAGGCTGTTTCTTAATACCTTTTTCTAGGCACTGGGAATGGAGATTGGTGCTGGGACTCCACTTTGACAGGAGGAGCACTCCTTACCGATGCGGAGGCACTTGGTGCCGAGTCTGACCGGCCTGGCTCAGATGGAGGTCTCAGTGCCACTTCCATGAGCAGGATCCTCAGTCTGGCCTCTCAAAACTTCTTTGTGCAAGGCTTAAAGTCCTTGCAGATCTGGCAATGGTCCCCAATATACGCTTCTCCCAGGCACTTCAAGCAGCTTGAGTGCAGGTTGCTCAGGGGCATAGCCTTGTTGCAGAAGGCGCAGGGCTTAAAGCCCAGTGACCAAGGCATCCCTCGGCACAAGTAAAAGTAACTAAAACTAACTAACCAAGTACAATAACAAGGAAAGTCCACTGAGAGAACTGTGAATGCAAGGAGAGCAGTTTCAGAGACCGCCACAGGTGATAAGAAGGAACTGAGGGTGCATGAGCTTGCTTGGGTGCTTTAGACTGCTGCTAATAGTGCGTGGCAGCAGAAGACACTTGACCCACCCCAACAGGCACCACTGAGGGAAAAATTTCTGGTGATTCTGCGCGCACACCTAGAGTGCACACGCACCTGTGACATACATACCTAGAGTGGAATGCACACATGCAATCACTCGAAGAAGAACTAGCAGAAACAATCTCAGAACCATTAGCAATTATCTTTCAGAACTCATGGAGGATGGGTGACGTCCCAGAGGACTAGAGAAGGCCAAATGTAGTTTGTATGTTTAAAAAGGGGACCTAGGGAATTATAGACCCGTCAGCCTAATGTTGATACCTGGAATGATACTGGAACAAATTATTAAGCAATCAACTGGTAAGAGGATAATAAAATAATAGAATCATAGAAGATTAGGGTTGGCAAAGACCTCAGGAGAACATCTAGTCCAACTTCCTGCTCAAAGCAGGACCAACCCCACTAAATCATCCCAGCCAGGGCTTTATCAAGCTGGGCATTAAAAACCTCTAAGGATGGAGATTCCAACACCTCCCTATGTAACCCATTCCAGCGCTTCACCACCCTCCTAGTGAAATAGTTTTTCCTAGTATCCAATCTAAATCTCCTCCACTGCAACTTGAGACCATTGCTTCTTGTTCTGTCATCTGCCACCACTGAGAACAGCCTAGCTCCACCCGCTTTGGAACCCCCCTTCAGGTAACTGAAGGCTGCTATCAAATCCCCGCCTCACTTTTCTCTTCTGTAGACTAAATAACCCCAGTTCCCTCAGCCTCTCCTCCTAAGTCATGTGCTCCAGCCTCCTAATCATTTTTGTTGCCCTCCGCTGGACTCTTTCCAATTTGTCCACATCCTTTCTGTAGTGGGGGGCCCAAAACTGGATGCAATACTCCAGATGTGGCCTCCCCAGTCCCGAACAGAGGGAAATAATCACTTCCCTCCATCTGCTAGTAATGCTCCTACTAATGCTCCTACAATATGCCGTTAGCCTTCTTGGCAACAAGGGCACACGGTTGACTCATATCCAGCTTCTCGTCCACTGAAAATCCCAGGTCCTTTTCTGCAGAACTGCCGCTTAGCCAGTCGGTCCCTAGCCTGTAGCAGTGTATGGGATTCTTCCATCCTAAGTGAAGGACTCTGCAATTGTCCTTGTTGAACCTCATCAGATTTCTTTTGGCCCAATCCTCCAATTTGTCTAGGTCCCTCTGGACCTTATCCCTAACCTCCAGCATATCTAACTCTCCCCCCATCTTAGTGTCATCCGTGAACTTGCTGAGGGTGCAATCCATCCCATCATCCAGGTCATTAATGAAGATGTTGAACAAAACTGGCCCCAGGACCAACCCCTGGGGCACTCTGCTTGATACCAGCTGCCAACTAGACATCAAGCCATTGACCACAACCCACTGCGCCCGACGATCAAGCCAACTTTCTGTCCATCTTATAGTCCATTCATCCAGTCCATACTTTTTTAAACTTGTTGGCAAGAATACTGTGGGAGACAGTGTCAAAAGCTTTGCTAAAGTCAAGGTTATCACACCCCATATCCATATGCTTTCCCCATATCCACAGAGCCAGTTATCTCACCATAGAAGGCAATCAGGTTGGTCAGGCATGACTTGCCCATGTTGACTGTTCCTGATCACCTTCCTCTCCTCCAAGTGCTTCAAAATGGATTTCTTGACGACCTGCTCTACGATTTTTCCAGGGACTGAGGTGAGGCTGACCAGTCTGTAGTTCCCTGGATTCTCCTTGTTCCATTTTTAAAAGATGGGCCCTATATGTGCCTTTTTCCAGTTGTCCGGGACCTCCCCCGATTTCCACGAGTTTTCAGAAATAATGGCCAATGGCTTTGCAATCACATCAGCCAACTCCCTCAGCACCCTCAGATGCACTGCATCCAGTCCCATGGACTTGTGCATGTCCAGCTTTCCTAAATAGTCCTTAACCTGTTTTTTCATCACTGAGGGCTGCTCACCTCCTCCCCATACTGTGCTGCCCAGTGCACCAGTCTGGGAGCTGACCTTGTCTGTGAAGACCAAGGCAAAAAAGCATTGAGTACTTCAGCTTTTTCCACCTCATCTGTCACTAGGTTGCCTCCCCCATTCAGTAAGGGGCCCACACTTTCCCTGACCTTCTTCTCGTTGCTAACATACCTATAGAAATCCTTCTTGTTACCCTTCACATCCCCTGCTAGCTGCAACTCCAATTGTACTTTGGCCTTCCTGATTACACCTCTGCATGTTCCAGCAATATTTTTATACTCCTCCCTTGTCATCTGTACAACTTTCCACTTCCTGTAAGCTTCTTTTTTGTGTTTAAGCTCACCAGAGATTTCTCTGTTAAACCAAGCTGGTTGCCTGCCATATTTACTATTCTTTCTGCACATTGGGATGTCTTTTCCTGCACCCTCTATAAGGCTTCTTTAAAATATAGCCAGCTCTCCTGGACTCCCTTCCCCCTCATATTAGCCTCCCAGGGGATCCTGCCCATCAGTTCCCTGAGGGAGTCAAAGTCTGCTTTTCTGAAGTCCAGGGTCCGTATTCTGCTGCTCTCCTTTCTTCCTTTTGTCAGGATCCTGAACTCGACCACCTCATGGTCACTGCTGCCCAGGTTGCCACCCACTTCTATTTCCCCTACCAATTCTTCCCTGTTTGTGAGCAGCAGGTAAGAGGAGCATGACCCCTAGTTTGTTCCTCCAGCACTTGCACCAGGAAGTTGTCCCCAACACTCCCCAAAAACTTCCTGGATTGCCTGTGCACTGCTGTATTGCTCTACCAGCAGATGTCAGGGTGATTGAAGTCCCCCATGAGAACCAGGGTCTGTGATCTGGAAACTTCTGTTAGTTGTCCGAAGTTGTCTGTCTACCTCATCCTCCTGGTCTGGTGGACTATAGCAGACTCTCACCACGACATCACCCTTGTTGCTCTTGGCTCTGTTAACTTAACCCAAAGACTCTCAACTGGCTTTTCTCCAGTTTCACAGGGTTCAATAGGGTTATAAGGAATAGCCAGCATGGATTTGTCAAGAACAAATCATGCCAAACCAACCTAATTTCCTTTTCTGACAGGGTAACTGGCATAATGGATGGCAGGGGGAAAGAGGTAGAGGTGAAAAATCTTGATTTTTAGTATGGCTTTTGACATGATAGTCTCATAAGCAAACTAGGGAAATGTGGTCTGAATTAAATTACTATAGGGTGCATGCACAACCGGTTAAAAAACCATACTCAAAGTTGTTATCAATAGTTTGCTATCAAACTGGGAGGGTATGCTTAGCGGTGTTCCACGGGGTCAGTCTTGAGTCTGGTACAATTAAATATTTTAATTAATTAGTTGGATAACTGCATGGAGAATATGCTTATAAAATCTTCACATTCTCCAAGATGGGAGGACTTGCAAAAACTTTGGAGAGCAGGATTAGAATTCAAGATGATCTTGATAAATTAGAGAACTGGTCTGAAATCAACAAGATGATATTCAGTAAGGACAAGTGCAACGTACTTCACTTAGGAAGCAAAAAAATCAAATGCACAACTACAAAATGGGGAACAAGTGGCTAGATGGTCATACTGATGAAAAGGATCTGCGGGTTATAGTGGATCACAAATTGAATATGAGTCAAGAATGTGTTGCAGTGGCAAAAAAGGCTAATATCATTTTGGGGTCATTAACAGGAGTGTTGTATGTATGACAAGGGAGGTAGTAGTCCCACTCTACCTGTTGCTGGTGAGGACACAGCTGTGTCCAATTCAGGGCACCACACTTTAGGAAAGATGTGGACAAACCAGAGAGAAACCCCAAAAGAGAAAAACAAAAGTGACAAAAGGTTTAGAAAACCTGACCTATGAGGAAAAGGTAAAAAATTGTGCATTTTTAGTTTTGAAGGGCAACCTAATAACAGTCTTCAAATATGTCAAGGGCTGTTATAAAGAGGAGCGAGATCACCTGCTCTCCATGTCCACTGAAGGTAGCACAAGACGTAATGGGCTTAATCAGCAGCAAAAGATACTTAGGTTAGATATTTCAAAAAACTTTCTGATCTAAGAGCATTTAAATTCTGGAATAGGCTTCCCAGGGAAATTGTGGCATCCCCATCATTGGAGATTAAGAACAGGTTTGACAAACACCTGTCAGGGATGGTGTCTAGATCATTGATCCCCAAACTTTTCAGCATCATGCGCCCCTCTTACCCGCGTCTGTGCTCCCCCATCCCCCACCGAGCCAGGCGCCAGGAGCGGGGCCATGGCTCTGGAGTGGGAGAGACACGGTAAGAGCGCTGAGGCTGGGGCCGCAGCTGGGGGCGGGTCTGGGGACGGGAACAGAGTGGCGACCAGGAGCCAAGGCTGGGGTCAAGGCCAGAGTAGAGCTGGGAGTGGAGTGGGGCTGGGTGGCACTCCCTCACTGCCCTGGACCTCACCATGCCCCCCAAATGTTTCTCTGTGCCCCCCTAAAGGAGCCCCACAGTTTGGGGACCTCTGGTCTACATTTACGTGATCCGTCCTCGATGCAGAGGGCTGGACTTGATGACCTCTGCTCCAGCCCTACATTCCTATGATTCTGTGATTTCCAAAAGACTATTAAAGAAGTGCAGGCTTCAAGGTGTAGCAGGAATTGCACATGTCCATGCTTTTATTTTACCTCTGAAAATATCCAATTTAAAAAAACTCTGTACAAATTTATTTAATTTTTCAAAGATTAAAAAAATGCAGCGCAAAATCATGTTAACGGAAAAAAAAGAAATTTAGCACCAATCTTCAAGGCTGTTTGACACACTGCAGTCATCAATAATTTCCAAACCCATACGTTAGAAACATATTCATCCACCGATAGAGGAGAAGTAAAACACAATGTGCTCGGTAGTGTTAAACATATTTTAAAATTGACTCAGCAATATATAGGAAACCTCATCCAATCTTTTAATGAGTCTACTGTTTTCTGTCTGCCTGATCTGAAATTCCGTTCTTTGATATTCAGATGAGTAATGTTGGGTTTTGTTATTACAATCATGAATTTTCATTAGATTATAGGATGTTTTTACATCATCAAATAAGGTCTTCTTAATACAGACAGTTAAAAACATGTACACTGGATACAGGCCAAGGCCAACATATCATAAATGAGGATCAACTGCAAGGCTTGATGTCTATAAATGCCAAGAAAACACCTCATAATGTTTCTTGATCACAACAGAAGAGACCACCAGGCTAAATCATAAACATTCAGAATACTCTGAGTAACTAAGTACTCTATTCAACACAACACTAAGGCCTGGTCTACAATTACAAGCTTTGCCAACATAGCTATGTCCATAGCTTGACTGTGATGGAGTGTACTTCCCACACCGGCTCTGGGAGGGTTGAATTAGGCCAAATGGGCCCAATCAGCCAATTAAGCGGCAAACAAAGAAGATTTAGGCTGTGTAGAGAGCCTTGGTTAGAAAGAAGCTTGTCAGTGAGGGAACAGGCAGGGCTTACATAAAGCCAAGGGCTGCAGGGTGAAGAACAGCAGTCACTCTCCCCTGAGACCTAGTAAATCCTAGGAGACAGCGGTCTGACTAGAATGAGTTGAAGTAAGATAGGAAGTAGTCCGGGGAAAAAGAAGTATGGTTAGGGAAGCCGCAGACCTTGACTACTTGGTGAAGGGCTCTGGACTGGAAGCTAGAGTACATGGCAGGGCTGGGTTCCCCTACCAGCCCCTGAGGAGTTGTACTGTTGAAGGCAGTGAATTAAAAGACTGCCTGGGTCACTGCAGGAGGGAGAGGGACAGGGTCAGGGCAAACGGCATGAGAACTGCCTGCTGCCATTTGAACAGAAGAAACTTTGAAGTATCTCACTCTGGAAGGGGAAACTACTTAGTGACCTGGTCGGAGGGCCAAGTCATGAAGAGAAAGCTGCAGCTCCTGGAGCAAGGGAGGGGCTGCAAAGGGAGAGAGGGAGAGAGAGAGAGTGATGGAGTGCAACCGCTGGAAAGGGGTGTTGGCCATGTAGAACAGCAAGGAGGAAGCGCTGTCAAGTGGTGAGTAGAGCACCCCATCACAATGACACTGGCAAACCTGGGGCCAGCTCTTGCAAAGGCTTTGGGTCTCGGCTGAGCATGAACAAATTCATTGATGGAAACCAGTCTGTTTCACCTGGGTGTTACTATGGTTAAAATGGGTATTGAATTTATAACAACATGTTTAGCGTTTAGACTTTATGAAATGCTTGTAAGTTGCTGCATGCATTAATCTCACTTATACTATCTTTATTGTGTGCTATAAGTTTTTGATTTATAACTGTAAAAAATGTTTGTCCTGAAACTGTCAACCTATCAGAAGGGATTGTCTCCTGCTCATTAAGATGATTATCAAAACTAAACGGGCCATCGTGGGACACCACAATACAAAGACGTTGTTAGCTGCCCCTCCACACCCATGACGAGGCTACATCCAAAAGGGCTCATCCCATCATCTTGAATTCCGAAAGAAGAAAATAAAGATAGTGAAGAAAATGTTTCTTCCCTTTTCTTGATCGGATTTTCACAGGGCTGGAGCCACGAAACAGAAGCAAAGATCTCCAGGGACAACCTAGATTACCCCTGAAAGACATTCATTGCTGACAGACTGCTACAACTCTGTCACCTTTTGGAACCATAGACGGTAACTCATTTGTGTACATATGTTTGTCTTATTTAACCTGTAAATAACTCTCTCATTTCTTTTTCCTAGTTAATAAGTCCTTAGTTGGCTTACTATAGGATCATCTACAAGTGTTATCTTTGGTGTGAGATCTGAGGTACAAACTGACCAGGGATAAGTGACTACTCTGCTTCCAGTCCCAAGAATCTGAATCTTTTGTGATCTTTGGTGCTAATATAACACTGACAGACCCCGGTTGTTGGCAGGCCGGATTGAACCTGGGTCCTCTGGAGCTTAGTGCATGTGCCTCTACCGTATGAGCTAAAAGCCATATGGCTGTTAGCTAAGGCTGCAGAGAAGACTCATTAATCTCTTTCTCTCTTTAAGTGGTCTCGGTGCCACTAGATGGGACAGAGCACCACACCCTGGAGGTGTGTGGGTTACACATAGCAACCAACTATCACTAAGTCTAGCTTGCTGGATGGCAAGACAGTCTAGTCAATTCCAGTCTAGAATGCCCAAGGGGCCTGTCTGTGACTCCATAAGACTGTTAGAGCGCTTCAGGAGTTTTCACCAACCCAGTAACAAATGAGATCTAATTACAGAACATACAACCAGTTTGGGGTGTCTGCCCTGAGGTTGGCACTCACAGTCGCGAACTACTCCAGACAGCGTAACAAGTAGGAACATGATTTTTTGCAGATATAACTATGCCAGCAAAAGCCCTCCTATAGACACAGTTATATGCGCAATAGTCTGTTTGCCAGTACAGCTTATTTCACTCAAGAAACTCATATAAAATATACTGACAAAATGACTTTTTCTGCCAGGATAAATTGCATCTGCAGTAGAAAGGTTTAACAGTATAGCCCCACCTGTACAGCTGCACCATCAAACCTTTTCAGTGTAGACAAGACCTCAGCATTGGTCAGTGACATCCAATTCTAGGGTACAATCCTGAGCCACATTACACATGGATGTAAGAGTGTGAAAAGCACCATAAATGCTGGGGGGACTTTTTGTAGTGGGGGTGGAGAAGGCAAAAAAATAATGTTCTCAAAGGGCCCTTTCACTTCAACACATCATGGATATAACCCGCACAGCCAATCTCCACAAAAGAGTACAGGGAAAGAGTGGACATATCTTGTGGGCCTGCACTGAAACCACACAGCCTGAAAACACATGACTCAAAACGGTTGTAGGAACCAACCAGCAGACTGCATCTACTACTCCCCTTTTGGAGATACAGCAAAGAAAAAACGTTGACTTCTTAACAATAGATACGGACAGTTTTATGTTTTATACAATAGAAACCTGTGTGGTTTTCACTGACTTACTTTTTTGATTACGTCGTTTCTCTCAGTGCGTCTCAGTCTCCTTTCTGCAAAACAATGAACAAAAAAAGACAATTGTTAGAAATGCAGTTGCCAAAACAAATGACATTGTTCTTTGATATTTGCCCTCTCCCCTATTATTGATATTTGATGTTTTAATTATACTGTGCACTAGAAAATTATTCCATCACTGATTTCTTATTAAATGAATGGTTTTATAGATAGAGAAGTTTCATAAAGCAGGAATCAATTTTGTCAGGAGGGATTGTGGAGAGAGTTTAGTAATTTGAGCATGACACCCAGAAAATCCCAGATTCTATCCCAGACTTTACCGATGACAAGCTGTGTGGCCAGGGCCAAGTGACATCCTTTCTCTATGCTTTAGTTTCTCTGTGTATGAAATGGAGATAAGGATGTACTATCTCACAGGGATTGTTTGCAAAACGCTCTGAAGATATAAACTGATATATAAAATCTTCTGCAAAAGGAATCATATTATTTCCTCTTGCCAATTCAAATTTCTTGTTTATCCACAGAGCAGATACAGCACTAACAGCAACAGCAAACACTTTCTCACACTGCCCCACTAATGTGCCTCAGTGCTAACCTGGTGGGACCATTCTATGAGAGAGTAGTCAGTTTCAACGGTTCAGTCATTAGCCTCCGCTGAGATTCCTAACAAGGGTGCCTACTGAGGGGAGGTGGTTAGTGATTTGGACACATACACTGAGATAAGTAACATGCTTCAGATGGTAATGACTTCTGATCATTACTGACCAAGACCAGATCTCAACCACCAATCTAAAACAAATATTCTGTGTCCCCAACACTGTTTCCTTTTAACCATGCAGAGTAATCAAATCTCTGACACAAACACAAAATCTTAACTCTCTAAAGATTCATGGGATTCTAGGAAAGACTTATGCAAAGCAAGGGAGTTGCATGCACGCATCACATTAACCAATAACAGAAGAATAACAGGCACAGATTCCATTACAGAGAGCCAGATTGGTGGAAATGTTTCCCACATCCTCCACTCAAAAAACTGTACTCTTCAAAGAGTGCATCCAGTTCTTTATGTAAATGTGTTTGTAAAATCTGATGAGTACAAAATAATGCATACTGGAAAAAATAATCCCAGCTACAAATACAGAAATGATGGGCAAAGAGTTCTTGGTGTCACCATGGATAGTTATCTGAAAACTTCAGATCAATGCACAGCAGCGGTCAGAAGGGCTCATAGAATGTTAGGGACTAATAGAAAAGGGATAGAAAATAAGATAGAAAATAACATAATGCCACTATATAAATCCATGGTACACCCACATCTTGAATACTGTGTCAGTTTTGATCGCCCCATCTCAAAAAGGAGATAGTGGAACTGGAAAAGGTTCAGAGAAGGGCAACAGAGATGATCAAGAGCATGGAACCTCTTCCATCCAAGGAGAGACTAACAATAGTAGAGTTTCAGAGTAACAGCCGTGTTAGTCTGTATTCGCAAAAAGAAATCCAATGAAGTGAGCTGTAGCTCACGAAAGCTTATGCTCACATAAACTGGTTAGTCTCTAAGGTGCCAATAGTACAGTTGTTCAGGGAGATATGATAGAGGTCTACAAAATCAAGAATGGTATGGAAAATGCCAAAGATGTACATTCCAAAGACGTAGATATCTTCAGTTGGGGAATAAGCACCAGGAGGAAGAGAGAAAATCTTAGGAAACTATTATCCTGTTAACGCAAGATAATTAGTTAGTTCCTTGATAATAAGAAAAGAGGAAAAGAAACAAATGATACAGCAATATGCAGAAGGAATATTATTTCCAAATGGGAGAGCTCTCAGAGTTTCGTTCCTGTGAGATTAGCTGCTGTTGAACATCAGATATTACTTTGAGTAGCATGCATCTCTACAGTTCAGGATTATGATTTTTAAAATTAGAACAAATTACTTTTCAATGTTCACACAGACATAACAAAACAAGGAGCAATGATTTACGGTTGTTTAGGAACCGAAAAAAACAAAATATATAAAATACAGTCTCTGCCCCTAAGAGATTACAATCTAAAAAATAAACATACATCATGTACAAGGAAAACTAGAGGTGGAGATAAACTGAGGCTTTGTCTACACTACAGAGTTTTGTCGATGCAAATTAAGCTGACAATC
The DNA here is from genome assembly GCF_015237465.2 of Chelonia mydas. NCBI lineage: Eukaryota > Metazoa > Chordata > Testudines > Cheloniidae > Chelonia > Chelonia mydas. Next base: position 338,010,447 of record NC_057849.1, read on the forward strand.
AATGACCGGTATAATTATATCGCTTGTGCATGTTCACGCTACGCTCCTTCTGTCGGCAGAGTGCGTCCAGACTTGGCGCTCTAGCAGTGTATGTAGCTTTCCCACTATGCTACTCCCACCTTCCGCAGCTAAGACTTGTGGGACGGCAGAGAGGATCGCAGTGTGGTCCTGGGGTGCGGATTCACCATCCCATGATGCAGTTCTTTCCATCCCAGCATTCCATGGGCTTCCGCCTGCATTTTGAGGCATTTTTCAATGCCCCCAGTTTACTGTGCACACGCCATCTCTGTCTGGAAGGGTGGATCCTGCACTGCTCTCTACTGTTGTGGTCACTGTTCTGAACACATTGTGGATGGCCATGCAGTATATTATGAGCTCCGAATCTGAACAGGAATCAGAGTTGCCTGATCTGCTATGTGCCATCGAAAGAATCATCATCAGATTACTTTTGGTATTCATGGAACAGCTGAACATGGTGGACCATTGCTTTTGGGCTCGGGAAACTAGCACTGACTGTTGGGATTGCATCGTTATGCAGGTCTGGGATGAAAATCAGTGGCTGCAGAACCTTTGGATGTGCAAAGCAACCTTCTCAGATCTGTGTGAGGAGCTCACCCCAGCACTGTGGTGCAAGGACACCAAAATGAGAGCTGCCCTCTCGGGGGAGAAGAGCATGGCGATCACTGTGTGGAAGCTGGTGACTCCAGACTGCTACCCGTCGGCTGCGAATCAATTTGGAGTCGGGAAGTTGACTGTTGGGGCTGCGTTAACACAAGTGTGCAGGGCCATTAATCGCATCCTGCTATGAAGGACTGTGACTCTTGGCAATGTGCGTGAAATAGTGGATGGCTCTACAGCAATGGGATTCCCTAACTGCGGAGGGAAGATAGATGGCATACGTATTCCAATTTTGGCCCCAGACCATCTAGTGACGGAGTACATCAATAGAAAGGGGTACTTCTCTATGAAATTGCAGGTGCTGGTGGATTACAGTGGGCATTTCACTGACACCAACACAGGATGGTCTGGGAAGGTGCATGACACATGCATCTTCAGGAACTGTGGCCTGTACAGAAAGCTACAAGCAGGGACTTTCTTTCCAGGCCAGAAGATTCCAATGGGGGATGTTGAAATGCCCATAGGGATCCTGGGAGACTCAGAGTACCCCTTACTCCCATGGCTCATGAAGACTTACACGGAAAACCTGGACAAGCAGCAAGGAGCGCGTCAACAACAGGCTGAGCAGGTGCAGAATGACAGAGGAATGTGCCTTTGGCAGATTAAAAGCATGCTGGTGATACCTTTATGGCAGGTTAGACCTAAATGAGGAAAACATTCCCATGGTTATAGCAGCTTGCTGTGCATTCCATATTTGTTAGGCTAAGGGTGAAAAGTTTCCCCCAGGGTGGAAAAATACTGCTGCAATAGTGAAAAACAGGATAGCTCAGGTGTTTATGTCTCCAGCTGCTGGCTGGAGGCTTTACTACAAAGTTTAACTAAATTTGAAAATTAAACCGTAAGCCTGGATTTTTTTTAGGGCAACTACCCAAATTCCACAGAGACAGCAGTTGGCTAGATAAAGTGTGATCCTCATACAAATAAAATGCTCAGTAATTTTCTAACTGTGCAGATTTTAACCACTTTGGACCACATTTATCCTGGTGTAACTCCACTGAAGTCTCACTATAATTTACATTAGACACATTTATACATACTGTACTGAGTAAATTTTACATCATTAACGTCCTAAAATAAAATATCTGAAAAATCTCTCTATTGTTCTTCATCTCACATTTGCTTTAGTGGAAATCACTTAAGTTTATATTAAATTTTAGGCGGAGCTGGTAGGGACACATTTTATTTTAGGTTGTCTAATACTTTCCATTATAAACACCCTATTTTCAGTTTCGTATAACATGGACAAACAGCGACTGTTTAGGCTGAAATTTCCCATAGAGAGTGACTATGTAAGGCTGACATTTAATGTTTCGGCAAAAATGGTTCAGACATTTCTCAGAATTAAGTTAGATTGAAATATGTTTTGCCCGTGTCAAATGCTTACAACGGTTTCATTGAAAAGCTCTAGAACATCTATGCTTTGAGAAAGAGATCTGAAATTGGGGGGGGGGGGGTAACCCTGATGTCAAGAATGTGCCTTTTGTATCTGCATGAAAATCCACCCACATCCGGCCAAGTAACACGCTGCCATACAACTGCAGTTTTCACGTGCTTAGTAGAGACCTGTTAGAATTTGGCAGCTAAATTCTCTGAAGAATCCATCTGTACTAAGCAAGCTCCTGTGCAGAGCTGAGCAGGGCATTCCCTGCAATTGCTCCTCCCAGCACCAGGGGACCACTGTGGCTCTGGGGATATTCTCCCTCTCTCTTTCTTTTAGCCTGTGCTCTCAACACTCCCCCACTAGCACCCAGGAGAAAGAGGAAGCTCCCTGATACAAACAAAGAAGAGCACCAGAGCCAAGTTGCAGTGTGGGATGGAGGCAGACCCAATCTACAGGCAGGCTGTTGGTGTGGGGACAGCCAGGCTGTGGCGGTACATGCTAAGGGTATGTGCAGAGATCCTGTGGAGAAAACAAAAGTGCATATATCATAATGCATATGCACAAGTGGGCCAAATTAAGTTTATTACTAAGCACAGTAAATACCTGTTTCTACATAGCTAGGCAAAAGAAGAACACCCATTTCAATTAAAGAGACAAAATGGGTGAAATGATCTCTTTTATTGGACCAACTTCTGTTGGTAAGAGAGACAAGCTTCCAAGCTACAAAAGAGCTCTTCTTCAGTTCTGGGAAAGGTACTAAGCTGTGACACTCTTAGTACCTTCCCAGACCTGAACAAGAGCTCTCAAGTGAGCACCCCAAATGAAGAAACATACCTGACTTGCCAACCAGTGGCAACTAGTGCCCTAACCATTCCCATCGCAGCCACCATATGCTCCCTCAGCTCTTGCAGAAGTCCGCTCCCACACATCTTACTTTGTACAGATCCTGCAAATCTTAATGACACTCCTACCTGGAGAGACCATCCCTAGGCATGAAAGTACCATGCACATCTCCAGGCATACTGAATACTTGACCTCACTGATAAGCATGCCATAAATGTCAAATATGATGGTGGATTTTGACATGAGCCCACTAAGAACCGCTGAGACCAATACCTAGAACAACAAGCAGCCATCAGAAGGCAATTACTTTCTGTTGCTACTGATCTGGGATGAACTATTACCCGCTACCTGAGCCATAAGTCCCCATGCTTTAGTTGAACTTCTAAACTGCACATAAATAACTGCCTGTATTTCAAAACAAGCAGCTTTGTTTCCTACTGGTGCGTAGGGATGTCCAAAGCACAGCCAGCAAAGGAGTATCAGCAATGCCCTTCAGACATACATTTCCACCCTAAGTCTTGCAATGGCACTAAAAATTAGAGGGCTGCATCAGTAAGGCCATGGGCATGTACATGTGGCAGTTTCTCCCGCGGCTGAAGATTATGTAGCAAGAAGGAAAGAACATTGCCAAACTCCATCTTTTTTCTAAGGGAGAATAAAGATGCAGTTTCATGTGAACTGAAAATGGAACATGAATATGCTTCTACCTAAAATGGACCTTGTACTGTAATCACCTTTATGCAATAAAAGTGGTTTATAATCAAGGACAGACCTGACGAAGAGCAAACTCATTTCAGCCTGCGGCCTTTCACCAGTGCACACCCATTTCATAGAATCATAGAATATCAGGGTTGGAAGGGACCTCAGGAGGTCATCTAGTCCAACCCTCTGCTCAAAGCAGGACCGGTCCCCAATTAAATCATCCCAGCCAGAGCTTTGTCAAGTCTGACCTTAAAAACTTCTAAGGAAGGAGATTCTACCACCTCCCTAAGTAACGCATTCCAGTGTTTCACCACCCTCCTAGTGAAAAAGTTTTTCCTAATATCCAACCTAAACCTCCCCCACTGCAACTTGAGACCATTACTCCTTGTCCTGTCATCTTCTACCACTGAGAATAGTCTAGAACCATCCTCTTTGGAACCACCTCTCAGGTAGTTGAAAGCAGCTATCAAATCCCCCCTCATTCTTCTCTTCTGCAGACTAAACAACCCCAGTTCCCTCAGCCTCTCCTCATAAGTCATGTGTTCCAGACCCCTAATCATTTTTGTTGCCCTTCGCTGGACTCTCTCCAATTTATCCACATCCTTCTTGTAGTGTGGGGCCCAAAACTGGACACAGTACTCCAGATGAGGCCTCACCAATGTCGAATAGAGGGGAACGATCACGACCCTCGATCTGCTGGCTATGCCCCTACTTATACATCCCAAAATGCTGAGAGTGCTAAAGGAATCGGCGGCTGTGATTGCAGAGCCATTGGCCATTATCTTTGAAAACTCGTGGCGAACAGGGGAAGTCCCGGATGACTGGGAAAAGGCTAATGTAGTGCCAATCTTTAAAAAAGGGAAGGAGGAGGATCCTGGGAACTACAAGCCAATCAGCCTCACCTCAGTCCCTAGAAAAATCATGGAGCAGGTCCTCAAGGAATCAATTCTGAAGCACTTAGAGGAGAGGAAAGTGATCAGGAACAGTCAGCATGGATTCACCAAGGGAAAGTCATGCCTGACTAATCTAATCTAATCGCCTTCTATGATGAGATTACTGGTTCTGTGGATGAATGGAAAGCAGTGGATGTATTGTTTCTTGACTTTAGCAAAGCTTTTGACACAGTCTCCCACAGTATTCGTGTCAGCAAGTTGAAGAAGTATGGGCTGGATGAATGCACTATAAGGTGGGTAGAAAGTTGGCTAGATTGTCGGGCTCAATGGGTAGTGATCAATGGCTCCATGTCTAGTTGGCAGCCGGTATCAAGTAGAGTGCCCCAAGGGTCGGTCATGGGGCCAGTTTTGTTCAATATTTTCATAAATGATCTGGAGGATGGTGTGGATTGCACCCTCAGCAAATTTGCGGATGATACTAAACTAGGAGGAGTGGTAGATACGGTGGCAGGTAGGGATAGGATACAGAGGGACCTAGACAAATTGGAGGATTGGGCCAAAAGAAATCTGATGAGGTTCAACAAGGATAAGTGCAGGGTCCTGCACTTAGGACGGAAGAATCCAATGCACCGCTACAGACTAGGGACCGAATGGCTAGGCAGCAGTTCTGCGGAAAAGGACCTAGGGGTGACAGTGGACGAGAAGCTGGATATGAGTCAACAGTGTGTCCTTGTTGCCAAGAAGGCCAATGGCATTTTGGGATGTATAAGTAGGGGCATAGCCAGCAGATCGAGGGACGCTGCATCTGAGAGCACCAAAATTTGCCCGTACACTGCTTACTTTGGTATTCGGCTCGGCAGATGGAGCAGCTGTGGCAGATTTAGCAATACAGTGGGTTCAACCTCCACACAGTGGGTGGCAAAATGTATTTACATATGAATTGCCTGGCCCACTTACTTCAGAGTAAAGCACCCATCAACCTTTCCTTACAATGAATAGTATATTATACAATAGAAGATAATGGAAGTCTTCATTCCAGGCAATTATGAGTTTAAATAAACAATCAAGTGTGCAGCTACAGAGCTAGAAAAAGATATTTCAAAACAGAAATCCAATCAGAGTCTAAGTCCAATGTCTTATCCACAGGGCAGGTGATGTGTAGGACAGCTCTGGCAACTTCCTGGACAAACGTTACTGAATGAAGTTTAAGATCTAGTCTAGACGTGACAAATCGACCCCCGAGCGCTCTCCCGTTAACTCCTGTACTCCAGCACCGTGAGAGGCACAGGCAGAGTAGATGGGGGAGCGGCAGCAGTCGACTCACTGCGATGAAGACACCACGGTAAGTCAATCTAAGTATGTCGACTTTAGCTATGTTATTCACGTAGCTGAAGTTGCGTAATTTAGATTAATCCCCACCCAGTGTAGACCAGGGCTAAGAGACGTGACTAACCTAAACCTTGGGAAAGGTTATGAGCGTCAAAAGGACTCTCCAAAACAATGTGCTAGACAAAGTTAAGTGGGATTCCTAGGAAATACTGGGGTGGGGTGGGGTGGGGAGGGTGGCAATTTTTCACCTCCAGAACCACCCTTTTGAAGTTGCGCTCCAAGGAGAAACCCATTGTCTGTCTGATCACCTGTTACGAGAAGGCCAGACCAGAGGCCCAAATTGGATAAAAGAGTGACTCTCTGATTCGTAGGCTTGCCTGTTCTGAGCTACCAACTTTTGTGAACTTTTGACCACAGAAAAAAAACCCTATTCACTAGCCAGAACCCTTGTTAGAGACAGGGGAAGATCTCTAGTAAACTTATTAGCATGTGTTTAGGTTCTTTTATGGTTTTAAATATGTTTTCTCTGCAATGCTTTAACCTTATGAATAAATATGCTTGCTCAGAAAGAGATGTGATAACTTATCTGTGGGTAATTATGCAGTTTATAGTCTCTGAGGAGGAGTCAAAGCAGCCTGTTTAGTCAGTTTGTAGGGCTGAGGCATTCACGGTGCATTCAGGGAACTGATCAGCCGGAAATACCCAGTGTGAGATGAGAAGGAAGAGAGATGCAGACTGATGACCTGGAAGCCTCAGAGTGGGTGCCCTTGTGGGACCACAGAGGGGGAAATACAGGTGCAGTCGCCCTAAACTGTGACAATCAGCACCTTTGAAAATAGGCTGATTTTCAAAGGTGACTACTGATTTTAGATGTGTCCATTTTTGGAAGCCCAATTTGAGACACTTTAACAAGGCCTGATTACAGGGTGCTGAGCACCTACCTTAAAAGCACCATAATTTGGGCAAATATTGAGGCAAAGTCAAATAGCAGTTTTGAAAACATTTCCCCAACTGACTTGTTCGAGGCTATGCAGCAAGATAGTGACAGAGCTGGGATACAAACTCAATTATGTTTCTGGACATCAAATCTCTGCTCAGACCATTAGGTCACATCTCGTTTACTAGATCATGACTTATACTACTTGGAAAAAATTGCTTATTTATATTCCCTATTCACTGCAGAAATGGATCTTGTGCCTCTAGCAACACAACAAGACCAAGTTTGCATAACTCAAAGAACTAAGGTATTGAGTCATCCCAACAACAAGAGGTGTGCTTTCTTTCTGTCCCATCCCCTCCCAATAACTGGTAACCTTACTTGTCAGACCCCCTCACAATCTTTTAAAATGTTGTGTTATTTTAACAATTACTCTCCCACTCTGGGTTTGATCCAGAGAAGTGATGAGAACCTGCAGGTCCCTTGGATTTCAAGGTAAGTTGCAGATCCTCGACATTTCTCAGAATCACTTTCTTTGAGTGGAACATGGATATGATATGCATCCTTGTTGCCAAGAAGGCTAACGGCATATTGGGCTGCATTAGTAGGAGCACTGCCAGCAGATCGAGGGAAGTGTTTATTCCCCTCTATTCAGCACTGGTGAGGCCACATCTGGAGTATTGTGTCCAGTTTTGGGCCCCCCCACTACAGAAAGGATGTGAACAAATTGAAGACAGTCCAGCGGAGGGCAACAAAAATGATTAGGAGGCTGAGGCACATGACTTAAGAGGAGAGGCTGAGGGAACTGGGCTTACTTAGTCTGCAGAAGAGAAGAGTGAGGGAGGATTTGACAGCAGCCTTCAAATACCTCAGAGGGGGTTCCAAAGAGGATAGAGCTCAGCTGTTCTCAGTGGTGGCAGATGACAGAACAAGGAGCAGTGGGGGAGGTTTAGGTTGGATATTAGGAAACACTATTTCACTAGGAGAGTGGTGAAGCACTGGAATGGGTTACTAGGAAGATGGTGGAAGCTCCATCCTTACAGATTTTTAAGGTCTGGCTTGACAAAGCCCTGGCTGAGATGATTTAGTTGGTGTTGGTCCTGCTTTGAGCACTGGGTTGGACTAGATGACCTCCTGAGGTCTCTTCCAACCCTAATCTCTTATGATTCTATGATAGGAGGGGTCTCTTATAAAAAATATCTTTAGAGAACAGGGATTCACACTACTAAGTCATTTTACCTTCTCCAAGAAGCATGCAGTATGAAGAAAACACAACATCGAGGAGGCTAAAAAGCTCCAGGAATCCATATATATTTTGTAGCAAGCAACGTATTTTTTTTAAAAATTACAAATAAGAATCAACCAAAGTCAGATTTACAAAGCACATACATAGAAAGAGAGAGAAACACACACACATACTTTATCATTTTCATATACAGTAGGTTGACATTAATTGTTAATTTACAAATCAGGCTTAGTTTATTGCAAAGCATTCTACTTTTGAGAGATACACCTATTGCAAGAGGTTGCTGCCCTCTTACTTTGCGGACCTCGCTACAAGGAGTACATAATGTTACACCTATTTTCTGAGTTCTGCACTGACTTCCTATTCACTTCAGGGTACTAATGAATGCTTTTGAGCTATAATACCCAGTAGCACTTGCATCTTGGCTACCCAAGAGAGTGCCTTGTTGCCTACACGCTGCTACCATGATTGTGATCTACTAGGTTGCCTGAGAGAAGAGGGTCCCAGATCAGAATGTCTGGGAATGGGACCTACAAGAGTCTCAGTAAAGAGCACTCCTCTCAGGTGACACACTTCCACCGCTGGTCTGATAGAGCACCACTCTGTTCACTAGGCACAGTGTAAGAACATTTACTTTCCTTAGACAAAGCCTAAGGAGGTTATATGTAGCTTAACCAAGGAGTAACAATGTTGTGTACTGTTTTTAGTCTATCTAAATGAGATTGAAGCATGTTCGATAAATTCCTTCTATAAATCTACACAAAAGTTAAATTAAATATGCACATACTTCTGAACCTGTGTTGGACCAGATGCTCAGCTGGTATAAATTAACGCAGCTCCACTGTAATCAATGTAGATATACAGATTTACACTATTTAAGGATCCAACCATTATTAGTTTGTCAACATTAAACACATTGTCACTGCTGATGTAGAAAAAGCAGGTGTCACAGTTCCAGGGCAAATTGTACCTTTGATTCCCTCACTCAGTCTCTCTGTGGACGCTGCTACCATAGGACTGGAAGGGATGTTGAGAGGTCATCTAGTCTAGCCCCCTGCACTCATGCCAGGATTAAGTATTATCTAGACCATCCCTGGCAGGTGTTTGTCTAATCTGCTCTTAAAAATCTTCAATGATGGAGATTCCACAACCTCCCTAGGCAATTTATTCCACTGCTTAACCACCCTGACAGGAAGTTTTTCCTAATGTCCAACCTAAACCTCCCTTGCTGTAATTTAAGCCCATCGCTTCTTATCCTGTCCTCAGAAGTTACGAAAAACAATTTTTCTTCCTCCTCCTTTTATATACTTGAAAACGGTTATCATGTCCCCTCTCAGTCTTCTCTTTTCCAGACTAAACAAACCCAATTTTTTCAATCTTCCCTCACAGATCATGTTTTATAGACCTTTAATCATTTTTGTTGCTCTTCTCTGGACTCTCTCCAATTTGTCCACATCCTTCCTGAAATATGGCGCCCAGAACTGGACACAATACTCCAGTTGAGAGCTAATCAGAGCAGAGTAAAGAGGAAGAATTACTTCGGTTTCTTGCTTACAACACTCCTGCTAACACATCCCAGAACGATGTTCACTTTTTTTGCAACAGTGTCACACTGTTGACTCATATTTAGCTTGTTGTCCACTATGACCCCTCAGATCCCTTTCCGCAGTACTCCTTCCTAGGCAGTCATTTCCCATTTTGTATGTATGCAACTGATTGTTCCTTTCTAAGTGGAGTACTTTGCATTTGTCCTTATTGAATTGAAGTGACAGACCAACCGCCTGCACTTCTCTCAGTGTAATTCCCGGATTCACCCTACTTTCAGATTGGGTCTCCTGATTATCACACCCTTGGTTACCAACCATGTTTCCTCAGCAGGTTCAAGTGGGTTTGGCCCCTGCTATAGACTTCCCTTTAGGAGCTGTGAATGGTATGTAAACGATGTGACACTGAACAGCTTCTTCAAAACAAAATATTACTTATTTATCCATAGGAATAGAGCAAAAGATCAAAATAATGAAGACCTACATGCTATTATCTTACATAAGCTTAGCATTTCCCCCAAGAGATAGCAAGGCCTGACTTATCCCTGGTAAGTCTGCTCTTTTGGGGACCAGGTTACAGTCCAATCTAATGTGGGTCTGCATCCTCCCACTTCCCATGCACACCTTCAATCCCGAGGTCTCCCCCTCCCCCCGCCTCCAACCCCCGTGTCTGGTCTTTCCCTTTGCTAGACAGCATGTTTCCTTTTAAAAGCATTTCTAACACCTTCTCTCTTTCTGTCCTCCTATCATTTTTTCCATTTTCAACCCTCTTTGGGCTGGGTATAGAGGTCTGTTTAACTGTTAATGTCTCTGCCTGTAGCTCCCATTATCCCAGCAGGGTAAGAGCTAGTCAACTGCTGATGGCCCGTCCATTCAGGGACAGACACACCTAGATGCCACACCCCTTAACCCAAGAGGGATGACACAAAGACACTGTACAACGAAAGACATCATTAAGAGTATAATCATACACAGATGTCATAAAATCAAATTGGAATTCAAAAGTTCACAGATTCCCAAAACTGTCAAAGTAGGCGAGCTGGGCTACTCTCACAGTGAAACACTCTCTCTAAAACCCAGTAAGTCATACTCTGATTCATGGCTAAGTGCTGAGTCCAACCAATGATTCGCTGAACAAACGTACAGAACCCCACATGACTGCCTTGCAAATCTCCCGAACAAGAACAGATCGGACACGACTAGAAATCTAGCCAAATGTGCTTTAACACTGTGTTAGTGTTATAGAACTGGTAAGGAACAACAACAACAAAAACATGAAAAATGCAGTCAAACCAGACAAATTTTGTTTTGACAGACAGGGCTAGATCAAGGTAATTAATGTACCAAAAAGCTGCACAGGCATTTTAAGGATTTAGTCTATTCCAGATAAAAGCTAAAGTTCCTCCCTGCTTTGTGATACTAAATAAATTAAATAAATAAATAAAAGGATGCACAGATTCTCAGGCCAGTTCTGTGCCCAACTAGCCACTGGAATATGCTGCCTCCAAACTGGTGGGGCACAATATTTTAAAAATACTTGCAGAACAGGTGACTGGGAGCCAGGACTCCTGGGTCCTATTCCTAGACCTGCCGTTGATTTATTGTACGTGTTAGTTAATCTTTCTGTACCTCAGTATGTCCTATTGTAAGATGGGTACAATAGTATTTACCTACCACCCAGGGATGTTGTGAGGCTTCATCAAAAAAAAAAGTTGCAAACCACTTTGAGATCCTTGGGTGAGAGGAGTTACAGAAGTTATGGTGATTCTCATAATAATAAGTGCAGGCCATAAGGAAACTGAACCAATATCAGGTGTTTCCACTTCTACACAACAGAATTTTAAGGCTTTCAAGTCACTCTTCCTGAGTTTGCTCCAACAGAAAATGAATCATTCAGGTGCAACTTATCAGCATGCTAGGTCACACAGGGGAGGATTACCAGGCTCTTGATTAGCGAAAACAACAACGGAGAGCTCCTGTACATGCATTAAGAACACTCAGATAAGGGTGCATGGTTCTCCAAACAGGATTTTCTTTCATGGTCTGAAGTAAATAGGATGAAATTCAATAAGGACAAATGCAAAGTACTCCATTTAGGAAGGAACAATCAGTTGCAAACACACAAAATGGGAAATGACCTCCTAGGAAGGAGTACTGTACTGCGGAAAGGGATCTGGGGGTCATAGTGGACAACAAGTTAAATATGAGTTAACAGTGTAACGCTGTTGCAAAAAAAGCTAACATCATTCTGGGATGTATTAGCAGGAGTGTTGTAAGTAAGACACAAGTAGTAATTCTTCCGCTTTACTCCACTCTGATTAGGCCTCAACTGGAGTATTGTGTCCAGTTCTGAGCGCCACACTTCAGGAAGGATGTGGACAAATTGGAGAGAGTCAGAGAAGAGCAACAAAAATGATTAAAGGTCTAGAAAACATGACCTATGATGGAAGATTGAAAAATTTGGGTTTGTTTAGTCTGGAACAGAGAAGACTGAGGGAAGACATGATAATAGTTTTCAAGTATGTAAAAGGTTGTTACAAGGAGGAGGAAGAAAAATGGTGGTTCTTAACCTCTGAGGGTAGGACAAGAAGCAATGAGCTTAAATTGCAGCAAGGGAGGTTTAGGCTGGACATTAGGAAAAACTTCCTGTCAAGGTGGTTAAGCACTGGAATAAAGTGCCTAGGGAGGTTGTGGAATCTCCATCATTGGAGATTTTTAAGAGCAGGTTGGACAAACACCTGCCAGGGATGGTTAGATAATTAGTCTTGCCACGAGTGCAGGGGAATGGACTAGATGACCTCTCGAGGTCCCTTCCAGTTCTATGATTCAGCATAAGATTCCTACCACCAACCCTGCAACTGTACCTAAATACCACAGTGACTGAATGGTTCATAAATATCTAGAGAAGACAAATAAGACAACAATGAGTACCTTCAACTTCCATTTTAGCCAGAAGCTCAGCACATTGCAGAATCACAAGTATGAATACTACCAGATGCCATCATTGCACATTTTTATTTCCATAAGCATGGTATCTTACGAACCGGTTCATCCTGTTCAGAAACTGATTCATACTCACTCGCCCTCCAAATCTGAGTAAGCTTTGAAAGACCTTTTAAAAGGCAACGAGGTTTCTAAGTTGCAACAAACTGGTGTGCAGAGAGGAGACTGAAGTGCAGAAAGATATATCACAGAAATACGGCTCACAGCAATCTGATTGTACTTTCTGGAGTATTTAACCTGAACAGCAGAAGTAGTCCCCTGCAACTTTATCATACAGCTTACAGCAAAAGGGATAACATGAATTCTAACATTCTCTCCCAAGTCTGAAGCCACAAATATTGTTACATCGATTGGTTGCAACAAAGACAGTAGCACAAAGTGTAAAAGCACCTTGATTTTGGGTCACAGAACTCCACATTCTTGTTGTTTCATTCTCTACTCTGACCTCTTTAGACTCCCTATTTATGAGAGAACACAAACTACATTTAGTGACAGTTAAATTGGCAGCAAGATACACCCCATCCACATCAAAGCACAGAAATAAGAAGTTAGGGAGAAAGACTTATGAAGGTAGAATTCCTTTCCAATTTCATATTATCTACAACAGTGTTGACAGCACACCCCAACGCTCTATTAAGGTGTGTATTTCCACTTCCAACAGATAAGATACCAAAAAAGCAATAGGTACAACTTCACCAAACTTGCACTCTACCATAAAATTTAGCAGCATCTCCACATACTTTTATATTAATTGTATCATCACATTCCATTTATTCTATGCATTTGGGATGTTATTTTGCCTCAACGCTGCTGCGGTCACTTATGGTTTTGTGTTTGTTAGAGTGCAAGTTAAAATTAAAAATTCAACTCGTGCTTGAAGTTTATATTCTGTTTTGGTTTTTGCTATGAGATTTTGACCAACTAAAGGTTTAAACCTCCTGCTGACCCTGAACTCTAATGCATTTTTAACTATGCACCATAATGGGCACCTTTCTCCCAGTTAAGCCACACAGCTGCACTGCCTTTACTACAGTCTACTGCACTACAGCCATTAATCTTCTACATTGTACCAAAAACCTCGGGCTTCCTCTATGCAGTTAGTTCTGTTTAATAGTAATTTCTCTTTGGGGAAGATTTTGGGTTCAGAAGACTGTGCAAGAAAGGTTTGATCTGCAACCTTGTTCTGCATGAGCACTGGAGTCTGACAGATTTTTAAAATACTTTAAAAATATATTTAACAAAAATAAAGAAAAGAAGTAGTTAAGGCTGTATAAAAGCAGTTAGTGACTAAAAGGAGATAAGGGATTGTTTGGGAATTTTTAACATGTAGAATTCAATGGGTCTCACTGATATGCATGCCATTCCACTGATCAAATATTCATCATACAAATATCTGCCCCTCTCTATATTCATTGCTATTCAGCCAAGTTACACATTTACCTCTTTTAATCCTTCCCTTGACTTTTTTGTTGCTCTTCTCTGGGCTTCCACTAATAGTCAACACCTAAATTAGGGTTGCCACCTTTCTAATTGCGGGTAACGGGACCCTTGAGGCCCTGCCCCTGCCCTGCCTCTTTCCCCCAAGGTCCTGCCCCTGCTCTGTCCCTTCCCTTGAGGCCCTGCCCCCTTCTCTGCCTCTTCTCCAAGGCCCCAACCCCTTCTCCCCTCCCTCCCCCGCAAGACCCTACCCCCATCACTCACTCCTCCCCCACCCCCTCATGTCGCTCGCTGGATTGTCTCAAGGAGTCTGCCTGCAGATAGAAGGCAGCCCCAGCCACAGGCGCCAACTTTTCTCCGGCCCTGGTGGGTGCTCACACCCCCCTGCCCTGCCCTGACTCCACCCCACCCCACCCCCATTCCAACTCCTTCTCTAAAGTCCCCACCCCAACTCAACCCCCTCCATGCCCCTATTGGACCCCTCCCCAAATCCCCGCCTCACCTCTTCCCCTAAGCGGGCCGCATTCCCCCGCCTCCCAGCACTTGCTGCCGCAAAACAGCTGTTTTGTGGCGCAAGCGCTGGGAGTCAGGGGGAGAAGCAGGATGCAGCGGCGTGCTCAGGGGAGGAGGTGGAGTGGAAGTGAGCTGGAGCGGGGAGCGGCCGGTGGGTGCAGAGCACCCACCAATTTTTCTCCAGCCCCGGAGCACCCACGGAGTCAGCACCTATGGCCCCAGCTGAAGAAGGGCTGGCGCAGGTTAATGAGCTGGCACCACCCCCCATCCTGCGGTAACTGGACTTTTGGTTCAGGTACCATTTAGGGTCACCAGGTCCCCAAAACTGGGCACCTGGCAACCCTAAATGCTACCTGGACACAGAAGCCAAAAATCAGACTGTCCAGATAAAACCCAGATGGGTGGCAACTAGGGCTGTCGATTAATCACAGTCAACTCACGTGATTAACTCAAAAAAATTAATCGCGCTTAATTGCAGTTTTACTCGTACTGTTACACAATAGAATACTAATTGAAATATATAAATATAGAAAAACATCAAAAAATATTTAATACGTATCTCTTTATCATGAAAGCGCACCTTACAAATATAGATTTTTTTTAGTTACATAACCGCATTCAAAAACAAAACTGTAAAACTTCAGAGCCTACAAGTCTACTCAGTCCTACTTCTTGTTTAGCCAATTGCTAAGAGAAATAAGTTTATTTACCAGAGATCATGCTGTCTGCTTCTTATTTTCGTCACCTGGAAGTAAGAACACGCATTCACACGGCACTTTTGTAGCTAGCATCGCAAGGTATTTCCATGACAGATATGCTAAACATTCGTATGCCTCTTCACGCTTCGGCTGCCATTCCAGAGGACATGCTTCCATGCTGATGACACTCGTTAAAAAAAATGCATTAATTAAATTTATGACTGAACTCCTTGGGGGAGAATTGTATGTTTCCTGCTATTTTACCCGCATTCTGCCATATATTTTATGTTATAGCAGTCTCGGATGATGATCCAGCACATGTTGTTCATTTTAAGAACACTTTCACTGCAGATTTGACAACATGAAAAGAAGGTACCAATGCGAAATTTCTAAAGATTGCTACAGCACTTAACCCAAGGTTTAAGAATCTGAACTACCTTCCAAAAACTGACAGGAACAAAGTGTGAAGCATGCTTTCAAAAGACTTAAAAACGCAACAGTCTGATGTGGAAACTACAGAACCCAAACCACAAAAAGGAAAATCAACCTTCTGCTGGTTGCATCTGACTGAGATGATGAAAATGAACATGCGTTGGTCCGCACTGCTTTGGATCATTATCTATTAGAACCCATCATCAGCATGGACGCATGTCCTCTGGAATGATGGTTGAAGCATGAAGGGACATATGAATCTTTAGCATAACTGGCACGTCAATATCTTGCGACGTCGTCTATAACAGTGCCATATGAATGCCCATTCTTACTTTCAGATGACATTCTAAAAAAGAAATGGGCAGCATTATCTCCTTCAAATGTAAACAAACTTGTTTGTCTCAGCAATTGGCTGGACAAGAAGTAGGACTGAGTGGACTTTCTAGGCTCTGAAGTTTTATATTGTTTTATTTTTGAATGCAGTCTTTTTTGTACATAATTCTATATTTGTAAGTTCAACTTTCATGAAAAAGAGATTGCACTACAGTACTTGTATTAGGTGAATTGAAAAATACTATTTCTTTAGTTTTTTACAATGCAAACATTTGTAATAAAAAATAAAGTAAGCACTGTACACTTCATATTCTGTGTTGTAATTGAAATCAAAAGATTTTAAAATGTAGAAAACATCAAAAATATTTTAATAAATGGTTTTCTATTATTGTTTAACAGTGCGATTAATCACAATTAATTTTTTAAATTGCTTGACAGCCCTAGTGGCACCCCTAAACACCTTTCTGGTACGTAAAACCCAGAGTTCTGAGCTCAGAGACTGTTTTCCTCTGAAGACCCACTGGTCCATTGTTATAGCAGCCCAAGCATGGTAAAATGGGTGCAAGCGATGGCCAAAAGTATGGGTAGGAGTGTCTGGGGGCACTATAATTGGGGGGACATCGTTCAGACCCTCGACCAATACTTCAAAACTGTGGCTTGGATATAGATGGTTGGGTGGGCGAGGCCTGATTCTACGGGGCCCACCGTCTCTGGGATCATTGCTTGTTTCTATTTTGATCGAAGTGTCGTTGCTGTTGACGGTAAAAAGAGATATCTGATGGTCTCTGGTATGATGTATAACATTGACGCTTATTAGGCAGGGTGTATATGTCTAGTGTGCGCAAGACAAGAAGAGCTTTTCCCTATCAAAAGAGAAGATCCTCCTCTTTTAGATGCAGTTCTTTTGGGATCCTTGACACTTGCAGCCAGGATGCCCTTCTCATGACTACTGCTGTGGCCGCTGTTCGAGCAGCTGTGTTTGCCACATACATTGAGGCCTGTAGCGCCATGCAAGCTATTATCTGACCCTCACTGATGATGGCCTTAAGTTGAGGATGCTTCTGCTCAGGGAGATCTTCTATGAGATCCTGTAATTTGGTGAAGTTAGAGCAGTCATAATTAGCCAAGCAAGCTGAGTAATTGGCGACTCTAAATTGAAGAGTGGCTGAGAATATATTTTGCACCAAAACAAGTCTAGTCTTTTGTGTTCCCTACCCTGTGGTGTGGAACGGAACTGGGGTTGCTTGCTGCGATGATTGGCAGCCTCGACCACCAGAGAATTGGGTTGAGGGTACAAAAACTAAAGGTCCATCTCTTTGGCTTGGGCGAAATATTCCCCTTTTGCTGGTGGGTGGTGCCAATGCCGGTGTTTGCCATCTGGCCTCCGCAGGCTCCATTATGGCCTCATCTATGGAGAGGGCAATCTTAGTTGATACAGAGGTTTGTAGGATTTGTAGCAATTTATGCTGTTTTTCCTGTACCTCCTGTAAAGCAATCTCTTCATTGGTCGCTACCCTTTTGAAGAGTTCCTGGAACTGCTTCAGGTCATCGGATGCTGTTGGGGTTGGTGGTGTAACTGCTTCATCTGATGATGAGGATGAATTACGGGGAGGTGAAGTGTCCTCCTGGTCTATTTGAGAAATTGCCCCTTCTTCCTGTATCTCTTCTTCAGGGATCTTAGAAGTCTGTCTGCTTGGTGAGGGTGGAGGAGACCTGATTTCCCGTCTCACTGGGGCGGAGGATCTGAATTGCTCCTGTATGTGGCCCATGGGTCACATGGAGGCCATTGCATTGGATAAGGTGGTGGTGGGTAGGGCAAGGTTGTCCACACGAGGGCTGTATCTGGCCAGGGTGATGAGGCTTAGGTTTGGTAGCCTGCCATGGAGGTCTCCTCTGTGTTGGGGAGGAGTGTTGTGAAAAGAAACAACTGTCATGCGCGTCTCCTTCCTCATCACTATGCATTGACTGAGGAGCGGGAGACAAAGGAGGCTGCTCAGACCAGTGGCTCTGGGAGTGCTAGAGGAGCCAACTAGGGGGGGCGCTTTTCTTGACCTGCTGCTCACAAACCGGGTAGAATTAGTGGGGGAAGCAAAAGTGGATGGGAATCTGGGAGGCAGTGACCATGAGTTGGTTGAGTTCAGGATCCTGACGCAGGGAAGAAAGGTTCGCACCAGGATACGGACCCTGGACTTCAGGAAAGCAGACTTCGACTCCCTCAGGGAACGGATGGGTAGGATCCCCTGGGGGACTAACATGAAGGGGAAAGGAGTCCAGGAGAGCTGGCTGTATTTCAAGGAATCCTGTTGAGGTTACAGGGACAAACCATCCCGATGAGTCGAAAGAATAGTAAATACGGCAGGCGACCAGCTTGGCTTAACGATGAAATCCTAGCGGATCTTAAACATAAAAAAGAAGCTTACAAGAAGTGGAAGGTTGGACATATGACCAGGGAAGAGTATAAAAATATTGCACGGGCATGTAGGAATGATATCAGGCGGGCCAAATCGCACCTGGAGCTGCAGCTAGCAAGAGATGTCAAGAGTAACAAGAAGGGTTTCTTCAGGTATGTTGGCAACAAGAAGAAAGCCAAGGAAAGTGTGGGCCCCTTACTGAATGAGGGAGGCAACCTAGTGACAGAGGATGTGGAAAAAGCTAATGTACTCAATGCTTTTTTTGCCTCTGTCTTCACTAACAAGGTCAGCTCCCAGACAGCTGCGCTGGGCATCACAAAATGGGGAAGAGATGGCCAGCCCTCTGTGGAGATAGAGGTGGTTAGGGACTATTTAGAAAAGCTGGACGTGCACAAGTCCATGGGGCCAGACGAGTTGCATCTGAGAGTGCTGAAGGAATTGGCGGCTGTGATTGCAGAGCCATTGGCCATTATCTTTGAAAACTCGTGGCGAACGGGGGAAGTCCCAGATGACTGGGAAAAGGCTAATGTAGTGCCAATCTTTAAAAAAGGGAAGAAGGAGGATCCTGGGAACTACAGGCCAGTCAGACTCACCTCAGTCCCTGGAAAAATCATGGAGCAGGTCCTCAAAGAATCAATCCTGAAGCACTTGCATGAGAGGAAAGTGATCAGGAACAGCCAGCATGGATTCACCAAGGGAAGGTCATGCCTGACTAATCTAATCGCCTTTTATGATGAGATTACTGGTTCTGTGGATGAAGGGAAAGCAGTGGATGTATTGTTTCTTGACTTTAGCAAAGCTTTTGACACGGTCTCCCACACTATTCTTGTCAGCAAGTTAAGGAAGTATGGGCTGGATGAATGCACTATAAGGTGGGTAGAAAGTTGGCTAGATTGTCGGGCTCAACGGGTAGTGATCAATAGCTCCATGTCTAGTTGGCAGCCGGTGTCAAGTGGAGTGCCCCGGGGTCGGTCCTGGGGCCGATTTTGTTCAATATCTTCATAAATGATCTGGAGGATGGTGTGGATTGCACTCTCAGCAAATTTGCGGATGATACTATACTGGGAGGAGTGGTAGATACGCTGGAGGGGAGGGATAGGATACAGAGGGACCTAGACAAATTGGAGGATTGGGCCAAAAGAAATCTGATGAGGTTCAATAAAGATAAGTGCAGGGTCCTGCACTTAGGACGGAAGAACCCAATGCACCGCTACAGACTAGGGACCGAATGGCTAGGCAGCAGTTCTGCGGAAAAGGACCTAGGGGTGACAGTGGACGACAAGCTGGATATGAGTCAGCAGTGTGCCCTTGTTGCCAAAAAGGCCAATGGCATTTTGGGATGTATAAGTAGGGGCATAGCCAGCAGATCAAGGGACGTGATCGTTCCCCTCTATTCGACATTGGTGAGGCCTCATCTGGAGTACTGTGTCCAGTTTTGGGCCCCACACTACAAGAAGGATGTGGATAAATTGGAGAGAGTCCAGCGAAGGGCAACAAAAATGATGAGGGGTCTAGAACACATGACTTATGAGGAGAGGCTGAGGGAGCTGGGATTGTTTAGTCTGCAGAAGAGAAGAATGAGGGGGGATTTGATAGCTGCTTTCAACTACCTGAAAGGGGGTTCCAAAGAGGATGGCTCTAGACTGTTCTCAATGGTAGCAGATGACAGAACGAGGAGTAATGGTCTCAAGTTGCAGTGGGGGAGGTTTAGATTGGATATAGGAAAAACTTTTTCACTAAGAGGGTGGTGAAACACTGGAATGCGTTACCTAGGGAGGTGGTAGAATCTCCTTCCTTAGAGGTTTTTAAGGTCAGGCTTGACAAAGCCCTGGCTGGGATGATTTAACTGGGACTTGGTCCTGCTTCGAGCAGGGGGTTGGACTAGATGACCTTCTGAGGTCCCTTCCAACCCTGATATTCTATGATTCGGTGCCGAGCAGTGGCAATTGTGGTACCGAGGAGACCACTATGTCTCTCTCGCCTTTTATGGGCACTGAGGTGCCCAGTACCTCATAGGTGCTCTCTCTGGATGAGCTCGGCACCAAGGGTAGAGACCTCGCTGGGGAAGCTCTCTTTTTGTGAGTCTCACTTTGGGGAGGTCACTCGCTTCCTCGAAGTTTTGGAAGTTGGAGCCCTGTCACTGCTGAGGGATTTGTTGCTGTGTGACTCCATGGATGATGTTTCCTGAGGAGGTTGAAGGGACTTTTCCATCATCAGTACCATTTTCAAACAAACAGAGGTTCCTGTCTCGCCTTGCCCTCGCTTTTAAGTTGTTACAATGCTCACATTTCTGGGGGATATGAGTTTCCCCCAGGCAACAGATACAGGATGAGTGGCCGTCAGAGACTGGCATAGGCTCACGGCACAAGTCACAATTTTTAAAACCGGGTGACACCATCATATCATCCGTTAGGTCTCCTGACCCACTGGGGAGATGAGAACAGAAATAATCTAAAGATGTTAAAAGCAGAACTTACTTCTAACTCTAAATTAGGGAATGGGTTAGGAAGAAAAAAGAAGGAAATTCTATTTTTTTTTAAATACGGAAAGTTTCTAAGAAGAACTATTTAAACTCTGAAAAACTATCTAAAGACTAAAGTACTAAACTACTAACTAAATTTGTTTTCGTTCAGAAATTTTCAAAGAGACAGCACTGCCATTGAGCTCCATCTGCAGCCAAGTCGGTTGAGAAGGAACTGAGGGGGTCAGGTCGTACGAGCACTATATGAGGCCCCAACAGCACCGCAAGATGGCCAGTGTGCACGCATGCCCTGAGCAAACACTGCTACGAAAAATCTCCGATCTGCAGCACAAGGATGCACAGACACCTAGAGTGGAGCACCCACAGGGACACCCCTCAAAGAAGAAGAAAGAGAAAAGGGAGAAAACCCTGGCGAGTAGAACATTTAGATTTGTGTATACACAGCCTACTGGACTAGCACCTGCTGTTTATGGGAACAGAATAAACAATTACACAGTTTTTAGTTCATAAAAAAATGAGTTTGGGGGTAATTTTTTTAATTTGTTTATTTTAATTTATGTAGCAGGCAAAAAATTCAGTTAAAGTTACAATAACCTTCCAATGAGTATTCACCTGATGGACTCCCATTAGCAACTTACTATCCGAAACCCACTGGTGCCACTACACTAGGCTCTCACATACCAAAGGGCACAGGTTTAATGGTGTGTTTAGACACACTGACCACAACTTGGCTATTCCCCTGCCCCATTCCCTCCCTTAGCATTTCCAGACAGTGAACCTCACTGCTACTGGGTTCTCTGGCATGCAGGGATTGCAGACTTCTCAATGTGAGCTCTCCACTTTCCAGCCTCATATGTTCTGAACTCCCATCCAGAATATAGTACTGAGACAGTCGTGGCAGGTCGCTCATTTTGTTCTAAATCTTGGCAAAGAACATCTGAAATCCTTACAAATATATGATCCATAGTTCTGTGAATAAATCAAACTTGATAGACTCAAAAATCCGCAATCTGAGCAGTTACATAATTTTTAATTCTAGCTCCAAGACATATTTAACAATATAATCCATCATCCAAAATTAGGTCTACATCACTTTAAATCCCATCTCCGCAGCTGAGTGACCCAGCCCCCAACACAATGAATCCATAGCCTGTGATGTAAATGTTTGATCAGACAAGGGATTGAAATCTATAAAAATTCTGTTATCTAAGTGCTTTAGAGAGTCAAGATTTTTGGCATTTCTAGTCCCTACACCAGCTCATACTATGAAAGAGCCAGCAGAAAGAACAAGTAGATTTCCAGGCTTTCTTCATGTGCACATGTAAATTAAGATCATGACAGTCCTGATGCCTGAGGATAGCTGGCATTTTAACCTGTCGTAAACCTAGTTACACGGGTCTCATTTTTTTCTTAGAATGTCCCACTAAATAAAGAAAATAATATTTTCTTTTTTAAGTGCAGGGGATTCTGACTGGGACATGTGAATCTCAACACTTTATAAACATTTATATTTCCTTGCTTTAGAGAAGCAAAAGCTACCTGGAACTTTATAAAGATTCAGATCCACAAACACACAAAAAACTTTAAAGCCTTTTAAAAAGCACCATACAAAACACAGGTTAAAGACATGAATTTTTGGAGGCAATAAAATGCCATGCATTCAGACTGGCAAGCTCACGGTTCTAAACCACTAACAGAGTTCTGCATTCTCAAAAGAAATTGGGGACAAGGCATTAAAGAGACCCTTAGCCACATCATTCTTGGAGTGCATCTTTACAGAGGAGGAGCATGTATACACTGCATGTTAAGGAACCAAAGCTAAACAATCTAACATTCCTCTTTGGCACATCTAATTTATTTGTGCATCATTTAGATACTATAGCAATGAGCTATACAGAACCCCCCCAAACAGATTAGATATAATTCTGTATAATGTTGCATTGAAAGGGTTGTTTGGTTTTCTCACTTCTCGACCTGGATTTTTGCACCCGTCGCAGGGCAGTTGGCTCCCGAGGGAGTCAGACACCAAGTCTACCTGTGACTGCTAAGGTGACTGCTAAGGAGAATGAGCCAACCCAGATCCACTTGTGAATCATTACTTACCGAGGTGGCTAGACAGCAGTTAGATGGCTAAGGAACACCCAAGCCTAATAAAGGGTGAGGAGGGCTCAGTCATGTGGCTCCAGAACACAGAGAAAGCTGCTGTAGAGAAGGACTTTTCAAGGGAGCCAGTTAGAGAGTTCACCAGAAAAGGTGCTCCTGGAGGGAGCAGGTTCCAAAAGGGCCAAAGCCCTAGGGAGGCCCAGTCCCGGCGAAAGGACCTTACCAGGCTATAGGAAGAAGTTCAGATCACTGGGCAATTACATGCTGCTTCAGAGAAGAGCTACAGGGGTTTGACCTCTGCAGGGGTCCCTGAGTCCAGAGAAAGAATCCTTCCCCAGGTGATTTCAGGAGGCTTGACTACAGAATAGGGTACCGGGTGGTGGAGAGGGCCTTACTGGTAAATAGCCTGGACGGAGAAGATGGGGTAGACAGACTAAGATTAATTTTAGGCAAAATATCCATTGAAGTCAATGAAAACTTTGTCTGAGTAAGGGCTACAAGGTTGGACATACCTCTCCATCCCATCACAATGCTGGGGTAAAGACTTGCTTGCATACCATATTCAGCCTTTGGTTAATAAATCAGACCTTCAAAAAGGACACTGTTCACATTATAAAAGCGTCATTGAAAACCCATTAGCGGAAACTGAGTCAGGTTTGTACCTGTGGTTCCACATTGGGTCCCAAGGGGATGCTCCAGGGGTAAGTACTCAACTTGAAATAGATGAACCCATCATTGCAAGGCACATTCCTCATGCCCTAGAATCGTGCCCATACAAACATCAGAGCCCTAGCCACACATTAGACACAGCAAGATCAAACTTTCTATTCCTACAATGAGTAGTTCCAGTTATTGATACAATTCATTAATATCCTCCATCCAACCCCCCCCTTAACAAATTTGTAACTGGCATCCATTGGGCACCAGGTATAGAAGTGCGCAGTGTTACAATAAATCCTATGGACCCAAATGTTAACATCTTTACCCTCACAACAGCTCACAATTTACCCTGTCATTATTCAGACAAAAAACAAAACAATGCTGGAGTAAAAACTAAGTAAAGATTTCAAGAGTTAAACACTTATCATCTGTTGATCTCAAAGTACTTTGAAAGGGAGTTAAATATCATTATTCCCACTTCACGGAACTGGGAACAGAATCTAGGTCTCTTCAGTTCCAGCCTAAGGCTCTATCCCCGGGACTCCACTGCCACTCCTATAAGGCAGGTAAGTGTCTCCTCAAGTCATTTTTACTTTCAGCCTTTAATGCTACAAAGTCCATTATAAAAATGGTACAGTCAACAGCTTTTAAAATATTTAGTAGAGTTATTTTGGGTTATTTTGCATTTACTTATTTCCCGCTCTGAAACTTAATGCCTGCTACCAAACCAGGTCAGGCAGTTTTTCCATGACTTCCACAGAAGTCAGACAAAGTTCAGCAAAGTCAGGCCCCTATTATAAATAGAAACTAGAAAATGTTATTTTCACATGGAGCCATTCAAGTCTATCAGATTTACAGGCACTTAGTGACTTACAATGAATCTATTAGGCAGCCTGAACTACTTGTGATAAAAAATTCAAGGGAAACTGTAGCTTCCGAAAATCATCTGTGTGTATGCTCAGAAAGTTGCTTTATTACATGAAATAATTGTTTTCTTTCCAGAAATGACAAGACAGATGAATTAAAGTTACACTTATAATGTATTGTACTCATAGCATAATAAAGTATTAAGTGACTATTAGTAGTAAATACTACTAGGCAGAATATATGGTAGATTATATCAGACCTATGATAACATTCATCATGATTTGTCTATATGTTGACTTTGGTTTCTAGTTCTTAGAGGTTTAAACTTGGGTCATTCATCAAATTAAACGCATCTTGGGGAAGTTTGACTTTTCTCTTGAGACTGGTACTGAATCTCAGGATACACTGAGGTGTTTTAGTATGGACAAGTAGAAGAACTAAACACTGTTCTAGCCTTATAAATATCACACGACATTTAGAAATGGGATGGTGGAAAGGGGGGAGTGGCTGACGCAAAGCAATATTTATTGAGATATACTGAGTAACATAGCATTCAATAACGCTGAACAATAGAGCAACCTTTTTTTCAACACTTGTCTTGTTTTAAAAAACATATTACGGGGCTGATCCTGCATTCTGCATATGCAGTATGTTGCACATAAAAGTGATGAGCAGGGCTTGGAGCACAAGGCAACCTACACTAAGAGATGGCATGGCTTAGTGGCTGGAGTATGGCACTGGGAGTCAGGATGCTGGAAATCTATTCCTACCATTGTTACCAGTTTACTGTGGCATGTTGGACAAGTCTCTTCACTGGTCTGTGCCAGTTTCCTCATCTATGATAATGAACTATAACCTTCTCTGTAAATCACCTTAAGGTTTACAGATGAAATGGTCTGTATAAGAGCCTGATCATGCATCACTGAATGCAAAGACATTTGCCATAGACTTCAGGGGGGCACATATTCAAGCCACATATTCATGGAAGCCAGGATGAGGTTACACGCTGCAGTGTAGACAGTTTGAGAGCTGGTGCAGAGAGCTAGAGATTTACAACCACTCAGCACACAGAACTTGCACCCACATGTAGCCTGGCACTGCTCATGACCTGCTATGCACTGCTCAAGGACTTGCGGAATAAAAGCTAAACACTCTAGCAGAACAAAAGTCTTCTTACTTCTCCCATATGACATTTAATAAAAGCAAGTTCACTGCACTGTAACTTCCTTTGCTGACAAAGTCCTTTGCTGGGGAAGAGTAATGGCCTTATTTTCTTATTGTGAAAGAATACATAAATATGGAAGATTATCAAAGTGCCCCGATTATAAGTGATGATCTAAGACTGTCGAAGGGCAAAATACAGGAACTTTTTCTACCCAACGAACACAAGAAGTGCTGCACGCCTCACCCTGTGGATGTTACACATTTATTTTCTGAGAAATTCAGAAGGTAAATTGCTGTAAAATGTCGTATTTGCTAGGTTTTTTCCTAACCCTAATTTGTGGCCATGCTTGCCTTGCGACCATGATGTGAACTTGACTGAGTGATATGGCTGGGAAGGCAGGTGAAAAGTGCAGGTAGGTTTTCTTAATTTGTTTTTAAAATCAAAACTTCAGGGGTTCCTCTTTCACTCTTTTAATCTATATTCATAAGGATACTGCCAGATTGAGAGAGCAGCTTTACTTACAAATATTAAGTCTGATCCAAAGAGCAGCAGAACACCTGCAACTCCTGTTAAAGTCAATGATCTCAGCATCCTTCAGATGAGCTTTAGTGACTGTAATCTAAGAGAAAGACTACTCAGCTATAAGAAAAGGAGTACTTGTGGCACCTTAGAGACTAACAAATTTATTTGAGCATAAGCTTTCGTGAGCTACAGCTCACTTCATTGGATGCATTCAGTGGAATGCATGTTTTTCCACTGAATGCATCCGATGAAGTGAGCTGTAGCTCACGAAAGCTTATGCTCAAATAAATTTGTTTGTCTCTAAGGTGCCACAAGTACTCCTTTTCTTTTTGCGAATACAGACTACCACGGCTGCTACTCTGAAACCTACTCAGCTATGTGTCCAAACCTGTGTCCTTACTCAAAGTTTTCATTGACTGCAATGGATATTTTGACTAAGTAAACAGACTGGGCTCTGTATCTGTAATCATTGAGATCTTTTTTTTTGAAAGATAAAAGAAAACCCATTATAAGAAGCTTTACTAATGCTGCACAAATGCAGGAGAGTTTCCTGAGGTCAGGTTTTATTACAAACTCAAAACCCTCAGCTCAACTCAAGGTCAATGAAAGGGTCACTAGCACTTCGAGCAAATTTGGTGCAAGTTTCCAGTGAAGCCCCTAACCTCACCACAGGTTCCAGGGTGGAATTTATGATTGTTTCCAACTCAAAACCAGTAGTTGCAGCTAGGTGTTTTTTGCTCTGGAGCTTTCAGATTTAGTCAAACCTGAAACTCATTGAGAGTTCGGGTGGTTCAAATCCACACGAACTGAAACCAAAAAAAATTAAAATTAGATGAGGCCAAAGCTACAAAATTGGCCAGCTTTAGCTACAAAAGTTAAGAACAGTCATAGAGTAGCCCTCAGTCAGCTAGAGAATGAACGAATACACACACATTTGTGTGTCATATACATGGTTTCATGTGCATCTGCTGGACTGCCAGCCCTGTGGTCGGCAAAATTCCACTATCTCCCTACAGCCGTTTTGAAAGGCAAGTTTTACAGACAGCCACATGAGAAAGCTGAGCTTCTGAAGCATTCAATTCCTTATACCTCTTTTTCCTTTCCCCCACCCCTCCTCAAATATTATTTTTTGTGATATATATTCAGATCCTTGTTCCACATGCAGATAGTCCACTGGAAACAGTGAGAGTTTTCTTTGTACAAAAATAGCAACATTTTCACCTCATTTCCCATCTCATCCTTATCTTTTTTTAATCACATTAGAGAACTGGTCAGTCTTTATCACTATTATCCTCACCACATTCTTAATCATAATAAACCTGTTTAGCTTTTCTGCCCTTTCCTACTGAAAAACAGTTTTTTTGATGGATTGTTTTGCAAAAGGAAACATGGTTTAATGGTTAAAGTTCAAGACCAGGAAACCATGTCTCTATTCTTGGCTCTGCTACAGGTTTGGTGCATAATCTTATGGTTAAGTCACTTAGCGAAAGATTTTCAGAAGAACTCAGGGCCAGATCTGACAGTTTGACACCCACAACTGGGACCAGATTTTGAGAAGAGTTCCTTTTCCGTTTAGGCATCTAAATTATGGCCAGAATTAGAAATGAACTATGTATCAGATATGCTAATATGTGCTGAGTTCTTCTGAAAATATGTCCACTTATTTTGGCATGTAAATAGGAGCTCAGGATTTTTGAAAGTCTGGCCTTAATCTGTCTCAGTCCCCATCTGTCAAATGAGGATAACAATCCTTCCCTATCTCCTAGGGGAGTTCTGTGGATAAAGTCATTAGTGAATGTGAAATGCTTTCAAATCCTTGGATAGAAGGCATTATGGAAGAACTAGGTATTATTACAAAAAAATCACACTTATCTCTCCTAAGAAAGTTATTTTATGCATAGTGCAGTAAACTCCATGTTGGTAGCTGGCTATTGGCCAACTGCAGTAACATATGAAACTTAAGCAACATCATAAAAAGATGGGCCATCATTGGATCGTTCTCCCTCAAGACAAGGTGACAACACCTAATAAATATAGCCTGTGGGGACTGTCAATGCATGTAGCACATTGTAGTGCCTTGGCCTGCCGCTCCGCAAATGATGGCTGTGTCACATGTAGGTGGGATAGCGAAGGGGATGATGCCTAGGAAACAGCTCATCCTCCTGTGACATGGGCATGAGGAGATCCATGTAAGGAAGATCCCTTGCATGCATAGCCTCAGTGGGCACAATACAGGCCACCAGCTATACTGATCTTCTGGCTTCAGGGGTGAGTTTGCTCATTATAGTACACGTGTGATGCAATTAATTCATCTTATTTTCATCATTCTTAGGGCTCAATCTTGCACTGGTCATAAACCGGGGAAGATAAGCAGCCACAGTGCTCCCCACCCTGCTCACAATCTGTACTTCAAAGCTACAGTTCCTCCTGAGCAAACTCATCTAGTGTAGGCTAAACTAACAGCAATGCCTACAGTTAAGGTTGTATGCACAGCTACTGATCAAAATGCTACATCAGCTGCAGCTCCAGAATTGGGAGTAAAGTGATCCAACTCCAGTCATACCCTCTCTCCTCTGACCACACCCCATTTTCCCTGTTTTATGTACTAAACTGGGATATTTAAGGGGCAGGAAATATGCTCCTCGTGCAGGCTCTAGAGTACCTGGGCCAGCCACCATGCACCTCAGGAGAGGTGACATTCATCCTATCCTGAAATCACCTGTGTAAACCAGTTTAGTTCCTTGACACAGTGAGGGCTAAGGAGATAAAAGCGACCACCTCAAAACACAAAGTTGTAGAGCTATAGCTCAGATCTTCCATGGCAGCTACTCCAGCCCAGTCTGTGGGCCAAAACAGCAGCCACTACTTGTGAATATACCATTCATAGCAGGGGTTCCAGACCAATGGACCAATGGAACGATGTTTGTAGAGAGCCAGTGACCCCACCCCCAAATTAGTGCTGAGAATCCCCTCTGTTCTGGCCTATTCAAACCAAGGAAAGATTTTACTCCTTGGTGCATGGCCTCTACTCTTCAGCTGTTCATCGCACACCTCAGCATGTGTGGGATTTAAGTGGCACAGAGGGTGACACTCATGCATGGTGTGGTGCTCACCCTGTAGTACCTGGGCTAACAAAAAAGGAATGACCTCCAGGCTTTCGCCTGTTAGTGATATCCCCATGAGATTCAGGATGTTTGTAAAGATGCTCTTGGTGATTTGCACCCTTTTTTGTTCACACTTATTTAAAAATTCATTAAAGAAAATCCAGCAAGAAGCATCTTATAATTATGAAGGGAGAATCTATTCATTATGCTGCCTTCTGTTCAATAAGGCCAAAATTAATGCTCTGTTTCTCAGGTGACTCCTAATTAAGCTCCTTACAAACAGGATAAGGTGTTAACAATGACTTTCAAAGCTTGTGCACTTAATATTTTAAAGGCACTTCCCTATTTGCACTCTAATGAAGCACTGCATATTCCAGCATAGCTAAAATAGATGCTGTTCTATGGATTAGGCTCTAAGGGTAACATTTGCAAGAGAACTAAAGTGACCCAATAGCCTAAGTAACAAATTAAGGGTGAAGGAGTCAAAAGACACATACTGAAACTGATCAAATCTCACCAAGAAATGGGGAGCAGAACTGAGCAGGCATCATCCCTGCCATACCCCTTCTTTAACTATATTCAAGCTCACAAATGTCACTCCATGCAGACACCATGTCAATTTTAGGCGTGCAAGAGAAATGGGTAGCTAAATAAGGGACAGAGCCAGGTCCAGACACTTTAGGTGGCAGCAACCACTCAAATTTCAATAGAAAATTCAAATAGCATTAACTCCTGCTGATTGCCTCAGGAAGGCATGGGGGGAAAGCAGGTAGTCAACTAATGACATCACAGTTCCCCAGTGCGTCATGATACCATCCAGAGAGGGCAGGGCTGCTAGGGTGTAGTGTGATCAATGGTGCACCCCACAGACAAAGATCTCTTAGCAGATCTTGGGACATGGCACTAACCATCTCTCTAGGCCTACAAACCCTTCCCTCAATATTGTTTTTTTTCTGAGCTTTCTAACATTTATATCCCAACAATTTCAGTGTATTCAACTAGGCATTAAACTATCAGTATGCATATATTGCATTTAGAACTGGGGCTAAAGAATAATAAAAAAAAATACAATTAGACCAAGAGTTACTGATGCAAAGAACCCTGGCTACAGAACTGCCAACCTTAGGATATACACATCCTTCTGTATAAAAAGATATAGCTCAGTTCCTTAGGATAGGGCCCAGCCTATTCTGTAGGTTAACGGGATCAGATGTTAATTTCTACCAAGAAGAAAGGCCTTTAAATTTCAGCAAAAGAATAACTACTGGGGTCTTAGACTCTGATGTCCACTAGGAGAACTGAATGGAAAAAATTACACTAAGCAGTTCTTCCAATGAGAAGAGAATAATTCTGTCTCTATGTCATTTCTTCTTTGGGTAGGTACAAGATGATTTTGTGAGAAAATAATATTATCTTGCATATGCCCGACTGAAAAGTTAATTTGTTCAACACCTGATGATTCACTCACCACATGCTACTGTCCACATAAGTGACTCACTAACCTGGCAGCATAGTCTCTTGGGATAGATGAAGAGCTCTCATCTTTTCCAAAGCTGATGAACTGTTTTTTTTTTTAAATCAAGATATGCCATCACCTGGTTCCATTACTTTGCATATCTCTGACAAACTATATGATCTTGCCTACTCCTGGAGCAGTAGAAAACGACTGACCAGGTCGTAGTATCTCAGATCTGAAATCCAAGAACTGATACTGAAGCCAACGTTCAACAATTAACACAAGTTTTTTGTTGTTATGTTGCAGATATTTCTTGATTCATATCTTTCAAGTTTTATTACTCCTTTTTCATTTAGAAGAACCACCTTAAAAATGTTTTTCTCCCTCCAAAAGTGTTGAGCTTTTTTTATTTTGCTTAAAAATACACATTGAAAATACAAGGTCCTCAACTTCTCTCTTTTCGGGTAGAACTTTGTAAATCTTTGGAGGACCAGAATGGTGACTTCAGAATGTAAGACTGAAGCCTGGACTACAATATGCCCCCAGTTAAGAGAGGAAAGGCACTGAATCTCATGCCCAAATTTAGAAGTAAAGTAAACGGGCATATTCACACACATTATTAAGCCGTCGTTGTAACTTACATGTAGAGGGGGCAAACCGTTTTAAACCAACTAACAGGAGGGTGTAAAAAGATGTAAGGAGTGGCATGCTGGTGGATCACTAGTGGTTGCTTTCCTGCTACAAGCCCATCTTTTGAGCTCCTTTGCTATGCAAATAATACCCACTATTGTCATCATTTCTGTCATCCTTGAATTTGACTCTCAGACCAAGGCTCAGATATCATTACCAGCAATAAAAGTGGGTACATCATATCCAGCACAACAAAATCATTAAGTCTATCTTATTACAAGACACAAAAAAAAACTCCACAGATTTTTTACTTTCAGACATACCTATATGGTTGTTTTCACCAGACTGCACAGAACCCATCTATAGTACTTGACATAGAAAGTAAGTAAGAGAAAAGAGAACAGACAACAAGAACAGATGAATGTTTCAAATGATCCAGTTTTCTAGAAGGTGTCCCAAATAGTAAATAACAATGGAAGAAACCAGATACAGAAGTCGGGTGACCAGATGTCCCGATTTTATAGGGACAGTCCCGATTTTTGGTTCTTTTTCTTATATAGGCTCCTATTACCCCCCATCCCCGTTCCAATTTTTCACACTTGCTGTCTGGTCACCCTGTACAGAAGTAACAGTTTATTTACAAAACAAAGGGTGTTTTTCAAAGATTCTCGGAGGATAAGCATCAACAGTTACTAAGGAAAAGCACGCCGTTATCTATTTTCAACCCTTGATTTAGATAAAAAGGTACAAAATATATTATTCCACCTGCAACACATTTCTGTTTTAAAAGCCCCTGATAAAAATTTATTTGAAACACCCAAGTCAATCTAAAGGAACTCTATAGAAATTGGTGTCATGCCAGCATACAAGTCTCACATTTTCCTTTCTATTAGGCCTTAAACTTCCTAATTTAATTCCTCAGACTGTATTCTGCCCTCTGCAATGCTCAGGCAGATCCATGGGTGTAAACTGTTACTGTATCTTATTTAAGCTAAGGCTCCAGGGAGCTCTGCCTTATAAAAAGATGTGGTTTTTTGTTGTTGTTGTTATGGTTATTTAAATATCACTATTCAGACTTTGCTCCTACTAGAAGGAACTCCTGTACTTCTAAAAGATCTTCTACACTTTCCACAGTATGCATCCGATGAAGTGAGCTGTAGCTCACGAAAGCTTATGCTCAAATAAATTGGTTAGTCTCTAAGGTGCCACAAGTACTCCTTTTCTTTATGCTACTAAAAGTCTCACCTTTTTGTAGTGTTGTAAAGGGAAACCCCATTTACTCAGTAATATTGGGGTTTAACCTCTTCAGAGTACAATCCTGCTCCCCTCCAAAGTCAATGAGAGGGCACTGACTTCACAGGGAGCAGATTAAGTATTTATAGTGAACTCATCACAGATGTAGCTATGTCAATCCTTGTAATTTTATCACGAGTCTCACAATATTTGGTGTTTTTCTTGAAGTCCCAGCTCCAGGAGTCATCAGATTACAGGAGAACGGCATCTTTCATGTTTAGAAAATTTTCTAATCCTCATGGCTGAAGAGAAAAACATGAACCCTACAGGCTCAAAAAACAGAAGGTATATGAAAAGCACCCCAAATTTATTATTTTTAAAATCTCATTATTTTCAATCAAATCTCATGAATTTAGAGGTGGGGGCTTTAATGACTTTTGAATGCCGATAGCCTCACCACATTCCTCTGGTATCTTATTTATCTAGACTAATTTAATAACTACTTTTTTAAAACAATCACTGTTTTCCCCACTAATTCTTTATAAATTTTACTACAAGTATTTAATGTTACCACTCTAAAACAAATGCATGAATTAAACACACAAACATGTAAACGTTTTCATATCTAGCCACTGCATCAGTCAATGGGAGATGTGTATTGAGAACAAAGTCAGCCGGAATTCCACATAGGAATGATGGCAGCATATTGCTCTCTGTATCTATCTCACAGCTTTGAGTTCTTTAAAATCCCGGCCAGAAACATTGCCATCAGTTTTTTAAAAAAAAGGTAACATCTAAGTTAAAAAATCCCACACACACTGGAAGAGAAAAAACAAAATGTATTTTTGAACTGTCTGCAGATTAAAATGTGTTTAAGTTCAAATTGGTCCTAAATGGTTAAAAGTATACTTTAAAAATGCTAAATAAAATTCTACACAAGAGAGAAATATTTACATCCTGACCAATATTCCAGAGCTCGGAAAACATACGAGTTTGAGCCCACGGCTAAGATTCTGAAAGCTGCCTCAGGATTCTGGAAGCCCAGTTTCCAATTGAGCATTCAAATTCTCTAAGGAGATTTCAAAAGTTCAGCCCATGACTCTTCTAGCTACAAATATATAACTGTACAGCAAACCCTCTACATTTCCATATGCACCAATCAACCACAGTGACTGCTCAATTAATAATGAGAGTCTCAGTCCCCATCTGTCAAATGAGGATAACAATCCTTCCCTATCTCCTAGGGGAGTTCTGTGGATAAAGTCATTAGCGAATGTGAAATGCGGTGTGGGGGCGGGAGGGGAGAACGTTATAAGGACTTTAAAGGAGTATGTTTTCTAATAGCAAAACAACGTTAACCAGGAGGACGTTAAGTGAGGAGTTACTGTACTTCTTCAGAATCAGGCCTTAAATTGTAGCTGTATTACTGTGAAGTGTTTTGTGATATGGTTTGTGGATGATACTGTGCAACTACAATACCCACCTGCGGAAGTGAAGAAACAGATTGATAGAGCCAGAAGAGTACCCAGAAGTCACCTACTACAGGACAGGCCTAACAAAGAAAATAACAGAAAGCCACTAGCCGTCACCTTCAGCCCCCAACTAAAACCCCTCCAACGCATTATTAAGGATCTACAACCTATCCTGAAGGATGACCCAACACTCTCACAAATCTTGGGAGACAGGCCAGTCCTTGCCTTCAGACAGCCCCCCAACCTGAAGCAAATACTCACCAGCAACCACATATCACACAACAGAACCACTAACCCAGGAACCTATCCTTGCAACAAAGCTCGTTGCCAACTGTGCCCACACAGCTATTCAGGGGACACCATCACAGGGCCTAACAACATCAGCCATACTATCAGAGGCTCGTTCACCTGCACATCCACCAATGTGATATATACCATCATGTGCCAGCAATGCCCCTCTGCCATGTACATTGGTCAAACTGGGCAGTCACTATGTAAAAGAATAAATGGACACAAATCAGATATCAAAAATTATAACATTCATAAACCAGTCGGAGAACACTTCAATCTCTCTGGTCACGCGATTACAGACATGAAAGTTGTGATATTACAACAAAAAAACTTCAAATCCAGACTCCAGTGAGAGACTGTTGAATTGGAATTCATTTGCAAATTGGATACAATTAACTTAGGCTTGAATAGAGACTGGGAGTGGCTAAGTCATTATGCAAGGTAACCTATTTCCCCTTGTTTTTTCCTACCCCCCCACCCCAGACGTTCTTGTTAAACCCTGTTGTGCTGGAAATGGCCCACCTTGATTATCATACACATTGTAAGGAGAGTGATCACTTCAGATAAGCTATTACCAACAGGAGAGTGGGTTTGTGGGGGGGTGGGGAGAAAACCTGGATTTGTGCTGGAAATGGCCCAACTTGATTATCATTCACATTGTAAGAAGAGTGATAGCTTTAGATAAGCTATTACCAACAGGAGAGTGGGTTTGTGGGGGGGTGGGGAGAAAACCTGGATTTGTGCTGGAAATGGCCCAACTTGATTATCATACACATTGTAAGGAGAGTGATCACTTTAGATAAGCTATTACCAACAGGAGAGTGGGTTTGTGGGGGGAGGGGGGGGGGAGGGGAGAAAACCTGGATTTGTGCTGGAAATGGCCCAACTTGATTATCATACACATTGTAAGGAGAGTGATCGCTTTAGATAAGCTATTACCAACAGGAGAGTGGGGTGGGGGGAGAGAAAACCTTTTGTAGTGGTAAACACCCATTTTTTCATGGTTTGTGTGTATAAAAAGATCTTCTGTACTTTCCACAGTATGCATCCGATGAAGTTAGCTGTAGCTCACGAAAGCTTATGCTCAAATAAATTGGTTAGTCTCCACGGTGCCACAAGTACTCCTTTTCTTTTTGCGAATACAGACTAACATGACTGTTACTCTGAAACCAGTGCTATTTAGATTAGTAAGATTGATTTGTAAGGTTGGGAGAGCCACAGAAGACATACAAGAACGATTTTTCTAAAAACCTGCTCAAACATAAACGGAAATTTTCACAACTAGAACTGTTTTGTTTTATTTCCAAACACGTGGGACTTTAGGTTTTTAATCCTCTTCTACCAGCCAAGACACCATCCTAGATCAAGCAGTGCATTTTTTTCAAGCAATTATCTTCAGCCTGCTTTTCCATGGCAGAACACCAAAGAAAAAAGACTATAAAGGAAGGCAAAGTACTCCTCTTACAATACAGCATCGTTCAGAGGTGGGAAAGCCCTGCAACCACAAAGCCTTGTTAAGATTCTAGGGCCTGCTGAAGAGGCTAAAGCAAGACCATAAGAATGGCCATACTCGGTCAGACCAAGGGTCCATCTAGTCCAATATCCTGTCATCCGACGCTGCCCCAGTGCCAGAAGCTTTAGAGGGAACGAACTGAACAGGGCGATTATCAAGTGAGCCAAATGGAGAACCCGATATTAGAAACACAGACCTAGAGACTTTTTGTTAGCCATGCTATACAGAAGGTGCAGATAGATAATGTGAATCACAAGGTAATAGGGAACTTTCTGAACAAGCAGAAACATGAAAATTCACTGACCAACTGTGGACTAAACTGTAATTTATATTTAGATACATTGAGGATGATATCTCCATTACATATGACACACCCAATTTCGCAGTTCTTACTCAAGAAAAACTACCAGTAACTTGAGTGAGAATTTTGCCCAAGCAAGGACTGAAAAACCCAATCAGTTACTCAGGAACTGTACTACAGAAGTTAATGTGTGCCTTAAATTCATAACACACTTATCCCCCAAACTGTATTTGCACCAATTTGTCAAAACAGTTAATCATGCCCAATGGTTCTGCACAGCCATCATCTGTGGAACAGACGACTCCCCATGTGACTTCATAGAGACCACAGAAATCGTATGTTCATTTTTATTAGTTTTTGGCAGGCATTAACCAAAAATCACATCCCTTCTCATTTCTATCTTGCAGCTTCCGAGTCGCTTGCTCTCACAAAGATCCTTCTTTTGACCATATGTATTCTAACTATGCTTATTTGAGGGATGCAAGTTAGTGGTGTGATATCAGCACTACCCCAGTTCTCACAAATGTTGTTATCTTTCACCATTTAAATTTAATCAGCGCTGTTCTGTGAATTTTTAAGTCAGCACCTGTTTCCAAATCTAGTCTTGGCATGTGTGGAGGAGCATTTTATGGCTGCTGGAAACTCAGTTCAATTATCACTCAGAGTGAGTAAAACACTGTAACACTTTACAAAAATCTACATTTTTACAACCCATCTGCATTCTTATGGGGACAAAGTGGTAGAAGCTGCACATTGCACAGAACAAAAGAGATCAGAGAAAGTTCATTAACCTTGCTCCAAAGACTGCCTACAAGACATCCGATGAAGTGAGCTGTAGCTCAAGAAAGCTTATGCTCAAATAAATTGGTTAGTCTCTAAGATGCCACAAGTACTCCTTTTCTTTTTGCGAATACAGACTAACATGGCTGTTACTCTGAAGACTATATTTATACACTACTCAGTATCCCCACTTGCCTACACAAACATGAGCTTCACCAAGGACTCTTGTAACGTTTAATGTGAAGCACCCCAGAATTTCCAGCTAGTCAGATCAGTCAATTGCTTAGGCAGTCTGACAATCATTAATGTCTACCATCCCAAGAAACAGATGGAAAATGTATTTTTCGGGTTCAAAATCTATTTCAGAAGTAATTTATGGTTACATCCTTGGTCAAGTAACAGAAGCACAAAAAGTCCCAGGAGCAGCTGAAATGCCGTAAAAAGAACAGGAGTACTTGTGGCACCTTAGAAACTGACAAATTTATTAGAGCATAAGCTTTCTTGGGCTACAGCCCACTTCATTGGATGCATAGAATGGAACATATAGTAAGAAGATATATATATATATATACACACATATACAGAGAAGGTGGAAGTTGCCATACAAACTGTAAGAGACTAATTAATTAAGATGAGCTATTATCAGCAGCAGAAAAAAAACTTTTGTAGTGATAATCAAGATGGCCCATTTAGACAGTTGACAAGAAGGTGTGAGGATACTTAACATGGGGAAATAGATTCAACTGGCTAACCTACCCGGACAGTGCAGAGGAACCACACAAGAGGACTCTGCCGGGTAGATGCATAGTAAATGACAGGTGTCAACAAGGAACAGCGGCTAGACAAAGTGGGCGTGTCAACTAGGAATAGTGAGGTAGGGAGAGGGAGGCTGCACCCAACACACATCCACATGAGCCAAATTCAGCAGAGTAATCACTGTCACCCATCTTCCTCATTCCCAGCGGTGTAGACATTCTGGACTGAAGCACATGGTCACATGGAGGAGTCTGTCCCCAACCAGCTCAACTACATTTAATAACACTTTCAGGCTACCACAGACTTTTTTTCTTTATTTAAAAAAAACAATGGGCCCATTATGTAACTCTATAAAGCTGACTGAAATTACAGCAGCCAGTACTCAGCAGCTGTGACTCAATCATACCTTTTAATTCAAATTAAACTCCACTTCCACCCCATGCCTTAATCCTTTACGGACTAATCCAAAACTTACTGAAGGCAATGAGTGTCTTTCCATTGTCTTGAAAGGGTTCTGAGTCTGGAACAATTCCAAACATTCAACATGGTCGTTTCTGCTTTGGTTTGCTCTAACTTTGCAAGGCGCCATGGTGTTTAAGGATAGCAATATGTAACTTGAGTCACGGTGGCTCATACTTCAAAGAAGCAGAACCTTAGTTTCTCCAAATTTTCCTATATGAATCCACACATTTTCATAAGACGACCAAGTCACTGAATAAAGAGGAAGTTGCATCAACTGGCATTAGCAAAAGACTGAATCACAGTTTGTCACCTGAGGTACCTTGTGACTTGCAGAATTGCTTTTACTTACTGAACTAGTTGATTTCCCAGCACCAGTTTGGACATAAGCCATTGTTTCACCAGGATAGAATGTAGACAATATTTAAAAACACTGTACTCTAAGAAATGTGCTGTAAACACAGAACAGAACAAACTGTTTTTCAATTTAAGGAAGAGAGCACAAACTGTTTTCTTTGCAAAATAACAAAATCTGAATTTTGAAGGATTTTTCTAGGTGGTCAGGAAAGCAGTTCTGATATTCAAACAATCACCAATAAAAGGAAAACCCTGTAAAGCAAAATATTTGTTTCCAACAGACCTGGTTTTAAGTACAGTTAGCTGTTAAGAATGAGGATAACATCAACAACCCAAATTACATGATTACTAGTGCAGTGCTTAGACACTATTAAAACCATCACTACAGAAAACTCTTTGATAAGTATACAGAGGTAAGTACGCACATGCATCACAATGGAAACATTATGAACTAGATTAAGCCTCGTGATCCTTCACAGGGGAACAAGGAAGGCGGAGTTTCCTTACACTTTCTCCCACAGCTTTGCACAGGGCTAGACACAATCTCATTATTTGCTCTCAGAGTATTGCATGGAAATGGAATTCTAAAGCTAAGAGGTTCTACAAACTCTCAGAGGTGGAAGAAGAGCAGTCATGGGGGTCCAAGCCCACTATGCATCTTATAAAACCATGTATTTGTGCTCCCACAGTTATTGTGCTTGCCACAAGTATAATGCCTCCAAGTGTTGCACAGCACCTTCTGACACACCATATCTGAGCACACACAATGTAGGTAGCAATGGAAAGACACAGTCTACACTAAACAGAATACAGACATATGCTTGTAAAGGTAAAACCTTCACTTAGTATTTGTTGGGGGTTGATACAGGATTCAGTGAGTGGAAACCAAATCAACAGGGGAGGGGGCTGGAAATATTTAAGAAAATTAACTCTGTTGTCTCAAACGTTCTTTTGTTACAACCCATAGATATGACAGACACTGAACAATGGTAGACCTTCCAGGAGGAATGGCAGAATGGAGAGGTTACTTACCTTGTACACTAACTGCCATTCTTTGAGATATCTGTCCCTAGAGGATGCTCCACTCCAGGGGCACATGTGCCCCACGAGGCTTTTGGTAGTAGTGCCCATTCAGCCAGCACATGTGCTCTGGACCTCCTCATGCCCATACTGAGGATATGAAGTCCCACGAGAGGAGACTCTAAAGCAGAGGGGAAAGAGGGTGGGTACTGAAGAACCCACAGGATCAAACATCTTGAAAAACTCCAGTTACCTTGTCCAGTAAGTAACCTCTCAGTCTTTGAGTAATGTCCCTACACGTGCTCCACTTCAGGTGACTCCGAACCAGCATTCCCTGGAGGACGTGGGAGCTCTGGAGCCAGATTTAAGACCAATGACAGAACTGCTAAGAACAGCGTCTGCCCTAGAAGGGTGCACTAGAGCACAGTGTTTGGGGAAAGTATATACAGAGGTCCAAATGGCAGCTCTACAAATTTCTGCAATTGGTACATGTTACAGGGTCACAGAAACAGACTGAAATCTGACAGAATGGGCAGTTATTTTAAGAGGGGATTCAGAGTTAACAGTCTTATAACAAGAAGAGATACATCCAGAAACATACTTTGAAAGTCTTTGGGCAGAAATTGTGGATCCTTTGGATCCAGCTGCAAAAAAAAAAAAAAAGAAGAAGAAGACAACACACCACTCTGGGAGACTTTTTAAATGTTTTGTTCTGTCCAGATAGAAGGCTAATGCGCTTCTAACATCTAAGATATAGAGAGTAGCTTTCTCCCTGGTGAGAGATGGTTTTGGGAAAAAAGACTGGAAGATGAGTGACCTGACTGATGTAGAAATCAGAGCATAAGTCAAGTAGAAACTTGGGATGTAGCCATAAAGACAATCTTTCCCTGGGAAAAGAAAAAAAAAAAAAACTGTGAAAGGGGGATCTGCCATTAATTCCCCTAGTTCTCCAAATCACAAGGCAGAAGTAATGACCACCAAAAAGGCTGTCTTCATAGACATGTTTAGGAAACAGCACTTAGCTAATGGCTCAAGAGGAGGTTTCATCAAACAACTGAGGACCAAGTTCAAATCCCGTATACCACTGGGCTCTCTCATCTATGGGAAAAAAATTATCAACCCTCTGATGAATCTGGAAGTTGTCAGATGGAAAAATACTGCAAGTCCCCCTAGGAGTGGAAAGCTGTAATAACTGCCAAATGAACTCTGATGGAGTTCAGAGAGTCCTGACTTTTTCAGAAACCAAGCTCTGAGCCATAGGATGCTCAGGTTGCAGAGCAGAAACCAAATGGAGTCCTGAGCTAGCAGGTGGGGAATGGTCAAAGTTGTAATGCCAGGCAGAAGGTGAGGTGAACCAGTTAAGGAAACCAAACTCGTCTTGGCCAAGATGGTGTGATTAGAATGACTCTGGCTCTGTCTTGCTTGATCTTGATTAGCACCTTTAGAATCAACAGCACTGGAACGGGTAAAGGCCCTTCACCCAAAGGATAAGGAAGGCATCTCCTAAGGATAGATGGTCCAGACATCCGCCGAAGCAGAACTTTTCGCACTTTCTGTTAGTGGTGGTGGCAAAAAGTTCCATCTCTGGGTGCAGGAATTAATGTTACTATATTCACGCACACCCCACTTGAGAAGAGACCATTCTTGAGATTTCTGAAGATGACAGGCATTTCAGTGACAAAGGCATGCTGTGCTATAATGCATGTGCCCCACATGATTTGTTTATGAACATAAAAACTTAAGAACAGCCATACTGGGTCAGACCAAAGGTTAATCTAGCCCAGTATCCTGTCTTCCGACAGTGGCCAATGCCAGGTGTTTCAGAAGGAAACAGTAACAGGTAATCATCAAGTGATCCATCCCGTCGCTCATTCCCAGATTCTGGCAAACAAAATTAGAGCCTCCCTGAAGAGCTGAAGACTCGTTCACCAAAGGAGATCCTAGAAGTTTGTGGTCAGCCAATCTCTGATTAGAGCTTTTTCTTCCAAAAACTGGAAGAGACTAACTGCTTAAGGTCTTCCATCTAACACCTCTGCAACCAGAGCAGGGGCCTCTCTTGTACAGAGGAAAGGTTCCTTTTGGAAAATCCCGGGTTTAAAAAAGGACCTGGATTTCCAAGATACAAGAGGAAGCCAACAGCTAATTTGTGGGACACAATTAAGGTCTTACCTACATTACAAAATAAATCCATCCTTTAACTATGTCAATGGACAACCATATTGTAATTGGCTCCCCTGATATAGTAGTACTTGCAATATACAAATGAGAAAAGCAAAATCGCTGTAACAAAATTAACTTCGAGTATTATTATGTAAGCTCATTCCTTTTCTTCTTTAAAAGAACAATTATGCAAGAGTATAGATATGAGCAGAGTAAAAAAAGAAGACAGAAAAACAACTCAGGCAACTATAATGTACTGTCGATAGCATAAAGAAAAATTTGCTTGTTAGTGTAAAAAGTGAAAGTGCAGAAAACTGAATATAAAATTCACCAACATATCTTATGGGAACACAAGACATTAATTTCTAATAACTCAAGGCAGATTTAAAGTTTTCAGTAAGTTGCCACATACTGAATCATTAAAAAGTCCAAGTGATTTAATAAATCCCTTCTCTTAAACACATATTTTCCCCACCCACTCAGTGCTGCGAATTGCCTTAGGGCATAAGGTACAGTGAAGCATAAAATACATACATAACATACAGTAAACTAAGAATTGTCACTGTATTTTGTTTTACATAGTCCAGTTGCCAACTTAACAAAAAATGCTTTTATTTTACTGGAAACCGCGTTCACAAGCCCCATGCAGATCTCTGATATCCTCAGTGCTGAACCACAAACTACAGTACTGAGCACAGGAAACTTAGTGTATCTTTGCTGGGTTGAGAGGAGGTGTGTGAATGAGGGCCAGACCCTTGAGTCAAGCTGAGCTCCACTCAGCACCAAGGCTGAGAGAAGGGGAGTGAGATTGGGAACAAGAGATCATAGTATGCCACCTTCACGCACATGGCAGCTCCCCACTGGATATTAAGTGCATCTGAAAAGTTAGGCCAAAAGTGTCTTGAGTGGGAACCCAAAAATCACTGGCTACTTTTGAACATTTTGACCTGAGTTATTTAGGATCAAATTCTGCTTTTATGTAAACTGTTGTGAATCCTGAATGACTCCAGTGGAGTCAATGTACACAAGATCAGTATGACCCCTTTACTGTGTTAATTTTATATACAAACACTCTTTTTAGAAACATTATTTAAACTCGCATGTCTACACTACAAAATTATGTCGATCTAACTTACCCTGGCGTACAGCCACTGCAGTTATTAAATAGCTTGTGTGTGCGCACACTCAGCTCCTTGTGTCAACAGCGCACGTCCTCACTTGCATCAACTGTATTGTCAGTGTGAAGCATTGTGGGACAGCTCCTGAAAGCCAGTAACAGTCAACGTAAGCACTGTAATTACATCGACCGTGGCTCTACACCGCTTGGGGAAGTGGTGTTACTAAGTCAGCGTAGAGAGACACTTACTTAAGTGAAGACACTTTCACAGCTATGTCGACACAAGGCAGCTTACATCGACCTAACTCTCTAGTGTAGACCAAGCCAATAAAAGACATTAAGGTTCCTTTCAGAGCATGAAAACACCACCTTTCCCAAAAACCTTCATCTTTGACTCTATGTTGATAGGAACTAAACAACTCGGAAACTCATTTCTGCCTATAAAATGACAGCCAATTTGGCAAGTAAGCCACTGGCTTTGGGATGTCTAAATTTGGAAACCTAATTCTATAGCTGCTGGTGTGGACACTCCAGATCTACTCAGTGCTGCTAACAAACACTAGTGTCTCAGATTCTGTAAACTCTAGACAGGAAAAAATGATTATTTTTTAAGGCAAACAAGGTAAGATAATCTTTGTATTTGTACCCCCCACCCCACCACATTGCCATCAAGGAGTATGTACTTTTTGGACCCATTAGATCTATAAATAATCATGCTCTCTCTGAAGCTGCCAATGGGATGGAATGTGAAATCCCTTACACATCCCAACAGTATCCCACAAACATTTTGGTAGAAAAATGTATTATGTAAACCCCAAATGGCATTTCAAATGTTTCTAATTTAATCACTGCCTTAAATAAAATAGCATACACAAGCATTAGGCTAGGTAGCCAAACTTTACCATACAGTTACTCAGACAATGAGAAGACTGTCAATGTGGCTTTCTGTATTTAACTAGAGTTAACGTTTTTCCTTTTCAAATATGTTTTCACAAGTGGAGGAAAAAGGAAGAGATAATGAGCAGATACATCTAGTAACATATTATACTTTTAGAAAGAATGTGTGTGTCTTTTCCAATCATTTAGATCATGAATACTTTCCACAACTTTTCATGGTCATTTGTTTTCAAGTATTAGAATTAAGTTTTCCTCCCTCTCATTCTCTCTCTCCCCACCTTCTCCAAACTGAGTCATTACAACTATCTCCTATCCTCACCAATATGCAACTCAGGCTGCGTTTGGGGCTACAGCACTAAAAGCAGTTTCAGCAATTATAGCCTTTTAAATCCAGACCTGAAAACTAATCCGAGAGTCAAATATCAATTTAATTACACAATGATTCTGGACTAACCCTTCAGCCACATGAAAAACCAAACAAAAACACCAGGATTCCTGCCTGGGCAGTGAAACTGATGTGGATCTGCTCTTATGTTCCCTGAGCTCCCAAAACTCCAACTGACTGCAACAGAAGTCCAAGTGTACAAGGGAGGCAGGACTTGGCTCATTTTTTCATGTATGTTCCAGTTTAGTCCTCACTACCTTCAAAATCATTGTGGGGAAGGACTGAAATGTGCAAAACAGTTCATGCAAATATTTTACTTGTGTGACTTATCACTTACCTACATGAATTTTCCATCATCTTTCTCCTAGATTTTCTATTTTAAATATTCCACCCCCATACTTTGTACATGTAAAGAATTGAAAAATGTAAAAATATTTATTTTTAATAGAATGTATTAAAAGAGTTCTTTTTGTCACAGGGGAAAAAATACAAAAAATAGGCACTTTACATCTCATACATAGGAGTAAGGTCCAGTTCAGCAAA
Source organism: Chelonia mydas (assembly GCF_015237465.2). Lineage (NCBI taxonomy): Eukaryota > Metazoa > Chordata > Testudines > Cheloniidae > Chelonia > Chelonia mydas. The sequence continues at coordinate 338,055,100 of NC_057849.1, forward strand.
GGATTTAAGCACAGGCTTAAGCTTAAATCTTAGCCTTACAGCACAAAGCCAAAGATAAAATTTATGTTGGCTTCCCTGGGAGTAGGATCAGGCCCTAAACCAAAAAGAAAGCTTAAACTCTAGTGTTGAGGAGAAAATTAATTCAACTACCGCGATGATATATCTTCTGTTAAAAGCAAAATGATACCCTCTATAGTCACCAATTAAAATTAATGCAACAGTCAATATTAGGTTTATTACTCTTACTCATTTCTTTTAGTATCTCCAAAGCAATAAAATCGACAGTCTTTAAACTCTTAAGTTTGCTGGCACATGTATATTTCACTCCTCAAGATGAACATGAAATGTTCTTTTCAAGCAAAAGTCCTTGAGCTGTGACACACCAGCCCATCATCTCTCTCACTATTCAACATGTAGTTGCCTAGGAAACTGCCAAGTAACTCTTGGTTTCCATGCATGATACTCCACTTTCCCCAGTGTAAGCAAGCCTCCATAGCCTGCACATATTCAATCAGCATTGACTGTAACAAGAGGACAACAAAATTATACTAGAAGCTAAAAAGGACACACAATTTACATAACTCAGTTATGATACTGTATCTAAAAGATCAAATACAATGAAAGCCAGGGGATGGTGGAAGAGCGGAATACACAACTGGCTTAAGTGGTACACTGGCCAGGTTCAGGCTTCCTATACAGAGGTGGATTTCACTCTTCAGGATTAAAGGCCTGATCTTAAGAGGAGTTGAAATAGTTGAGCCCTTTTCATGGGGGGTCAATGCGAGACTGCTTTTGGCTTTGGCACGGATTTGCTGTGTGCGGTTGGGCAAACCACTCTGCCTCTCTGTGCCATGGTTTCTCCAACAATAAAATGGAGATAATACAGAACTACTAAATAAAGGCCTTGGGAAGGTTATTCATGTTTGTAAAGTACTTTGAAGGCAAACACCACTATATGCACCAAGTGCTGAACAATATTTTTTTATCACAGACAGCAAAACTATTTCATGCTTGATTCAGATTTCAAAACAAGGGGAAAATTCTCCTTTTAAAACAGAAAGTGATTTGAGAACCTAATACCACAGCTCACTGAAGAACAAGGCATGAAGATGGCTTTTAGGATCCCAAATTGGATGACCCTTTAAAATAGCACTGCATTTCCTTCTCTCCCTTGGCCTGCGACACCTTGTTAGTTCAAAAAGGAATGATCACTTGGGTTTGTTTGTTTTTTAAAACGATTAGATTTCTTAATCATATTTTCCATCACCGATCAGAGTTTGAACTTTAATCCTTCCAAAACTTTGTTTCATTATTTTCTAATGTTCATTTTATAGGTTTTAAGTGATTTGAGGAGGTAAGAAAAATTACTGTTACTGCAACCAGAACCCATAAAAATTGTCACTCCCACATCAAGGGAACTATTCATGTGATTAAGACCTGTAGGATTTAGCCTCACAGCATAACCGCAGAATTCCTATTTTACAACCTTGCTGGGGATTGACCAATTCATGAAATTGAACATCTCAAAATTATAGCTGGTATGTTGCATAAGTTGTAGTGGTGCACTAAGTCACTTTTTTTTTATCCGTCAAACCACTGCAACGCAATGATTTCGAATGCACTGAAGGCACTGGAATGTGAGGAGATGTCAACTTGTTCTTCATCAACATCACTTTCATCAAGTGATTTTTTTTTCCCCTGTCTGGAAAAGTGGTTCATATGACTGGTCATTCGCAAAACTGCTGTTCATGAGATGGAGGTTCTATTGTAGAGCCCAATTTTATGGGTTATAAATAAGCCTTATAAAATGATAAATGTCAATGAGCTAATTACAATGAAGGCTGTCTCCAGGGTAGTGGAAGTGGGAGCAAACAAAGATGCCAAACTCTCACAGTTTTATTGCAAATCTTGTGATATCTTTATTGCAAATAATAATTGTAAATAATCTTTATTACAAATCTAGTATAAAGGCTAGAAACTTACTTTTTAAAATTCTTCACTGAAGGATTTTAAAAAAGTAAGTTTCTAGCCTTTATACTTGTGGAGAAGAGTTTGAAAGAATGAAACCATAAAAAACCATAAAAAACCTAAATTTTGTCTAAAAATCTCATTATTTTAAATAGACATGGCAGAATTTGATTTTTTATAATTTTATAATTTGAACAGATAAACTGAAGTTTATTTTTATGCATTTTTTAGATCATTGATTTAAATGTTCACAGTTGCAGGGAAATTATTGCAGGGAGGTCAGACAATTTAATGACAGTAGATGCTGAGAGTCAAACAGTGAAAGCTTTATAACCATTAAAACACAACTTGTCAACAACATGTCAAAATATACACAGTCAAAATCCTTAAATCAAACTCAAATAAGTTTTCAAGCAGCATTTTTCTTACTTTGCCTATTTTTTCCATCAGTTTGTGTGTGTGTGGTGAAATCAACATTTGCCAATAAAAATAAAATCCTTCAAGCCTATTTTTAAATCAATCTCATTATTTTGGGGGGCTGGACTCATAGTTTTTGAAAAATTGGAGTTAGCAATACTGAAACCCTATAAGGTGAAATTTTCAAGAGGAGCCTAGGAGAGTTACATGCCCAATCAATAAATTTGGGCGCTGAATTGCCTTAGAGCCCCCTTTGAAAATTCTCACTAAGGCACTTTCAAGTTAAACCCCTTATCCCTGCTCCCCCGGTCACAAATGATAACTTTGTGAAAGTCATTTCTTTGGGACTTGGTCTCTCACACAGGTTAGTATGTTTAGGCAAGTGTGATGACTTCCTTTTCAGATGTCATGTTAGCAAATCATCCTCCTCCCATGTTCCGTGAGCTCCATAAAAAAAAAAAATCTTCAGAATCTGTTGTGCACAAAGGGTATGTCTACACCGCAAAGAAAAACCCGTGGCTGGCCTGTGCTTGCTGACTCAGGCTCACGGGCCTTGGGTTGCAGAGCTGTTTCATTTCTATGTAGACTTCCGGGCTCAGGCTGGAGTCTGGCCTCAGGACCCTGAGGGGTGGGAGGGTCCCAGAGGCCCAGAAGTCTACACAGCAATAAAACAGCTCTGCAGCCCAAGCCCTGCAAGCCCAAGTCGGCTGGCACAGGCCAGTCACAGGTTTTTCTTTGCTGTGTAGACATACGCAAAGACTCCAGCAAAAACAGCTAAACTTTAATGCTTCTAATTTGGGACACGGGTAGTCCCCCAGAGAGGTAGAAGTCTCTGGTATTTCTAAGGTGCCTATCCACAAGGTATCTAAGGACCATAAACAGCTTTTACTAAGCAACATGCCATTAGTTTTGACATATACCTAGTATGCAATTGCTATTACATGTTTATATGATGCAAGATTTAAAACGGAATGACTCCCAGTGACTTCAACAGGCTCTGAATTAGGCTCGGGTAATACCTCCCTATTCAGAAGTGTTTTCAGACAGATTTTGTTTTCTTAATTTCATCTCATTACTCCTTATTATATACTCCACCCTCATCATTGTCCCACCCATAGCAATGCCTCTTGCATACTAACATTTTATGTGAAATCTGGATAGTTCTCTTGAGTTCGCTTGTCAATATTCAATACCTGTTTATTATTTAGGATATACTAGAAATTATAAATAATTAATAAAATATCTTCCAGGGAATGCTGCAAGTCCTACCTTTTCACATGAGCTTCTGAGGAAGGAGAGGCCCAATGTTTGAGGGAAAATTATTTTCGGATGGGAAAGTACTTTTTTTCCCCCTAGAGTGTTCAAATGTTTTGGGGGCAAGATGCAGATTTTAATTTGGATTGTTATTTTAAGATTTGGTCAAAGGTGATTAAGGTAAATAGATAGGTTCCTTTCTTTGTATGTATGACAGCAAACCAGAAGTAAACAACAGTACAAAAACTCCTTCAGCCCACCCTGACGCTATTGTGTATGATCGTTACTTCATAGAATCATAGAAGATTAGAGTGGGAAGAGACCTCAGGAGGTCATCTAATCCAACTCCCTGCTCCCAACTAAATCACTTATTTCACAGTTACACAACAGACTATTAATACATGTCAGCACATCAACTGTTGAAATCAAAGATGGAAAAGTACAGAGCAGGCCGCATTTCCATGCCTTCACTTAAAACAAAGTGAAAGTTCGAAATGAGAAATGGGGGAATTCCCCTCACTGAACCACGGGTGGTCAGAAAACTTCAAGGAAACTCCTTTTAGAGAGTTATCAAAAAAAAAAAAATCCACACAAAATGTGTGTACAAACAAAAATCTGTCGTATATGCTGATAGTTTTCTGTGATGTGACTGCTGCTGCCATGTACAATGGGTCTGACTAGCTGTAATCATATGAAATGAGGAAAAGAACAGAGCTAAGAGGTTTGGTCAAGGTGGAACAGAGATAAATGGGGAAGAGGTGACCAGTCAGCCTTGGGTCAAATGGCTCTCTCACCACCACCTAGGGTGACCAGATGTCCTGTTTTTATAGGGACAGTCTCGATATTTGGGGCTTTTTCTTATATAGGTGCCTATTACCTCCACCTCCTGTCCTGATTTTTCACACTTGCTATCTGGTTACCCTACCCACACCTACTACAAGCAGAGCAGACCCAGGGCTATTGAGGAAGGAAATTCTCTCAGAACATTCATCATGGAAAGCTGTATAAGCCAAAACAGACAAGTCCAGATAAGAACAGCTAGAAAAGGCACGGTCTGACTGCCCAGTGGCCACTTGGCTGGACTCGGAAACAGAGGCTTCCAAATTTTTCACCCAGGAGGTGGTTATGACTCTGATGGAGTGAACTCTGAGGTTTCCTGGGTAAGGAACACTGGCTAAAGAATACTCTTTCATAGTGTGGCCTTAATCTAATCTCTGTCTCTCAGTTTCCCATCTGTGAAATGGGGATAGCAGCAATTCTATGCTTCAGATGTTGCAAAGGAAAACTCATTAACATTTGAGAGAGACTCAGTGTCAAGTACTACAGAAAAATCCATGAAGACATCTTTTAAACTCATTCACTACAGGATTTGGATTGTGAAAGTAATAAAGGCATGGGGTGATGCCTTGAGACATTGAGTGATGAAGATAAAAAGCAATAATGAACAAATGTCTCACTGTGACGGGGCAAGGCCAGATGGCTATAGAAAAGTAGTGGGAGATAGATATATTAGCTCCAGGCTAAACAAATCCTTGGTACCAGGATAAGTGAAATGGCAGCTGCTCCAGGTCAATTAAGACACCTAGGGCCAATTAAGAACTTCCCAGAAGGCAGGGAGAATGCTAGGTTGATTGGGACACCTGAAGCCAATCGGGGCTGGCTGAAACTAGTTAAAAGCCTCCCAGTTAGTCAGGTGGGTGTGCATGTCAGGAGCTGTGGGAGGAAGTTGCGCTGTTGGAGAGACTGAGTAGTACACACCATATCAGGCACAAGGAAGGAGGCCCTCAGGTAAGGGTGAAGTGGAGCTTAAGGAAGTGAGGGCTGCTGTGGGGGAAGCAGCCCAGGGAATTGTACATGTCATGTTTCTAAAAGATCAGCTACCACAGCTAATACTATTAGGGTCCCTGGGCTGGAGCCCGGAGTAGAGGGTGGAGCCCGGATTCCCCCCCGTTTGCCCCCTGATTAATCACTGAGACTGGGAGACAACATAGACTGTGGAAGGAAGGATAACTTCTCCTCACCTCCCTTGCTGGCTTGTGATGAAAATGGCTCAGTAGACTGTGACCCTTGTCTCTAGAGAGAGAAGGGTTACTTGGAGGGTCACAGTGAGCCTCTGAGCCTCTAGCAAAATCCGCCAGGAAACGCAGGACCCACGGAGGCAAGGACAGAGCTTTGTCACACTCACTCACTGAGCACTGTCCACTGAACAAGGCAAGAATCCCGTGGGGGGAAAACAAGTATGTGATTATAAACCATGGATACGTTCTTAAAAGCACCTAAGTGACCTGAAAATGAGACTTAGGAGCTTTGAAAATTTTACCCTGTATCATAATGCACATGTGCAAAGGGGGCAGAATTTGTGGACATGGGCTACTGTAATTCATAGCTGCCAGGTTTTGTGCCATTCCATGTCTTATGTTTTATGAAAATTTTAATTTACTAATTTGGATATAGTTGCAAACTCCAGCTTGAAAAAAACCTGTGTGGATTTAGTGCAGGTGAAAGGCATCACCATGGCAGCCCTGGCCAATGAAGCTCTCTGTTAATCTACAGGGCAGCAGCTGGCAAGTCCCCCGCCACCCCTACTCTCTTCTCACCGACACATACTGACCTGCCAGCATGTCCCTACCATGGCTAGGTGGGGGGCTCCCTCCAGAAGTAATAGCAGTTCAGTCTCCATGGCCCATGCAGTTCTTGGCCTCTCTACTGAGAGTGTCAGTTAGTGCTAAGCATGAATTTAAGATGTGGGAGCTGGAACTGAGACCTACCAAACTCATGTCAACTGGAGCCATTAAGCATCCAGCAGATGGGAACACACTTTACCCTCACTTGAGTTGGGCTGGATTTGTACTGGTGACCTACAGGCAAAAAGCTCTTACGCTCAATAGCCAAGTCCTGTGGCATGGAATCTTCTAGTAAGTGTTAATATTACATCTTCAAGAATGATGCTTATTTTCTGGAAGAATATGTTTACTAAGTCAAGTTTTGACCTTGCACTTCCAATCTCTGGACACACAAGCAACATCTCCCACCCATTGTTCTCAATCTTCTTCAAATAAACTGTAAAATAAGCGGCCCACGCTTTTCTTAAAAGGATAGCTCCCATTAACCAAAACACAAACACTAAAAAATACCCAAAAACAAAATATATATAAATTCACCTCTAAATACAATGTTTTACAACATAAAATAGGGCATACTAAATTTCCCACCACCACACAATGGGTTATCATCAATCAGGGTTGAACCCAGAACTTGGAGATACTATCTGACGTGACAGAGATCTGTACTGTGTAACTGGTGGGGGAAGCATGCTGTTAGCGTCAGTGAGAATCAACCCATGCAGGGAGAGAAAACAGTTAACAGTTCATCGCTGGTTACGCAACTCCTCGTAAACCAGTGCATCCGATGAAGTGAGCTATAGCTCACGAAAGCTTATGCTCAAATAAATTGGTTACTCTCTAAGGTGCCACAAGTACTCCTTTTCTTTTTTCTAGAATGTTAGATATTACTAGCAAAAAAAGGCATAATAAGAACCAATGGCTGAATGCTGAAGCTAGAAAAAGTCAAACAAGAAATTAGGCACAAACTTATAACAGTGAGCGTGATTAATCACTGGAGCAAATACCAAGGGAAGTGGTGGATTCTCCCATCTCTAGAGGTCTTCAGATCAAGACTGGTTGCTTTTTCATAAGATATACTTTAGCCAAACACAAGCTGTTGGTGTTGGCCTCAATACTGGGGGTAACTATGTGAAACATAATGACCTGTGATATCAGAAGATCAGACTAGATGATCTAATTGTCCCTATTGGCTTTAAACTCCATGAACCTATAATCTTGACTCTTTTCCTAGCTCTGGCAGCAAAGCGTGGTCAAGTGGTTAGAGATAGCATAACCAAGTTTAAACGATGTCCCTATTTGATTATCTGCAAAGACTGAACCTAGGCTATCTGATCTAAAAGCATAAGCCTCTATCACTTGAGCTAAAATACCACCTCTGTTGGAATGCAAGCTGTAGCAGACTTAAACCTCTTCATATAATCTAGCCACTAGTATGGGATAAAGAGCCACCCCGTGATAGTATGGCTTACACATGCACATAATTTGGCCCATTTCATCTGAAAGGCTGCATTGCAAAGGGGATGAGACTTGGTTTCTTATATTATATTAGAAACCTGGGTTCTATTCCCAGCTCTGCTTTCAGTGACCTTGTCAAACCCCCTGCTATGAAAGTGGTAAATGATAATTACCTCCCACAAGGCACGGAAGGTAGGCCACAATAAGGGTTGTGAAGTTCACAGAACCGTCAATAAAAGGAAAAGCTGGGATTAGAACTCATGGGCGCTTGGCTTTTAGCTCAGTGCTCTTTCCCCCGAGGCTACAGGGTACTATGTAGGTGAGTGTCTGTCTCCCTAACTAAAAATGCATCACATTTTATCAGTTGTGCATGAATGCATGACACTTGGCAGAGCTGTTAATACTGACACTTCCTAATTTGTGAGTACTTTGCTATTTTAATAATAGCAAAGTTTTAATACAACTTTTTAAAATGAATATATTATTTTATATATCTTCACCTATATGCATGCTTTGCAAGGCAAATAAAGGCAAGGAAAGAAGAAGAGGCAATGGAGCATGTAGGCCGAGGAAGATGGCTGGCTGCCAATATACATACTCACATTTGGAAAAACCCGTTCATTCAGGGTAAGTAGGTGTAGTTCTCAGATGCCTCCAATTCCTTCTAAATCTCAGTTTTTCTTTTAAAAATGAGTTTCTAGCCTGTATGGCTACAAAGACAACCTTCCTATTGATAAATGAGCGTAAAATGATGCAGCTATGCCTTTGCCGGCAAAACAGGTGCTGCTCACGCAACAGGAGGGAATGAAGCTGAGGATCTGGGCTCCGCTCTGTTCTTAACAAGTTCATCAGCAAAGTGAAACTAACCAATGATGTGGATAAACTGCACATTTGAGTCCACTGCATAGATGCAGGGTAGTTACTCCTGGGGGAATTCTGTGCCACTGCGCATGCGCAGAATTTGTGTCCCCCACAGATTTCTTTGCTCCCCTGAAGAAAAATGACTTTCTGACATCAGAGAGGTAAATCACTGTGGGACAGGAAGCGGGACCAGTGAAGACCCAGCTGGTGGCTCCTACCCTGCACCATGCTCAGCTGCTACTCACAGCTGGGCTGGGGAGGACGGGACTTCTTCCTCTGCACGGCATCTGGGGCAAGGTCAGACCCATCCCCAGATTTCTCCCCCCGACTGCAGGAAAGTATGCAAACTCCCCCTTCCCCTCCGCTTCCTGTGCCCATCACTCCTCAGCTGCAGCGGGAGGCATCCCTGTACAGGGAGCTGCTCCCCCATCCGCCCAACCCCCATGCATCCAGACCCTCCCACCAAGCCTCACCCCCCACACTCAGAACTCCCCCCCCCCGCCCAATGAGCCCCACTCCACCTGCACTTGGACCACCCCAAGTCACCTGCACCCAGATTTGCACCCCACTAAGCCCCAACCAGCTGCACCTAGATCCCCACCCCACTGAACCCCTGACACCCAGACCCCCCTGCTGAGCTCTATCCCCCCACACAAAGGCCTCCCCCTCTGCTGAGCCCCAACCACCTTCACTTGGACCCCCTGCAGAGTCCCATTACTGTTGCACCCAGAACCCCCAACAAATCCCTGTACATCCAGATCCCCCCCACACCCGGATCCCCCACTGAGTCACCCGCACCCAGATAGCCCCACACAGAACCCTCTCCACCCACACCTGGTTCCCCCCACATTAAGCCCCTCAATGCTTGGATCCTGCCTTGCTGAGCCTGCCTGCCCACACAGAGGGGCAGGGCCCTCGAGTGTTTCTGGGACAAGCTGGGTCCTTGCACTGAATCAGGGTTGGGTGCAGCCTCACTGCTGAGTCCGTGTTCTGGGACAAGCTGCAGAGTGATCTCCCATCTCTGTGCAGCCAGTGGCCTGTGCTCCCCAACGCCATGCTGGAACCCTCACATTTGACAAATAAAATTTGCAGAATTTTGCAGAATTTTAAAATATCGTGCAAAGAATTTTTAATTTTTTGGCACAGAATGCACTCAGGAGTAAGTACTGTATTATGAGGTAGCGTACATAAGAACATAAGAATTGGCACACTGGTCAGACCAAAGATCCATCCAGCCCAGTATCCTGTCTACCGACAGTGGACAATGCCAGGTGCCCCAGGGGGAGTGAACCTAACAGGTAATGATCAAGTGATCTCTCTCCTGCCATCCATCTCCACCCTCTGACAAACAGAAGCCAGGGACACCATTCCTTACCCATCCTGGCTAAAAGCCATTAATGGACTTAACCTCCATGAATTAAACCCTGTTATAGTCCTAGCCTTCACAACCTCCTCAGGCAAGGAGTTCCACAGGTTGACTGTGTGCTGTGTGAAGAACTTCCTTTTATTTGTTTTAAACCCGCTGCCCATTAATTTCATTTGGTGGCCTCAAGTTCTTATATTATGGGAACAAGTAAATAACTTTTCCTTATTCACTTTCTCCACATCACTCATGATTTTATATACCTCTACCATATCCCCCCTTAGTCTCCTCTTTTCCAAGCTGAAAAGTCCTAAACTCTTTAATGTCTCCTTATATGGGACCCGTTCCAAACCCCTAATCATTTTAGCTGCCCTTTTCTGAACCTTTTCTCATGCCAGTATATCTTTTTTGAGATGAGGGGACATCATCTGTACGTAGTATTCAAGATGTGGGGGTACCATGGATTTATATAAGGGCAATAAGATATTTTCCATCTTATTCTCTATCCTGTTTTTAATTATTCCTAACATCCTGTTTGCTTTTTTGACTGCCGCTGTGCACTGCGTGGACATCTTTAGAGAACTATCCATGATGACTCCAAGATCTTTCTCCTGATTAGTTGTAGCTAAATTAGCCGCCCATCATATTGTATGTTTAGTTGGGGTTATTTTTTCCAATACACATTACTTTACATTTATCCACATTAAATTTCATTTGCCAACTGATTAAAAGACACGGAAGAAAGGGTAGGAATAAATGGTAAATTTTCAGAATGGAGAGCGGTAACTAGTGGTGTTCCCAAGGCTCAGTCCTAGGAACAATCCTATTCAACTTATTCATAAATGATCTGGAGAAAGGGGTAAACAGTGAGGTGGCAAAGTTTGCAGATGATACTAAACTGCTCAAGATAGTTAAGATCAAAGATAGAGAAAAGGTGACCTGTTAGGATATAAGAGGAATGTAGGGAAGTGTAAGAAAGTTGCTAATTCACAACATTCCTGCTTCACGCATAAGGCTTGGCATTATGAATACTACTGAAATCAAATTGCTAGTATGTTTTGTAAATGACAGCATTATGCAGCACATAGGGATCATGGCTAACAGTGGTCTTTAATCAATTACTATTCATCCTTCAAATTCACTACCTTCTGTTTTAGTTTTTCAAAGACTCTGTCTATGCTAGAAACCTAAGACAACCTATATTAGTTCAACTTACAGCCATTGCAGTAATTACTGCGGTGGTGCATGCCTACACTACTCTCCTTGGGTCAGTGGTACATGTCCTCACCAGGAGCACTTCCACTGACCTAAGAGGGGCAGTGTGGGGAGCTGAGAAACCGGTCTCTCAGCTTCACTGGCAGCTCCCTGCTAGGAGCCTGACTATCCCACCCCTCTGATCCCCCATTACAAGCCAGGAGTGGGGAAAGCCACCAGAGGCTTCTCGCCTGCCCTGCATTCCCCACCCGAAGCTTCTCTGATCCCCTCCCACCCACAGGGACCACGGCAGCCTTGTCAATTTCATGGCTCAGGGAGCTGTGAAACTGACACTGGTGCCCGAATCCAGACAGGGAACAGGCAGGGTGCCCCTCAGGCTTCTCGCCAGGCTCTGAGCTGGGTTCAGGGCCCAAAGGTGCACCAGATTCTTGCCCCAGCACCTAGCTGGGATCAGGCTCCAAAGCCACCCCTAGAAAGACCCTAACTAGACTTGCGTCTCTCGTGGAGGTGAAGTTATTATGTTGGTGTAGCATGGCCCTTATATTGGTGGCAGAAAGGCTGTAGTGTAGACACTGACATAATTAGATTAACATAAGGCAGCTTATGTCGATCTAACTGTGTAGTGTAGACCAGCCCTAAGAAACTCACTTATAAGATTTTAAGTGGAGGCCAGTGAACTGAAAGGTGCTACGATCTGTAGCTCTTCACCACTGGCCTATGTGTATCACTACATAAGGCCTATGTCAAATCCCTCAGTTGTGCATATAGTTTACACTGTAGGAGGACTAATATTTCCCAAAATAAAACGGCACACGAGGCATAAAAAAAACAGTTACCTACCTTTTCGTAACTGTTGTTTTTCGAAAGGTGTTGCTCATGTCCAGTTCATTCTAGGCGCGTGCGTGTCCACGTCCACAGTCGTTGGAGATTTTTGCCGTTGTGGTATCGTAGGGTCGGCTGTAGTGCCCCCTTGAATGCTGCACTCATGCATTGGTATATTAGGCACTGCCGACCCTATGTCCTCTCAGTTCCTTCTTGCCGGCAATTCCGACAGAGGGGTAGGAGGGCGTGTAATGGAATGGACATGAGCAACACATCTTGAAGAATAACCGTTACAAAAAGGTGGGTAACCGTGTTTTCTTCTTCGAGCGCTTGCTCAGGTCAATTCCATTCTAGGTGACTCACAAGCAGTATCCTCAGAGGTGGGCTCAGAGTTCGCAGTCTAGCAACACTGCTCTACCAAATCCAGCATCATCCCAGGCCTGCTGGGTAAGTGCATAATGGGACGTGAACATGTGGACGGACAACCAGGTGGCTGCCCTACAGATGTCCTGGATAGGCACTTGAGCCAGGAAAGCTGCTGAGGAGGCTTGCGCCCTGGTTGAATTGGTGGTTACAATTGTTGGAGGTGGCACCTGTGCCCGCTTGTAACAGCGGCAAATGCAGGCAGTAATCCAAGAAGAAATTCTTTGAGTGGACACTGGATACTGCTAAAGCAAAAATCTCTGACGACTGTGCACGTGGGCGCGCGCACCCAGAATGGAATCAACAATCTAACTTTTCCGTAAGAAGCACCAGCCCGCTCAAGAAACAGGCATTTCAGTCTGGCACTGTTACAACAGGTTCAGCCTTTGAAGCATTGCTCTACGCTGTAAAATGAACTGGACATAAGAGAGAAAAAAACTCATTTGTGTCACCATTTACTAATCATCTACATATTTATCAAAACATTTTACTTTCATGGAAAAACTATATTAAACCAATTTTCATTAGCTGTAGAGAAAATGTTCTTAGATCTTTGTAAACCAAGGAAGACAAATGGAGAGACACAGACTCATCCAAAATGGGCCTGAGGCGTAACTCCAGCATAACCCCAGTTCTGAATTACTTTTGAGTATTAATCAGAGTTCAGATCCATCTTTAAACACACATACTCAAGTAACCAACCTTTGGTTAGTAGGTGGCTTTTGTGAAGTAGATTTTCCAGCTGTCTTAAATACTGGGCCTACATTTCCACTGAAGATGTGTTATTCTTATCTCTTCAGCAATGACATGCTAACACTGTACAAGATTTCAACATAAAGTCTGTGCCCTGAAGTGTTTAGAGTGCAAGATATGCAAGGTGGAGGACAGGATGCCCCGGGAGTCCAGAGGAAAGAACAACATGATTATTGTGATGGATTGAGGTCCTTTGAATTTGTTGACTTGAATGTTCACACAGGGGTTGATTAAACGCCAGCTAAAGTCAGCTGCAGGACATCCACTGACTTCAGTGCTCTATCCGCAGCAGAGTAATTATGTGACTGATACAGCAGCACTAAAGAGACCCCCTTTTAAGCATAACTAAGTCATCAGTCTCGCAAATTCCATTCACAGGCAAGAAAAGATAGTTATAGATTTAACTTAGTCTTACATTTATCATTATGGGGAGTGAAAGTTTTTTCTTGGGCTTGAAAATATCTGAGCATATTACTAGGCTGATATGTAGACACAGTAGAACTACACACACAATCACCCATTTTGAACCAAATCCAGCTCTGGGGTCAATGGGCACAATTCCCACTGAAATAAATAGAAGTACCAGAGCTGAATTTGACTCACAATTGTACAAATCTTCTTTAACAGAAATTACTAAGCAAGCTGGTGTGAGGTCTCCACCAATGTGCAATTGAAAACTATCTACTAGAATAGAGAACGTCATTGCAGTCTGATCAACAGTTTATATGCAGCAAAGCTGAGTCGGTTCAATTGGTACTCTTTGTCCAATATCCCAAAATATACAAAAATATTTTTTAAAATGGAAGTGCAGGGGAGGAAAAGAGGTTACTACCATAAACACATTTCCTTGCTTTCACATGACAAATGAGATACCCAGCATAAATCCAGAGTAACCAAGTTCTGTGCGGAAGAGATCTACATGAGCAAGAAGAGAATCCAGCCACTCCTCTTCCCATCCAGCTCCCATGGCTGGTGCATTGCCCCTCCACAGGAGAGGAATAGCCAGATGGCCAGTAGCTCCCTGGAGTTGCACTGCCCCACTCAAGAGACACTCCTTACCCAGGTAAAGCAAACAGAAGATGCACAGTCCCTGAAAAAAGGCTCATGTCCTGCCATCAACCTAACAAAACCACACTGGTTCTCCTGTGATAAGAGATCTGGAGCATAACTTGCTGCTGAGTAGCTGCACAAACAAGTTGCTTTAATGCAACTGGGTTTGCCTGTTGCGAGAGGTATCTGGCTTAGATTACTTATGAAAGACAAAAGAGATCAAGTACCAAAAATACTCTCAAAACACTTGAAAAAAATTATATTCCTGGGTAAACACATTTCAATAAAGGAATTTTTTAAAAAGGAAAGAAAAAAGTACTCCAAAAGAGAAAAACAGTAGCCTTCAAAAAAACTGTGCTCAACAGAAGGATATGAAGGACTGTGAATAAAAGCAACACAAACTCCTGTACTTTCTATTATTACCCTTGTACTCTTGTGACTAACTTGGCTGACTTACAAAAAGAACAATTTCATAACAGAATTTAAAGCAGGGGAGGGGGGAGAGAAATACTGCCCACTTTTGATGTTGTTGGCACAGTTATTTTTTGACAGTATTAGCACTCTTTTACATACAGTGCCATACAGTTATATGACACTTTCCAAACTAAGGGCCTCATCCTGGAAACTCTTAAGGCTTGATCCTAACACCTTTCTACTTATAAAGAGCAGTGCCTTACTCTGCAAATATTCCCACAGAAATCAGTTCTGTTTATCTATTGTTCATTATCTGCATTTGGCAACACTTTGTGTATTTACAGCTTTACAGTTTCTCCTCTGTAGAGAGTCAGTTTCCTTTCATATAGCAATAGGAGTGATGCTACAAATAAACAGGAAAACCTCAGCAAAAAATTTACAAGTTTTGCAGAAAAACACACGGGTATGTTAACTTCACCAAGATGATTTTACTCTATTTGGGTTAAATTGATCATTTTCATGTTAACAGTGGGTGGAATATTCAAAAGTGCCCAAGTAATTTAGGAACACAAGTCCCACTGACTTTCGTTCTGGGACTTGAGCTGCGAAGTCACTTTGGCACTTTTGAAAATCCCGCCCAAGATTTCTTTAATTAACGTACCTGAACAGTTTGAGGTTAGCAGTTATTCATGCTGCTCAGTTTCAATACAACAGAAGAATTTGATTAAGCAAGACTATACTGGGGGTAGAATCTGGGGAAGGAAGAGAGCATGGCAGTAGATTGTAGTAGTAGGTTGCCAACCCCTGGTTTAGACTGTTTCTGAAGTGGTGGACCAAGTCTTCATTTATTCACTTTAATTTAAGGTTTCGTGTGCCAGTAATGCATTTTATCGTTTTTAGAAGGTCTTTCTCTATAAGTCGATATATTATATAACTAAACTATTGTATGTAAAGTAAACAAGGTTTTCAAAATGTTTAAGAAGCTTCATTTAAAATTAAATTAAAATGCTGATCTTACGCCGCCGGCCCGCTGCCGGTCTGGGGTTCCGTCCGCCAGCTCCTGCCCGCCAGGGTCCCGGCTGCCGGCCCCGCTCGGCCCGCTGCCAGTCTGGGATCCCGGCCCTGCCCTGCCCACATAGAGTGGGTACCTACCTTCTCCCTGGTTCTAGCCCATTCTCTTCCTCTCTCTCTGCACTGAGCTGAGGGTGGCAGTGCACTGAGCACAGGGCTGGGGGTGAAGGAGCAGGCTGGGGGTTGGGGTGTAGGGTCTGGCCAGGAGCTAGAATGAGGGAGGGGGCTCAGGGTTGGGGCAGGAGGTTTGGGTGTGGAGTGCTGACCTGGGCAGCTCCCATTTGGTGCAAGGGGTGCAGGAGCTCCTGTTTGGTGCTCGGGGTGGGGGTGGGAATGTGGGGGGTGCGAGGAGGGTGCAGGAGTCAGGGCAGAGGGCTGAGGGCATGTGTGGGGGGTGCTGGAGTCAGGGCTGGGGTCATGGGTGGGTGCAGGGGTCAGGGCAGGAGGCTGAGGTGTGTGGGGGGTGCAGGGGGCTGGGTGTGTTTGAGAGGGGTTCAGGGGTCAGGGCAGAGGGCTGGGGGTGTGGGCTAGGGTCCTGGGGTTTACTGGTTTACTGGTCCTGGTTACTCCCAGCCCCCTGCCCAGAGCGGCTCACGGCAGGGGGGTGGAGGAGATATGCTCTGATTCCGCCCCGCTTCCCCAAGGCCCTGTCCCCACCTCTTCTCCGCCTCCACGCTGCGGCTCCGCTTCTCCCCCTTCCCCACAAGGGCCATCAGCTGATCGGCGGCAGGGAGGGAGGAGGAGGAGGGGCAGGGGCAGGAACCCAGTACGGCGGGGAAGGGGAGCTTGCCTGCCTGCAGCAGCAACCGGCAGGAATAAGCTTCTTCACCCTGCCCCTGCGGGGGGAAGGGGGGACGGGAGAAGAGTGGGCCGGGGCGGGCAGGATTTTTAATGGCACGCTGCTGCCTGCTGGGGTCCCGGCCGCCAGCCCCGCTCAGCCCACTGCCGGCCTGGGTTCGGCAGCGAGCTGAACGGGGCTGGTGCCTAGGACCCAGCAGGCAGCAGCGTGCCATTAAAAATCGGCTCACGTGCCATCTTTGGCACATGTGCCATCGGTTGCCGACCCCTGGTCTAAACTCTAATCCCATTTTAGCCCAGCTAGTCCCCCCACAGGTTGCTCAATACAACATAAGCCAAGAAAGATCCCAGGACAAAGCAAAGTGAAGAACAAAAAAAGTGGGATCGCTGTTCTATTCCCCATGTCATTAAATGCAGAAGATGCCCCACCCAAAAAGCAAATACTGTTAATGTGTTCATCTGATTTGCAAGGCAAAAGAGAAGCCTGGATGCTACAGATCTTCAGAGTTACTGCATTCTACCCAGCACCGTTCTGGAATCACCCAGGCCCATTGGTTCTTAGCAACTTTAAATTTCCATCTAGACAGAACCCAAGTACTCTAGTATCCAGTCTCTTGTCCAACATGAAAGCCATTTAAAAAAAAAAAAAAAACACATGACATCAACAGACCCAAAAGGTCAATTGAAAAGAGGCTGAACCCAATCTAAACCCTAGGAGTGGATACTGGGGACACCACAAACATTCTAACAAATTTATTTGGGCATAAGCTTTTGTGGGTAAAAAAACCCACTTCTTCATATCCATCTGAAGAAGTGGGGTTTTTTTTACCCACAAAAGCTTATGCCTAGATAAATTTGTTAGTCTTTAAGGTGCCACCAGACTCCTCGTTGTTTTTGTGGATACAGACTAACACGGTAACCCTCTGATACTTGACACAAACATTCTTCTCTTCAAGTCTGACCACAACCTCACTCAGGCAAGCATTATAACATTTCCTCCATCCCACCAGGACATGGAAGCAACCAAACCGGTCTCCCTCCAGAAACCATTGAACCTTTTACATTTCCAGCATGCCCTAACCAGGCAAGACCCTCAGATACAAGGACAAGATGCTGAAGAATAGCATAATCACCTGTTAGCCACAATATACAATACCTTGGCCTCATTTTGCTCATATCCACAACAACTGTGTAGGTTACCTTAATTCACCAATGAACTTTGTCAGATAAATGGTACACTACACGCAGGAGAATCGGCTGTCAATGGTGCAAAGCTCACTTCAAACCCCTGTGCCAACAGCAGGAAGACATCCTACAGGACTATGCTCTGACGGGGTAAACAAAAAGAGAGCCAGAGACAAGGCATTCTCAATTTAGGGAGTCCAGCTATGAAGACATGGGATGATACTCAAGAAAAGAGTAGCCTAACCAAAATCTAACCTCTTTTAAGTCACTTAAAGGCCTTCCTCCCTGAGAACACTTTCTCACCATAACTGGAAAGGATTTTTTTACAACTCCTTGTCAATGGTGGCCCCAACTGGAGCTACCTCCTGCAGCAGGCCATGGAACAGGTGCGCCTGTTTAGTTATCCCTTCCAGAGTTCCAGAAATAGTCCAAACCCTCTTTACGAGTATACATGCAGCCCTTGTGAGGTTCATTTGTTATAAGAGCCCCAGGCCCATAAACCATAACAAAACAAGTCCCAACAATCCATCAACAGCCAGCCCCAACATCTCTCAACACACCTCATGTCCAGACTTCAGGCTTCTCTGGCCCTCCAGCGTCAGTCCTCCAGCTCTGAGAGCCAAGAAGCATCTCCCTGTTCTCAGCCTTCAGCTCTCTCTCACCTTCTCTATGGTTTTCTGTCTCAGGAAGGTCAGCTAGATACCCCTTCCACTAGCTTCCTGAAGCTCATCTCTTGTCAGCCTTCCAGCACTGGCTTTGGCTCCTGAACGCCAGCAGGCTAGACTCTGTACCTCAGAATAGCACGCTGGAACCCCCATACTCACCCCACCATAGAATTATGATATATTTCATACAAGCATGCCATGTAAGGTATCATATGAAAGGTCATGATGTGCTGAAATCCATGATTTTGTCAAACCATGTGTATCATTAGTGTGTATGAAGTTATGAGATTTTGCTGTATGGTTATTACTGAAATATGTTGTAAATTTGCCAGTGACAACAAAGGAGGTGATCCACGCCCAGGAAGGTGTTAATTACCATTAATCAGCAGGGGAGTTGTAAACAAGGGATTTACAATACTGTAAGAGGGCTGACCAAGCATCACACAATGGGCATGTGCTCAACTCTGTAACTCAGGACACGTCTGTGCTAGTATCTTCCAGGCACAGGGACTGAGAACATAAAATAAGGAACAGTTTCATCATGCTTTGGCCTTTCTCCTCCCCCACCTATGCTGGAAGTAACAAGAACGCTGGGATGGCAAAGACTTCTACTGTAACATTCTGCAGGGTGGGAAAACTGTTCAATTTAAATACTGGCTAGTGTAATAAGGTTTAAGATTCAGCCTGTGTGATCATCTTTTATTTTCTTTTAACTATCTCTGATAAATTTGTTCTATGTTTCACCTAAAACAATGTGTTTTAGTTGAAGTGCTTGGGAAATGTCAGCTCAGATTACAAAGACCTTTCCATATCAAGGGAGGGGGCGGACTGGGTAATAAACTTACACTGGGCAGGCTTCTGATCAGGGCAAGATGGTACAGTTCTGGCATGCAAGGCAGACGGGAACTGGGGGGGAATTGCTTAGTGCCTTTATCTGTGGGATTCATGAGTGGCTCTGAGAGCATTCATGCAATCTAGCTGAATGCGGAACTCCACATGTTGTGCTGAGTGATAACAGTGCCTGAAGGGATTTGTTGCTTGTCACTAGCAAAGCATTAAGAGAGACAGCCCAGGCTGGAGAGTTAAGGGGGCACAGAGGTAGCCCACTTTCAGGTTGTACCCCAGGGACCCCATCACATCTGCCCACTGACTTCCTGATAATTCCTCCTCCTTTCCAAGGAGCGCTTGCAGAGATCTTTTCCCAGAGACCGTCTCCAGCCTCCTGACTCTCAGGCAGCTCTCACCTACCCCTTTTCCTGACTAAATCTCAGAGATTGCTCCCACCTGATCTCCTCCCTCTCACATTGCCCCTGATCCTTCATTGCCCAAGGTGCTGTCCCACCCTCTGAATTGGCCAAACTGGGAGAACCTGTTCTGGCAAGGGGGAGCTGGACCTGCTTCATTTACAGGGGCAAGCCACCTTGTGACATTCATATTGTTACACAATGCTAATCTTGTTTACCTAGGAAGCATTTAGCCAGTATGGGGATAGGCAGTATAACAACCCCTAAGATAGGCACAGTTGTACTATTACTATCCTAGACCAATTTCCCTTGATTTTATTTGGTAGCTGGGGCTATCAACAAGCATCTCAAGAAGACCTAAACCAATGCAATGCTCCATACTGGAGAAAATGCATACTTTTTGAGTGCTAGTGAATTCTGGGGAAGGAAAAAAAAAAAAAAAGCAAAATCTAAAATATCCTAGAGTTGTGGCACTATGAACAAACCTCTGTGGTGACTTAACATACATTTCATTGACTTCAATAGAGCATAAGTAGGGACAGAATTTGGCCTTATGATTGTAAGCCATCAGGGCTGATTACAGCAGGCATTTGCCTGTCCAGTACCAGTTCCCTTGAATACTTCCCAATTTAAGCGTCATTCCCCTAAATGACCCCACTATCTGCTCAAGCATTCAACAGCAAGATAGTCTTTCTGCTAACTATTCTGAAGATACTTTCCTGACTTTGCATACGTTTTCAAGACCTCCTTCCACACTAACTTGCACAGTTCTGGCTGGGATAACAGGTGCTCAACCAACCTCTGTATAAATTAACCAGACTCAAATTAAGTACACTGCTCTCATTTCTAAAATGTATATCTATAATATATAGCGCTGTCTTCATGACCAAAAGCCTTGAACCCTACTCCACATTCTGCATACTACCCATCATTGTAGCTCATTATACATTAACTCATCTCTACATGTAACTTTCCTTCTCAAAACAACATTGATCTTTTCTCCAAACTCCAGAACCTGAGACCAGCTAAATGTCAATTAATAGATATGGATCAATGCCCAAGGAGCAGGGCCGGCTCTAGGCACCAGCAAAACAAGCAGGTGCTCGGGGCGGCACATTTCTAGGGGCGGCGTTCCGGCGCCGGCCATGCCGCCCCTAGAAATGTGCCCCCGCCGCCCCAGCTCGCCTCCGCTCTGCCTCCGCCTGCTCCCCTGAGCGCGCCACTGCCGCTCGGCTTCTCCCCCGTCCCTCCCAGGCTTGCCGCACGCGAAACAGCTGTTTCGCGCAGGGAGGGAGGGAGGGAGAAGCCAAGCGGCGGCACGCTCAGGGGAGGCGGCGGTGGTGGAGCGGAGGCAAGCTGGGGTGGGGAGCAGTTCCTCTACCCCCCCATTACTTCCTGCGCTCCCCCCACCCTCACTCACCTCCGCTCCGCCTGCTCCCCTGAACGCGCTGCCTCTCCCTCGCCTGAGAGGAAGGAGGGAGAAGTGGAGCGGCGGCATGTTCAGGGGAGCAGGAGGAGCGGAGGTGAGCGAGGGCGGGGGGTTGCGGGGGTGGAGCCGCAGGAAGCAATGGGGGGGAATGCAGCATGCCAGGAGGAGGCGGCGGGGCCGGGGATTTGGGGAAGGGGTTGGGAAGGGGCGGAGTTGGGGCGGAGCCAGAGGGGCACTAAAAAAAAGCGGGGACAGCCAAAAATTTTTTTGCTTGGGACGGCAAAAATCCTAGAGCCGGCCCTGCCAAGGAGTTGCTTCTATAGATGCCCCCAGAAAACCACAATATATTCATGCACTCTTCTAATATCACTTGATTTGAGGCTGTCAGAGTCACTTGACTGCTTGGATAGGAAAAACCTATCTAATCCCGTGTGATACAACCAATTTTTGCTTTGGTTCACAAGCCAGCTACGCTTTCTGTAAGACTTTTTCAGACTATAAGATTGTGCTTTTACAAACTAGAGACCTGATACTCCACTCCTTTACCCTGTTTTTATGTCCGGATGACAAAGCAGAGACTCAGGCTCAAACTGTCTAGATAAAGTAACAAGTCAGTTTCCTGTTCTGTCTTATGCTACAAGAACTGCTCTCATGAGTAATTCTTCTGGATACGTGGCTATCCTGATATTTGCAATACTTGGTATTGAAACTGCTTTCCTGTTATAACAAACCTTCGTTAGGAAAACAGAAAGGTACTTTTTAACACTGACAGAGCTACTGGATGCAAATGTCACAGTTGCTCCCAAACCTATCCCTTCTCGTCTCACCACCATCACTTCTGACATATAAGTTATACAAGTATAGTGGAATGTCTGTCAATGGAGAATCAGTTGTTTGTTTATTTGTTTTTTAAAGACTTTAAAGTCAAGTACTAGTCTGAAAAGTCATGACCTCATAGGCATAGCAGAGTGAACAAATTCTGTGGTCCCAACTCCTCATACTGGCATTTAAGTCAGTTACACAAGTGTAAACTGGAAGTGAGACAGAGGATAAATCAGATGCTGTACTAGTTTGAAATTCCATAGCCAGATTCCGCTCTGTATTACAGTGTGCATCCTGAAAGCTCCACTGACCTTGACTGGGATACTCCAGATTTACACCAGTGTGCCTCCATCAGAATCAAAAAAGTTGAATTGGTATAAATCCAGGGAAAGCAAGAGACAGATCTAGAAATACTTTATCTGTGAGGTATTCTGGAACAGCCCCTACAGCTGTGTTCTAGAAGCATTTTTGTTTTGGCCTCCAGCCATGAAAAGAATAGTTTTAAGCAAAAGCCGAAGCATACACTGTCTAGATAACCTATTTTTAACTGAGTTTATATGTTGCAAAAAGCTTGGCACCGCCTACTAGATAAACCTCTACTGCAAAATAAGATGGTGCGTGGTCATATTGCCTTCTTTTAGAAATATGGATATTCAGAGAAGAGTAGAAACAACATCTTACTTAAAGAAGGAACATCTGCCACCTAGATTTGCAGTGCTTAATTTGGAAGTCATTGCCTTGCCTTGCCTTCCCAGGAGAAGGCTTTATCATCCTGCCTGGTTCCATCAGACTGGATGTTTTGCCAAACTATACACTGTATGAAGTACCAAAAAGGAAATTCACGTTGAAATTATGCTCCCTTACTGCTATTCACATGTTGGAAGTATGTGCCCTTATTGCAGTTGATTTTACTAATAAAACAGGGACCTACAGTATTAATCTGTTCTGGCAACTATCTCAAAAGCTTACTCGTTATCTTAATTCAAGGTTTTAAATTAGTTCCAGTGGACTCCCCTTTCGTCAAAGGTTAACAGTCAGTGCTATGTTGTATAACAAAAAACAGAATATGAACCTTAAAAAGCAAAACAAAAATATCCCATGCATTTACTTGTGTAACTTAGGTAACAATTTCCTTTCTCATTTTAAAGATATAACCTACTAATATTAAAGTCTCTAAATCAGACTGTAACCACATCTATCTAAAACCTGCTATGTTATCAACACAGCAGTGCATTTCGAGAACTCTCCAAATAATCTGGCGTCGACACCCAGGTTAAATACTTTGATCACTAACACAAGTCACTCTTTTGAATCTCTAAGAACTGCATCTCATAGATTATTCATACTGAAAATTTCGTAAGTATTTTTTCCCCAGCCCACCAAAGCTCTTCAGTAAACAGCATCTTTTATCCAAGTTTTAGTGCCAAATATGTTGTCCCATGTTACTTGGGTCCTTCCATCATTAATATTATGTGGTCTTATACTCTTTGCCAAGGCATAATTCAGGAGCACAGTCCTTGCTCTGTCAGTGGGATCAGCTCTTTAAAAAAAAAAATGTAACCTTTCCCTCCTACCATTAATGTGTTTCCAAAATATAACTGTACAATTCACAAAAATCCTGTGGGTCGAACAAAAATCACTTATGAATACTGCACCACCTTGTGGTGCCTTGCAGTAGAGCTCTCTTCTAGTGGTATCCACTAGAACAGGTTTCAGAGTGGTAGCCGTTTAAGTCTGTATCAGCAAAAACAACGAGGAGTCCTTGTGGCACCTTAGAGACTAACAAATGTATTCGGGCATAAGCTTTCGTGGACTAGAACCCACTTCATCAGATGCATGGAGTTAAAATACAGGCGCAGATATACATACATGAAAGGCTGGGAGGTTGCTTTACCAAGTGTGAGGTCAGTCTAATGAGTTAAATCAATTAACAGCAGGATACCAAGGGAGGAAAAATAACTTTTGAAGTGGTAAGTGAGTGGCTCATTACAGACAGTTGACAAGAAGGTGTGAGTAACAGTAAGGAGAAATTAGTATTGGGGAAATGAAGTTTACGTTTTGTAATGACACAACCACTCCCAGTCTCTATTCAGGCCTAATCTAATGGTATCCAGTTTGCAAAAAGACAGGTAGGAAGAACTCCAGTTGGAAGTAAGTAACCTTCAATTCTTTTTCTAGTGCTCTGCATATTCCCATTTATTAGACAGACTGGTAATCAACGCTGAAAACTCGCCTGGAGGTGGGAGCAGGGTCTTAACTGAACACAGAATGAAGCACTCAAGCATGTGCCCTAGATGCCAAGTCCAAAGCACAATGCTTAATGAAAGTGTGCACCAAAGTCCACATTACAGCTCTGTACATTTCAGCAATTGGCACCTACCTAAGACAAGCAAAGGAAGAAGCCAGAGCTCTAGTGGAATGTGATCAAATCAAAGCAAGTACAGGAACTTTTGCTCACATGTAGCATTCAACAATACATTGTTTAATCCATCTAGAGACAAGTCTGGGGAAGAAACCTTACAACCCATACGGTTTTTTAGTATAAGACACAAAAAATATCGGATTTACAAAAACTTTTAGTTTCCATTTAAATAATAAGTGAGGGTCCTTCTGGCATCCAAAGCATGTAGCAGAGATTTCCCCTTTTTAGAATTAGGCTTAGGGGGAAAGAAGCAAATCAATAGTCTCACTTGATACAAAAAAATTAGACACACCCTTAGGTACAAACCTGGGATCACGTCTAAGAACTATCTTGTCTTTATAAAAAGAAGTGAATGGTGGATCAGCCATAAAGGCATTCAACTCACTCTCCTGGCAGACGTGATGGCTAAACCATAGAAAGAACACTCAGCAATGACTTCAAAGAGCGATTTTACCACCATGACCAACACCAAATTGAGATCCCAAGAAGGGAAAGGATCTCTAACAGGGGGATACACATTTGATAAATCTTTCATATACCTTTTGACCAAACAATGAACAAACAGTGACCTATCAACTAAAGTAGGATAGGTGGAGATGGCTGCCAAATGAACTTTGAACAATGAATTAGATAACCTCTGAGATTTTTTAAGCACATTAAGTCCAAAACACAAGGAATGAAAGCAGGTACAAAGGAATCACTAGTCCACTTTAAGTGGTACAGCTTCTAGTAGACTGTTTTCCAGCGTTAATTAGTATGGACGAAGGACATGACAGTCAAGAATAGACAGAGTTAAAGTCCAATCACCCACAGCCTCAAGGGAAGAGATTGTGAATCCGGGTTGCAGAATGTTGGCATTGCTGATGCCTTTGACTTGACAAAAAGCACTTCAGCAACAACGAAGATTAGGGATGGGACTGCCTCTGGTACCAAAAAGGAGTTGAGGGCCTCTTCTTAGCAGAGGAAATTAAACCCAGACAGCAGGCCATCAATCTCATGGCCTTTAGTTTTTCCAGGAATTGGTCTACCTTTTCACTGACAAGACCTCCCCCTTCAATGGGGAGAACCTCCAGCTTAAGTCTAGTGTCTAGAGCTAGCAAGAAGGAATGAAACCAAGCATGTCTCCCCATGGTCACAGCAGATGCCAATGTTCTGGCAGTAGAGTCTGAAGCTTCAAAGGAGGAGAGGAGGAAATGCTTGGCTACATTTTGGCCCTCCAACCTTCTTCTGTTGTCAAGTAAGTCCTGTAAAAAAACAGTCACCTCCCACGAACAGAATTGGTAGCAGACCATGACTATCTGATAGTTTTCCACCCAAATACTGAGCAATGAAGAAGAGACCACATTTCTCCCCAACAAATCAATCTTTTTCCCTTCAATAACAGCTGGGGTGGAGTGTGGTAGTCCAGATCTTGCCCTGTTACTGGCAGCAGCCACCACCAGTGAATTAGGTAAAGGATGGGTATGAAAGTAAAAAAAAACCTACAGAGTATTTGATACAACTTGTCAGTCTTCCTGGAGACTTAATGACAAAAAGCAGATGCAGACCAGCCAGATGTAGCTGGCTGTAGTAAACCATCCTAGAAGTAGTACCAAGAATATCAAACTTTGGTGTGAAGTCTCTTCCACAGGCATGGTAGGCAGATTCAGAGTGCACACCATGCAATCACCAAATCATGAAATTGCATAGCGTCCTTGGAAGAAGAGGAGGCTGAAGTCACACTCACATGTTCATCCAGTGATAAATCCAGTTCACAGTCTGTTTTCAAAGGCTCCTGCTCAAATACGGGAGCTACCTGTTTGTCCTCTTCCTCAGACAGTATTTCAGGTATTGCTATCTGCAGCATTGACAGATCTGGAGAAGTCAGATCTGAGGATCTCTGGACTGTTGGATCCTTTGTAGATGAAACATTACTTCTTCATCCACAAAGAGAATAATTGAAAAAAAATCCGGAGGTTGCCCCCAGTAAGATCATGAGCCGCAGGACTGCCAGTCTTCCCAGCAACTAGAGTTCAGAAACATGCCTACAGGAGGTGGACCAAAGAGTGGTGCAAAGCAAGCCACATGTTTCTGCATTCTTCCTTTATCTTCCTCCAGGTAAGGATCTGGGTCTGGATCCAAGATAGAGTGTACTGAGGATAACAACAGATCTTGAGAGAGATATAAGGATCCAACTCTTTGTGGAGACACTGGGGTCCTCAAAGGAGGAAGAACAAGATGTTTCAGGGAAAGGTCAACATCTTCTGGCCTCTTTTTCTCAAGAGGAGATGAGGAAGATGATCTTGGAACTGGGAAAATGTGTTTCCTCTTCCAGCCCCTAGGTTTCATGCTCAGATCCAACACGTGCACAGGAGCCGAAAGATTAACTTGAACTGTCATGTTGACAGATCTTTCTGGAATCAAGGATGTGTCCAGAACCAACAGAGGAACTGAGGATTTCATAAATATCAGATCTGACACCATATACAAATCCATCTCCCATGCTACGGAAAATGAAGGTGAAAGGGTTTCTATAAGGGTCTGAGGACTAGAACCTGTGTCTAGAGGGCCTTGAACAGCTGACGTTCCCACAGTGCCACCAGGAAGCCATGCAGAGCTGCAGCCAGGGAGCACTGTAGAGAGTATGTGCCACAGGAATTACCACCCAAGGGAGCCAGAGTGACAGTATCCTGCAGCTCTCTGATTGGCCAAGTGCCCTATTTACCCCAGGGGTTGCCCCAGGAAGTTGCCTGCACAGCCACACAGACTTTGGCCTGCTGTGATTCCAGATGTTGCTTGTGTCCTGGTCTCCAACCCCAGCCTGACTCTGATCCTGACTCTTGCCCCCTGCCTCTGGCCTGGTACTATCTCTGATCTCCAGCATGACTCTGACTACGATTCCTGCCTCTGGTTTCCAGCCTGCTACTACCTCTGACCTTCGATCTCTGAGCTTGGCCTGACTCTGACCCCAACTCTTGCTTACTGAACCTGGCTCATGCAATTCTGCCAGCTCCTGTTCAGCAACTACAGAGGCTGAAGTGCAGACCCCAGCCCAGCTGTGACCGCTAGGCCAGACCGCCTACGCCCCAGTCCCTTACAGTTCCCACTCTGGAATCATGGTTGCCCTGTCCAAATCAGACTGATCTGATAGTTCTCTGGCACAGGAACCAGCACTGCTAAAACTGACTGGTTTGTCCCTATCTCTCTTTTTCTTTGGTGCCATGACAGCCAAAACCAAAGGAGCTGACAGCCCCAGATCTGACACACCAATCAAATCCATCTTCCCGGATCCAGAAGTGGAAGTCAGAACCAACCCTGGTCTTGCAGCCACAGAAGTTCTGTTGAGATTGAATATTTGCAAGGCATGAGGTACGGTTCCAGCAAAGGTGGCTAAGCTACCTCTCGGCCTTTCTTCCAGAAGCGAGTCAGCTGGTTTGAACATATGTAGTCTCAAGGCTTTGTCTGAGAGAGTCACAAGGACCAAATCTGCTCTCTACAGGGGCGAAAGTTTCATGGACCTCTTCAGTCATCTGAAGCCGCTGAAAACCCCCAGGGGTCAAGACTAGCCCTAGATCCTGGATCTAAAGACAGATCAGATCCAGAGGGTCTGGTCTCGACAGCCTCTTTGAGGAGGAGGAACTACAAATGAGTCTCCTTATCCTTGTAGGCTCTGGGAGTAAAGGTCTCACAAACTGAACACCCAGAAGGCGAGTGTCCTTCTCCCATGAACCTGAGACACCACAAGTGGTCATTGGATACCAGGAAGATAGCTGGGCAGGAAGTGCAATTCCTGAATCCCAGTTTCCTCTGATTTGTCAATTCCACCATAAACTGGAACTGGGGGGGAAGTCACTAACTAGCTATATGTAACAAGCTGTCATAAATATAAAGGGAAGGGTAAACCCCTTTGAAATCCCTCCTGGCCAGGGGAAAGCTCCTCTCACCTGTAAAGGATTAAGAAGCTAAAGGTAACCTCGCTGGCACCTGACCAAAATGACCAATGAGGAGACAAGATACTTTCAAAAGCTGGGAGGAGGGAGAGAAACAAAGGGTCTGTGTGTCTGTCTATATTCTGTCTTTGCCGGGGATAGACCAGGAATGGAGTCTTAGAACTTTTAGTAAGTAATCTAGCTAGGTACGTGTTAGATTATGATTTCTTTAAATGGCTGAGAAAAGAATTGTGCTGAATAGAATAACTATTTCTGTCTGTGTATCTTTTTTGTAACTTAAGGTTTTGCCTAGAGGGGTTCTCTATGTTTTGAATCTAATTACCCTGTAAGGTATCTACCATCCTGATTTTACAGGGGGGATTTCTTTATTCCTATTTACTTCTATTTTTATTAAAAGTCTTCTTGTAAGAAAACTGAATGCTTTTTCATTGTTCTCAGATCCAAGGGTTTGGGTCTGTGGTCACCTATGCAAATTGGTGAGGCTTTTTATCCAACATTTCCCAGGAAAGGGGGGGTGCAAGTGTTGGGAGGATTGTTCATTGTTCTTAGGATCCAAGGGCCTGGGTCTGTAGTCACCTAGGCAAATTGGTGAGGCTTTTTACCAAACCTTGTCCAGAAAGGGGGGTTGCAAGGTTTTGGGAAGTATTTTGGGGGGAAAGACGTGTCCAAACAGCTCTTCCCCAGTAACCAGTATTTGTTTGGTGGTGGTAGCGGCCAATCCAAGGACAAAGGGTGGAATATTTTGTACCTCGGGGAAGTTTTGACCTAAGCTGGTAAAGATAAGCTTAGGAGGTTTTTCATGCAGGTCCCCACATCTGTACCCTAGAGTTCAGAATGGGGGAGGAACCTTGACACAAGCTAACATTATCTCAAGAAGGAAAAAAGCTCCAGCTCTGACGAGACCAGAGAGGTTCACGTCCATCCAAGCATGCAGCTGGAAGGAACTGAGGTTGTAAGAGCGTTCTGCCCCCTATATAACCTCTCCCTCAGTACATCTGTGACGCTGAGGGAAGGGGGGGCATGACAGCACTCTAGCTAACACTTGTAGGAGAGAGTTCTTACTGTAAGGCACAACAAGGTGGTGAAATACCCATAAACTAGAATATGCAGAGCCACTTGAAGAAAAACCAGTAGATCTCATCCTCTCCCACCTAGTATTTATTCATAGGTTGGAAGAGGAAAAACAAGCTTTCCTGCGTTTTCAATTCCCAAATGCTTTCTTAACTTTGAATAAACTAGTCATTGAGCTGAACTAGGTGAATAAACTGAAATGGAGCAAGGTATTCTTTTTGCACCTGCAGAAGATGCTACTAATGTCAAAAGCTGGTTTAGGAGTTCAAAACACTCTAGTTCCAGGCACTTAGACAGTGACTTCTACCAATTCAGTGATTTGACTTTCTTTATAACTTGGCAGCAAACATATACTGTACTGCTTAATTTTATTTTTTGTATTTAAATTATTTTAAAAGATTATAATCAGGTTAGGCCTTAACATAAATTGTCAATTTCAAATTTAATTTTAAATAGTTGATTAAAAAAATAAACCTGTACTTAATTTAAATAAAAAAAAATCAATGTTTATCCACCCTATTGTAGCTGCGCAATGAGCCAAATTTTACTCTCACTGAATCAGTTGAGATACTCCAACTGATTTCATTTGGAATTGGATTGGGCCCATTATAGTCAAACAAGTGATGGTGCTTACCAACTAAAGGGCTCTTCCAAAATGCAAGTAGTTTCTAATTAAAGAAGGAAGATCCTGTCCCATAAAAAGACAAGAATGAAGGATTCAGGTGAATTGACGAACAAATGGGTGAATAAGGGCAGGAATGTTGGCAGAATGGAAGGGGCGATGCAAAACCTGACAAGAGATGATATGCAGGGAAGGGCCCATGTGACATAAATAAGTCCACACTCATTTTGCTGGTACTTCTTGAACAGAGAGGGACTTTGGGATCGCAGGGCTGCTATTACCACCATAACATGAAGGGTAATGGAAGGCTAGTATTTTCAACCAGGCAGCTAGAGAATTCCAAACCTGAGGCTGCATCAGCGAGAGATATAAAGGTTTGCTTCTGCTAGACCTCCTTAAGTCATGGAAATCACTCACAATATTGAACAAAATGTCTCTACTTGAATCAAGCATATTTGAAGGTCCATTTAGCTCTCTGAGTTCTAGAGCTGCAGGCATTCTAAAGAGAAAATTTCTCTAGTTGTTTTTTCCACAGTTTTCGTTCGGTTTTCTCCACATCTACTGGAGGAAACAATATTTCAAGCTAAGTTTTCTGACTCTGTCACAATTGGATTGTGCCCTTCCAATAATACTGAGCAGCAGCTTACATTTTTTCTTTTGTCCTTACTATAGAAGGGACAGATCCAACAGTTTCATTTTCAAGTGAGGCAGCAATTCCAAATGAAATCAATGTGAGTTTTGCACATATGAAACTTGTATGATCACATCCAAATACTGTAAGAATATTAATGGGAACTGGGAGTCCAAATGCATCAGGCAGTTTTAAAAATAGCAGCCCCCATTGTTGTTTAACAGCTATTTAACTTCAATTACCAATAAACATTTTGGAGAAAAGGACATCTTTGTTAAAAATTCACAGCCCACCCCTTTGATTAAAGTAATTAAAATGTGAAATCTAAAAATATACCTCCTTTAAGACATCCAATAGGTCCTCCGGCAGTATGGGAAGGCCAAGGTTGACATACCTGAAATTTCTAACGTGAAAAGAAAAATAACATGGAGAGACGGAAATCTTAAAACACAAAAATGGGCACAAAACCACATTTTTAACAAATTCTTGCAGGTCACCTTCAATACAGAGAATTGATGAATCAAAAGGTTTTCTGTTTTGTTTTTTGTTCCGTTGTTATTATTTCTTATATTGCCTTTTTGATGTTGACTCCTAGGCCTGGAATAATCTGTCTTTTCCTGCACGACCTTTTCATGTGTTAAATACCTCCTCAAAATTCACTTCCTTCAGCTTTCTTCAGTTCTTAAATCCAGCTCTTGTATTAACTATGTCATCTCTCACCTGACTGTAAGATAAAAAAACCTCCCCAAAACAAAGAAAATATGCAACTGCAACAAAATAATCACTGATCCAAGTCTTTAAAAACAATGCTCAGCCACAGTAGCTTCCCTTTCCCCCTGTCTTGTGCTGATTCCCTTCATCTCTCACCAACCCTATGATTTGTCATCATTTTTCTCATCTGATTTTAAAGTGCATGCTCCTTAGGGCATGGAACCTGTTGTCTTATTTGTCTGTAAAGTGCCATGTACATTAATGATGCTCTATAATAAAGGCCAGATTCTGTCACTTTTATATTGAATAGTAACTTACTCCTGTAGTAAGGGTAGTTAATGTCTATGTAAGTCAGTGAGACTACTTGCCTAATAAGATTCTGATACTATTCAAATAAGGCTAAGTATATAAATATAGGTAATTAAAACTATTTGCATGCCTAGTCAAGGAGTGCATACATAGGAGAGCATAGATTGTAACATGAGTCCAGATAATAGGAACTGTCATACCAGATCAGACCAGTTGTCCATCCGGTCCAGTATCCTGTCAGTGGCCAGTACCAGATGCTTCAGAGATATGTACAAGAAACCTGTACTGGGGAATAACCCACCCTTACGGGATACTTTTTCTTCTTAACTGCTGTCAGTTGCTGGTTGCCCTCATGCACAAGGGTTCTTTTGGTTCACCCACAGATGGTTTGAAGTAATCACATAAACAGATTCTCAATATGTCATTCTTTTTATTCTATTTTTCTATTCCGCATTTTTGAAAATTTGAAGCATTTAAAAATATTTGAACTAGCGCATTAACTTCATTACGCATCATACTTACAATGCTTAAAACTTCTGCCTTTTTATTAAAGAATTAACAAAAATGAGAAATATAAAACCATAAACAACTGGTTGCATAATATTGTGGTCTGTGTATCCTCCTAGTGACAACTGTCTGAAACTGCAGCGTTCATGCTTTTAGTCACTTCCCTTCAGTTTAAATACTAAATAATAAGAATTTGATTTCATGGTGTTCAGAGAAATTACAGCAACAGGGTCCATTCCTGCAGACCTTTGCTTATCTGAGTAAAAGTCCCTCCTCAACGCCCCCCCCCACACACACCCCTCTAGTCATTTTTGTAAAGGTGTACAGAATTGGACCCAAGGTTAGCAGTCACTCTACTCTAAAATTAAAATTCATAAACCACAAGTAAAATTCTCAGATGTGCCTAAGCAGTTTAAATCCTATTTTCAAAAATAACTTAGGCTCATGACACACTTAGGGTATGTTTACACAGCCGAAAAAAAAAAAAAAGACCTGCATAAGTGAGTCTCAGAGCCCAGGCCAACTGACTGAGACTCATGGGGCTCATACTGAAAGGCTACAAACAGCAGTGTGGAAGTCCAGGCTCGGGCTGGTGCCTGGGCCCTAAAAACCAGCAAGAGGGGAGGGACTCAGAGCCTGGGCTCCAGCCCAAGTCCGAACATATACACTGCTATTTTTAGCTCCCCAGTGCAAGTCCCACTAGATCAAGTCAGTTGACCGAGTCTCTGAGACTTGCTGCCATAGGGTTTTTTGCAGTATAGAGGTACCCTTAGAGAGATTTTTAAATGTATCTAGGCACTAAAGATGCAGAAAGTCACCTCATTGGATTTTCCAAAGAGCCTAGGTGCTTAATCCCCACTTTTGAAAATTTTACCGCACATCTTTCAATATTTAAAGCATTCATACACCAGCTTTGAGTTAAAGCACAGCATGCTTTCAATCCCAGTGTGATCCAGGGGGGTTCTCACATACCCCAATTCCCAATATCTTACTGCACAGCAGGTCTGACTATCAGCCACGTGTAACCTTGCATCTGCTCTACACTTGAAGTCCATATCGAAAGAGCACACTTTTCTCATGAAAAATAGGCTTTTTATGCTCTCCCATGAGGAACAGGTAGGTTCAGCTCTGTTTAGCTGGAGTGATGATGCCACATACATTCTTCTATATAAATAAAAGGAATGTGATCAGCAACTGCCCCCAAGGGCTCCCTACTATTCCTCGACACACCCACACACAAACATAGGACCAGCTTCCCTTCGGGACAATAGTACTTTGCCTGAACTTAGCAAGTGGCCTGTGTGTTCTGGTTTGTCCCTAAGGGTTTGATACTCAAGATGATGAGCACTCTAGCCCCCGATCCAATTAAGCACATGCTTTACCTTTTGTTACAAGAGTATTCCCACTAAAGCTGAACTGGATTGAGCCCTGAATCAGGATCATGACATATGAGGTCATGCAAGATTTTCAGCAAACAATATTAACAGCCTTGCTTGTCTAGACCGTCTAGTACTAGATTACAATTTTAAAAAATACTGAAATAAATTTAACACTGTTAATCTGTTTTCCTATTAATTCTGGATTTAGAGATATGAAATAATTTTCAACATGACAACAGAAATTAATTTCAAATGCACACTAGGGACATCAGCTGTTAAAATACAACAGTTAAAAAAAAGCACTACCAGGTCTATTTTTTTTTTTTTAAAGTCTCTGCGGAATCTGTGTTGTAAGAGGCAACTTAGATCATTATGCTTAACTTTGCAGAAATACTTGGTTACTGAATAAAGCATCACAAAATAAGTCACAGCCTAAAATCCTGACCATGCAAAGATTGTGTTGTGAAGCTGAGTCAGCACGGCAACATCTCACGCTGGGACACATATACGCTGGACCTGCTGCTCCAAAGTTAGGGGCTGATCCTGAGTGATGGGAGTAAGTCACCCATAATTCCCATCAATTTCAGCACCTCTGATGACCAGGCCATTATTTTCAATTTAAAAAGAGGAGCCAAATTTTCAAAACACAGCAAAAGCCACAGATAGAGTGCTCTGATTTGGAGATCGGCTTCTACAGCACTACAGTCCCAGGCCTGAATATCAGAAGAGGAACAACTCAAGAGAAGTGAAAGACAAATACGAACAGAAGGATGAACCTGAAAGAGGTTTAGAATCTACATTTTTCATGCAATGACCATATAAGTCACACACACAGAGGAGGTGGGAATGACAGTGCTAGAAATCTGTGTTTACTCCTGTGTGGCAAAGATGGTTTGAATTAAGAAAGGCCAGATAAGCGATAAGATGAACAAGCTAAAGACAAAAATGATAACTGTTTGTAATCTAATAATGGCAATTTACAGAAATACTGCCAGCATCTTCCTCATTTTGAAGCGAGGCAGCTATTACTGGCATGAGGTCATCACGGAGAAGCCATAAAAACCATTTTGTAACAATAATAAATCATAATGTTGAGTTGCTAGAAATTAATAAATACACATCACTGTAAGAACTGCTACTGAACTAAAGAACTATCTGTACTAAAAATATTTTCCCAAGTGGTATTCTTTCTGAAAGATCCAGCAAATCATCATCAATCTTCTACAGTCATCAAATGTATGCCTGAGTGGTACTGGATGAGTAACAAAATACCCATCAACTTCAGATTTGCCCGATAACACCTCCAAACGTCACACATGGTTCTCAAAATTCACAGTCACTGTTCCATCAGCCACCATTTTACTTATATGATCCAAGAATTCTAACAGATTAGAATGGCACAACTTTCCTTTATAGAAACTATGCTGGTTTACCCCTACCACGTTATGCTTGTCTAAATGTTTTATTAGTCTTCATTATGGTTTCAACCAATTAACCTGATAATGAAGTTAGGCTTGATGATCTTCAAATCCTAGGGACACCCCCCTTTAGTGCCTATACAGAAGAAGATAGGAACAAAATTTGCTATCCTTCAGTTCTCCAAAACTTAATACATTTTGTTGGGGACCAGCCATTTCATTTTGAAGTTCCTTTTGAACTCTGTTTCCTCCTCAAATACTCTCTTTAGCCCTCTACTTTCCAACGTACATTTTACCTGCCAGCATTTACGTTTCTTTCTATTGGTTCCAATAAAGTCGGATTTCCATCTTCTGAAGGATACCTATTTGGCTCAAAAAAACATGTTTTTTACATTGCCGCGTAACCATACAGCGTTTTTTTTGTTTGGGGTTTTTGGAGGGTGGGGCAGGTTGCCTTCCTGCTTCCTTTTTTATATTTAAGGGTATGCACGTCTTCTCAGTATTGCCAACTCTAGTGATTTTAAATCACAAGCCTTGTGTATTTGGTGGTTCTTTTAAAGCGTCAGCTACTGGAATCAGGACACTGCATGAGAATTTCAGTTTTCTATTTTAAAAAGTATGTTTTTGGCCCTCATGGTTGTCGGAAAAAGTAACTGCAGTGTCCCCTACAGACTCAGAAACCAGAAGGAAAACGAACAAAAAACCAAAAACGAACTATTTTAAAAAAATCTCTCAATATTTATGCCAGTCTCATTGGTTGTGGGGGGTCTGACTCATGATTTTTGAATGGCTGGTATTGGCAATACTCCTTGTGTGTGTCTTACATGGTATGCTTGAGTAGTCTCCATGTTACATTGGATAATTTAATCCATTGACATATATGAAGTAAATTTCTATGCAAAGCTTGTTGTGAAAACATGGCTTGAGTGCACTTCTATATACCCTTGCATTACTGAAGTGTCCTTATTCTATAGTAGTATATAAACACTGCAACAGACGCAAAACAAGATGGACAACTAACAGCAAGAGAGGAAAAAACAAAACACAGCTGAGTTTTTCTAAGAAATACGCTTTTAGATTTACCACGTAAAATGAGGTTTTCAGGAAACGGCTCATACCGGAAGCCAATGACCTCACAGTACTTTATAAATATCACACAATTACAAGCTGTAAGAGAACCTGCATATAGATATATTTCCTGCTATCACTTTGTTTTAATAGTCAGATGTTAACTAAATTTACTCTATGCTACCTAATTCAATACCTACCAAAACCCAAGTCTAGATGAAAGCTGCAGGATTTCTAGAGACAAAGTGGGTGAGATATCATCTTTTATTGGACCAACTTCTGTTATTGTTATCTCACCCACCTCATCTCTCCAATATCCTGGAACCAACATGGCTACAACTACTCCTGGGGACATTCTGCACCAAAAAGTTAAAAATTCTGCAAAATTCTGCAAATTTTATTTCTCAAAACAACACTACATAATCATGCCAGTTTCAATTATTTTGGTAATTTATTTCAAAACACCAGTCAACAAGTATGTCTATAGCAACAGAGACACACAAAAACTACCCCTGGGAGTAGAGAGTTGAAGAAACCCCTATGACAACCCAGTTACCGTTTCTCTGCCCCCTTCCCCCACTCCGAGCCCAGCCGGGGGGGCCAGACACCCACAACCTCTCCCACGCGCCCCCAAGGGCCCGCCTGTGGTGCCCTCCCAGCCAATACACCTGAACCCTGTGCCCCCCACCTCAGAGGCTGACCACAGAGTTTCTTGCGCGCCACCCTCTCCTTCCCTCTGGGCATGCTGGGAGCTGCAGCTGCCAGGAACCCTCTAGCTCCCTCTCCCGAGCAGTGTCTTCTATATGCAAGCCAGGCTCTGCTGAGTCCAGTGGCCCCTAGTGGCAGCCAGCAGCACTGCAACTCATTTCTGGGGGGGGAAAGGAAATTCTGCACACCCAACATTAATTTCTGCAAAATTCTGCATTGGGCAGTGGTGCAGAATTCCCCCAGGAGTAAGCAAACGCTGCACATAGGATTTATAGACTTTTAGCATACACGTCAAAGCTGCACTTGTCTCATTTAAAGCGTTGAAGCCAAAACACCATTAACTTCTTGGTAGCAGAAACATAACCTTTTAATGTTTAATGTCTGAACTCTAAAGTCTATTGTGAAACACACTTGCCATACACATTCCTGATTCCCAGCATCTAAACTAACCATCAAACATTACTGGCACTGCAAATGTACATAGGTTTATAGAGAAGAGAATAAGATAGCTCTTTTTGGCGCATGGACTTTCTAATGTTACATCTTACCAAGATTTAAAAGAAGTCCAATGACAATACTATGTCTGAATGAGAAAGGATTCCCCCAGATTCATTTGACTATTTTATCAGAGTCCCCCATATGACCAAAATATTGGGGTCATGAAAATTTGTGTTTTAGATCAAGCTCCTGATCAGTCATACTACTTCCCAATACCAAAACAGCCTCTCTCTGATGAGGAAGAGTTTCCTATGCATTTCTGACAAGGGGTGCTATTTCTGGTGGGACAGAATTCCAGTCTGTCATCTGTTTTCCTATTTATAGACATTTCTCCTCTCCTATTCTACCTTGCCACGACCCCAATTCCCAGCCTTTCTAATCTGCCCATCCTTTACCACTTCCTTTCCTTTCCCCCTAAAAAGATCCCCACTGCTATTATTACAGACTAGCAGAAGTTCTACAGTAATGTTAGAAACACTCCAGCAATAGACATCTGAAGCTAACAGTGGTTCTAGCAATCCCTGCTGAGACAGAATGGTTACAGGATGGAGGAGGAGTAAGGGGATAATGTAACATCAGATCTGTACTGCACACCTAGTGCAGCCTCTTGCAGCCTGACATGATCCCTTTCACACTGCAAAAGCAGTGGAACCATACTCCGAAGTGTTAATACATCAATTAGCATGTGTTCTGTCAGTTACATGGTCTCCTAAACAAATACAGATGTTTTGATTTTCCAATTTAAAAGCAAACAAGCTCTATAAAAACAGACAAATGGGGCTATTAAAGAACTGGGACTGTGAAGTGATCACTAACATGCCAATATAATTTTCTGTCCAGCTGTCACATGCCATGAATGATCAAACATGCACAGTCAGATATCCCTCTTCATAGATTCTTTGAAGTGTTTATTTTCATTACTATACGAAAATTAATGTAACAGTACAATAATACAAGCTGCCATTTTTAGTCATTATTCCACCAATGAGTGCAGGGAGTACAGCGAGGTGTTTTCTGTATCCCATGAATCGGAGCTCCTCAAATGACAACAAAGAACAGATACATACAAGCAAAAGAAGTTTTACTTTAAGAATGAGCTTCAGTATACACATATAGAGAGTGGACCTGATTCTCTCATCATTTTCGCCACTGTAAGTCCAGAGTAACTCCAAAGAAGTCTCAGCTTACACTGATGTTTAAGAGAAAGAACAGGCCCAATAATTTAAAGGGCATATAGCTTAAAAAGATGTATTTGGAAATGGACACTTTTGACAGATTTTATATACTTTCATACATTCACAGATTCTAAGGCCAGAAGGGAAAATTATGATAATCTAGTTTGACCAACTGTATAACAAAGGGAGGTCACAGAACTTCCCTAAAATAATTCCTAGAGTAGTTCTTCTAGAAAAACATCCAATCCTGATTTAAAAATTGTCATTGATAGCAAATGGTAAGTCGTTCCAAAAGTTAATTACTCTCATCATTAAAAATTTACACTCATTTCCAGTCTGAATTTGTCTAGCATCAGTTTCCAGCCATTGGATTGTGTTACACCTTTCTCTGATAGAATGAAGAACCAATTATTAAATATTTGTTTCCCATGCCAGTACTTACAGACTTTAATCACATCACCCCTTAGCCTTCTTTTTGTTAAGCTAAATATACTGAGCTCCTTGAATCTATCACTATAAGGCAGAGGTGGGCAAACTATGGCCCCTGAGCTCCCGGCTGGGGAGGCTAGCCCCCGGCCGCTCCCCTGCTGTCCCCCATCCCCCACAGTCACGCCACCGCATGGGCAGCGCGGCTTGCGCCCGCCCACCTCCCAGGCTTTCCAATAAGCCTGTCCTGCTGCTCTGAGCGGCCTGGTAAGGGAGCGAGGGGTTGGATAAGGGGCAGGAAGTCCCAGGGGGCAGTCAGGGGACAGGGGGCGGTTGGATGGGGCGGAGGTTCGGGGGGGAGGGGTCAGGAGACAGGGAGTGCGGGAGGTTGAATGGGGGTGGGGCCCCAGGGGAGTTCTGGGGGGGGGGGGACAGGGAGCGGGGGGTTGGATAGGGGGCAGAGTCCTGGGGAGGCAGTTAGAGAAGGGGGTCCCGGGAGGGGGAAGTCAGGGGACAAGGAATGGGGGGGGTTGGATGGGTCGGGGGTCCCAGGGAGCCTGTCAGGGGGTGGGGGCGTGGATAGGGGTTGGGGCGGTCAGGGGACAAGAAGCGGGGGGGGGGGGGATGTTGGATGGGTCGGGGGTTCTGAGGGGGGCAGTAAGGGGGAGAGGGCGGGGGCCAGGCTGTTTGCGGAGGCACAGCCTTCCCTACCCGGCCCTCCATACCGTTTCACAACCCGATGTGGCCCTCGGGCCACAAAGTTTGTCCACCCCTGCTATAAGGCATGTTTTCTAGTTATTTTTTATTCTCATGGCTCTTCTCTGAACCCTCTCCAATTTATCAACATCCTTTTTGAATTGTGGGCACCAGAACTGCATACTGAATTCCAGCAGCAGCTGCACCAGTGCCAAATCCAGAGATAAAACAATCAGTCTTGTTTGTTGAGATTCTTCTGTTTATCATAGAAGACTAGGGTTGGAAGAGACTTCAGAAGGTCATCTAGTCCAATCCCCTGCACAAAGCAGGACCAACACCAACTAAATCATCCCAGACAGGGCTTTGTCAAACTGGGCCTTAAAAACCTCGAAGGATGGAGATTCCACCACTTCCCTGGGTAACCCATTCCAGTGCTTCACCACCCTCCTAGTGAAGTAGTGTTTCCGAATATCCAACCTAGACCTCCCCCACTGCAACTTGAGACCATTGCTCCTTGTTCTGTTATCTGCCACCACTGAGAACAGCCGAGCTCCATCCTCTTTGGAACCCCCTTCGGGTAATTGAAGGCTGCTATCAAATCCCCGCCTCACTTTTCTCTTCTGCAGACTAAATGAGCCCAGTTCCCTCAGCCTCTCCTCCTAAGTCACGTGCTCGAGCCCCCTAATTTGTCCACATCCTTTCTGCAGTGGGGGGCCCAAAACTGGACACAATACTTCAGATGTGGCCTCATCAGTGCTGAATAGAGAAGAATAATCACTTCCCTTGATCTGCTGGCTATGCTCCTACTAATGCAGCCCAATATGCCGTTAGTCTTCTTGCCTACATGAAAGTTGCAATTCTTCAACAAAAAAACTTCAAATACAGACTCCAGCGAGAAACTGTTGAATTGAAATTCATTTGCAAATTGGATACAATTAGCTTAGGCTTGAATAGAGACTGGGAGTGGCTAAGTCATTATGCAAGGTAACCTATTTCCCCTTGTTTTTTCCTAACCCCGCCCCCCCCAGACGTTCTTGTTAAACCCTGGATTTGTGCTGGAAATGGCCCACCTTGATTATCATACACATTGTAAGGAGAGTGATCACTTTAGATAAGCTATTGCCAGCAGGGGAGTGGGGTGGGGGGAGGTATTTTTTCATGCTTTGTGTGTATAAAAGGTCTTCTACACTTTCCACAGTATGCATCCGATGAAGTAAGCTGTAGCTCACGAAAGCTTATGCTCAAATAAATTGGTTAGTCTCTAAGGTGCCACAAGTACTCCTTTTCTTTTTGCCTACAAGGGCACACTGCTGACTCATATCCAGCTTCTCATCCACTGTAATCCCCAGGTCCTCTTCTGCAGGACTGCCACTTAGCCATTCGGTCCCTAGCCTGTAGCAGTACATGGGATTCTTCCGTCCTAAATGCAGGACAGTCAATGTGGATTCTTCTGTTTATGCATCCACGGGGCCTCAGGGAAAGGGGCGGCCTGAAAGGGGTGGGGCTCTGGTTCAGGCACCAGTGGCCCCCGTACTTTTAGGAAGTTTCCACTGCTCCTTCCTGGAGAAGCCAGGGGGTAGAGATGGATTAACTAGACACGAGGCTCAGCTGGGCAGGGACAGGCGGGTAACCCAAATTTGTAATCTCATCCAAAAAAAAAAAAAATCAGGTAAGTTTGATAGGATCTATTTTCCGTAAATCCACGTTGATCAGCATTAGTTACATTACCCTCTTTATTTATCG
This sequence comes from Chelonia mydas, assembly GCF_015237465.2. NCBI lineage: Eukaryota > Metazoa > Chordata > Testudines > Cheloniidae > Chelonia > Chelonia mydas. The sequence continues at coordinate 338,096,246 of NC_057849.1, forward strand.
AGTGCCATATTAACTGCTTCATTATCTTGCCCAGGATCAAAGTCAGGCTGACAGGCCTATAATTATCAAGGTCATCCTGTTTATCTTTTTTAAAAACTGGCACAACAGTCTTCTGGAACTTCTCTAGTGCTCCAAGACTTATTGAAAATCCACAGCAAGCTCTTTTAAAACTCTTGGATGCAAGATATCTGGACCTGCTGATTTAAATTGGTCAGTTGATAGGTCTCAAAATGTAATTCTAAACAGGGAGTCATCATCAAGCAAGTCTGTTTTCAGTGGGGTCCTGCAGGGATAGGTTTTTGGTCCTATGCGATTTAATATTTTTATCAATGACCAGGAAGAAAACATAAATTCACCACTGATAAAGTTTGCAGATGACACAAAAATTGGAGGAGTGGTAAATAGTGAAGAGGACAGGTCGCTTATACAGTGATCTGGAAGACTTGGTAAACTGGGAGCAAGTAAACAGTATGCACTTTAATACAGCTAAACGTAAATATACACCTCTAGGAACAAAGAGTATAAGCCATGTTGGATTCTGTCCTGGGAAGAAGTCACTTTGAAAAAAGATTTGGGAGTGTGTGGTGGGTAGTCAGCTGAATATGAGTTATCAGTGTGACGCTGTAGCCAACAGAGCTAATGCAATCCTGAGATGCTGTCATGGGGTGCCCTCACCACGGGTAGCATCTCCTGCTGGCCATCCTGGGGACAGCTCTGGCCAGGTGTGGCGCCCTCCTCCAGCAGTCTCTCGCCTACCGTCTTCTCATTCTGCAGCCCCTCTCGCTCCAGGAACTGCAGCCTCCTTTTCATAACCTGGCCGAGTCACAACATAGTTTCCCCTTCTGGAGAGGGCAGAGGGGGATTGTAACAAAGTCTTTCTGAGACCAAATTGTCCCAGGCAGTCCACAGTCCTCTGCCTGGACTTGTCTCTACTCGGGGTTCCAGCTCAGGGTTCCCCCAGTTAGCAGCCAAGGTCTGCACTGTTATTCCTTGCTGCTAGTACCTTGAGCCTTCTCCTAACTTCCTGGCTTTCCTCCTCTTTGGATTTGCCAGCCTCCCAACTCCCTCCTCCCAGGAAGCAACTGTGGACTACCCTCTATAGTCCCAACACACCACCTTCCTCCCAAGGAGTGACTGCAGCCTACACTCCTGCTGCCCACTTCTGTTGCCAGCTACCTAGAGTAATATATGCCAACTTTGGCACAGTGTTTAACATGGTACTGCATGACATTTTGATTAAAATACTAGAATGATATAAAAGCAACATGGCACACGTTAAATCATCCCCCCACCTTTCAGTAATTCCAGCAAGATTGAATTTATGCTCATAAATGAGCAATTCCAATTCCTCTTGTTTGTTACCTAGGCTCTTTTAGTTCTTTGGTAGTAAATCTACATTAAATGCACCATATGATGACAATTTAATAGGGTAAAAGGAATCCTTTAATAGAAAATCACTGCACTTACAGATGCATGGGGATGACTCATTTAAAAAGAAAAACAAAATATTTCCAGTATTTGAGCCAGAAGACTGCTGGACCACATCAGTTTATGGTAAAACACAAGAACAGATTTAAAAACATTTGAAAATAAGCTCTTTAAAAAGACAACATTATCCTGGGCCAATTTATTAATCTAATGGTAGCACAATAAACCACCATACAGGAGAGATAAGTTTGAGATTCCAGCTTGGTATTTTGTTTCTGTGGTGGGCTGCAGGGAGAACTTCACTTCTCCCTACAATCAACTTTCCCTACCAATTCATGATTTGAGTTGACAGTCTTCAGAGCAAATCGTGTCTATCCTTGCCACCCAGACAATCTCCACAACTAGGGTGGATGTAAGAAGGGCCCAGTGGGCAAGTGAACTGTGGAGGGCAGATATTATGGCCAAGCAGGTGGCTTCAGGGGTGTGTTCAGAGAAAAACAGAATGGCTTGAAAAGCAGGCTGGCATAGGTGCCAGTTGCAATCTTGCCCCCCAGCCTGGCCCCCAATGGGATCATAAAATGCCCTCTGCATCCACCAGAAGGAGAAAAGTGAGGAGAGATCCCTATGTGTGACACCTATCCTCTTACCCCTCCCAGCCACAATACCACACAGATGGGCAATACCTGGAGCAGCCTACAAATCACAACTCGTCTTAAATTAACAGCTGTATGATCATCTTACATATTACACACATGTACTGGTAATAAACAGAGCACTGCAGACACATTTTGTGGATTGTTCAAATCCTATCATTTGTATGAAAATTTAAACTTCATTTTTATTTTATTTTCATTTTGGCACTGAACTTTGATAAAAGTTAATTTCAGTTACTCTGATCTCCCTTGCTTTTAGTGTCCCTCTCGTTCCTTCGGGTCCCCCATTTTCTCCCTCATCTTTTTACTAAACTTCCATCCCCTCCTCTTTCACAAAAGCCTGCCTATAGACTTCATTAATGGCTTCCTCCCACTCATGCACCCTGGTCATCTACTGTCACACACATGCAACCACCACTCTTGTCCTTTCCTATTCAGTATCCCATGAATGCTCAACCCAACCCTTCTCTATGCCAGAGAATTCATAGCCCTTCCTACTGAAGTTGTCAGGATCCCTCTTCCCTGAAGCAGGGTTGAAGCTTCTGTTGCCCACAGCACACCCTGTAGGGCAGGATGAAACTAAAAAGTATCAGCACTTCCTCCTTTCAAGGTTGGGGAGGAGGTGAAGCAGGAGCACTCTAAAAAGTAACTCCGGACATTTGGAATATGGGAGCCAGCTAGCAAATGCTGACTATGCTTTTCATGATTAATGATTAGAGGGCAAGTGGAGGGACCAACAACACAAAGTCTTGATGAAGAGGAGCAAAAGCAGGTAGAAGTGGGGAAGGAGAAGAGTCTAAGCATTCTATGTAACTATCAGATGTAATTCAACAAAATTCTCATTAATTTTATTTAAATAATTCAAATGACACTTTAAACCAAATAAAGAACATTAGAAAATGTAATTCAATTGCTTGTATGTCTAGTTATACTTGGGTAACAAAAATATAAAACAGATTTCTGGATCTGTAAGTGTTAATGGCTAGTCATATTTAGTTAGTAAAGAGGTGGAAGTTGAATGAGTGGAACTGGGAAAATGGCAGACACCATACACCCACACTGCAAGATGTGCAGCATGTAGCTCTTCTTCAGGCTCCAGCTGGATTTGGGTTGGCATTGTGGTTTACAAAAGGAAATCTGCACACCTTGTTTAAGACCATGCTTGACTGGGGATTTCCAAACAAAGAAATGCAGCCGGGTCTTCACCAAAAGGAGGAAGTCTGATAAATATATTTGACTGTGTTGCTGGCATAGGAAGAGAGGTATTTTCACTGAAGTGTGAAACTGAGTCCAGCACGTACCTAGATAGCAAGGGCTCTTGAATGAAAAGGATAAAAGACAAAGCTTAGAGGAAATGTCACCACCCCAAGAATGTGTGCAGAGGGCTTGATGAGGTACTGACAAGTCTTGGAATAAGATGCTGCTGCACAGCCTAGTCCTTGAAGTCAAGCATTATGTAAAGCTCCATCCCAGCTTACACATTCAGCAGAGATGCTAGGGCAAGGAGGAAACTGGAGATGATCATCTTCCATCAATCATTCTGACAACGAAGGGGTGCACTGGCAGAACTTGGTCAGAGGCACCAGTCTACAAAAACATAGGCAAGACCGCCTCATCTTCTGATCCATAGAGAGGCTGCTAAGGGTGAACCGATTCTTCAGGAGAGACCACCCAGAAAATCCTAAGAAGATAAGATTTGTCTCCCCTTTTCAGGGGAGTCCCCAACCTCATTCCTCATGCTCTTGAATCCCTAGTAGAAGTGAGCAGCATCTAGAATGGGGAACATGCCCATGGTCAGACACCTTTTCCTAGCCTGTTTTCTCTAAGGCTGGCTCTGGCTGTGCCACACAAAGCTGCAGAGGGTGGAGGGAAGAATTCTGGACAACTGCGTGAAGGCTCCACAACTGAAGGCAGAAGTGGGGTAGAAGAACAGGGCGGGCACTTTTTGCCCTTCCTGCTAGATTTCTTGTTCACTTCTGGTTTCTTTTGTTCTATTTAGATTTCAGATGTCAGTAGTTCTTTGAGATCATAGAAACAAAAGAGTATGTCAGAGAATAAGTAGTAGCTACTGTTATTCCATCGAGGAAAGAAAAACAACTGAAGAAAGAAAAAGAGAGTGGGCACTAGCAGGAAGAGGAGGGGCTAGCCCCCAAAATTATTCATCCCCACAGGCATCACCTGCCTGACAGAAGAGAAGACATACTACTACACACACTGATGAGGACCACAGGAAGGAACATCGTTTTAAATTATGGGATGCTTAAAGAGATATACTGAATAAAGAGGTAGTTATTGTAATTAGCTGGAATAAGATAACTTGATTTACATTTTTGATACTGCTGGCTGATACTTGTGGTTAGTCTTCTGTTAGTTTCTTATGGTGTTAGAAGCCATCAAGCTGTTTTACTTATATCTGACAGGAAATAGACTTTAAAGAACAGGCTTGTTATATGCAAAGAAACTATAATGGCAATAGAGATACAGACTATAGTATTTAGACTGTTTATCTCTAGTACTTTAGAAAAATCTAAGAACTAGATTCTAATAAGAATCAGGGCCTGAGACTTTCAAATGCAGCTTACGTGAAATCTATGTCATAACTAACTTTCTAATGTATTTAACATTATATGTAAACTGTCTTCTCTTTTTGGACAGCAAGATTTATTGCCCATAAAGGTAAATATCATCCCTGGCTTCATTTCATTTAGTGTTTACATCTGGACATTAAATGTTCATGATGACCTTAGCCAAAGTTGATAACTGCTTGCTGTCCTTTTTAACAATTTGGGCAGAACTGGGTGTTATATCACAGAAGGTAATTATAAACATAACTAGACATATGTAACAGAATGCGTCGCTGGAATGGCCTTACATTTAAAATATTTAGCTAGTGCTATTACTCTAGGATATCCTCTTCTCTAATCCTTCTCAAAAGTAACATACAGAAAGAGTACTCTAAGAGTACACAGCTAGCATTGCCCGCATTTCACCCCCTCCTTATTTGATGTGTCTTTGGACTACTGTGAACAGGCAGAAACCAAATAATTTAAAGATTAAACCTGAGACATTTGCCTATATTTTTAAAAAGTTTTAGGTTTTAGCTACAAGACAATAGTGTAGTTCTTAGACCATGACCCATGGAGAGGTGGCCTGTCACATGATGCTGGCTCCTCCTTCTTGCTTCCATCTCTTTCTATAGACATCCAGAGTCTTCACTGTACAGATAGCACAAGTTCTTGTAAAAGCAATTTTAAACAAGGAAGAATCAGTTTGGCTTCTTCCCTTAGAGGCCACTGCTGAACTTGGGTGGAAGAAAAGAAACAGGAACTGCCCTTGGGATTTGAGCTTTGGACTGAGAACCACAAGTGGGAGAAGAAGGTTGTTGGGAAGAAGAAAAAACAGCCAGTTGGGCAGCGTATGCAGTGGGAGAAGAGGGGAAAGTGATCAAGAAAAATGTGCAGGGGGAAAAAGTAGAGAAAGAGACCAGATGGCAAAAGAGCACGTGGAGGGGAGAAGGAGGGGAGGGAAAAAACAAAACAAAACACTGGTGTAAGTTAAAGTGGTAGAACTCAGTGAATTTTAGACCTAACATTTAGATGGTTTTAAAAATATAAAAACAGGGTCTTACAATTTAATAGAAATGTTTTCATGAGTATTTATTTCCACTGCAAAAGTATATAAAAACAAAACAAACGTTCTCTTTTTTGAAGTGTTGAGCCCAAACTATAATCTCTATTAGCTTTGGATGTATAGGCTTACAACAGTTCAGTACGTCTGATTTCATCCAGAGAGGGCAATGGCATGCACAAACACACACCAGTATGACAAAATATTTATGTCAGAGGGTGGAGATGGATGGCAGGAGAGAGATCACTATATCATTACCTGTTAGGTTCACTCCCTCTGGAGCACCTGGAATTGGTCACTGTCGGTAGACAGGATACTGGGCTGGATGGACCTTTGGTCTGACCCAGTATGGCCAGTCTTATGTTCTTATTCTTTAAAAAAGCAAAATATTACTTCATACAATATAAAATGCCATTAAAATTCTTCCCTAAAATACAATCATAGAATCATAGAAACATAGGGCTAGAAGGTACCTCAAGATGTCAACTGTCCATCCCCCTGCACTGAAGCAGGATTGAGTACACCTACACCATCCCTGACATGTTTATTAAACCTGCTTTTAAAAAACTCCAGTGATGGGGATACCACAACCTCTTTAGGTAACCTGTTCCAGCACTTAACTATCTTTATAGTTAAAAAGTTTTTCTTAATATCTAACCTGAATCTCCCTTGCTGCAGACTAAATTTATTATTTAACATTTTTACTACATAACTTGAATATTTGCACTCTATTTGTGCTTTTCTTAGTCCTGCTCATCTACACAAAAGTGATCCTTCTTACACGTCTCATCAAGAAAAAGCATGCACTGAGGTTAACAGGTTAGAATCTTACTCTCCACAAGCAAGTTAAAAATATTTAACTTAAGGAGGATGGCCTCCTGGTTAGGACACAGGACCAGGATTCTTAAGTTATAATCCTGACTGTGTCACAAACTTCATCAGTCAAAAAGATTTAACTTTTCTATGACTCACTTTTCCCCTCTACCTAAAAAACTAAAATAATATCTGGGGATGGCTGCTTAATGTCAGTCAAGCATTTAGAAATCCTTGGATGGAAGGCACTACAGAACTATAAAGTATTTTTATTCTCCTCTCCCAAATCACAAACCGTTTAAAAGATATGAAATGCAACTTAAAGCCCAGGATCTCATCTGATCCCTCTATCCCCAAACATAAATCACAACTCATGCTATTAAAGCATTACACGGAAAATAAATGAAATCTGTTTATTACACAGCAACAAACCCATTCTAAAATGGGTTTCAAAACACATACAAATAGCAATTGAAAGTTTAACCATTTAACTAAAACAACTATTACACAATGGTCAAAAAATAGGTCTCCAGAACAGAAACAGCTTCATTTTACAGAGAACAGCAGTGGAGGAGAGGAAGAAAAATACTTACAAACAAATCACTACTCAAAGATGGTGTTCAGCTGGATATACTTGCAAGCTATTAAAATTCACAGCGTGCATAATTGCTCCAGGAAGGTAGACCACAACCATGACATTAAAATCAGGAGAAGGCCAGAACACTGGGCAAAGTGATCACCTAACAGCCACAGAGCATGCTCAGCAGACAATGAAAAGGAGTACTCTACGGTGCCACAAGTACTCCTGTTCTTTTTGCGGATACAGACTGACACGGCTGAGACTCTGAAACCAGACAATGAAAGACACCTACATCTCTGGAAAAAAATTCTCAAAATAAGAGCCTAAAAGCATGAACTGAAAACTCTACAATAATGTAGCAAGCAGCCTCTGGAAAACACAGGTTAATTTGTTTGTTTTAAAAAGCACAGGAGAAACTGGAAGCAAACTTTTTTTCTTGATATTAAACAAATAATTTCACAAAGACTCATTTCACTGTAGCTTGTTACATCCTCTCACTTTCAAGTTGTTTGTCAGCGGTTTAAATTGGTTGGGAAGGAGGAAGTCTCTAATCCAGCGGTGGGCAACCTGCGGCTCGCGGGCCGCATACGGCCCATCAAGGTAATCCACTGGCAGGCTGCGAGACAGTTTGTTTACATTGACTGTCCACAGGCACAGCCGCCCGCAGCTCCCAGCGGCTGCGGTTCTCCATTCCCAGCCACTACACCATTCATGAGCGCCGCACAGGTGTACACCTGCACCACCTGCAAGAATTATAATACAATGCTTTTCATCCAAGAACTCAAAGCAGTTTGCAAAAGTTAATGAATTCAGCCTCATAACACCACTATAAGGTAAGTATCAAGTCCCAAACCAGGAAATGGATAGAGAGATTAAGTTACAGACAAACATCAGTGATAAAACTCGGAAATAGAACCCAGCAATCTCAATTCCCAGTCCCTTGTTCTAGCCACTGGACAACAATGCCCTCTTTACAAGCTGAAATGTTGTTGGGTTGTTTTTGTTTTTTAAATAAGAGTCTTTACAAAAATCCAAAGCCAAAAGAAATTTTCCAAGACTTCTTTTTTTTTTTTTAAATTCCAGGGGTCACAGTAGCAACCTCAGTATTGCCAACCCCAGTCATTCAAAAATCATGAGTCAGGCTCAAAAAATAATGATACTGGCTTGAAAGAAATATTATGGGGAAGGAGTCTTTTTATTTGCCTTCTGGTTTTAGAGCTTTTAAGGGTTCACATTTTCAAAGGTTTTTGTCTGCAACCATAAGGGTTGTATTTTTTTTAATGAAATCTCAAATTCTGACATAATCACATGATTCCAGCAGTTGGAGCTTTAAGGAGAAAACACACCTCCAAATATCACAAGACCACAATAAAATCACTAGCGTTGGCAACACGGCAACCCAAACATAGTTGCACTGAAGGCCGGCCTTCACAGATTTTCATTGTCAAAGTTGAGAGAAATGCAGTAAAGTAAATAAGTAATGGAACAGTGAAGCATGAACAAGAAGTTCTTACATTCTTTCAGTTTTAATCATCTAATAGGTTATTAGTAGCATATGTACAGTAATGTTTATGAAATAAGTTCACAATTTCGCTTTTTATTGAAGTGAAAAAATAGGTTTCATTACTTCCCATTGCAAAACCAACAACCAACCGTTGTTTAGCAGTTTCCTTTTCAGATACTTTTTTGAACTCTTCTACACTAAAAGAGTCACCCTTTTTTTATTTATTTACCAGTGAAAATTGGCAAGTCATGAGTTCCTACAGTGAAATTTTGGGCATATCTTATGTGAGATATAAGCAGGCATTATTTAAATAGAAAGAAAAGAGAAGTCAGGCACAATAGCTGTTTTTCATAACCCTTTTTAATACACACTGTATTCATCACCACAACCGCTCCATAAAACACAGTGTACAGTACACAGTGAGCCTTGCTACAAACTGGCAGCATGAAGTAATATCTGTTCTTTTTGAAGGTGAACTAAGTTACAAAATGAAATATTTTTCCTCGTAGCTGTCTCACTGAGAAGATAAATGACATCGGTAATATTAAAGAGCAATGGGAGATGAGAACACATTTTTAAATTAATAGCATCTCACCAGCAGGAATGAAGGAGAAGGCAATTTCCTGGTGTGTCCACCATTGTTTATTCAGCCTACCGATCCACGGACATCACAAATTTCAGTGTCAGGAGTGTGCTGCATGACTATGTTCCTTTCACTCTGCTCAAATCTATATCAAAAAGATATGTCTTTATTGAGTAACAAGTTTCAGGTGAATTGTTTTTGTTCCTCTTCCAAAATCCAAAGAGTAAGTACAGCTGTGCCTATACTAAGCAAGTCAATGAGATTACCTAGGCGAGTAAAAATAAGCTTTCATGAGCTATAACCCACTTCATATCTGATGAAGTGGGCTATAGCCCATGAAAGCTTATGCCCAAATAAATGTGTTAGTCTCTAAGCTGCCACAAGAACTCCTCGTAGTTTTTACTGACACAGACTAACATGGCTACCCTTCTGAAACCTGTCACCATGCTAAGTGACTAAAGATATTCCTGTGCATAATATTATTTGTGCTATGAAAGCATCTAGTCTCCCTAAGGTCCTTGCTCTCCACACCATATGCAAAATGCACCTACCATCCCAATCTTCAAATCAACTCCTGGCCTCTCATTCATTTCAGCATAGTTCAAAGTTACACTCCTGTTATTAAAATGCTGAGCCCAACTTCCCTCTTACATCTGGGCAACTCCACTGATTGAAGGGAACAATATCCAGTTTACAATGGCGTAAGCGAGAGAAGGATTATGGCTCAATCAGGCAAATGGCTGTGCACACTCCCTGATCTTGTCCCCATCCCATGCAGGATAACGCCCTAGGTACGTATTAAACCCAGCACATATCATTAACCTAATCTTGCTGCACCCTTTCTTATACCCTTTGTCTGGCATTACAACCTTACCAATGTTAGAGCAAGAATCGTCTCCTCAGCAACTCTGCAACAGCATTCCTGCATTTCTCTGTCTCATCATCTATCATAAAACAATTTCTCTTCTCCATTCCCTGTACTTCTGTTTGCTGTTATTTAGTTCTTTACAAGCATTCGGGGATACAATTTGCCTAGATAATTTTACTAGATGATTTCATCTTTTTGAAAAGTTTAACAACAAAATACATTGCAAGACACTCTTAGTTATACTTCTCCTACCCTGCTTCTCTCCCTGCAATATTCAACAGCCTACTAGTCTAGAAAAAATATCCTGTTACTATTTGTGGTGAAAGCTGTGCAGCCATATCTAAATAGACTGCCAACCCCCAAGGCCTTTCTTCATACAACCTTATTAAGAGACAAACAAAAAAGACTTCCATAAAAAGTTACACCCACAGGCCTGATTTGGTACCTAGATGGGATGATGCCAAGATACCTGTAGATAGCAACTGGACCCTGGATGGGTTTTAACAGGCAGTGCCCAGTTACACGGAGATAGAAATTTGTCCCTTCAGGGTTTGATGTGGCAGGGCTCTGGGAACAAACAGCAATTGGTCCCTTCGTGGAACTGACAGGGCAGGGCCCCTGGACTGACAGGCAGGAATTCCCCTCATGGGGTCTGACAGAGCAGAGCCCCGGGAACCCCAGAAGCAGGAATTGGTCCCTTTGCCTGGTCTGATGGGAGCAGGGCCCTGGGACCCAGGACGAAGAACTGGTTGCCTCATGGAGTCGGATGGCGCAGGGCCCTGGGACGCCTGGGTAGGAATCAGTCTCCCTGTGCAATATGACGCGACAGGGCACTAGTATCCACGGGCAGGCATCAATCCTGTGAGGGGCTGCCTGGGGCAGGACCCTGAGGCACAGAGGCAGGAATCGGTGCCCTGCTGGGGCCTGATGAGGCGGGGCCCTGGGACCCACAGGAAGGAAGCTGCCCCCTCATAGGGTCGGACAGGGCAGGGCGCCGGGACCTGCGGGCGGGAATCGGAGCCCGCGTGGGGCCTGACGGGGCCGGGCGCCGGGACCCGCGTGGGGGGGGAATCGGAGCCCGCGTGGGGCCTGACAGGGCCGGGCGCCGGGACCCGCGTGGGGGGGGAATCGGAGCCCGCGTGGGGCCTGACAGGGCCGGGCGCCGGCGTGGGGAGGGGGGGATCGGAGCCCGCGTGGGGCCTGACGGGCCCGGGCGCCGGGACCCGCGGGCGGGAATTGCTCCCTTCCTGATCTGTCTGGTTTTCGCGCCCATCCCCCACCTGTGTCGCCTTCCTTCCGGGCACAAGAGGTAGGACGGCGGTGGGGGCGGCGCGGGGCCCTGCCGCGTGACAAGCTGAGCCGGCGGCACGTGGCCCGGACCATAACAAACAGGAGGGTGGGCGGAGAGACGGCAGCGACGCGCTCATTGGCAGGGGCGGGCTGCGGCTACCGCAGCGGCGCGGGCCGGGGATTGGTCAGGCGCGCAGTGGGCGTGGCCTCCAGAGCCGGCGGCTGGTGCAGCAGGGAGGCGGCGGCGGCCCTGAGAGCTCGGGTTCGGGCCGCTGCCGCTAGGTCGGGGTCGCGCTCGCTCCACCCGGCCGTGCGATCAGCTGCCACAGCACCCCGTACAGCCACGTCCCCCCGGACCCTAACACAGCCCCAGCCCCCGTCCCCACCCAGCCCGTTCACCCCCACACGGCCCGACCCCTCCGACACGACACAACCCCGTCCCCACCAACACAGCCCCGTCCCCACCCCTCCGACACGACACAACCCCGTCCCCACCAACACAGCCCCGTCCCCACCCCTCCGACACGACACAACCCCGTCCCCACCAACCCAGCCCCACCCCTCCGACATGACACAACCCCGTCCCCACCAACACAGCCCTGTCCCCAGCCCTTCACCCCAACCCAGACCCACCCCTCCGACACAACACAGCCCCGTCCCCACCAACCCAGCCCTACTCCTCCGACACAACACAACCCCGTCCCCACCAACACAGCCCTGTCCCCACCCCTCCGACACGACACAACCCCGTCCCCACCAACACAGCCCCGTCCCCACCCCTCCGACACGACACAACCCCGTCCCCACCAACCCAGCCCCACCCCTCCGACATGACACAACCCCGTCCCCACCAACACAGCCCTGTCCCCAGCCCTTCACCCCAACCCAGACCCACCCCTCCGACACAACACAGCCCCGTCCCCACCAACCCAGCCCTACTCCTCCGACACAACACAACCCCGTCCCCACCAACACAGCCCTGTCCCCACCCCTCCGACACGACACAACCCCGTCCCCACCAACACAGCCCCGTCCCCACCCCTCCGACACGACACAACCCCGTCCCCACCAACCCAGCCCCGTCCCCACCCCTCCGACACGACACAACCCCGTCCCCACCAACCCAGCCCCGTCCGACACGACACAACCCCGTCCCCACCAACACAGCCCTGTCCCCACCCCTCCGACACAACCCCGTCCCCACCAACCCAGCCCCGTCCCCACCCCTCCGACACGACACAACCCCGTCCCCACCAACACAGCCCTGTCCCCACCCCTCCGACATGACACAACCCCGTCCACACCAACCCAGACCCACCCCTCCGACACGACACAACCCCGTCCCCAGCAACACAGCCCTGTCCCCACCCCTCCGACACAACCCAGACCCACCCCTCCGACACAACACAGCCCCGTCCCCACCAACACAGCCCTGTCCTCACCCCTCCGACACGACACAACCCCGTCCCCACCAACACAGCCCCGTCCCCACCCCTCCGACACGACACAACCCCGTCCCCACCAACCCAGCCCCGTCCGACACGACACAACCCCGTCCCCACCAACACAGCCCTGTCCCCACCCCTCCGACACAACCCCGTCCCCACCAACCCAGCCCCGTCCCCACCCCTCCGACACGACACAACCCCGTCCCCACCAACACAGCCCTGTCCCCACCCCTCCGACATGACACAACCCCGTCCACACCAACCCAGACCCACCCCTCCGACACGACACAACCCCGTCCCCAGCAACACAGCCCTGTCCCCACCCCTCCGACACAACCCAGACCCACCCCTCCGACACAACACAGCCCCGTCCCCACCAACACAGCCCTGTCCTCACCCCTCCGACACGACACAGCCCCGTCCCCACCAACCCAGCCCTACTCCTCCGACACGACACAACCCCGTCCCCACCAACCCAGCCCCGTCCCCACCCCTCCGACACGACACAACCCCGTCCCCACCAACCCAGCCCCGTCCCCACCCCTCCGACACGACACAACCCCGTCCCCACCAACCCAGCCCCGTCCCCACCCCTCCGACACAACACAACCCCGTCCCCACCAACCCAGCCCCGTCCCCACCCCTCCGACACAACACAACCCCGTCCCCACCAACCCAGCCCTACCCCTCCGACACAACACAACCCCGTCCCCACCCCTACACCCACCCCTTCGCCCCAACACAGCCCTGTCCCCACCCCTACACCCACCCCCTGCCCTAATGCAGCCCTGCCCCACCCCCCATTCACCACAACACAGCCCCACCCCTCCGACACAACACAACCCCATCCCCACCAACCCAGCCCTGTCCCCACCCCTCCGACACGACACAACCCCGTCCCCACCAACCCAGCCCTGTCCCCACCCCTCCGACACGACAACCCCGTCCCCACCAACCCAGCCCCACCCCTCCGACACGACACAACCCCGTCCCCACCAACACAGCCCTGTCCCCCCCCCCGACACGACACAACCCCGTCCCCACCAACACAGCCCCGTCCCCACCCCTCCGACACGACACAACCCCGTCCCCACCAACACAGCCCTGTCCCCCCCCCCGACACGACACAACCCCGTCCCCAGCAACCCAGCCCCACTCCTCCGACACAACACAACCCCGTCCCCACCAACACAGCCCTGTCCCCACCCCTTCACCCCAACCCAGTCCCACCCCTCCGACACAACACAACCCCGTCCCCACCAACCCAGCCCTGTCCCCACCCCTCTGACACAACACAACCCCGTCCCCACCAACCCAGCCCTACCCCTCCGACACAACACAACCCCGTCCCCACCCCTACACCCACCCCTTCGCCCCAACACAGCCCTGTCCCCACCCCTACACCCACCCCCTGCCCTAATGCAGCCCTGCCCCACCCCCCATTCACCCCAACACAGCCCCACCCCTCCGACACAACACAACCCCATCCCCACCAACACAGCCCCAGCCCCACCCCTTCACCCCAACCCAGCCCCACCCCTCCGACACAACACAACCCCGTCCCCACCAACACAGCCCCATCCCCACCCCTTCACCCCAACCCAGCCCCACCCCTCCGACACAACACAGCCCCGTCCCCACCCCTCCGACACAACACAACCCCGTCCCCACCAACACAGCCCTGTCCCCACCCCTCCGACACAACACAACCCCGTCCCCACCAACACAGCCCTGTCCCCACACCTTCACCCCAACCCAGACCCACCCCTCTGACACAACACAACCCCATCCCCACCCCTACACCCACCCCTTTTCCCCAACACAGCCCTGTCCCCACCCCTACACCCACCCTCTGCCCTAATGCAGCCCTGCCCCACCCCTCATTCACCCCACCACAGCCCCACCCCTCTGACACAACACAACCCCACCCCATCCCCACCCATACATGCACCCCTTTGCACCAACACAGCCCTGTCCCCACCCCTTCACAGCTCTGTGACCACCCATCCCCATTCACCCCACCACAGCCCCTCCCCTTCACCCCTCTGACACAACACAATCCCATCCCCACCCATACATCCACCCCTTCACCCCAACACAGCCCTGCAACCACCCACCCCCATTCACCCCAACACAGCCCCTCCTCTGACACAACACAACCCCGTCCCCATCCATACACCCACCCCTTTGCCCCAACACAGCCCTGTCCCCACCCATACAACCTTTGCCCCAACATAGACCTGTGACCACCCAGGCTCCCTCACCCTAACACAGCTCTGTGCCCCCAAGTACAGACCCCCTCACCCTGACACAGCTTTGCCCCACATATACAGACCCTTTCACCTCCCAACAGTGTAGTATCCCCCACAGGCATCCTCACCCCAACATATACCTATGCCCCCCACTCCCTCATCTCAACACGGCTCTGCCCCCCACTCCCTCATCTCAACACAGCTCTGTGTCTCCGATACATACACACCAACCCCCTTACACAGACCTGTGCCACTTGCTCCCAGTACAGCCCCGTATGACACCACCCAGAAACCCTCACTGCGGCAGGATGCACACCCCTCCTGTACAGAGCCCTGTGCCGGCTCTATGCACCCAGGAAAACCGCTTTTCAACACAGGTGCTGGAACTGGCTTGAAGTGGTTTCCATCATATACAGGGTTTACAGTTCGGTTCAATGGCTCTCAGCCCCCCCCCCCCCCCCCCCCCACTGTACACATTGTTCCAGCACCCCTGCTTCTCAACAACATGTTTTGTCCTTGACCCTCCTCTACAGTCCTTTGGCCCCTCCCCATGGCCCTGGGTACATCTTCCCATTCCCAAATCACACACACAAATCCCGCATACCTTCCTCAGACCCACTCTTGTTTCCCCACCCCCAACATGTTACACCCCCATACTGAACTCCCCACTCGAACCAATCACGTGTACAGCCCGCCTGCACACATCTGTTAGTCCCTGCCCCGGCACTCCCAACACTTTCAAGATATAATCCACTCAGTATTCCTGACCCTTCCTCCTCATGATGTGTATTACCTCCTCATATACACTCTCCAGTGTCCTGCCCCACAATACCCTTTTACCCCTCCTCACCAGGATAAATTGCTTTGTAATTCCTCACTCAACTCCCCTTGCCCGCATGCTCCTTAAGGCCTAATACACCCTTATACCTCATATGGGGCCTTCTTCTACTCCACATACCGCTCTCCCCAAAGGAGTCCTTTCTCCTCTTTATTCCCCATCTTGCCATGTACCCACGTCCCACCTCACCCTACCCGCTATCTATCGCACTGCAGGCAAGTGCCTGCCCCCTACACTAGCCACGTGGCACAGAGAAAGAAACCTGCGCCAATGAATTAGTGGTTGTGTTTGCAGTGCTCTGGACACGTGAAGGGCATCACATTAGTGATGAGTATACTTATTGCCAGGTAAATTGCCTGTGTCATAACCTAGAACTTGCAAATCACAGCACCCCACCCCCCTTCAGACGACAGACACATCCACATTTTGCTACTTCACACCACTTCAAAAGATAACCTTTCCCAGACCACCAGCACACCTCCCTCAAAATCAAAGACACACACACACACACACACACCCCTCCCCTAAAACTAAGCAAGATCATCTATACCCAGCTGAAGATACCTAAGCGTGTTAAGGGGATGCTGTGCTGCTGCTTTCCAAAACCACCACAAAGAGCAAAACCCCCTTCCCAACCACAAAGCCTTCCTCCGCCTGGCAGCTGTCATTCCCGCCTGGTTTCTAAGGCCCCCTCCCGTCTAACACACAGCTACCCAGCAGTCACTTACCAAATCCCCACGAACCTCCATCACAGTATCACTGTGATGCTACCCACATGCCAAGCCTCCGCACCTGCTGCCACACACCCAGCTAGCCACACTTACCCGTTGCGCGCACACGCACACGGAGCTCCAGCACCGACCAACAACCAGATGCTCAGCACTGTAGTCACCTAGTCCTTGCACCTTCACTAAGGGGGGAAAAACATGCCCCCTCCCCCTTTAGTTAAAAAAAAGCCACCCGCTCCACCCTGTGTTTGGGAGGCTCTGAGCTCGCTGGGTGCCTGAGAGGAACACGGCTGGATGAGGTGGGGCACCCACTAAGGGGATCTATTTCTGCTCTCACCTACTCGGCGTAATGCTTTCCTGGGGCAAGCAAGTGGGGATCACTATGCTGCGAGCCGGCCAGGGGGAAAGGCATCTTCCCTATATGCTGGTGGCGAAGGTGTGTGCGTGGGTGGGTGGGTGGGGGGGGGGGTTGTGTTGTTATGGATTTGGAATGTGACGTTTTGGAGATAAAAAGGCGCTCCGCCCCCTCCCCCCCCCCCCCATCACCACCCTAGCTGCAGAGGACCTGGGGGTGGGGGGGAGGTTATGGTTTGCAGTCCCACTGCTCTTATTTTTCTGGCTGGCGACAAAGGAGGGGGAAAAGGGGGAGTTGCTGTGCCCGCCGCGGATGTTATCTGCGAAGTGGAGAGGTGGGATCCCAGGATGGAAACAGCCTCCCCCCCCCCCCTCGCCCGCCCGCCCCCTCGTTTCCTCTTCTGTTTACCTCAAGTTCGAATTTTATCTGCGCAACATTAGCTGGAATGCGGACACGGAGGGGGAAAAACACACGAACAACCCAGCCGCTCCGGAGAAGCCATGTGGCATGCAGCCATGCCCCCCCCCACACACACACACCCACCCCCACCCCTCCTCTTAGCAACACAAACATGGCGCAATCGCCTTTCTTTATTTTTAAATTCCCATTTCAAGCTGGAAATCCCACCTCGCTCCCCCCCCCCCCATGGCTCCCGACCCTGGACCAGAGGAAAGGGACACAGAGAAAAGAAGTTAAAAGGAGACGAACATGCGAAACAATTCCCACCCCGAACCTAAACTCACATGAAAAACTATGCCACCGCGAAAGGACACCCTTCCTCGTTTAAACGTCCGGATGCAAAATTTAGGACGAACCCCTCCCCCCCGGCAGTCATACACACATACACCACACCTCCCAAAACAAATCTCTCTTGAGGAGCTTTTAAGGACTATAAATAACTTACCTTAAGATGATCCATGTGCTGGCAAAGCTTTCTCGCCTCCCCCGCACCGCGACCCCCCACCTCCCCCCCAACTCCCCCCAGCAAAGTGGAAGAAAAACAAAAAAACAGGTAGTTTCCAGATCTGTTCTTTCATATAAATTTCCTCTCTCTCTGGATGGTGGGGACTCCGGACACAGGTGCAATCCCATCTGTGCTGATTAAAAGTTGTTCTTCCTCCTGGCCCGAGGGGGGTGGGAGGGGAACAGAGGGACCCCTCCTCTCTTTTCCACGTCCCCTTTCGCTAGTGGATGGAGGTGGGCTCCTGGGTGCTGAAGGATGCCCCATAGTTTCCTTCTCTCTCTGCCCCCTTCCCAGTCACCGTTTATGCAGCCCTGGGCTCCCCTCAATGCTTTCCTCGCTACAATGTTGTTTCATTATATCATGTCCATCATGTGACACTGAGAGGCCTCTCTATGGAAACTTAAAGGGGACTCTCACGTGACTCTGCAGCAGCCGCGGCAAGACCAGCAGTAACAGCGGCATAACACCATCGCCTCCCGTCCACCAAACCCCCTTCACGCCGGTCCAGAGGGGCTCCCCCTTTGGCAGGAGGGGCGGCAGCCTGCAAAGCAATGAACACACCCGCCCTGCCGTTCCAAGGTAGAAAGAACAGCAGCTCTTTCCAGTCCCCAAAGCCACTCACCCTGGAATGATTTCTTAGTGCTGCCCCATTTATTCCTAAGCAGGGACGGCTTCCTAAAATAAAAAGGGGCTCAGCTGACAAGTGGAAGCAAGTTTTGTTTTGTTTTTTTCTTCCCCTTGCACTGCCTGTGCTGGAAGCTCAGTTTGATCTCTGATGGGGAATAATCGTAAATCAGAACTAACAACCAAACAGGCTCTGTTCTTTCTGCCTGCTACATCACCACCAGCACCCAAGAGTCCAGACTCAGAAGGGAGCCTGCTCATTTTGCGGGTGACGCATCAGCCAGACTACAATGCAGCTTTGCTCTTCCGCAGCTAAATTGGGTCTTCGGTGCTGACAGTAGCAAAAACTTGTTTGTGTCTGTAAAACTAAGCAGATGTGACATGGAAGATGTCGGCAATACCATTGTGCATTTTTAAAGAGTTATCTTATGGCCGTAAAACATTATTTTAAAACTACAGACATGACCAGATAATGAAAACCGGTGTACCATTTCATTCTGTAATTATATGAACTTTGTAAAGTAATATGTGGTTCATTTGTGTAAAAAATGCCCTGTAAAATACTGTGTATACTTTTATATACTTGGCTATATTGTATATGCTATTGCATTTTATATACATATATATATATATATATATATATTATTTCTTGGTCATAATATTTTATATAGAGAGACGGGACCATTTAAAATGCTGTGAAATTATCTGTGTTCCATCCATTTACTATGTTATTCTTTAGCTCCAAATCCTCTCTCCAGCCTGTGTACCTTGGGGATCTCCTGCAGGGCTGGAGAGAAGGAATTCTACTTACAGGCCACACAGCTTGCAGCTTGCAGCAGAGCAATTCTGAGGCTGCTGTTCTGACCTCAGTGCTGAAGTTGCCTCTGCTCTGTTTGTGCCCCAATGGTGGGGAGCAGGGGTAGTCAATTATTTTTTGTCAAGGTCCAAATTTCTTGGTCAAAGTACAGTCAAGGTCCAGGCCCCCACATAGTTCCCCTCCCCTAACCCCCGATTGCCCCCCCAAGCTCCCCGATCGCCTGCCAGCTCCCCATGTGCCCTGCTCAGAGAGTTAGATGACTTTATTTCCTAAACTGAAAATGGGACACATGGGGCTGGCCTGAGTCACCTGACATTGCTGCTCGCCCCCCCAAACATTCCTCCACGCCCCAAATTGAGCCAAGTAGCAGAGATGGGGGCGGGGGGGGAGGGAGGAGAAATGGGTATGGGCTGGGATCTGGGCAGCAAAGCAGTGTGAATATGTGTGAGTACTTTTGAGCTAGGAGCCAGGAGGGACCAAGGCGACTCCAGATTGCAGCCCTGGGGAGATGGGGGAGGCTGGGATGTGGCAGAAGTTGGTAACTGGAGGCGGACTGGGGAGGGGAAAAGGCCGGTTGGGGTGGGGAGGGAGTGTGGAGAGAGTTCCAGGGATTGGCCCCAAAGGATGCGGGGTGGGGAGGACGTGAGGCCAAGATGGGGGGCTCCGGGAACTGCTCGGGGGTGGGGGGCATGAGGCTGGGGTGAGTGGTAGGCTAGGGGACAGGGAGTACGGGGGGCAAGGGGACTCTAGGGACCGCTCAGAGCACAAGCATGGCCCTAGCTCAGCTTCAACCTGCGTGCCGAGGCAACATGTAGCTGTGGCTAGTGGGGGACACAAATGAAAGGTTCTGGGGGGGTCACATGCCTCCCCAGTTTCTCAGGACTCCCAGAGGCGAAGAGGCAGCCCCCCCCCACTGGCAGCAGCACTCTCCCTGTGTCCGTGGTGCAGCATGAGTAGGGAGGAAGCAGCAGGGCAGCTGGCTGAGCTCCTCCTTCTCCCCGCTACATAGGGCTGCCTCACCTTCCCTGCCGCTGGAGTCCCACTCATTGCCTCTGCTTCCACCCCCAACTCACCTCGGTGAATAGCGTGCAAAGCAGGTAGCAGTGCTAGGACTTCAGCGGCAGGGAAGGCGAAGCAGCCCCATGTGGGGGGTCAGGGGAGGAGCTCAGCCAGCCGCCCTGCTCCGTCCCCGCTCTGCATGGACACACGGAGAGCACCGCTGCCAGGGTGAGTGCAGTCTCCTCGCTTCTGGGCATACCCTCCAGAGGGATCTGGAGAAATGGGGGAGGCACATGACCCTTCACGCCCCACCCATGTGTCATCTCTGCCCCAGCAGGCCAAGGTGGGCTGTACAGCATACAATGGGTGCATACTCTCTGAATGGGCTCCCCAAATCCTGCTCCCAACACAGTGAAACCACACTGTTATTCAGGTTACTAAACCAGGTCCCAAGATTTGGATCAGTTGAGAGTCTCTGTCTTTGCTACTAAAAAGTTAAGTGAACAAAAACCATGCATTATTCACTTGTTATTTAAATTTAAATTTAAATAAATTTAAACATTTAAACATTTAAATTTTTCATCTCAGTTACCATTTTTGAGTATGGACTATGACTTTGAGAACCTTTAGTGTTTTTTTTAAACTCATCCAATATTTCATAGAATAATTTGGGTTGAAAGAGGCCATACAGTTCACGAATTGATGCACACATATGTACCCACTGATCACTAATGGATGGAATCAGAATTACTCAACAGGGTGTCAGAGGCCCTATACTGGTAAGTAATGGAGATTCTCCTTTGAGTCACTTGTTGAATGCCTTTATTTTTGGATTAAAAATATCCAAGCTCTGTCTCTGCTACAGACATGCAATTCTAACTGGTGATGGTGTGCAGCGTAGTGCTATGTTGCCACGGATTTGTTACAATATTTTTTGGCATCAGATGTTTTTATTCATTCATTCCAGAAAGTGGGGAGCTGAGTTAGAGATTGTGTTCATGACCTGAAGTAAAAGTTTACAGTGAACAGTTAACCCTCCCGTCTCCTCCAGATCAGTGGATCTAAACCTTTCCAGACTATTGTACACTGGTGAGGCCTCATCTGGAGTACTGTGTCCAGTTTTGAGCCCCACACTACAAGAAGGATGTGGAAAAATTGGAAAGAGTCCAGCGGAGGGCAACAAAAATGATTAGGGGACTGGAACACATGACTTATGAGGAGAGGTTGAGGGAACTGGGGATGTTTAGTCTACGGAAGAGAAGAATGAGGGGGGATTTAATAGCTGCTTTCAACTACCTGAAAGGGGGTTCCAAAGAGGATGGCTCTAGACTGTTTTCAGTGGTAGCAGATGACAGAACAAGGAGTAATGGTCTCAAGTTGCAGTGGGGAAGATTTAGGTTGGATATTAGGAAAAACTTTTTCACTAGGAGGGTGGTGAAACACTGGAATGCGTTACCTAGGGAGGTAGTGGAATCTCCTTCCTTAAAAGTTTTTAAGGTCAGGCTTGACAAAGCCCTGGCTGGGATGATTTAATTGGGGATCCGTCCTGCTTTGAGCAGGGGGTTGGACTAGATGACCTCCTGAGGTCCCTTCCAACTCTGATATTCTATGATTGTACCCGTTTCAGGAGTCTGATTTGTTTTGTGTACCTCCAAGTTTCACATCTCTAAAACTACTTGTTTACAAAATCAGACATAAAAATACAAAAGTGTCACATCACACTATTACTGAAAAATTGCTGACTTTCTCATTTTTACCATATAATTATAAAATAAATCTATTGGAATATAAATATTGTACTTACATGTCAATGTATAGAATATAGAGTTGTATAAAGAAGTCATTATATGAAATTTGAGTTTGTACTAATTTTGCTAGTGCTTTTGATGTAGCCTGTTGTAAAGAGGCAAATATCTAAATGAGTTGATGTACCCCCTGCAAAACCTCTGTGTATCCCGAGGAGTACATGTACCCCTGGTTGAGAACCACTGACCTAGATGTCCCATATTCTTCCCACTTGTTCTCCAACTAATCTTTGCCTTCCATTCCAATCTTCTCGGGCTGCCTTGCTCTCTTTCCCCTTCTCCTTCACTCTCCCCAGCTTGTCTTTATTAAATTTTGTCCTTGTCAGGTCCCAGCTCCACCTTCCCCCAAGTTCTCCCTCTCCTGTTTTGCCCACCCCATTTATCTCCCTTCTGTTTGTAAGTGGGGGAATAGTCCCACTCTTGTGGGGAGCTTTCCTGGCTTCTGAACTACCCCAGTGAAGTGGGCTAGCGAAAGGATCTGAGTCCTCGCTCCCACTTCCTTTACCCAGTGGCCTCCCTGCCCTTGAGGACTCCCCTTTCACTCTCCTGTCTGGCAGAGTCCTCATAACCCCAACAAGGCTGGGCCCAGGATTCCTGGGGGGCTCAACCCCCAACCCTGCTGTGGTCACCTAGGACAGGGCCTAGGGTGTCCCCACTCCGGGGTACTCTCTCTGCACTGGGCACTTCTCTGACCCACTGACCATTACATACAAGTTAAAGCAAATGCAAGTTATTTAATCAACAATTAATTTTAAAAAGAATAAGGAAAAATGGGAAAGGGTTAAAGGGAACACATCACCCCGCTCTGCGGCAGGGAACATCACAAACAGTGTCTCTGAAATGTCAGGGCAGTTCACAGTCTGTTCCTTGTAAGTCCTAGGCCTTCTTCTCAGGCCCTGGCTGTGCTGCAGGGATGCTGTGGGTTGGACACTGGCTCTGGTGGTAGCCACACGCTCTCAGGCTCTGAGTGGTAGGACCCTTCTTCCCAGTGTCCCCCCCGGCCCTGTCAGTGTTACGATCCAAGCCTGGCCTGCAGAGCCTCTTGGCTGAGGCGTCTCCCTATGCTGGGCCCGCTGCCCAGGGTCCCCCTCACTGTCCCCAGCTGCTCACCGCACCCAGCTCCGGACTGCTCCAGTCCCAGCTCCACCACTCTGTCTCAGCACTGCTGCTCTGCCTCCAGCTCCCTGGGCTGCTCCTTTGGCCCCTCTGGCTCTGGCTGCTACAGCTCCGCTCCCAGGACAGGTCTGCTCTGCAGGCTGCTTCTGTGACTCTGCTCCCAGCACTGACCTGCTTCCTGGGCTGTTTTCCTGGCCGCTCTGGTTGCTACAGCTCTGTTCCCAGGACTGGTCTGCTCTGCAGGCTGCTTCTGTGACTCTGCTCCCAGCACTGACCTGCTTCCTGGGCTGTTTTCCTGGTCCCTCTGGCTCTGGTTGCTGCAGCTCTGCTCCCAGGACAAGTCTGCTCTCTCTGGGCTGTGCCTCTGGCTTTGGGGCTGCAGCTCTGCTCCCAGGACAGGCTCTGCTCTCTCTGGGCTGCTTTTCTGGTCCCTCTGGATCTAGCACAGCTCTGCTCCCCAGCTTAGCTCGGGCCCCTGCTTTCTCCTTAACTCAGCCCACTCTGTCTGTCTGACCCAGGCAAATCCAGCTCACATGGAGGACGGGACCTCTCTGGCCTCCTGACTCCCTGATTAGCCTGCCCGCCCTGTCATTCAGGCTGACCTGGAGCATTGGCCTCTCCCCATTGTTCCGGGGGCTGTCAGTCTCAGGGTCCTGATTCCCCATCGACCCTTCCCCCTTTTTAGTACTGGGAACTAGAAAACCAAAACACCCCCACTGAATGTTAGTAAGGGGGCAACAGTCCCCTTACATATTCCATGTTCCTGTCCTTGCCCTTTTTTCCAGAGGAGATTGCTGGAGTTGTGGGGGGAAAGTCATTTTCTAAGACTGCTGCCAGAGCCAATCTCTTTTTAGGCTGCAGCTACTGCTGCTTTTCGGCTGTGTCATGGAAAGAGAGAGGTGCCTGGTCACAAGAATCAAGGGAGATTTGGAGGCTGGGGAAAGAAACATTAGCCAAACAGAATCTCTTGCAGCAGGTCTGAGCTCTTTGTCTTATGGAATCACTGATGTACACACATCCAGTGATCCAGTGCTAGGTTTGGGGTAGAAAGAGAAGGCACCACTCCCATTCCAGGCACTGCCCATGGATCTGTTGATGATGTTGGGAGCAGGGTAGGAGCAGCAGGAGTAAATGATTCATGGCCTGAGAGACACATCATCACAGCGTTACATCATCTTATCAGGCCAAAAAAACAACAAGAAGTCCGGTGGCATCTTAAAGACTAACAGATTTATTTGGGCATAAAAAAACACACACTTCTTCAGATGTTTTTGTGGATACAGATTAACATGGCTACCGCTCTGATACTTATCAAGCCCAGGCGCTTAAGATTACAGCTGAAAGGCAAACAGGAACAATACTTTCCTGTTTAAAGGTTTTTTTATTGTTGTTTTTGCAACACTTCTTTTGAATTCTTGCAGTTAGGATTTGGATCTAGGAGAGATTTTTTCTCCCCATACAAATGGTGCTTGTTATAAGATCTTTCCAATCTTAGCTCCTTACTATTAAAGCCATTTCCTTAAGCTTTTGAAAAATATGAGGTTTACAGATATTTCTCATCTCCTCCATTCCAAGTTTCCATACTATTACCTGGAAAGGCACAGTATGTCATATTGAGACAACTTGAATGAGAAAGATTTAAATAAACACACACACACACAGGAAAATCCTTCACTGTGTGACTTTGATGGACTTTTACAGCTGCCTTAAAATTAAACCCAAACAGAGGGAGTCTCCCTGTAAATGAATGAGTCATGGCAGATCTCTGAAGAGCTGTACTGTTTAGTGACGTTACTTAAAAATAACAATGGCAAGTTTAATCTCTCTACCGCTGCTGCATACGTTTACATGTGCCTTTGCCACAGCTTCCTATGGAACATTCAGACAATGCAAGGAGTTATTAGGACTTTATTGGTTCTGTCAGGCTGCTCCATACAAATTTACTTTGTATGGCCCCAGTTCTTCAGTTAGATCCATGTAGGCAGAGCCTTGCACCTGTGCAAAGCCTCACTTAGGTCAGTATGGCACTGCCAAGTATGGGCTGCCCATATGGAATGAATGTCAGGATTAGGGCCTATATTATTTCACAATAAAGTAATTAAAGGGATTTTTGCCAAAATAAAAGCTGTTCTCTGTTCCTCAGTGACTAAGGCTATGTCTACATTTGCACTTTTGTCGGTGTAACTTATGTCACTCGGGGGTGTGAAAAAACACCCCCCCCCCCGTGTGATATAAGTTACACCCACAGAAGCACCGGCGTGGACAGCGCTCTTCTGCTGACCTAGCTACCGCTGCTCGTTGGGGGTGGTTTAATGATGTCAACGGGCGAGATCTCTCCCATTGGCATAGAGTGGATCCATGAGAGATCTTATAGAAGCACAACTGCATCAGTACAGCTGTGCCACTGTAAGCTCTCTAGCAGGGCCGGATTAACTTTTTGTGGGCCTGGCACCAAACATATTTGTGGGCCCCCTGGGGAATGATTGTAAAAGGGGCCGGGGGCAAAAGCACAGTGGGGTGGGAGCTAGGGTTGGTCCCTGGAGCAAGGGAGGGGCCAGGGGTCAACTGCAAGCGCAGCAGGGCTGGGGAGGGGGTAAACAGGGTCCCTGCCCCCCGCCCCTGCCCACACAGAGCAGGTACCTACCTGGTTCTAGCCCATTCTCTTCGTCTCTCTCTGCACTGAGCTGCCCCTCCTCCCGCAGCAGCAGGACAGGTCCTCTTCCAGCCCTCTGGGGTGGGTGTTGGGAGTGGGAGGAGCGGAGGCTAATGTGGTTACTCCTGTAACCGGACTTTTAGTTTCCAGTCAGCACGGCTCACCAGACACTCAGGTCCCATTTTCTACTGGAGTTTCCAGTCTAAAACTGGATACCTGGCAACAGGGCTGCCAGAAAAGTCTGAGGCAGGGAGGGGCAAGCAATCATTTTTAAAAGTGAGAGGGCTAAGCCTTAAGCGGCGGGGCGGGGGGAAGCAAGTGGTGGGTGGGCTAGGGAGTGGAGAGGAGTTGGTGGGCAGGGCCATGTCTGCTGTACTGCCCAGGTAGGTTGGAGACTGTGGGGATCAGTCGACACAGTATCCCCAGCCCAGGTGACATGACAGCCAGTGGTGGATTTAGAGTTAGTGGGGGCCCCCAGCCCTGTGCTCAGCTTCATTTTTGGGGCCCCTCCTTGGGACCCAAACAAAAAAAAAGAACATTCTCTCTTATCTCCCACCGACCCCCGTTTTTCATTCTTTTTTTCTTCATCCTCCTCCTATAAGTAATAGGAAGTAAATGAAAATAAAGTGATTGATTGTTCTTGTAGTCTAACTTATTTTTCCACAGACCACTTGAAAATTGTGGAGGGTCTCAACAGACCACTTAATGATCTTTCCAAATATTGTTTGTACCATTAGCTAACTATTGTAAAGTGCTTTGGATAAGAGTGCTTTATAAAAAAAAATGTAAAAAAACACTGGGGTGCGGGGGCTGGCCAGGAGCTAGGGTGAGGGAGGGGGCTCAGGGTTGGGGCAGGAGGTTGGGGTTTGGAGCACTTACCTGGGGCAGCTCCTGTTTGGTGTGAGGGGTGCAGGTGGGAATGGGGGTGTGTGTGCAGGAGCTCCTGTTTGGTGTTCAGGGTGGGGGTGGGGATGTGGAGGGGTGCAGGAGTCAGGGCATGGGGTGTGGGGGGATGTGAAGAGGTGCAGGAGGCTGGGGGGTGTGAGGGGAGTGCAGGGGTCAGGAAAGAGAGCTGGGGGTGTGGGCTGGGGTTGTGGGGGTGCTCACGGCAGGGGGCTGGAGGGGGTATGCCCCAATTTCACCCTCTTCCCCAAGGCCCCGCCCCCGCCTCTTCTCCTCCTTCTCCTCCCCGGAGTGGCGAGCACGCTGCGGCTCCGCTCTTACCCCTCCCTCCTGCCGGCAAACAGCTGATCAGTGGCAGGGTGAGGGGGAGGGGCGGGAACGCAGCACGCTGGGGGAAGAGGCCGGGGAGGCGCTTGGCTGCTGGTGGAGCCTGCCTTGCTGCAGCAGGAGCCCCAGGAGCCAGCAGAATCAAGCTTCTTCCCCCACAGGAGAGAGCGGGGGGCAGAGAAGAGCGGGCTGGGCCGAGGCCCCTGTGGACCATGGGCCTGGCACCAGTGGCGCCATGGTAAAATCTGGTACTGCTCTCTAGTGTAGACATGGCCTAAAAGTCCTAGATTTTTAAACTGTAGGAATTGTTTAAAATGTTGTTCACTTTTCAACATTTAGGCTTTAATACTTGTTTGCACTTTGTTCATCCTGGAAGAGGAAACTAAACTTGTTGGGCTCACTTCTCTTTCTAGTCTGGGGCGCTGTCTGTTTCCCATGAATGAGCACAGTGCAGTTACATTTAAGTTCACAGCACTAAATGAGAAAGTTTAATTAAAAAAAACTGTGTTGAGTAATATTTTTTTCTTTTTAGTTTCATTAAAACATGACTATTTCCATCAGACTCTGGATGTACAATACGTTGACTGGGCCCCCACAGCACAACCAATTTATTAAATTGACACAAATAGCTTAGGAAATCCAAAATGCTCTTGTTTCTAAAACACTGGATGCTGTCAGAATAAAATAAAATAAAGCTTTGTTTACATGTAGAACACAGTGTTTGTTACTCAGGTTTCTAAGATGATGCAGCAGGAAATAACAAATCTGGCACGAACAAAACATGAACATGTAACTCAGCAGCTTTTCATTGACTGATAAGGAAAAATAATCCATTAACTATCTCTCAGAGAATTTTGGTTCTCTGTCTTCCATTGAACTGCCCAGTCCTGATCCAGCAAACACCATTGGGACCACTCATTTGCCTATAAGCATTAGCAGGATTAGGGTCCAATCATTTAGTGAGGGGTAATTTTCCCCTCAGATACAAATTCCTGTACTGGCCACCATTTATACAGTTAAGAAATCACCAGTTAGATGGATGCTCAGACAACGTTATAAAATACCTGACTATTCTAGAATGCCGAATATAACAGATCACTGCAAAGTTGCTGAGTCATTTTCACTGTTTCCACTGTAGAGTCAGCTAGTTGTCTGGTTTCCTCTGTGATTTGTTTGGGCCTTACAGACAATAACAGGCAGCGGGAGTAATTTTTTTAAGTATGAGAATGATTGTAAAACTATAAAAATTGGCAGGGTGATTCTTATTATTGATTATATTGAAGGGCAAAGTTAATGCCAGGAAATACTTTTAGCTCATTTTTTTGGGGAAATTATTAGCTTTGAAGTTGGTGTCTGTGACCACAGGCACCCCTTTATTCATTCCCTACAAATTACTGCAATAATATTTGGACAAAATATGCTTTGTGAGGTATCAAGTGAAAGCTAATAACATGCTGGTTATTAATATCACTGTAAAATGCATGTGCCAACCTTGTTTTTGAAGTTATGAATGCCCTCTGTTTGATGTTACTAGCACAAGTTTAAGACCACACAGGCTAGCCTAGGTAAAGGGATAAATAGGTCTGTCCTAGACAAAGGAATATGGGATTACCTCAATCTGTGTATTAGCTGTAAACAAAGCTATCAAGACAGTGTGGGTTAGCCTGAGCCTGAACTCGAGAAACAGAGAATTAACATGGCTCCTGCACCCCAGGGAGATTAAGGAGTCTGAATCCCCAGGATTTCTTCCTAACTTTTAGGACAAAACAACTTCTCTGGGAATATAAGGAACAAAGAAATTCCATCTTTATCCTTCATCTTAAGGAGACAAAGAAACCAAGCAATTTGAGCTCTGTGATATGTCCTGGCCAGGCCGTCCAGTAAAAAGTTGGAAAGGGCTGGGTGTGAAAAAAAACATCTTGAACAAAGATTGTATCTTGCTAGATTGAATTTTAGATGCATGTTTTCACTTTTATTTGCTTGCAACCATCTCTACCTTTATATGTTTTACTTAGTATCACTGAATCCATGCTCTTTTGTTAATAAACTTGTTATATTTGTACTATAAACCAATTCAGAGCTGTGTTGAAGGGGAGGGTTATTTTATCCCAGTTAAATTGTTAAACTGTGATGCACTGACTCTTTAACAGAATAACAAACATGTTATCTTCTGTGCATGCACAGTGGTAGGAGCTGGGCATTGCAGAGAAACATCTCTGAGGAGCTCAAGGTCTGGAGTTCACTGTTACCTGCTAGGCAAGATTTAGTTTGGGAGAACCTTGAAGAGTTTGCTGCTGAGAAAGACAGTCTGGTGTGGCAGGGAGCTGATGCAGAGTCTAATCATTAGCAAAGATCGCACTTGCTGAGGCAGAGAGGTAACATAGTGGCATGCAACTTTGGGTATACCCAGCAGTAAGTTGCATTGGCGTAGTCGGCAGGAGGTACACACCATTTGTTGGTTCACTGTGGGCATGTCTACACTACAAAGTTAACTTGAGTTAATTTAACTTGACATCCAGCTGCCTCAGTAATTAAGTCAGTCAGGAGTGTCCACACCATGCTTATTGTGTTGGTGGAGTGTGCCCTCACTGGCAGCACGTGCATTGATGCACAGAGCAGTGCACCTTGATTAGCTATCCCACAGTGCAAATAGCCACGGGGAGTTTTGGGAAGAACTTGCAATGCCTCATGGGACCGAAACATTGTCACAGAGGGGAATGGGAACATCGCTTCAACCTCCCATGATGCAGTTTCCTCCCTTCTTCCCTCCCTTCCTCCCCTGATATCAACTGCAAACAACCCATACTTTTTCACACCTTTTTTCGAAAGCCTGGCTTAGTCAGGCATACACCATAGCCCGAGAAGCATGGACCCTGCTCAGCTGTGCACTCTTGTTTTGAGCATTACAAACACCTTGTGCCTTATCCTGCAGTATTTTCAGAACTGAGACAGGAGCCACCATGCGGAACATTACAATGTCATTCAAGCAGCCCTGCTGAAAGCCATAGAATGAAACGAATCCCAGTTGCTGCTGGCAGTCATGGAGCAGCTGAACATGGTGGAGCACCATTTCTGGGCCCAGGAAACAAGCCCTGACTGGTGAGATCACATCATTATGCAGCCATGGGATGATGAGCAGTGGCTGTAGAAGTTTTGAATGGGGAAGGCCACTTTCCAGGCACTTTGTGCAGAGCTTTCCCCAGTCCTGAAGCACAGCAGCACTAAAATGAGAGCTGCTCTGATAGTGGAGAAGCGAGTGGCGATAGCTCTGTGGTAGCTTGCAACACCAGACTGCTACCGGTTAGTGGGGAATCAATTCAGAGTTGGTAAATCCACCATGGGAGCTGTTGTGATTCAAGTGTACAGGGCCATTAATCAGCTTCTGCTGAGAAGGGTAGTGACTCTGGGCAATGTGCAGGGCATAGTGGATGGTTTTGCTGTAATGGGGTTCCCTAACTGCCATCAGGCAATAGATGGGGTGCATATGCCATACCATACCATACCCTCCATTGCATCAGTTTCCCTCTACCTCCCCTTCCCTGCAACATCCCATGCTTGGAATAAATAAAGAGTATTTCATTCTCAAAATGTAAAGTTTTATGCACAAAGATAACCTGAAAGAACAGGAAAATAATTTAACCTTGGGCACACTGTGATAAAATTGGGAGGGGAGAAACCAAGTCAGCTTGTTTGTGAAAGCATGGAAGTCTTGCCCATTTAAGGTCTGCATTCTTAGTACCGTCCCCTGGTGTTGAGTGGAAGGGATACTGCACCTTCCTCCCCTGGCTCCTGGAACATTTGTGGGAGAAGGATTGGGAACAGGGCAGTGTTTGCAGGGGCTGCAGAGGGACTCTAGCCTCAAGCTGTTTTTCTCAAAGCTCAACCAAACACCTCAACATGTCTGATTGGTCCTTCATAATCCACAGCATCTCATCCTGCATGGCCCGCTCATGCATCTGGGATGCTCTCCTGTTCACCATGTCCATGTCTCATTTTTCAGACAATGAAATCCTCCAGGCTCTGAGCTCTGTGTCACCTGTCCTGGAGGCATTCATTATCTCATTGAACATGGCATTACATGTTCTCTTTTTACATCTTCTAATCTGTGAAAGCCTCTCTGCCAGTGTGGCGGATGTGCTGAAGGCCCAGCTTTCCATTATAAGGCATGCAAAGCACAGGGTAACCATTGTCAGTGCATAGCCTGGGTCTAGTACAAGGTTGCTATTTAAAAACCACTCCCCTTATTACACTCAGATGCAAGCCAGAACATAATCAGTATCCCTAGCTATTCAATGAATGGTTTGCTGTTCCAGCCATGGTGAGTATGGCCCAGCGGCATGGGCGACAGGCCTTGTGCTGCAACTTGTGGCAAACCCGCATCGGGAGCACAGGTGGGCAGATGGACAATGCCCCCTCCCTTTAGCAACATGGATGGTTCTTTGAGACCAGGGACCAGCATTAAGCCTCCCAAATATCTGTCTGCCCGAGGCAGCTCCAGGAAGTGGGGGCGGGACTTTGCAGCCATGAGAGAACACAAAAAGCCCACCCCCGCTTCCCTTAACACTGGTGGTAGAAGTCACCCTGGGCACACAGATTCTGCATTCAATGCTGATCCCTGCCAGCTAAAACACTGGCATGTTGAGGAACCTGGAAATCACCATGGGTGGGGGATCACATGTGGCTCTTTTACAGTTAAAGTGTGGCTCATGGAGACCCCCACACCCCCCTGCCATTCTCCACCTACCAGACTGCATGGGAGCTCAGGACCTCTGCCTTGCAGCAGGGTGGTGGGGTAGGGGCTTCTGCCCACCCCGGAGAGGAGAGGTCTCAGGGCTTCAGCCTCATGGGGCATGCCTGCTGGGGCTTGGGGCTTCAGCAAGAGTGGGGCTGAAGCCCCAAGCCTTGGCAGGAGCCTCCCACGGGGCTGAAGCCCCAAGCCCCAGCAGGCGCACCCCAGCTCTTGAACTTCAGAAGATTGTTGTATGCAGCTCAGAGGGTCAGTAAATTTGCCCACCCCTGCTCTATTGTTTGCAGCATGAGCACTTGTAATGAAAACTTCCACGGTATACCCTAGGTGACATTGGTCTGCCAAGGGTAACAGAAGTGGCAAGGGAGCAGATGCTGGAAGCGTCTGGGTACAGACCTGGTCTGTATGCAGCTATACTGTGTACCACAATGATCACAGAATATCAAGGACCTCAGGAGGTCATCTAGTCCAATCCCCTGCTCAAAGCAGGACCAATCCCCAATTTTTGCCCCAGATCCCTAAATGGCCCCCTCAAGGATTGAGCTCACAACCCTGGGTTTAGCAGGCCAATGCTCAAACCACTGAGCTATCCCTCCCCCCGATGATGCCAGCTGAGTTCATACTGGAGAGGCATGGGAAAGTGTCCGACCGTGGTGGAAGAAATAAGGCAGTCCTCTCCAGAAACCTTCTGCAAAGGATTGTAGAGTACGTCAATGAAAGTTTCCTGGAGATCTCAGTGGAGGATTCCCAGGCCATCCGTGTGCACATAACAGGCTTTTCCAGGGGGCACCCTCTGCATAGCCACTGCACCTCACTTTTTGTTCATATTAAATATAAAATATAAGAGCATGTAACCCCTGCAGCTTGACTGGATTGCATGCTCACTAGAGGTGCCTTCCCAGACTTCATGCTCAGCCATCATGTTGTCCTGCAACGGGCTAGACTGCTCCAGGGTTAAAAATAGCTCCTTGCTCTAGGGGAAAATGGATCCCCTGCTTGCCTGTCTCCTATTCTGTTTCTTCTCCTCTTCCTCATCCACAATGTTCTCCTCGTTGTTGCCTGAGGTGGCCCGGGACTCAAGAGTCCTGGGAGGTGTCCATGCTGTGTTTGGGGGTAGTGGTGGTATCACCGCCGAGAATCTCATGCAGCTCATTGTAGAAGTGGCATGTCTGTGGTGCAGAACCAGAATGCCTGTTCACCTCCCTTGTCTTCTGGTACGCCTGTCGAAGTTCTTTGATTTTCACGCGGCACTGCTGCGTATCCCTGCCGTAGCCCTTCTCCCCCATGACCTGCGCGATCTTTTCTTAGATGTGTACATTTCTTTGGCTAGATCGGAGCTGTGCCTGCACAGACTCTTCTCCCCACAGACCAGTAAGATCCACCACCTCCTGTGTACTCCAGGCTGGAGTGCGTTTGGGGTGTTGAGCCTCCATGATCAGCTGGGCTGAGGAGCTCTCCTCACTGATCAAACAGGAAATGGGAATTCAAAAGTTCCCGGAGCTTTAACCGGGGAGGGGCTGTTTCCTGTGTACCTGGCTGTAGTGCAGTGGAGTAGAAAACAATCTCCAGAGCGGTCACAGCAGAGCATTGTGGGACATCTCCTGGAGGCCACTTCAGTCGACTTACACAACGCTGCATCTGCACTGCCTTTCTGTCGATCCATCAACATTAAATAAAGTGCTACGCCTCTCATGGAGATGAAGTAATTAAGTTGATGTTATAGGTGAGTTAGGTCAGTGGAAGGGACCTGGTAGTGTAGACACATACATTATTCGGTTGACATAAGGCAGCTTCTGTTAGCCTAAGTTTGTAGTGTAGATCAAGTCTGAGGTTCACACTTCCAGCACTGAAAAACTTGTTTTAAGTGATTCTCAAGTGAAGAGGCTGGGAACAGTCAATAAAGATTATAGTTTGTTTTCTGTTTGCTTATTTTGATGAGGGACATAGAACAGAACCAGGGGCATGATGAGCAAAGAACCATAGGCTAAGTTTAACAGAATGCAGGTTAGAGGAGTTAGGCAAACAATGTGGCCTGTTTTATTGGGGTGGGGGGACAGAAAAGATGAGAACTTTTCTCCTAGAATTTGACCAACAGGAAGAGCAGCTGAGCCTACAGTAATTGCCTGGAGACACAGGGAATGCAGTGGCGGGAGGAGCTGGACTTCCCAGCTCACTCTTTAGCCAAGAATGGATGCAGCTAGAGAGGGAAAAAAACTGCAGCTAGAAACCCTTTGACTCAAACAGGAGCTAGAAGAAAGAGAGAGAAGTAACACCAACATGAACTCAGAATCTGGGAACTAAGAAAGGAAAAACCCCAAATAACAAACATCCTTCCCCAAAAGCTGCTCAGCTGGAACAAGCTGTGCCTGCATATAAAGAAGCAAACTGTACTGAAAAATCCTTTACCACTTTTGAAAGGTTATAGGAGATGCATAAAGTTCCAGAGGACAAGAAAGTCCCAACTTTGATTACTAAGTTCTCAGGTTTCAGAGTAACAGCCGTGTTAGTCTGTATTTGCAGAAAGAAAAGGAGTACTTGTGGCACCTTAGAGACTAACCAATTTATTTGAGCATAAGCTTTCGTGAGCTATAGCTCACTTCACCGGATGCATACTGTGGAAAATACAGAAGACGTTTTTATACACACAAACCATGAAAAAATGGGTGATTATCACTACAAAAGGTTTTCTCTCCCCCCACCCCACTCTCCTGCTGGTAATAGCTTATGTAAAGTGATCACTCTCCTCACAATGTGTATGATAATCAAGGTGGGCCATTTCCAGCACAAATCCAGGGTTTAACAAGAACGTCTGAGGAAGCGGGGGGGGGGGGGGGGTAGGAAAAAACAAGGGGAAATAGGTTATCTTGCATAATGACTTAGCCACTCCCTGTCTCTATTCAAGCCTAAGTTAATTGTATCCAATTTGCAAATGAATTCCAATTCAGCAGTCTCTCGCTGGAGTCTGGATTTGAAGTTTTTCTGTTGTAATATCGCAACTTTCATGTCTGTAATCGCGTGACCAGAGAGATTGAAGTGTTCTCCGACTGGTTTATGAATGTTATAATTCTTGACATCTGATTTGTGTCCATTTATTCTTTTACGTAGAGACTGTCCAGTTTGACCAATGTACATGGCAGAGGGGCATTGCTGGCACATGATGGCATATATCACATTGGTAGATGTGCAGGTGAACGAGCCTCTGATAGTGTGGCTGATGTTATTAGGCCCTGTGATGGTGTCCCCTGAATAGATATGTAGGCACAGTTGGCAACGGGCTTTGTTGCAAGGATAGGTTCCTGGGTTAGTGGTTCTGTTGTGTGGTATGTGGTTGCTGGTGAGTATTCGCTTCAGGTTGGGGGGCTGTCTATAGGCAAGGACTGGCCTGTCTCCCAAGATTTGTGAGAGTGTTGGGTCATCCTTCAGGATAGGTTGTAGATCCTTGATAAGGCATTGGAGGGGTTTTAGTTGGGGGCTGAAGGTAAGTTCTCAGGTAAAGTATTAAATGCATATAATAAAATGCCAATTGATCAGGCTTTGAAATACGACGAGTTTAAAAAGATTGCATTGCAAAGGTTTCAAAAAACTCCTGGAGTGTATCGATGGACATTCAGAACCCTCAGAATGCATGACAATGTGAATCACAGAGAACATGCGGATAACTTATGATGAGATGTGATTTGATGAGAAAATGGGCCAAAGGGAAGGGGACAGAGAGTTATGAACAATTGTTTGATCTTTTTGCACAGGATCAGGTCCTGAAAAAGTCAGTCTATTTGGG
This sequence comes from Chelonia mydas, assembly GCF_015237465.2. Taxonomy (NCBI): domain Eukaryota; kingdom Metazoa; phylum Chordata; order Testudines; family Cheloniidae; genus Chelonia; species Chelonia mydas. The sequence continues at coordinate 338,131,946 of NC_057849.1, forward strand.
TTAAATCCCTAGACTTTGTCCAAAAAGCAGCAGGTGTGGCTTATTCCTATGCACAAGTCCGAGCATCCAATAAGCATGAGCCACAGAAGGACGGGCAGAAAAACAGGTTGAAAGGGGGGCCCCATTTTGTCCCTGGGAAGAGAGGCTGGTGGGGACAAAATGGGGCCCACCTCTGAGTCCCGGGCCACCTAGGCACTTTCCTCCCCAGGATACAGCCTCCCTTGGGAATCTCATTTGCAGATCCCCTGTACAGGAGAATGAACCCAGAAGGTGTTTCATGTGTGATTCCACTGAACACCTGAGGAATAATTGCCACAAGATAAGGGAAGCTACGCACGTACCCCGTCCAACCCAGGTTAATGCAGCTTTCATTAGCACAGAGTTGCTTCTAGGGCTCCTGATTAGTTCTGTGAAGTCTGACCCATTGGAGGTGGACATGGAATTTATTAAAGTTGCCAAGGTGAATGGCAAAGAATGCCTGCCGTGGGCAGACAGTGGTGCCCAGATTTCTTTGTTCAAGGAAAGCATGGTCAAAGTGAATTACTTGTTACTTGGCTAGGAGGTAGAACTCCTGACATTGGGAGGATATAAAATTCCTATACATTTAGCTAAGGTAAATTTGGAGTGCGAAGGTTTAGTGGATACCTTAAAAGTTGGGGTGCTGGATTGTATTCCAAGAGCAATTCTTGTGGGAAATGATATTTTGTCTGTTTCTAACATGGTTAATATAGTAACTTGCAGCAAGTTATGCAAATTACTATCATCTCAGTTCTGTAATCTCAGGATAGAATTGCGTAGCCAAAAAGGCAGCTGGAGGGGGGAGGGGATTGCTTCATCCCCAGCTCAGCAGGAGATAGCGCTGTGCTTTCAGGTGTGGGAGGGGCCGAAGCCAGCTCCCGCATAGCAGAAAAGAGTAGCCAGCATACAGATCTGAAGAGGGAGGCGTTATCCCCTGTAACTGGAGAGGCTGTTCAGGTTGTCTGTAGCTAGGGTTTTACAGATTTGCAGAGAGCATATCCCACGCTTGAAAGTATCTGGAGGCATGGGCAGCGGAAGCTTCCTAACAATGGGGGGGAGGCACTGGCGCCTGACCATGCCCCCCCATTCTGCCCCTTTCCCCAGAGGCCCTGCCCCCGCGCCACCATTTCCCCCTGAGGCCCTGCCCGGAGTCACCCCTTCCCCAACACCCTGCCCCCACACAGTCTCTTCTTCCCAAGACCCCGCCCCTCTCCCATGATTCATCCTTACAGCAGGTAAGAAGTGGAGGGGCCATGGCTCCCTGCCTCCCCTGTTCCAATGCCCCTGTGGGGGGTACATCTTTGAGGGGACCCCAGTGAGGGGAAATGGGAAACTTTTTTTTAAAGAGGAAGGCAGATTGTATAGGGAAGCTCACAAGGGGAAAGATAAAAGCCTTACAAGCAACTGGTTGAGGCTGCCTATCACTGTGGTGAGTTAACGCTGCTTGCACCTGATAGTCCTTTTGCTGGTCACTTGGGGGCACAGGGAACCTACAATAGGTTAAAGAAGATTTTTTACTGGCAGGGATACAGAATAATATGAGCAAAAAAACCGAGGAGTACTTGTGGCACCTTGGAGACTAACAAATTTATTTGGTCATAAGCTTTCGTGGGCTAAAACCCAAGTAAATTTGTTAGTCTCTAAGGTGCCACAAGTACTCCTCGTTTTTTTTGCTGATACAGACTAACACGGCTGCCCCTCTGAAACCAGAATAATATGAGAGACTATTGCGGGTCTTGTGAGTTATACCAAAAGAGAAAAAGACCTGCAGGGCTCCAAAAAGTTCCTCTACACCTCTTGCCTGTGAAACAAGAAGTATTATTAGGGTATCAATGGATATTGTGGGCCCTATCCCATGTCTTACCCAAAGGGGGAAAAGAGATATCTTTGTTGTAGTGGATTTTGCTGCTAGATATCCAGAAGAAGTTGCTCTAACTAACACAGAGGCTGACTCTGTAGCAAAAGCCATTTTCATTATTTTCAACTCTTCCCTAAAGATATTTATCAGATTGAGGGTCAAATTTCATGTCCCATTTATTCAGCAAGTTATGGAGGCTGTGTAGGGTGAAACAGCTAAAAGCTGCCCCATATCACCCAGCAACAAATGGCTTGGCTGAGAGATTCAACAGGACTCTGAAATCAATGCTGGGAATGTACATGAACAAGAGAGCCAGTGACTTGGATGAAATGTTATCGTATCTGCTATTTTCTTACAGGGCAGTCCCCCAAGAATTCGCAGGGTTGAATTTCTGTATGGAAGGAAGGTGAGGGGACACCTACATTTCATCAGAGACTTCTGGGAAGGAGACACTGAGGTCATGGGGGAACCAGTAACTAAATATGTACAAAGGTTCAGGAAAGAGTTAAGAGACATGATGTAGGTGTGGGTTCAAACTGACCTTACTGGCAGCCAGACCAAACAAAAGGCAGGGTATGATAATCATGCTTGGAAATGCTCTTTTGAAGTGGGGGACTTGGTGTTGGTGCTTATCCCTATGAAAAAGTGCAAAACTCATGGGAAGGACCTTTTGGAGTGGTAGAAGAGGTGACTGTACATATCATGTTAAAAGACCTCGCAGTAACACTGCCCCTCAGCTGGTGCTTGTGAATAGGCTTAAAGCTTATTACAGTAGGGAAGTGTGATGGAGTGGGAATTTTCTGTAAATATTTTGTATGAATACTGTATGAATATGCCTCAGTTTCCCTTATATGATGAGTAGTTAACTAGGTGGTGGGAAAAGGCAGTTTACTCTCAGGCAGGCTATGACAAAGGTGTGAATGGCACCCAGCTGTCTTGGATTTGGGGGCCCAGGTCAATGGAGGATCTGGGAAGACAATGGCAAATTCAATCACTTGGACATTGGGTACTTAGCAACTAATGACCATGGATGGCCCACCCTTTTGCAGGGAGCCAGCCGTGTTTGACCAGCTGGATAACAAAGGACTGAGGAGGTGCCAGGTGAGACTGGCCCGGAACTTGGACAAAGAGGGCACAAGGGGACAGAGTGGCAGCCAGGAGGGGAACATATCACTTGGCTGGGGCTCTGGGCTAACCAGAATGGTCCATACTGTAACTTTCTTTTCTCTACGCTAACCAAGGAGTTTCTATTCTGTGTTCCAGTTGACTAATAAACCCAACTGTTCAGACAACGCTGTGTGAATGTCACTACAGATGCTGAAGAAGTGGGGGGATGCATTGCTCCCTTTGGGTGTAGAAGTCACTCTCAGGTGTCCAACTAAGGTGAACTTGCTGAAGGGAGCTCATGATGTGAAGCAGGGGTGCTAAAGGCTTGAAGATTCAGTCTAAGGAGGCAGGGAAGCCAAGTGGCTTACCCTAGTGAACGAGTGAGATCCTAAGGGGGTCTGGCACCCTAAAGGGGTCCTTCCAGGGACTGTTCCAGAGCACCAATCCTGTGGATCTGTGATAGGAAGCAATGGTAAATGTGATTTGCTGTGTTGAAGGGGAAACTGAGGCATCACACCTCATTGATTTGATAGCTGAATGCCAAGACAACTTACCACTTGAAAGCATTGAGCTATCCAATGAATTAACACAGACCGAAAGGGCAAAGATTCTGGCTATATGGAAGAGTCAGAGAAGTTTTCTCCAGAAAGCTAGGGAAGATGTACGTACTCACCCATAAGACTGACACTGTAGGTTCTCAGCCCATCCACAGCGGGGCTTATTGTACCACTGGCACAGTGCAAGAGCAAATCCATACAGAAATAGAGAGCATGCTGGACTTGGGGGTGATTAGAGACTCTGGTAGCTGTTGGGCATCACCCATTGTGCTAGCACCTAAGAAAGATAAAACTAAGTTTTTTGTTGATTATAGAAAACTAAATGCTGTCACTGTTCCACATGTTTATCCTATGCCCAGAATTGATGACATACTTGGTATTTTGTGCAAAGCTGTGTATCTTAGCAGGTTTGATCTTGTGCAAGATTTTTGCAAGATCCCTTTAGGCAAAGATGCGCAGAAAAAAAATCTACTTCTGTTACTGATATGGGACTGTATGAATTCAAAATTGTTACCATTTGGGTTAATTAAGAGAGAAACCACTTTTCAGAGGCTTGTCAACCAGGTGTTAAGCAGCTTACAAAATTTTGCAAGAGCATATATTGATGATATAGTGGAGTTTAGCAACTTTTGGTCTGATCACAAGAAACACTTGGGGACTGTATTGTCAAAGCTCAGAGAGGCAGGCCTGACTCTAAAAGCCTCTAGGTGTAAAACCGGAGAAGCAATGTAACAGGGTAGAGAGCAGCCAAATCTCTCCTGAATCCTTAAAGATGGAAGCCATTGTAAACTGCAAACCAAAAAGCAGGTCCTGTGTAGCAAAGAGGCATGGCCTCCCTCGGAGATTGACAGCAAGGGATGGTCAGACGCCTCCTCCCGGTGGGCAGAACCAGGAAGGCCATGCCAGAAGCAGAGTGGTGGGACAGAAAAAGGGGCTCTGTAGTTTAGTTGTAGCGGAGCTGCTGAGGAGGATAGATGCTTCCACTCTGCTGCTGGGAAGGCTCCTGCTGTCCTGAAGACTCTCCTGAGCTACCGGACCTGGCCGATGTTGAGGAGCTGCTGGGATTGCCACTGGCAGTGCATTCTGGGGAGGTGGAGGATGACCCTGGGACTCAGGTATCCCCATGAGGGGGAAAGTAAGAAGTAGCCCAGGGACAGCTGACTACAGTCTGTCTGCATTGCTGTCTACCTGAGCCAAGATGTCGGGTAATATCACTGTCTACTGCTCTGCCCCACTGCAAGGGTCCGAGAAAACTCCTCCTGAGCCCCCAGACTGTTTGGGGCCCTACCCGGGCTCCTGGAATACTCACCACTCTGCCTTCTCAGAGAGTTTGAGCCCTAGAGACAGCTAACCTGCCCCTTTTATAGACTGCCGTTCTAGATGTGTGACAGCAAAGGGGTGTGGCCTCCCTTGGAGATTGACAGTGAAGGGTGGCCATGCACACCTACCTGCTTACACCTGGCTAATGACTACTGCCCATTTGTGCGTGGTTTCAGTGACATTGTATCTGCAACCACAGATGTATATAAAAAGACAAGCCAAACCAAGTTGTGTGGTCAAAAGCCTGTCAAGAGGATTTTGATAAGGTACAGAAAAGTGTTGTCTGAAAAGCCTGTTGGGGCCAGCCCAGATTTTGACAGAATGTTTGAACTTTTACTGATGCATCAGAGGTTGACCTAAGAGCAGTATTAATGCAAGCAGGGGAAGGCAATAAGAAGCACCCCATTGCTTTCTTACGCAAGATATTGATACCCAGTGAATGGAATTACTCTGTCATAGAATTTTATGCCATAGTGGCATAGTCAAGCAACTGAGGGCCTATCTTTTAAACAGGAGATTTGGGGTACTAACCAATCATTCTCCATTAATCTGGGTACACAAAATCAATGGCACTAATTCTGCACTGCTTTGCTAGAGCATCATATTCTAAGAGTATGAAGCAGAGATTGTACTTATTTTCTTTCTCCTTAATATCGTGGCCGATGCCCTGCCTAGGAAGGAGGTTTTTGACCCACTGCATACAGATCACCCAGTGGCTAATTGTCCTGCAGTTTTGTGATAGGGGAGGTGTGACTCTACGCACCCTGTATTCACACCCCACATGCTACTGCAGTGATATTTATACAAAACATGCTTTGAGGTATCCTAAGAAAACTAACAACTTACTGATTATTAATATAATTGTAAAATGCATGTGTTAACTTTATACAGAGGGAATTCAGAACTTCATTTATGATGTTACTAGAACATGTTTAAAACCAGGCATTCTTAGCCTAGGTAAAGGTGTTAAACGGGTCTGTCCTAGATAAAGGAATACGGGATTACCTCAGTCTTTATATTAGCTGTAAGCAAAGCTATTGAGCTAAGCCAGTGGGGGTTATCCTGAGCCTGAACTTGAGAGACAGAGAATTAACGTGGCTCCTGAACCCCAGAAAGACTCAGGAGTCTAAATCCTCAGGACGTCTCCCTGACTTGAAGGACAGGCATTCCTTGGGGACTATAAGAAACAGAGACTCCATCCTTATCCTTCACCTTAAGGAGACAAAGAAACCATACGATTTGAGCTCTATGATGGGTCCTGGTCAGGCCGGTCACAAAAAAACTGGAAAGGAGACTGGGGTGAGAGAAACCATCTTGAACAAAGACTGTCTTGCTAGATTAAGTTTTAGACTTTTCGGTGTGTGTTTTCGCTTTTATTTGCTTATAACTATCTCTGCCTTTATCTGTTTAACTTGGTATCACTGAATCCATGCTCTTTTGTTAATAAACTTGTTTTACTATAAACCAACTCAGCGCTGTGTTTGAAGGGGAGGGTGTATTTATCCCAGGTAAATTAACAAGCTGTGATATACTGACTCTTTTTAACAGAGCAGTGAATTTAGTATTTTCTGTGCATTCACCGTGGTAAGCGCTGTGCATTGCAGAGAAACATCTCTGAAGAGCTTGGAAACTGGAGGTCACTGATTGTTACCTGCTGGGCAAGGTTGAGGCGGGGAGAGTCTTGAGGAATTTTGCTGGTGAGGAAGACAGACTGGTGAGGCAGGGAGCTGATGCACGGTCTAATCTCCAGCAAAGCTCACGCTTGCCAAGGCAGAGAGGTAACACCGTGGCTTACAGTTCTGGGTACCCCAGCAGCGTGTTAATGTTCCTTTTTTAAAAAAGTAATAGCCATCTGGGGAGTGGTGTACTCCTTTAAAAGCAGCACAGCATACACACTATAGTGCTCTGTTAGTCTTGGGAGATGTGTGTGTGAGATATGGCTACAGGCAAGGTTTCCATACCCATGCTTCTGCCAAATATGGTCAGTATCTATATACATGTCTCTCTAGGCCCTTTATCTACCATCTGCCTTGTTCTGGTGTTACCAATCCAGCATAGGCATCCTAGTTTCCCAGGCATAACATACACTGTCATGGCAATTGAGATTAGCATTGTGTGACAAATAGAAAATTTTTGACCTAAACGGCACGCTTCAAACAGCTGAGCCAATATGTGAACGAGCTGGATAAACAATATAAACTGTATTATATTTGCCACCCTCTCTCAGATCCCATTTATTCCTGCTGCATTTGCAAATTGTATGTGACTCAGCAGTACCATGCTGTCCTAATGCACCCTTGGGAACACAAGAATAACCTGGCACTGCTACTATTTTAACCGAAGGCTGCAGCTACCTCCCAGCCAAATGCATCAGATTTTCCATCATAGAATCAGAGGACTGTAAGGGACCTCGAGAGGTCATCTAGTCCAGTCCCCTGCACTCACGGCAGGACTAAGTATTATTTAGACCATTCCAGACAGGTGTTTGTCTATCATGGGGAATCCCTTAAGAATCAAGGCCTTAATTTATAAACCTGAGGCTGATGAATCTTTGCATAATCTTCCTGTACCTTGGGGGGGGCTATTACTATTTATTATCTGTATTATGATAGTGTCTAGAGACCAACTGATAGAGGTCCCATTGCGCTAGGCACTGTACAAGCATAGAATGAGAGACAGTCCCTGCCCTGAGGAGCTTGCAATCTAAATAGACAATACAGACAAAGTTGGGGGGTGGGGGAGGGATATAATATTAAAGAGTGAACAGCATGGTCACTTGCCAATGTCATGTTAATTCAATGATTCTTCAGGGATGGGGCAGAAGGTACAAGATTTGTTCGAGGGAGGGGGAGTTAGATAAGCAGACGGGAAAGAAAAGGCAATTGAAGGATGTAGCCACTGGGGACTGATGCCTCTGGAGGTGGGGTTGCCCCTGCACAGTTCTTGCTCCCTGGAGGGTGCTCAGGGAGAGGTAACCCCATCTGGGTTTCATTCTTCCCTCTACCCTCTGTGGTGTGGCTGCACCTACTGCAGCTGCTTCTGTGTTTACTGCTGGCCAGTTGAGTTTCTGGGCTAGACTGAGCCACAGTTCAGTGCTGTGAGCATAAGACAATGCATAGCAGAAGCTTAACATGAGCAGACCGGGGGAGGTACTTTGAATCAGAAAGTCACAATTCCTTTTCTGCTCCCTCTTGCTTCTAGCTGGGAGTAATTTACTACAGTCCTTTAGCGGGTGTAACATACTTCCCTCCTCATGAGGGCTCAGGTTTGCTAGATAGTGCATTGGAGAAGGGGCAAGTCAAGGCTCCACCCACTTGCTATCCCTCTCTGGCCACTCCCAGCCCACCTGCTTGATGGTGTGGGTGGAGTAACGGCTGCAGCAGCCTCAAATGTCCAACATGTGTCTAAACCAAGATTTGGGTAGGCTGTGGAGGGGAGCATTTTACATCCCCCTAGTCTGCTGAATGCAGGCCAGGAATGAACGGGAAGTTAAGGCTTAGCAGAAGCTGCCTTTGATTGAACAAGTGTTGGACAAGTTATTTAATGTCTCTACTTCAGTTTCTTCATCTCTAAAATGGGAACAATTTACCTACCTGACCGGGTTGTTGCGAGGATTAGATAATGACTGTAAAGTGCTTTGAAGATGAAAGTTGCCATTAAAATGCTAAGTACTAATGTTTCAAAAGGCTTGTAGTATGACTGGTAACTATTGAGGATTCACAGTTGTTGCTATTCTGAATGCCAAAGCCATTTTGAGCATCTCAGTAACAGCAGAGGAAGATTGCAGTTGCTCCTACTCCAAAAGCAAAGACCCCTATCACTTGAGCTAAAGAAGAATCTCTGAGCATGTTGCCATATATGGTATAAGCTCCAGAGGTGATTACAGGCTGATATGCCTAACTTCAGTACTTGGCAAATTGGTTGGAAACTATAGTAAAGAACAGAATTATCAGACACACAGATGAACACAATATGTTGGGGAAGAGAACACGGCTTTTGTAACGGGAAATTGTGCCTCAATCATGTGGCCAAGGGTGATCCAGTGGATATGATGTACTTGGACTTTCAGAATGCCTTTGACAAGGTCCCTCACCAAAGGCATTTAAGCAAAGCAAGCTGTCATGAGGTAAGAGGGAAGGTCCTCTCATGGATCAGTAACAGAGGTAAATAGCAGGCTCCCTCAAGCATTTGTACTGGAACCTCTGCTGTTGAGCATATTCATAAGTTTTATGGAAAAAGGATGAACAGTGAGGTGGCAAAATTTTAGGTGATACAAAATTACTCAAGATAGTTGTGTCCAAAATTGACTGTGAAGAGTTACAAAGGGATCTCACTAAACTGGGTGACAAATTGCAAATGAAATTCAGTGTTTGATACATTGAAAGTAATGCACATTAGAAAAAATAAACCCAACTATACATACAAAATGATGGCGTCTAAATTAGCTGTTACCATTAAAGAAAGAGATTTTGGAGTCATTGTGGATGGTTCTCTGAAAACATCTACTGAATGTGCAATGGCAGTCTAAAGAGCTAACAGACGGTAAGGAACCATTAGGAAATGGATAGATCATAAGGCAAAAATATCATAATGCCTCTATATACATTTATGGTACGCCCACACCTTGAATATAGCATGCAGTTGTGGTTGCCTCATCTCAAAAAATGATACATTAGAATTGGAAAAAGTACAGTGAAGGGTAATAAAAATGATTAGGGGTATGGGATATCTTCCATACGAGGAGAGATTGAAAAGACTGGGACTGTTCATCTTAAAAAAACAGCTGACTAAGGGGAGAAAGGATAAAGGTCTATAAAATAATGAATGGTACGGAGAATGTGAATTGGGAAGTACTATTTACCCCTTTGCATAACACAAGAACCAGGGATCACCCAATGAAATTAATAGCAGATCTAACACAAACATAAGGAAGAACTTCTTCAAACAACACACAGTAAACCTGTGGAACTCATTGCCAGGAGACATTGTGAAGGTCAAAAGTATAACTGGGTTAAAAAAAGAAAGAGATAAGTTCATGGAGGACAGGTCCTTCAATGGGTATTAGCCAAGATGGTCAAGGATGCAACCCCATGCTCTGGGTGTTCCTAAACTTCTGACTGCAAGAAGCTGGGACTGGACAACAGAGAATGGATCACTCAATAATTGCCCTTTTTGTTCATTCCCTCTGAAGCACCTGGCACCAGCCATTGTTGGAAGACAGGATACTGGGCTAGATGGACCATTGGTCTGACCCAGTATGGCCATTCTTACGTTCTTATGGTTTTGTGACAGGGTCGGGCCAGATGGCTACAGGAGCGTAATAGAAGGCAGATATATTAGCCCCAGGCTAAGTAGGTCCCTTTTCCCTGGGTAAGGTAACAGGGAAGGTTCCAGAACAATCAGGAACTTTCTGGAGACAATTAAGACAGGATGATTAGAACGCCTGCAGCCAATCAAGAAGCTGCTAGAATCAATTAAGGCAGGCTAATCAGGGCGCCTGGGTTTTAAAAAGGAGCTCACTTCAGTTTGTGGTGTGCGTGTGAGGAGCATACCGGACATAAGGCTCCCTTTTCTTTATGGGTCATGTGGCATCAGACCTTATATTTTTCTCTAGTCCAGGACTGAGTACTGACATTCTGGGCCTTGGAGATGTGTAATTTCAGGAGGGATAGTCTATCTTTGGGGGAAAGAGGAAACATGTTCGTGGCAGACTGATTTCTCCCCCCTTCCCCTCCCCCATGCTTCTCAGAGGTCTGAAATTTTAGAATGAGGTTTAGCACAGATGGATTAATGGGAAAAATCCAGGTGAGGCTGTCAGAGGCATGTGATAAATGCAGTTTATCACACAGCTCTAAAATGTAGCACATTGCACACAGCCTGATCACATTATTAGCTATAATATTTATTTGTTGAGCACCAAATGTGTGAATGAAATAGATTAAAGACAATGAAGAATGCAAGAAGGGGGGAAAGGTCAGACAAAACTGAAGTCCAGGGGCTGACTGGATTTGTTTTGCTCTCATTCCGACCTTACCCCTCCAGTTGCATCTATAGCATTCTGTATTGTGATCCTGTCACACTGTACAACTTAAATGGGTTCTGGCTAGTGCAGTAATTGCTTGGGAAACCTTGCAGTAATATCAAGGTGCTGCAGATAGCAGTGACGGGATTTAGCAGGTGGCAATGGCCCAGATCCTTAAAGGTATTTAGGTGCCTGACTTCCATTGAAATCAATGAAAGTTAGGCAGCTCAATATCTCTGAGGGTTTGGGCCTGCGTGAGGTGGCACGCTTCCCTCTGAGTCAGCACTGAACCAAGGTCTCAGCATTCTTTCAAGGTATGCTGAGTTGCTAGAGGAGCTGCCTTTCAGATGAGATGTAAAAGCAAAGTGCTTGACCATTTGTGGCTATTAAAGATCCCAGGGCATATCTGAGTAGGCTGCATACTAGAGTAGGCTTGCTAATTGCAGCGTGCTGGCCAAATGACAACTGATACAAAACGATTGAGCCTGCTTCCAATGGCGTTGATGGTAAAACTCCCATTGACTTTAGCAGATGCAGGCAATGTTTTGTCTGCCTGTGTTCCCCCTACAGCTCTAAATGGACTTGGACGCCATATTATTTTTCACCTTCTGGCCTGAACTGTTGTACAATGTTGTTATATGCTCTTCAAGAGCTGCTATTTGTCATCTTGAAGTGGCTGCATTTCTGTTGTGGTTGGAGTGATCCCTTATTTCCCAGGATGCATGCTGATTCAGATTACCTGCAGTGGGGTGGGGTGGGGTGGGGGGACACTTCCCAAATATTCCCACATCCCAGGTCTGCAATCCTTGGCCCCAATACAAGAGTTGAGCTGAAATTCTAAGCGTCCATGTTGCTAGAGTTTCCGATGCCCCATCTAATGTAATCTAGTCTGACCTACATGTGTCCATGATAGCCATTATATAACCTCATATTTCCCAAATGACGGCGCTGACTCTGCAACTTGTTGCGCAAAGGCAGACCCCCCATGGAGCCCCGATGAAGTAGTGGGGCTCCATGAGGGCTCAGGGCCCATGTGCAACACATTGCAGAAACGGGACCCACAGTGTAAATGTCAAAGCACAATGTAACCTGATGTTACACATCAGGGTTGGAGGTCTCTTCCAACCCTAATCTTCTATGATTCTATGTGTGGATGGCCAGAATTTCAAGGCAGAAAACTCAGGGCAAAAAAAAGGAAAAATTAAAGGCCTAAACAAGACATGTTGTAGGCACTCCCTGTGCCAGATGGGAAGATCCTGAGTGGATTTCCAGGGGAGCAGGGAATCTCATTTTGGAGGTAGAGGCAGCATGTGGTGGGCTCCATTTTGTGCGTGTTTAAAAAAGAAAAAAAGAGCCATTGCTGAGTGACTGTGAATCTGGTCAGAGCGCCGTCCAAGCGGGACACCAGCCCTCTGCTCTGCTGTAGTCCCCTGTTCTGACTTGGGAGCTGAGACTGTGTTACCGGCCCCTGGTCAGAGGAGGGGAGATTGTTTGTTAGAGCTCTTTCCAAGCCAGGAGCTACTGCTAAGCTGCTGTTGAGAACCTGCTGGGGCTTCGGGCAAGCAGGGAGGCAACAAGGCTATTGCTGGGCTTTGTGGGAGCCAGGGCAAAGGCTGTTGCTGTGCCCAGAACTGACTGAGGTTGGCCTGCAGGGATGGCAGTGAGTAAACACCATCTTTGTTGTTTGGGAAAGGGCTTGCTGGGGAAGGGGGATAGCAAAGGCACTTGGAGGCTGAGAAGAGAAGATGTGGTCTTACTGGCTAACGGGGATCCCTGGTTGCTAGCCTCTGGTTACAACAGCTCCCTTCTTCAGAGGGGCTGTGCAGCTTGGAACAATCCCCAGTTCAAACTGCTCTGCCCTTGCCGCCTTGGCTGGACTACGGTACCACAATAACAGAGCGCTGTCCCTGGCTTCAAATCTCCAAGGGTGCTCACGCAAGCATCTAGAACTCTGAAATTAAGGGGCGAGCACACTCAGGAATGGGGCAACTGTTAGCAGTATAAATGTAAGTTGGTTAAGCTTTATTTACTCCTGTAAACTGCATTTATTAATTGATTTATCGCTGCATCCCCTCCTGACCTAAAGCGGTTGTGACATTTTAATTAATCTCAATCTGTTGTAGCATGTTTTTCTAAATTGTTAAGTAAATGTGTGTTAACCCTAGTCTAACAGTATATTGTTTGTATAGAGTTTATAATTGGTGCTTTTGGGGTTAGACCCACTGCATAGATTAGCTCAGGTTTATTCTTGGAAGTTTCCAAAGCATGCCAGTGTCTGTATGTAAAGGGACCACCAAGATTAATTTCCTTATAAGTAAAAGGATGGCAGCAGAAGGGTGGATAGAGGATTCCCATCTATCCAACATCACCACTGGAATACTCAAGATCTCCTTTACTGTCACCAATATTAGGCACCCAGGCGAGTGTTGCCTGCTCCCAAGTAACCCAGGAAGGAAGTGCGGGTGGGGGGGGGGTGAGAGGGGGAGGTTTACAGTGTGATTACATGTGAGGCATGCTCTGAAGTTCTTCTTCTTGTTGTCTCTTGATTGAAATGAGCTGAGTGACTGGCAGGAAGAGGGCCTGCAGCAGAGCTAATCTCGTGGCAGCCTCATCAGTACAGCTGGCCTGCAGCAGGCTGACTGATTGGCCATGCCGCCTGATCCACTGCAGGAGCCAGCAGGCTGACTCTTAAGCCAGCAGCAGGCTCATGCTCACCACTATGCCTGATCCTGTTTTAGCTTGCTTCTCCCGCTTCTATCTTGCATCCAGCCTGGGCTCTGTCCTGCCCCTGCCTTGAACTCCTCCTTGCCCACTACCCTGCTTGCTCCAGTTCCTGACCTCCAGTTTGACCCTTGGCTTTGGCTCCTGACTACTGACTCTGCTCTGACTCTAGTCCTTGGGTCCTGATGCCTGCTCTGACCACTAGGTTAGACTGCCCCCATCCCACTCAGCTGACGGTGATAAGACAGTGCTGCTGGTGCCTAGGGCTGTCAGAAAATTTTTGATCAAACCCCAATTTTGATGAAAAATGGGAAAACATGTAGACATTTATGTGCAAGTCAACAATTCCCTTCCCTGCTGCGTTCTGAGTGGCTGTCCCAGAGAGTAAGCCACTCAACACAGGCTCCTTGCAATAAAATTTCAGAGCATTGTCAAGTATTCTGTTTAGGGTTTTAGCTTCAGCTCTTTTGCAAGAGGAAGAAATGACACCCCTCCCCCTGCTTTCCAGCTGGATTTGAAGCCTACCCACCTCAAAAGCTACTGACTCTGCAATACCTGGTGAGAATGGTCTGGAATTCTTCAGGAACCCACACTCACCAAAGCTGCATTGAGACAGTTCTGCTGCAAAGCTGAGGCCTAACGAAATGCCTAAAGAGGGAGAACAGGTTCATTTAAAACTCAGGGCCAGATTCATAGAAGTTGTCACAGGGAGTTATAATCTATCCCTCCCTTAATCAGTTAATACCCCTGAGCTCCAGAGAATATTCATACTATCCTCTGTGGGTTTTCCAGCAGTGTGGAAGACAGCTTTACTGTAGTTCGCGGCCAGGACTCCAGCAGAAACAAGTGGATGGAGGCTACTGAGGGGAATGAACCTAAATGGCACATCCCTGCCTACCTTAACCACGCACCCTTCCTTGCCAACACTGCCCATTTTGGGGCCATCAACGAGCCCCTTTGTGCAGGGAAGGGAGCAATCTCTTTCCACTGTCACAGCCTACACTGCTGCCAGTCTTTCGTTGCAAGGGCCTTGCGCTGCGTTTAAACCTAGGGTCTGACCCCCGTGTATTTTGCATATCGTCACATAAATGTTTGGGAGGAGATGCAGGCTTCAATGAGAAATGCTTTCCCATGCTACGTTTTCATTTTGGCACACACGCTGTTTATGATGCAAGGTTCCTAAAATAATTGTACTAGATGAAGAGTCTGTTCTCCATGCTTTGAGGCCAGTACATCATGACATTTTAGAGATAAAGTGTTGCAGAACACTCTTGGACTTAAATTCCATTGGAACTCTTCTGGAATCTATTCTTCTTTCTCATTTCTTGCTATCCTGCAGTACTTCCAAAACGACCATCCAGTACATTTCCATCATTTACATCTTAAATTGTGTGCAAATCTACCTTTTTTTGCAACTGGTAGATTAATCTACAAAAATCATTTCTTCAGAATGTGCAGTGGAGATTATGAAATGCAAAATCAAATGATACTGGTGTCAGACAGTCCAACTGCTGGATGGTTAGCCTGTCCTTCACATCTTGACCATGTGGACGAATGACAGCAGCAGTGTCTTGGGATAGCATCCTAAGTGTATTGCATTTCCTTTTTGTGCATGTGACCCCTGTCTCCAGACTTCAGAGGGGGAATTCATTTACACTGTACGTGCATTAAAGGGACACTCAGGCTGGACATATATGTTTAAAAAATAAACAAACTCTTTACTTGGGTTACTAGCAACACATTAGATTATTAAAACAACCACTATAAGATGGTGATAGAATTTCCATAGATAAGTGCTTTGAGATTCTCTGATAGGCACCATATACAAGCTATGTATTAACAACATTGAATTCACTTTGGGACTGGTTCTGACTAGCCCTTCCTGCGGAGCCCTGTGTGTGCGGGGGGCAGGAGGGAGGGCATGGGGTCTTTACTCCTATTTTTGTTTATATGGTCCACATACATGGCCAGGGAGAATTACAGTTCTTACCCCGGGGAGCACAGGAAATGCTCCCTCCCTATTCCCCTAGAGGTGAATAGTGCACCTAATGAGACAGGAAGGAGTCAGGATTGTGGGGGAGCAGCAGTGCCAGGGTGAGAAAACTGCACCCCACAATGTAGTACAGTAGCAAGTGCGTAGCCTCTCACTACCTGGGACCTGACTCCTAGCGCTCCCCTGGGACAGGACAGCTCTGCAGCTCCTTTTATTATAGGCTGTCACTACCTGGCACACTTCAAGCCTTTCGTTGTTGTGATTTTTTTTAAATACAGCACCCAACTATGCGCGAGGGGCTTCTACAATCTAAACACACAACATGTAGCTAACGTGATGGGCTAAAAAGGTACAAGAAGATTTTCATTTGATCAAAAGCTTTTGTGAGCTACAGCTCACTTCATCGGATGCATACTGTGGAAAGTGTAGAAGATCTACATCTATTCAGGGGATACCATCACAGGGCCTAATAACATCAGCCACACTATCAGAGGCTCGTTCACCTGCACATCCACCAATGTGATATATGCCATCATGTGCCAGCAATGCCCCTCTGCCATGTACATTGGTCAAACTGGACAGTCTCTACGTAAAAGAATAAATGGACACAAATCAGATGTCAAGAATTATAACACTCATAAACCAGTCGGAGAACACTTCAATCTCTCTGGTCACGCGATTACAGACATGAAAGTTGCGATATTACAACAAAAAAACTTCAAATCCAGACTCCAGCGAGAGACTGCTGAATTGGAATTCATTTGCAAATTGGATACAATTAACTTAGGCTTGAATAGAGACTGGGAATGGCTAAGTCATTATGCAAGGTAACCTATTTCCCCTTGTTTTTTCCTACCCCCCCCCCCCAGACGTTCTTGTTAAACCCTGGATTTGTGCTGGAAATGGCCCACCTTGATTATCATACACATTGTAAGGAGAGTGATCACTTTAGATAAGCTATTACCAGCAGGAGAGTGGGGTGGGAGGAGGTATTTTTTCATGCTTTGTGTGTATATAAAAAGATCTTCTACACTTTCCACAGTATGCATCTGATGAAGTGAGCTGTAGCTCACGAAAGCTTATGCTCAAATAAATTGGTTAGCCTCTAAGGTGCCACAAGTACTCCTTTTCTTTTTGCGAATACAGACTAACACGGCTGTTACTCTGAAACCTTTCATTTGATCGTTTGTTTATTATTGTATGCGAAATGCAGAGTTTAACTTTCACCTGTTATTTGTTCATTTTGTGGCGCTACTTTGCCCCTTTTGACCGAAGCGGCTAGCCAAAACTTCAGGGTTTAGTAGGTTGTTCCAGTTTGGAGGAGAAATCGGTGACACCCAGGTATTTCATAGAAATGAGGGCCTGGAAGGGACCTCAAGAGGTCTAGTTCAGTGCTGATGCATGACCAATTAAACTTCTTAGAAACCTCCAATTATTCAGATTCCACAAGCTCCCTTGGAAACCTGTTCCAGAGCATGACTACCCTTATAGCTGGAAAGTTTTTGCTATTATCTAACCTAAATCTCCCTTGCTGCAAAGTAATCCCATTACTTTTTGTCCTACCTTCAGTGGACATGGAGAACAATTGATCACCTCTTTATAACAGCCCTTAACCTATTTGAAGACTTCTCAGGTCCCCCTCTCAGTCTTCTTTTCTCATGACTAAACATGCCCAGTGTTTTTAACCTTTCCTCATAAGTCAGGTTTTCTAAACCTTTTCTCATTTTTGTTGCTCTCCTTTTGACTCTCTCCAGCTTATCCACATCTTTCCTGAAGTGTGATGCTCAGAGCTGGACACAGTATTCCCGCTAAGACCTCACCTGTGCTGAGTAGAGCAGGACAATTACCTCCCGTGTCTTACATACAACACTCCTGTTAATACACCCCGGAATTATATTAACCTTTTTTCACAACTGCAACACGGTGTTGACTCACATTCAATTTGTGATCCACTATAACCATCAGATCCTTTTCAGCAATACTACTATCTAACCAGATATTCCTCACTGTGTAGTTGCATTGGATTTTTTCTTCTCCTTAAGCGAAATACTTTGCACTTGTCTTTAAGGAATTTCATCTTGTTCATTTCAGACCAATTATCTAATTTGTCAAAGTCATTTTGAATTCTAATCCTGTTCTCCAAAGTGCTTGCAACCCCTCCCAGATTGGTTTCATCTGCATATTTTATAAGCATAATCTCCACTCCATTATCCAAGTCATTAATGAAGATATGGACTAGTACTGGTCCCCAAACTGACCCCTATGGGACTCCACTGGATATGCCCTCCCAGTTTGAAAGCAGACCATTGATAACTACTCTTTGAGCAGTCTTTCAGCCAGTTGTGTACCCAACTCATAGTAATTTCATCTAGACCACATTTCCCTTATTTATGTATGACAATGTCATATAGGACCATGTCAAAAGCCTTATTAAAAATCAAGGTATATCACATCTACTGCTTTCCCCTCTCCACTAGGTCAGTAACCCTGTCAAAAAAGGAAATGAGGTTGATTTGTTCTTGACAAATCCATGCTTGCTATTCCTTGTAACCCTATTTCCTCCTGGTGCTTACAAATTGATTGTTTAATCATTTGTTCCAGCATTTTTCCAGGTACCAAAGTTAGGCTAACTGGTATACAATTCCCTGGGTCCTCTTCGTTCCCCTTTTTAAGGAACTATATTTGCCTTTCCCAAGTCCTCTGGGACCTCATGCATGCTCCATGAGTTCTCTGGGATAATTACTAACAATTCTGAGATTGCGTAAGTATTGTAGGATGAATTTCATCAGGCCCTGCCAACTTGAATACATCTGACTTATTAAAACATTTCTTCACCTGTTCTTTCCCTATTTTGGTTGGTGTTCCTTCTTCCTTGTTGTTAATATTAATTGCATTGAGTATCTGGTCACCATTAACCTTTGTAGTGAAGACAGATGCAGTTTTGTTTATTCACAAAGAATGTACAAAGACCCGTGTCTCTGAATGCGGCAGGAATCAAATAGCAGGAAACAGCTTCTTATGCTCACAGCATTGAGAATGCTCTTTTCAGCCTGCAACCCTGACCCCAAAACCTCTCCTCAGGTTTCTTCCGGGGCTAGGCCCCCTCCTCCCACCACACACACAAAACAATACTCAGCAAAAGCTCCCGGGCAGCTTCAGACGCGCCTTTTGTCTTAGATGGAGACTTATGCTTACAGCTACCTTAATGAAGGGTGAGATCACACCTATTAATCTCAGTGGGGTTTTAACTCAACCTATAACAAGGTTTCACCCAGCTCATAGCACACCACCACCACAGCTTCAAAATATTATGGCAGTGGTGTTTGTTGATCTCTCAGCTGCACACAATGCAGTCAATTATCGTGGGCTCCTTGCCAAGGTAGTGGTTATGAAGATCCACCACTTCACAGAGCTAATACAGACCATGCTGGAGAACAGAAGATTCTTTGCAAACTTTTGTGGGAAACAGAGCTGATGGCAATGACAGAAGAGTGGTCTCCCACAAGGTAGTGTCTTAGCACCCACATTGTTCAACATTTAAATGACCAGCCAAGCAACCACAGCACAAGGTGCTTTATTTATGCAGATGACCCATGCATCACCACACAGCACAAGGAGATTGGCATATTGGCGAGTACTCTGGTGAATGGACTTGAGACCCTAGATAAGTACTATTCAGCCAACCAGCTGCATGCAAACCCAGCAAAGACATAAGTCATGCATTCCATCTTAAAAAAACATATTGAGAGACCAAATGTGAATTTAACGTCAGCTGGCTTAGGACGACACTTATCATTCCATAAATCCCATATACCTCAGGGTTACTCTTGACTGTACACTCTTCTTTAGTGCCTACATCAGGAAAACTAAAGCCAAGATTAGCATACAAAACAACATTGTCAACAAGCTGGTTACATCCAACTCGGACCCATCCATTCTGCGGTCAAGAGTACTGGCACTTTGTTACTCATAAGAACAGCCATACTGGGTCAGACCAATAGTTCATCTAGTCCAGTATCCTGTCTTCCAACAGGGACCAGTGCCAGATGTTTCAGAGGGAGTGAACAGAACAGGGCAATTATCGAGTGATCCAATCCCTGTCATCTACTGTCTGCTTCTGGCAGTCTGAGGTTTAGGGACACCCAAAGCAAGGGGTTGTGTCCTTGATCATCTTGGCTATACTCCATGAACTTATCTAATTCTTAGTTCCACAGGTTGACTGGGCATTCTGCTAAGAAGCACTTCCTTATGTTTGTCTTTTAGTTTAATCTGGCTATCCCTAGTTCTTGTGCTACATGAAGGGGTAAGTAACACTTCCTTATTGACTTTCTCCACCCCATTCATGATTTTATAGACCTCTGTTGTATCCCTCTTGTTGTCTCTTTTCTAAATTGAATGGTCCCAGGCTTTTTAATCTCTCCTCCTATGGAAGCTGTCCCATACCCCCAATAATTTTTGTTGCCCTTTTCTGTACTTTTTTCATTTCTAATATATGTTTATTGAGTGGAGCAACCAGACCTGCATGTATTGTTCAAGATGTGGGTGTATCATGAATTTATAGAGTGGCATTGTGATATATTCTGTCTTCTTATTATCCCTTTCCAGTTTCTAACATTGTTAGCTTTTTTTCTGCCATGTGCCACAGCACATTGAGTGGCTGATTCCAGAGAACTATCTACAATGACTCAAAAATCTCTTTCTTGACTGGTAACAGCTAATTTAGACCCCATTACTTCTCTGCTGAAATGCCTGTGCAGTGAGGGATCGTGCCCTCATGCAAAGAAGGTAGACACTGCACTTAACACTGCCTGCCACTGTATTACAGGATGCCTTAAGCCAACCTACATCAACACTTCTACATCCTCCCAGGCATTGCTCCTCCTGAAATATGATGGGAAGTTGCTAGTAGAATAGAGTGCACAAGGGATGCAGAGATCCAAGACAGCTGCTGTATAACTGATGTTGAGTTAACTGAAGTCATGACAGAACCTTTTCCCCCCATCATTAAACCACTAACATTATCACCCAAACAGACCAGAGTTCAGTTATGGCAAACAAGAGTAGAGACTGACCGTGTAGTCCATGCCCTCCAGATCCCACCAGTCAAGCACCTACCACCTGGTGCAGATCCGCCCTAGACTACATGACATTGTCTTATTTGACTCCACACTGGACTTGGCTGGTCTAGGGATGCAATAATCAAGTGAGGCTACATCAGTGGCCTCAATACCTATGACTGCAGCAAACCACCCCATCAGACTGTGGGCATGTTGGAGTGGGGCGAGTTTTCGGATCCCTGGAGTCTCACCTGTTAAAACACTTCAGATTCAAAGTTTCTCCCTTTCTCTATGTGTAACTCACTTGGAACTTCAAATGTGGTAAAGAATTCATTCACGGGGACCTCTGCTACTGTCACAGCCACTTCATTTCTTAGTGGGTATGCCTCAGGGCATTTTGTGGAGGAGTCCATAGCTACCAACAAGTATTGATTGCCAGCGTCTGTCTCGGGCAAGGGCCAAAGGACATCCATGACAATGTGCCCCATTCATAGAATCATAGACTTTAAGGTCAGAAGAGACCAATATGATCGTCTAGTCTGACCTCCTGCACAACTCAGGCCATGGAATTTCACCCACCAACTCCTGTAACAAACATTGGTGCCCCATGAGATAATGCTGCAAAGGGGCTCACCCAGTTTTAGGGGAACCCTTCTTTGCAATGCAAACTTAAATTTCCTGAACCATTTTTCTGCATTCCGCCTGCATTTTACCCAATAGAAATTCTCCCTTAGCTTGGCTAAAGTTTGTGCAACCCCTAAATTTCCAGCAGTTTTAAGATTATGACAATCTCATACCCTCTTTTTTCCAGTGTATCTGGTACAACCAGCTGCTACCAGTACCATCACCTGCTAGTTTCACCCATCTCCTATTGAATATTTCATCTTTAACTGCACGCTTTGACTGTGGTGCTGTGAGGGGACACTATGTTCCAGGGTGACTGCATTTTCCAGTTGAGTCTTCCAATCACACATTATCCTTTTATCAGGATCCTCTCATTTGGAAGTTTTTAGTTGCTCTCGGGTCCATTCCTGCAACCCGACCCCATTGTTCCAGTGGATGAACCGGGAACATGGATGCATCTCTGAATCAAGGGAAGAGAGGAGCAACATGTCCTTGGGCAACTAATTCCTTGCTCTCCTGCTTGGGACTGGCTTTGCAGTTAGCTGCCCAACAAGGCTGCCTGGACAAGGCATCAGTGGTACTATGCCTATGGCCACGACTGTGTGTGATTGTAAAATTGTAGCACTGCAGTTTCTCCAACTATGTGGCATGCTGTCCCTCAGTATTCCTGAATCTAAAGAGTCATTGCAGGGAAGCATTGTGTGTCCTGACCATAAACTTCCTCCCATACAAATAGGGATGAAAACATTCTGTATATTTAACCACTGCTAGGAGTTCCTTTTGCTATAATACACTATCACCCTCTCAAGTCCCTTGTGTTCGTACTGTCCTCCAGCAGTAAGCACTCGCATCTGTGTCCAGTATGAAAAGGGCTTTGAAGCTTCAATCAGCCAAGACAGAAGCAATCACCAGAGTGGTTTTCAACTCTGAAAATGCGACATCACACTCTGCTGACCTCTGAAATGGTTTCACTTTCTCACCCAACCTATGCAGTGAGCTTAAAATATTGACAAACCCACAAATGAACCTTCTGTAATAGGAGCAGAGCCCTATAAAATTCTGCATGTCTAGGAAGTTGGCCAGCTCTGTAAAGCCGCAATTTTCTTTTTCTCAGTGAGGAGGGAATTTCCACTAATTGTGTGCCCAAGGTAAATTACCTCTTTTTGAAACAACTCACGTTTCTTTGGGTTCGGTTTCAAACTGGCCACCTTCAGCTTATCACCAACCAATTATAAATGTTTTAGCATGCAGCAGGATATCATCTGGGTATAACATGCAGGCTGAAAGGGCCATGTCATGTAATACCCTCTCCGTTAGCCTCTCAAATGTGGCTGGTGCGTTGCACAAGCCAGAAGCCATCACTTTTAATTGCCACAACCCTTGACCTGCTGTGAAAGCAGTTTTTCCCCTCAGTCTTTTGGATCCATTTCCATTTGCCAATTCCCACTTTTAAGAGCCAGTATGGGAAACCAGACTGAACCTTCGACAGCGTCCAGGATATCATCTATTTGTGGTAATGGACAAGAAACTTTTAAAGTGACTGAACTGAATTTTCTATAGTCCAGAATCTGTTGCTGCCATCCTTTTTCATAGCCAGAACCAGGGGTGAGGCTTGGGGGCTGATTGAGGGCTGAGTTAGGCCTTCCTGATACATTTCCTCAATAGCCTGTAGTGCCTATTCCCTTTTTGCTACTGGTAACCAGTGAGGTGGCTGTTTAATGGGTCAGTCCCCTCCAGTATCAATCTTGTGCAGTACAACCAATACATCTTTGTTGGATCAGGAGAATGACTCCTGATTCCTAACGAGAAGATGTCTGAGAATCTTCTGTTGCTCCCCATTTACGTGTACAGGACTGCGCTGGAACAAGTCCAGTAGAAACGCTGTGAGTTCACCTTCACCTCCTTCCCCTTTGGAGTTTTCCTCTATCCCAGTATTTGCCAACTCCACCAGCTCACATTTCACAACCACAGTTCCCATTTTTATCATTTGCTGCTTGTTAGAAACCTCCAGTAAACAAACTGGGATCAGTTCTTGGTTTAGATCCACAAGATCTTTAGCAGCTAAGAATCTCCCAAGACTTTAGGTCTCAGAAAACAGGTTTCAACCATCTTCATCTTTCCCTGGCTAGAGAGTTACCACAGCATGTAGCTGTTACAATGATTTCTGCCCCTGGGGGTGGGGCAATTTCTTTCATTACAAACCAGTTATATACAAACCATGTGTCTCACCTGGGCCATATCTTTCAAGGGAATTTCCATAGACTGAATTTGTAAGACACCTTTCCTGGCAAAGATTACATAGCTGTTAGTCATAATGAAATCCAAGCCAGTGATCTCATCCATTATTTCAGCCACCTAGACTTCTTGCTCAAATACCAGCCATCCAGTTTTCAAACCAGTTTTCAGATGGGCGTCCTTGCCCCCATATTGCTATCCCCATCTGAGATCGGTTAGGTGGTTCAGTTTCGGACCCTCTATTCCCTAGCCTGTTTAGCATGTCTGGTCCAATGACAGAGGCTTAAACCTTTGTCAATTATCCCTATATAGACATCACAGTCCTATTACACACTCGGTAGCCAAAGTCCCATTATTGTTGTTCAACTGCCCAGATCTAAACTAAGCCTGTGGGGCTGATCCTTGTACCTTCAAACTTTTCCCCTTTTGTCTGGTGTTTCCCCAGACTGGGGGATAGGCTTTCACTGCAAACAACCCCCCTTTCTGTACCTCCTCCCAGCCATTAAATTGAGCTATAATGTAGAATGGATTCAAATAATCCTTCCAGGAAGCTTTTTCCTTTGTCAGCATTTGAACGGGGGCAGTCCAACTCTCCCCTCTGGGGGTTACAAACAGGACAGAAAACTATTGTAAGTGTCCAATCTTACCCAAGTCCTCCAGCTGGCTCTGTTCCTCATCCAGGTGGCTGACTTCCACTGTGATCTGTGACCTTTTGTTTTCCTTCTGGAGCTGCATTTTCAACTCCCTAAGTCCTTGCTGCAGCTCATCTCTGTTAGCATGTTCCAAGTTGGCTAAAGCTTGCCAGACTCCAATATTTCATGAAAAGCTTCTGGTTTATGGCAGTCAGGTTGCTGGTCACTTCCTTGATCTGGCTTTCCATTCCAGCCTGGGAGCTTTGCAGCTGGGCTCCCCAACCTCTATGGATGCTTTGTGATGGTTGCCCCAACAGAAATTTGACCTCCATCTGTGAGTCAACCCTCAGCCCTTTCTGGAAATCCTCCAGATGCTGCATTAGTTCCTTTTTAAGTCAAGTCTCCACGTCTTGTTTTAAATTCTTTTGTGAAGGCTCCAGCTCCTGTTTTAAGTCTTATTTCAATTCCTTTTGGCCATCTTTGATTTCTGCAGGCACTGCCATCATTTCCTCCATCTTGGTTCAACAGCAATGCCAGCACACAGCTTCTCTCCTTGGAAACTGAACCCTGCTCCCGACACCAGTGTTGATCCTCTTGGCTCACATGGTAACCAAAAATTCTGGGTGTAGTCAGTGAGGGGGAGAAATTGATGAGTCAGCTATTTCTGGACTGCAGTTTTGTTTATTCACAGAGAATATATAAAACCCTGAGTCTCTGAACACAGAAGGAATCAAATAGCAAGAAAGAGTCTTTTGCTCATAGCACCAAGCACAGTCTTTCAGCCTGCACCCTGACCCAAACCTCTCTCTAGATTTCTTCCATGGTTATCCACCATGCTTTCAGCTGCTCCTTCGGGCTGTCTCTCTCTGTGTCTTTCTCAGGTTTTTCTGTTGGGCCTTCCCACGCACAAACACGCCCGCCCAAAACAATACTCAGCAAAAGCTCCTGGGCGGGTTCCCATACACCTTTTGTCACACCTTTACCACAGCACTGCAAAGCTTGAGGCCGATCCCAGAAGCACTTAGGCCTTGTCTACACGTGAAATGCTGCAGCTGTGCCTCTGTAGCACTTCAGTGTAGACACTGCCTATGCCGACGGGAGAGGTCCTTGTGTGGGCACAGGTAATCCACGACCCCGAGACGCCGTCGCTAGGTCGATGGAAGAATTCTTCCATTGATCTCGCACTGTCTACAGAGCAGTTAGGTCAGTATAGCGACATCTCTGAGGGATGTGGACTTTTTTGCATCCCTGAGAGATGTAGCTATACGGCGGTAAAATCCTAGCGTAGACCCGGCCTTACTACTACTACTGGGTATAGTACCTACTGCTGTAAGTCGTGCCACGAAGTCATCAGGACTACTCATGGGACTACACCTGCTACACTTTGCTCCAGTCCTCTGGTATATTAGCAGATTTTAATGAGAAACTGCACTCTTATATGAGCAGCTCATTCTCTTCATAATTAAGTTTGCATACCTCCAAGCGTTCTGAGGTACCTGGCCCTAGTAGCTTCTTGTTCTTTCATTTATCCATTATTTCTTTCCCAACACTTTCTTTTTGGATACTTCTGTCTCTGGCAGTATCTCATAGAAGGCACAAGGCAAATATTTCACCAGCCTCTGTGCTGAAGACCGATGCAAAGAAAATGTTGCAGTAAAGATCAGTTCTTTCTTTAATTGTTCCCTTTATTCCTTGCTGGTGCAGTGGACCCACCAGTTCTCTCACAGGTCTCCAGTTTCTGATATATTTAAAGAATTTCTTGACATTTATTCTAATGTCTTTTATTGTTTGCGCTTCAAATTCCCCTCTTAGATTTCCTATTGCCCAGTTTACATTGTACTTAGATGAGAGACAACTAAGAGGAGATATGATAGAGATCTATAAAATCATGAATGGTGTGGTGAAAATGAATGGGGAAGTGTTATTTATCCCTTCACATATCACAAGAACCAGGAGGTCACCCAATGAAATTAATAGGCAGCAGGTTTAAACACAAAAAAAGTAAGCATTTCTTCAGGCAAAACACGGTCAACTTGTGGAACTCATTGCCGGGGATGTTGTGAGGGCCAAAAATGTAACTGCGCTAAAAAAAGAACTAGATAAGTTAATGGAGGATTGCTCCACTAATGGCTCTTAGCCAGGGTAGTCAGGGACTCAACCCCATGTCCCTAAGCCTCCAACTGCCAGAAGCTGGGAGCAGACAGAGGATGGATCACTTGAAATTGCCCTGTAGTGTTCATTCCCTCCAAAGCTGTCAGGACTGAGATGTAGGTGGTCTGACCTAGTGGTTGGGAGTCAGCCTTCATCAGATACCAGCAGGTCAGAGTCTGAAGCAGGTGAGAGGGCAAACTGAGAGTCAGGAGTCAGGCAGGGCCAAGTTACCAGGAGATCGGAGTCCGAGACAGGCCAGAGGACAAACCATGTGTCAGTAGGCAGCCAGGCTGGGGTTGGGTTACCAAGAGATCGCCAGAAGGAGCAGGCATTGCAGGGGAAGCTGTCCAAAGCAGAGTGAACCCAGATGCCTGGGTCACTTCCTCTTCCTCTACTGGGTTTAAATAGGAGCTGTGAATCAATTAAGACCCCCAGCATTCTACCAATCAGCGCCCAGTACTGGGGTGCTCTGTTGGAGTTCAGTTCCTATTCCCACACTCATCAGCAGGTCACTGTAGACTAGGGTTCAAGACCTATAGTTCCTGACAGAAGCATCTGGTACTGCTGTCAGAAGACAGGATCAGGGGCTAGCTAGACCTTTGGTCTGACCCTGTTTTTACGTTCTGATGGGTACAGTATAAGAACTAGAAAAGAACAGACAGTGGATGATCCGCTTCCAGATTAGATTCAAATGCAAAAATCTTATGCAATTTGCCTTTATGGGGAAAATCTTAGCATTTAACAGGGATAAAATAAACAAGGGTCTATGAAAAATTAGTAAGGTTCTTTAGAAAATACTGTAAAATCCCATCAAATTTAATAGCAAAGGGGATCCTGCTATATGTTGTTGAATATCCTATAGAATTCTATAGGAAATTTCTAAGATGATCCAAAAAACCCGAAAAAGACATAATTCCTGAGTAAATTCTACAAGAGGATGTTGTATGAACATGATATAATATTCTCCTTCAGGGAAGAGAGGATCCAATGGCAGACCCAGGGATAGTGCTTTCCCCTGGTGCCATCTCATGAGCACTGAACCATATTCCCTTTCTGTTGCATTTGGCAATAAAAGCCTTTAGCTTCTAATCCTGTGGCTTAGATTGTGTTTCTAATATTTCACCTTTATGATGCTGAAAAATATAGAAAGAAAAGATTGCCTATATATTTTCCGGGGACTCTGGTTATCAAACTGTGTCATTTTCTGTTTGCAGTAATGTCTGCTTCTGGAACTTTCATATCATGTCATAAATGCTACTTATTTGAACAAACAGATTTATTTCTTCTGCCGAAAGGACTTTTTGTGCTCTCTGGCTCATTTGCAATGTTATGACCTATTGATTTCTACTGTACCTATTATTGACTTGCCAGTATCATTATGAAGTAATGCTGGGGCTGTGTCAGAAAAATTTGTTGACTTTCACACAGTCTTTTTCAGCAGTTTATTCAATATTGTTTTCCTAATCAACTGCTGCTCCAGTAAACGAAAACAGCTATCTGTTGTCTGAATTGAAGAATAATTGGAAACATCATGCCTGCTTCTTTGAATGCAAGTAACAATTCATCCATTTAGGACTTGCCTAACGCTCCTGAACACTGAACTCCTAAAAGCCTGGGTGTCCTTTGCTGGGCTGATAATAATATTGAAAACTACAAACTCCTGGTAGCATTCAAGTCCATCCTACCAAAGACAGTAAAGACAGTAAAACTAAGTTCAAATAACATTAAGAATCTGACTTTAACCCACCAAAGTCAGAGATAACAACTGTTTGTCCTTTGTTTCTACTTTCTATCTGAAGGAATTCAAAGTGCCTAGCAGATATTAACTGATGATGTCTTAGAAACACCCTTTATGGAGTAGGTACAGTAATTGGATTATAAGCTCTTAGGAGCGGCTCTTTGTTGTGTGTCTGTACAGCCCCTAGCATGGGCTTCTAGGCACTATCACAATAAGGATAATATCCATGTTTTACATATGGGGAAATGGAGGCATAGAAAGGGAAACATGACCCGCCCAAGGTCACAGAGGAAGTCAGTGGCAGAGCTGGGAATAGATTCCAGTAATATTAGCTCACAATCTCTTGCTCTAACACTAGGCGTCACTCCCTCTGAATTAAGGCTACCTGAGAGAGAGGAGGTGTGCATATTACCAGATTAAATGGACACATTGTGCAGAACCAGCTTTAAAGACAAGCAGAGAGAGTGCCTGTTTAGGACACCAAAGGTGATATAAACTCAGCACCTAAATGGGCCAGGACCGTCTCCCACCCTGGCATCAGGATTCAATTCATTCACCAATTTCTCTTCTGGCAGTCTGGGATCTTTTTTGTGTGTGGGTCCCACAAATCCTAAATCCAGCCATGCAAGAGCATCTGTTCCTTTGGTTGTCTTCCTTAGTGCCACAGCACTAAGACAATGAGACCCAGTGCCACTGGGCATGTGTGAGATCCTGGAGAGCAAATGCCTCTCACTCACTTCTGCAGATTCTTTGCTCTGATCCTAGTTCTGCTCTCTTCTGAGGTCTCTGCCTCACACGGACCGTCTGTCAGCAGTTCATCCTCCTTCACCTTTTAAAAAGGCTATTTCTGGCCTTCCCCTTAAATTGCAGATGTTAGCCTGCTGCTTTTTTGGAAATACATGGGCACAGAGTGCTATTAAGATAGTGCCTCTTGTCCAGATAGGACCTGTTTCTGTCAGGTGCTGCTGAGCAGCTATGATGTCATTGATTTTAATGGGCGGGGCGGGAGCAGTGAAGGTGCTCAGCACCTCTCTGGATCAAGCCATGATATCCGCATGTTTTGGATTCACTGGGAAGCCATTTGGAAGTGGGCCAGGCCTTTCCAGGTGCAGCTCAACTCAGCCCCTTTGGCAAGTTCAAGACCCATTAGTGAGCCAGCTCAGAGAAAACCCATTCCCGCAGCTTTAGCTCTTGTATTGAAAGTGTAAGTGCTTCCTCTGTTCCTCCCTCAAGGATTGGAGCAGCTAAACCCAGGGTTAGCCTACCCCACATAGAGGCCCAGCTGCGTGTTCAGAGAGAATAAAAGCAGCTGCCGAACCCATTCTCTTGTCCCTAAAATCCTCAGTTACTCCTTCAGGTGCTGGAATGTGATGCTTGGAATGTCACATGATACAAAGAGCACAGAACATTGGAACCAGGGAGTTGAGCTGGCATGAGACTGATTGGCAGGTCGTTTGCCTTTCCATCGTAAAAACAACGCTCACAGCACTGACACCCCTCGCTAGCCCTAAACCCCCTCCGTCCAAAACTCCCACCCCAAGCGGGGTTCTCAACCTCACAAAGGGAGACATGCCAGAGATGCCAAGAAATCTACTAGGGAGTTCTCTCTGTGGCTATTGATTTGATGTGGAAGGTGCTCAGACACTACGGAGATGGGTGGCAGTATCGTAAAATAGACAGATAATCCTACATGGCAGAACTCTGCCACCACAGCTGAGGTGTCACTCACATGTAGTTGCTCTTTGTGGGCAGAATATGCGGGATAGGTTTGGAATATGTTCATCTGTTTTACAGCCTTTACAGTGTGGCATAAATTCAGGAGATTAAAAAACAGTGATAACCTTCTGAATGTATGTTGCCCCTTTCAGCTGAGGATTTCAGAGCGCGCTTTCCAAACATTGATGAATTTAGCTTCAGAGCCGCCCTGGGAGACAGATGTATTTTTGTACCCTGTTTATAGATTAGACCAGGGGTCGGCAACCTTTCAGAAGTGGTGTGCCAAGTCTTCATTTATTCACTCTAATGTAAGGTTTCGCGTGCCAGTCATACATTTTAACGTTTTTAGAAGGTCTCTTTCTAGAAGTCTATAATATATAACTAAACTATTGTTGTGTGTAAAGTAAATAAGGTTTTTAAAATGTTTAAGAAACTTCATTTGAAATTAAATTAAAATGCAGAGCCCCCCGGACTGGTGGCCAGGACCTGGGCAGCGTGAGTGCCACTGACAATCAGCTTGCGTGCTAACTTTGGCACACGTGCCTTAGGTTGCCTGCCCCTGGATTAGACACAGAGAGGATTTGGCTAGGGACACGCAGCAAACCAGTGCCAGCAGTAGATTTGAGGTGTGAAATCCTGGCCCCATTGCAGTCAATGGGAGATTTGCCATTGACTTCAGTAGGGGCAGAATTTCACCCTAGGATTCTGGCTCCCAGACCCTGTTATAGCCAGCAGACCTCTGTCTACATGATATAATGAAATTATAAGAAGCACCACATTGCATCATCTTTTGGGCCTCATATTAAAAAATCCTGCACAATAAATTACTAGCATTACAGGAGCAATCTTTGCCATTTCATGTGCCACTCCTATTGTTTACTCCAAAAAGTGTAACTGACTGCATTGCAGGATAGCCAGGAGAATATTATAGCTCCTCCCAGTAAACTCTAAGTAGCACTGGGAAGTTCAAGGTTTAGCTGAAAAGTTTGATATGGTACAACAACAACATAGATAAGACATATAGTAGGAATGAAATAAGCAACAGGCCTTCAAAATGTAAGGGGCCAGATCTAATGATCCAACTGGCCTTTTCATTATTTATTATTACCAGTTATTTGTATTACAGGAGCGAATAATCCCCCACAAAAAGACCAGGGCCTCACTGTGCGAGGTGCTTTACACAGCCATAGTAAGCTACTCCCTGTGCTGAAGAGCTTACAATCTGCATAGATAAGTAGACGAAGGAAGTATTATCCTATGGCCTCTATTTCAGTGACATTTAAATTGCTGAAGAATTTAATTGACTTGGCAATATACCCAACGCACATTTGTGGCACAAAAGAGAGCGATCAGCCATCAGATCAAACCAAAAATAGCAAGGCCAGGAAAGTCCCCTGGTGTTTTGTGGCCAGAAATCAGGACCTCGGTTTATTATTTTATCCAAAGAATAATAGTCATGCTTTTCCTTGAGGATCGCAGAACAGTTTACAAAGGTGTAAAGTTATTATACCCAATTTTACAGAAAAGGAAACCGAGACACAGAGAGGGGAAGCGCCTTGCCCACGGTCACCCAGCACAGCTCACAAGGCAGGGAATAGAGCCCGACATCTTCCAAATCTCCCTCTGCAACCACATGGCCTTCCTGCCTCTAGTGCCCCCCACAAAGCAAGGCAGTAGTTCAATGCTGCCAAAGAGAGAAGAGCATCACCTGCTGATTCATAAACACCTCTTCCTGAAGTACCTGGGTTCTCCTTTGTAGGTCTCCCATCCAAGTTCAAAGTAGACTCAATCTCATTTAGTTTATGAGATCTCATATAGAGCACAAGGCTGGCTTGTTATTGCCACCTTGTCCTTCTCAATTATTCATTTCCTTTAGAATTCAGGGCAGGGAGACTCCCAGCAAGGGAGATGCCTTCTGAGGCAAGTCAGTTTGAAGAATGTCCTGCCTTATCAGCCTGTGATCAAACTGGAGATGACGTAGCTGCTCCCGCTGTGCCGGAACACTCACAAGGAACCATTTGACTATCAGTAAGAATGGGGCCAAACAGCCCACACACCAAAAGGAATCCAAGAACATTGCAGGGAAAATGAAGGCTGCAAACCCACAAGTTCGCTGCTGGTGCAGCCGGTGTCCTTGATCCTGACTGCAGCAAACCGACATGTTGCCAAGTACTTTCAGAACAGCTGCCGTCATTGAGCTTTCTACAGCAGCAGCTGGCAAGGAAATACAACAGGATTCAGGGAAATAACGTAGGCCTGTTGGACCCTAGCAGCTCAAGCTGCTGCAAGGAAAACATCTGAACCCTGATCTTGCAAATGAGCAAGACGCACTGAATAAGCATGAACTGTGTGTCGGTGATACAGATGGAGTGAGTCATGTGGAGCTGTGAGTCAGGTTGCTGTCAGAGAAGCATCACCCAGGACTACAAAGTCGAAAAAGGAGCCTAAAGCACTTGAGCTGGTTTCAGAAGCAAACATCGCACACTTGGCTTAAGGGAGGAGTAACTGACTGCCCAGTTCAGTCTGCAAATTCACAGCTCAAGATAGCAGAAAGAGGGGATTAGTAAACAAGCTTGCTGTGGAAGCAAGGCAGTGTTGTGAGTGGTATGAGCAAGTTGCCAGAAGACCTGGATTCTAATCCCTCCTCTACCACCAATTTACTCTCTGAGTTGGGGCAAGTCATGTTACCTTGGTTGGCTTTAATTTTCCCCTTTCTAAAATGAGACTGGTGACACTGACTCCTCTCTGTACAATGTTTTGAGATTCTTGGATGAAAGGGGATATGGAAAGACGAAGTGTTACTGTTAGAGATTGTTAGCACTATTGTTGTAGCTGTGTTGGTCCCAGGCTATAAGAGAGATAAGATGGGTGAGGTAATTTTTTTTTTTATTGGACCAACTTCTGTTGGTGGAAGGAACAAGCTTGAAAACTTCACAGCGCTCTTCTGCAGCTTTGGTGAAGGTAACCAGAGCGTCTGAGCTAAATGCAAGTTGGGACAGATTGTCAAGCATAAGGGGTTCGCAAATGCTGTCGGAGCCCATTTAAAATGAAGCAGACTGTTGAGGGTTAGATTGTTAAGCAAAAGGGGTTCACACAAGCTATAGGAGACCACTTAAAATGAAGTGGGCAATTAAGGGTTATCAGGTAGTAGGATGTATTATAAATTGTTGTAATGAGCCATAAAAGCAGTGTCACGGTTGAGTCCATGGTTTTTTGTCTTGCAGAGTTCTGAATGTAAGTGCCCAAGCTCATAGTTGAAGGTGTTGTGTGGGTTTCCTTTGAGGATGAGGACTGAGAGGTCACTTATGGAGTGATCACTTTGTGAAAAGTGTTGGCGCACAGATAATAGGGTTCAGAGTAGCAGCCGTGTTAGTCTGTATTCGCAAAAAGAAAAGGAGGTCTTGTGGCACCTTAGAGACTAACAAATTTATTTGAGCATAAGCTTTCATGAGCTACAGCTCACTTCATCGGATGCATTCAGTGGACTAATAGTGCATTAATAGGGTGTTTTTGTCTTTTATCATTTTCCTGTGTGAGTTCATTCGCGAGCGTAATGATTGGTTTCATCCACAAAGTTGTTGTGGCATTTGATGCACTGGATTAGGTACACCACATGTTGTGATAGGTATGTGTAAGAATCACAGATGTTGAAAGGTGTCTTGTGGGGGGTATTGGTCATCGTAGCAGTGGAGATATGTCTGCAGGTTTTGCATTTGTTGTTCTGGCAGGGACTGGTGACATTCTGATCTGGTTCCAGATCCAAACCTAATGGCTAATGTTATTTCTGTAATTGATCAGAATCTACAATAGACACTATATATCTACACTATGTAGATACCAGAATCCAGAATAGATACTACCGTGAGAGATCCTCTGAAAATACCACAGAGTTAGATTTATAACTAAGGATAAAGACCCAGTCTGCAAATATCAGATCCAAATCCAAATCTTAGCTTTTCCAAGATTCATGTGTGTTCAGATTGCAGCGATTTAAATCCCACTGCTTACATCAAGGCAGATGAGCTATCTACTATTAACTGCATCATTGTGTATGTTTCTCACAATACAGAATCAAGACTTGTCACAGAAACTTACCCCTGCAACAACAGTATTACTTTGCATTTTATGCTGTACCTTTCTGAGAATTTCAAATCACTTTCCAAGCATGACTTTATTAAGCCCCACAGCACACTGCCTGGTAGGAGCTATCATCCATCCACCTTTACGAGATGGGGAAACTGAAGCATACAGAATTATGTGATTCGTGCAGCATCACGCAGCAAATTAGAGGCGCAGAGCTAGGAATTGGAAGTAGAGGCAGGATTCTGCAGTCTGCTAAGACTACTTTGTGTTAAGTGGTACAAAGTAACCTTAAAGTGGCTGGAGATGGATCGCAAACATGTATAAGGGAACTCTCCACTAGTATCCACGTGGAAAAAGTGTCATAACCACCTCTTGTGCCACATCCCTCCCCCCCTCCCCACCACCACACGCTGCCGAGTATAAGGGGAGGAGGGGGAACATGTCAGGGGCAGAAAGGTTGTTTGGTGGAGTGGAACTTTGCTATGCCCAAACCTCAATTAGTCTAAAGTCCCTGGGTCCCATGTAACTTGTCCCAGGGCTGTTCAGCTCTAGATCAGGGAATCATAGAAATGTAGGATGGGAAGGGACCTCAGTAGGCCCTTTAGTCCCCTGCACTGAGCCCGGGCTAAGTATTATCTTCTAGACCAGCGCTTCTCAAGCTATCTGATGGGGGGGACTGGCAATTTTTTTCCCCAATGTGCACGCAGACCGGCAGCCGATGGCTCGCGGACCAGCACCGGTCTGCGGACTACCACTTTGAGTGGCACTGCTCTAGACCATCCCTGGCACCCTGCAGTCCCCATTCTCTACTCCATCTGAGTTCTGCTTGGACACGATGGAGAATCATGCCCTAGGAGTCCTGACTGCCAGTCTCCTGCTCTGTCCGTTAGACTCCCTCCCCTTCCCCAAGCAGGAAAGGAAATACTTGTGTTTTGTCCAGGAAATGGTGCAGCTGATCAAATCCTCCCTGTTGCGACCTTGCACTATTTGATGTTCTATAGGAGCAGATGACCCCGGCTAAGTAGACGTTCAGAAGAGCAGCAGCCTTTGATGCAGTAATTGGAAATTTCCATTCTTTGCTTGCAGCCTTGAAAAACAGAAGAGTCTAATACGCCAGGAAATCTCCATGCTGTGCTAGGGAATTTCCATGAAGGAAATTTTTAAATACATTCTACAGCTATCAACTATTCTGGCTGGCGGGGGTTATTTTTGTTTTATATTTTGGGGGATTTTTTTTTCAATTCACTTAAAAAAAAAGTTCACGTACATGGCAAGAGTGTGAAAATAAGAAGGCCAAAGGAAGGTGATGGGATCGGAGAAAGGACACACGGGGATGAGTACGGGCACCTGTAATGCTTCTACCAAGTCAACAGAGATAATGGGGACCTGTATTTTTGCTCGACAATAGCCGTCAGGCATATTTCAAAGGAGAGCGATAACTACTTGCAAAGAGCTGCAGACAGCCATAGACTCATATCTCTGGGAGGATGTAGCTTTTTGGTGCTGTTAGTGTGAAGAGCCCCAGAGCCAGAGGGGTGGATCTGTCTGTGCCAAGTCAAACAATCAGCACAGCTCTGCTGAACCATACCATTCGACATCACGTGAGCCTTTGGTCTTGTTATCAGCAATACTGACTGGAAGTTTGAACAAAGTTCTCAGTGTCACAAAATATATGAGGGAATTGTCAGCAGCTCAGGAAAGAGGCTCATAGTGAGGAGGAGGACAGCCAGGCAAATGGATCGGAGGCAGAGCTGCTGTGTTTCCTGAATGCAATACACAGTTCTCTTTGAAAACAGGACCCCGGCCTTCTGCAATGCCCGATCTTGAAAGCTGGAGAAATATGGCCCTCTGGCCGACACCTTGAGAGTTAGGGGCTATGAGATTCAAACACCCGCGCTGATCGTTGGAGCCCTGGGTGCATGGGACCCCAGTAACAAGGGAATGTTGAGAGAATGCAGAATCGGTTAACACTAAGCTCGACTGATGTGGCAACTCATGGTGTCAGACACCACCAGGTGGTTGAGGAACATCTATCTAGAACATATCACCGGACACCATCAATACCAGGAGAGAGGAGCTGGAGAGCCATTGAGAAGCGAAATCAGAAAAGTAACTGGACTACTTCTCTGATGGACTGTATTTACTGGGAGACAACCTATCCTACATGCTCAATTACTGAGGGACAAGCTACACTCATTGCTATATATGCTTTCTACAACCAACTCCCTGTATAAGTTTTCATGAGTGATGTCCCTAAATATTTGGATGCTAATATCCAAACTGTATTGTTAAATTTATTCACCTAAATTTGGGTTATTTCAGATTATGTACTATATGTATTTTATGACTTTTAAAACAAACTTTGTATTTTTGGATAATATAAGCACTATATCCAGATGCACAGACACTCTTTTCTTAACCTGAGTATTATATAATTTTAACATTAGCTTTCATAAAATTTTTAAATATGAAGGAACAGCACAGGCTCCCTGTTGGTTTGTGTGTGTGCATGTCACAATGCAGACTGTGATCTCTAAAACCAGGAATGATTTGGGTCCCAGCTAACGTTGAGAATCTCTCTCCCTCTGTAGGCCTCAGAGATGATCAGCTGGGATGATTCTGTCTATCTACAATGGCGAAACACATAGCAGCATGTACATTGAAATGAACTGAACAAAATCCTTTCCAAACAGTGCAGTACATGGCACATACAATTCCCCCCATGGCAAGAAGATGAGTGAATGAACCACCTGTGACAGATGTTGGTCATGTTACTTACTGCGTGGCTGGAAGGTGCTCAGATATTACAATGATGAGGGTGGTATAAGAACATATAGAGAATAGAAGAGAATTGAACTCATGGGGGAAATCTTACAAAATTTCCTGCCTTCTGAAGTCAGTCTTATATCTTGCAAAAGGAGAACTGAGGTATGGAACGGCTGTCATATGAGGAGAGATTAATAAGACTGGGACTTTTCAGCTTGGAAAAAAGATGAGTAAGGGGGGATATGATTGAGGTCTATAAAATCATGACTGCTGTGGAGAAAGTAAATAAGGAAGTGTTATTTACTCCTTCTCGTAACACAAGAACTAGGGGCCACCCAATGAAATTAACAGGCAGCAGGTTTAAAACAAACAAAAGGAAGTAATTTTTCACACAACGCACAGTCAGCCTATGAAACTCTTTGCCCGAAGATGTTGCGAAGGCCAAGACTATAATAAGGTTAAAAAGAGAACTAGATAAATTCACAAAGGTCAGGTCCATCCATGGCTATGAGCCAGGATGGTTTGGGAGGGTGTCCCTAGATCTACAAAATAAAAACCTGCAGCACCCAGATCAGCTGACTTGGGCTCACAGAGCACAGGTTGTGGTGTAGATGCTCAGGCTGGAGCCCAGGCTTTGAAATCTCCTCCCCCCAGCCACGGGGTTTCAGAGCCCAGGCTCCAGACTGAGCCCAAACGTCTACGTTGCAATTTTTAGCCCCACAGCCTGAACCCCCCTGAGCCCGAGTTAGCTAATCCAGACCAGCCGCAGCTGCGCCGCGGGTCTTTTATTGCAGTGTAGATGTACTATGAGTTAACTTTATAGTGAAGACAAGCCCTTAGTGGAAGCCCTTCAGGGATGTGTTCCCTTTTGCAGTATCTCAGTGCATGAGTTTGGTTGCCTTTAGAGTACAGTGCAATATGTGGCTGTTTAAAGAAGCATTGCCCAATAGATTTAGGTTTTATTAGAAAAAAGTGTTTTTAGAAATCCTAACACAATGGCCAATGTTTAAAAAAATTAAATTAAAACAGGTTTTTTAAAGTTTAAAGATTCCCTTGCCCTGGAGTTTAAAGATTCCCTTGCCCTGTTTGCAACTAGGATGTTGCAGCAAATTGTCAGAAAACCTGAAAGAGTGAGTGACTGGACCCAGAAGGGAAATTCTGTTGTGCAACCAGAGGAAAAATCCATAGAAAACAAACTTCACAAAGAGTGAAAATTAAATTAGATCTTCAAAGTCCTTCCAGTTGGAATAAAATCTACTGCACTCATGATATATCAGTCAGATTCTCAAGCAAATGGGCCCAGATGAGCAAAAACACAGTTTGCTCCCTTACAATAGGGCTCCTTAATCTAGTATGGTCAGAGACTGGGAGGATGTTTTTGGTCAGTGGGCACCTGGTGGTAACAGTAGAGATGGGGCTTTCTTTGGGCCTGTTTGGGGTGCAATCCTTGTCCCCCAGGGAAGTCAATCCACTAGGGAATCATGGAAATCTAATTTAATAATAATGATCGATGATTGATTGGTGATCCCTCAATGTGAGGATGATCTCTACCACGGATTTACATATGGGTCCTGAGATGACTCAGGAGTCCGATCCTGGAACTGTAAATCCTCCCGCAGAAAGATGTTATTTCCCGTGGTAGAAGCCTGCGCGTGATTTCTTTTAATGTGGAGAAGCTGGTGCGCCTACAGCGACCACACGATCATGACAAGTTAGAGCTCTGGAGCCCAGTAGTGGGGAAAGTCTGAGATGATGGGACATCTCCATTTGCTGCAGCCTTCATCTGCTTTTACATGAGATTCGAGGACCCTCTTCTGCCTGATCCACCATTGAGGACTTGGGGGATTGGACCGTGCTTTGTCTGGGACCTCCCCTCAGACCTGTTCACCTTGGGAGACCCTGCCAGGAACATGAAGCTCCCGACAAATTAGCTCTGAGGATCATTGGAACACGCAAGCCCCTTCACCACAACAAGGTGACGGTCTCCAAAAAGATTAATAATAATAATTAATACCTAGTGCTTATATAATAGTGTTTTTCATTAGTAGATCTCAAAGCACTTTTAAGAGGTTGGTATCATTATCCTCATTTTACAGGTGGGGAAACTGAGGCACAAAGATTGGATGTGACTTGCTCAAGGTCACTCAGCCTGCAGGAACAGAACCCAGGTGTCCTGAGTCCCAGTCCACTGCTCTACTGTAACTTGTTTTGCAGGGTGGACACCTTGGCCCACAGAGTGTTCCCTTCAGTGAAATCAATGGGCCTGGGGGTCTTGCAGGGCAGAACAAGCTGCTGAATCCAGGCCTTAGAGACGGCAACAGAGGGTGACTTTAGCTCAACAGATAGTTTAGCCATTGACTTCAATAGGAGCAGGACCTTATTGATTTGCTTTTGTTTTTGATTGTTCTGTAGGGAAAGGACTGTGCAAAGAGTCCTACACAAGCTGCAGCAGACTGATAGTATCCTTGTGATATCTTTTTTTATTATTATTACCTGGCTGCTGCTGCTGCTGCAGGGTTGCCTGAACTATTCACTCCCCCTTAGAGACAAGCTGAATTCAGCATTGTGTATGCAAACGTGAGAAGGACCCAAATCAAAAAGCCTTTATCTAAATCACAAACATGGAACACAGTTCAAACCTATCTCCGTGATCAGCCAGATCTGAGCATCAGGATCTGAATTTCATGCCCTATGTTTCAGGAGTGTTCAGAGGTGAGATTTTAGTTTCTGTTATATAGATACGATCTGAGATTTTGCTTTCCATTCTCGTCTAATCCAAATGCACTCAGGTTTCACTTGAAGAGGGACTCAGACCTGAACTCTCTGGTCTGGGAAGGCTAGCTGGACAAAGGGATGCAGGTGTTACAACACCTAATGTTTAGGTGCCTGCCACCCACTGGAATCCACAGCCCTGAGTTAGGCACTCAGGCTCCCTATACAAGGCACCTAAGAATGGGATTCACAAGAGCCAGCACGCTGAGCAACGAGGAGCTGCCTAGATGAGCCAGTAGGAAATGCTGAGGAGAGAGGCACCTAACTCCCCACCCCTGAGGGAGTTAGGTGCCTAAGCCAGTTCAGTCTTTTCTTGTGAAAAATTCATTCACTGGGCCAGAGAGAGCGTGAGAACAGCCTTATAGCTTGGGGATTAGAGTGCATCCCTGGACACCTGTGTTCCAGTTGCTGCTCCAAGAAACATACAAAGTGGAACAGCGTCAAAAGGAGAGATTGAGAACGCTCCACCCCAGAATACCCTGTACCCCGGTGGTTAGGGCCCTTACCTGTGATGTGGGAGCGGTCTGTTTAAGTCCCTGCTCCAAATCAGCCATAGCAGAAATTCAAATCTAAGTCTCCCACATGTGAGTGTCCTGATGATGCTATTGGGTATAATGGGGGGGGGGGGCATTGCGTCCTCTGTCTGGTTTTCTTTATTTGTAGGTTAGGCTTGCTCTGAAATGCCTTTGGATTGGGCCCCATGGGCGAGATGGGCAAGGGAATGGTTTGTTTGTGAATCCCGCTGGGGCTTAGGCACTGAGCTTCTAGGCGTGGTCAGGCCTCAGGCAGCTTTGAACGTCCCCAGCAGTGGACTAGGGACTTTAGGCATCTCCAGGATCTTAACAGGGGTTTTGAGGATCTTAGTGGTGCCTAAGTGTTGAACTTAGGCCACTAGAGTGGTAGCTAGGTGCTATGATGGGGTGGCCATCCCACACAAGGCCCAGTGGGGTTAAAGTGGTCAGGTGGGCCAATTAACTGCATAGGCTGCACCAGAAGGAGGAGCCAGGGAGCAATAAGAATTAATTAAAGAGCAAGCTCAGCTGGACAGCAACAGGAGGGGCCTGTATAAAGCCCAGTAGCTGAGAACAGAAGGGGGCTGTAGACTGAGACAGTGGGCTGAAGAACTGCAGGAACAGGACATTGGGCTGAAAGAGGTAATCCCCAGAGCAGCCAGGTGGAGGGGTGAGTAGAGGCCCCATGACAAACTGGTGGAGAATGTGGGCGGGCAGTTTCCTCAATACAAAGGGAGGGTAAAAGGCCATGGGGGGCAGGGAGGAAAGAGCAATGGGGCTGCTGTATGTGGAAGCTTTTTTTTTTTTTTTCCTCTCTCTCTCTCTCTCTTGCAGAGGGCAGTTATGGTGTCCCAGGCTGGAACCTGGAGTTGCCACCCCCGCAGAAGGGGGCTGACAAACAACTGGAATGGCTTCAGGTCCTACTAAGGCTGGTGCTGGAGAGCCAGCAAAGACTGTAGGAAGCAGAGATATACCTGCAAAAATATTTGATGAAGCTGGCTGACCAGCAGTAGTATTTATATGGGCTTTTCCAAAAGGGAAGTAGCAGAAGCTGCAGAGATCGAGACTGGAAAGGAGATATCAGGCCCAGGAGGCCAGAAGCCCAGCCAAAGGAGTATTAAGCCTGCAGGCAAAGCGGACACCTAAAAAGGGAGAGCCCCTACCTGTATGGGTTTGAGAAGCCTTACTTGGGAGGCAGGAAAACAAGAGAGGCCCAAGAGCCCAACCTGCTGGGAGAACAGGAAAGGGAGGGGCATGTTTTGCCTCTCCTTGACAAGGGCACATAAGGAGGGGATGCCCTTATATGAACTGTGAGGAGAGGGCTAGAGTCCGGGAGGAGGCCGAAACATGGCTTACTAGCAAGACAAGGGAGAGGGTTTGTTTTGGGTGCAGAAAGGCCAGCCATGCAAAGAGGCACTTCCCTCTTAAGAATCGTGGTGTAGCAAAGGGAATGGCATGGACCCCAGTGGGTCAGGAAAAACAGAGTGGTTGTCCAGGGACAGAAGTACGCCAGAGACCAGCATGGTAGAAGTGGTAGTGATGACCACGGACCTGACAGGTGGTCAGCCCATGCACACAGTCGTGGGTAGTAAGGAGTTAGAAGATAAAATGACTGGAATGAAGAAGGCCCAGACCGACAAAGGCACTAACACTGAAGCGAAGTGGGCTACAGTTGGAGCTCAAGCTCTGAGGGAAAGGGGGCTGAGGGAGTCCTGGAGCAGGTAAAGGTGCTACAGGAGAAATTAGTAGTGGCTAAGCAGGTCTTGCAAGAAGCTGCAGGAGCCCTACAACTGCAGCGAAGAGAGTACTGGGACACCATGGAGGAGAAAGGCAGACTGCTCCTCATGGTGAGGGACTTGGAACAGGAAAGGGATGACCTGCAGGCCGAGCTCAGGCAAATGCAGGACAGGCAGCATCTCTACTCACGAGAATTCAGGCTTGAGGGGGATGGTATATGATGAGGTGTCCATGGCCTGAAGGGGTTAAGGAGGCCAGGTGGGCCAATTAACTGCATAGGCTGCACCTGGAGGAGGAGCCAGGGCTCAGTAAGGATTAATTACAGAGGAAGCTCAGGTGGACAGGAGCAGGAGGGGCCTGTATAAAGCCCAGTAGCTGAGCGTAAAAGTGGGGGGCCACAGACTGAGACAACAGGCTGAGGAATTGCAGGAAGTGGGCACTGGGTTGAAAGAACTAGTCCCCAGAGCAGCCAGGAGGAGGCATCACTTAATGGTGAGTAGAAGCTCCTGTGACAGGTGTCTAAGTCCCTTTGTGGAAATAGCCTGGAGTTGCTAAACAAAAACACAAACAATCCCACAGTTTTGCCTGTCTCTAGTTCTAATACAGTGCACCCAGGAGAGGGCAGGGGCCATGACAGAGTCAGTGTCTCTGACAAAGCAGCAAACAGCAGCACTTTGGGGGCTATTTGGGGATGCTTCTGTGTCTGAATAGGACTTCTTAGGGCTGTCTGTTAGATCTAGTATGCAGTGAGACATATGGATCACAGAAGCTAGAGCTGGAGAAGGCCTGTTAGAAAGTGCCTGGCAAATAGCAGCAACATCTTTCTATATGCAAAAAGAAAAGAGTACTTGTGGCACCTTAGAGACTAACCAATTTATTTGAACATAAGCTTTCGTGAGCTACAGCTCACTTCATCGGA
This sequence comes from Chelonia mydas, assembly GCF_015237465.2. Taxonomy (NCBI): domain Eukaryota; kingdom Metazoa; phylum Chordata; order Testudines; family Cheloniidae; genus Chelonia; species Chelonia mydas. Next base: position 338,174,484 of record NC_057849.1, read on the forward strand.
TGCATACTGTGGAAAGTGTAGAAGATCTTTTTATACACACACAGCATGAAAAAATATCTCCCCCTACCCCACTCTCCTGCTGGTAATAGCTTATCTAAAGTGATCACTCTCCTTACAATGTGTATGATAATCAAGTTGAGCCATTTCCAGCACAAATTCAAGGTTTAATAAGAACGTCTGGGGGGGGGTAGGAAAAAACAAGGGGAAATAGGTTACCTTGCATAATGACTTAGGCTTGACTAGAGACTGGGAGTGGCTAAGTTAATTGTATCCAATTTGCAAATGAATTCCAATTCAGCAGTCTCTCGCTGGAGTCTGGATTTGAAGTTTTTCTGTTGTAATATCGCAACTTTCATGTCTGTAATCGCGTGACCAGAGAGATTGAAGTGTTCTCCGACTGGTTTATGAATGCTATAATTCTTGACCTCTGATTTGTGTCCATTTATTCTTTTACGTAGAGACTGTCCAGTTTGACCAATGTACATGGCAGAGGGGCATTGCTGGCACATGATGGCATATATCACATTGGTGGATGTGCAGGTGAACGAGCCTCTGATAGTGTGGCTGATGTTGTTAGGCCCTGTGATAGTGTCCCCTGAATAGATATGTGGGCACCGTTGGCAACGGGCTTTGTTGCAAGGATAGGTTCCTGGGTTAGTGGTTCTGTTGTGTGGTATGTGGTTGCTGGTGAGTATTTGCTTCAGGTTGGGGGGCTGTCTGTAGGCAAGGCCTGGCCTGTCTCCCAAGATTTGTGAGAGTGTTGGGTCATCCTTCAGGATAGGTTGTAGATCCTTAATAATGCATTGGAGGGGTTTTAGTTGGGGGCTGAAGTTGATGGCTAGTGGCGTTCTGTTATTTTCTTTGTTAGGCCTGTCCTGTAGTAGGTGACTTCTGGGAACTCTTCTGGCTCTATCAATCTGTTTCTTCACTTCCGCAGGTGGGTATTGTAGTTGTAAGAATGCTTGATAGAGATCTTGTAGGTGTTTGTCTCTGTCTGAGGGGTTGGAGCAAATGCGGTTGTATCGCAGAGCTTGGCTGTAGACAATGGATCGTGTGGTGTGGCCAGGGTGAAAGCTGGAGGCATGTAGGTAGGAATAACGGTCAGTAGGTTTCCGGTATAGGGTGGTGTTTATGTGACCATTGTTTATTAGCACTGAAGTGTCCAGGAAGTGGATCTCTTGTGTGGACTGGACCAGGCTGAGGTTGATGGTGGGATGGAAATTGTTGAAATCATGGTGGAATTCCTCAAGGGCTTCTTTTCCATGGGTCCAGATGATGAAGATGTCATCAATATAGCGCAAGTAGAGTAGGGGCATTAGGGGATGAGAGCTGAGGAAGCGTTGTTCTAAGTCAGCCATAAAAATGTTGGCATACTGTGGGGCCATGCGGGTACCCATAGCAGTGCCGCTGATCTGAAGGTATACATTGTCCCCAAATGTAAAATAGTTATGGGTAAGGACAAAGTCAAAGTTCAGCCACCAGGTTAGCCGTGATGTTATCGGGCTTGTCTAGTTTTAGTAAAGTCCAGCCACGAGGAAGTTTGTGTGGAAGGTTGGTTTTTTATGGGAGTATCCATTTTTGAGAGCTCATTCTTTATTTTTCCCTGTTTTCTAAGTCATTATGCAAGGTAACCTATTTCCCCTTGTTTTTTCCTATCTCTCCCCCTCTTCCCCCCCCCCCCCAAGACATTCTTTTTAAACCCTGGATTTGTGCTGGAAATAGCCCACCTTGATTATCATACACATTGTAAGGAGAGTGATCACTTTAGATAAGCTATTACCAGCAGGAGAGTGGGGTGGGGGGAGAGAGAACCTTTTGTAGTGGTAAACACCCATTTTTTTCATGGTTTGTGTGTATAAAAAGATCTTCTGTATTTTCTACAGTATGCATCCGATGAAGTGAGCTGTAGCTCACGAAAGCTTATGCTCAAATAAATTGGTTAGTCTCTAAGGTGCCACAAGTACTCCTTTTCTTTTTGCGAATACAGACTAACACGGCTGCTACGCTGAAACCTGTACAATGCAGTATAACGGGAAGAAACAAGGAGATGTAAACAAATGGTTTTCCAGTTTTACAGTACAGCAAATAGTTAACACGTCTTAAAATGGTGTAAAACAAGAGCAGTTAAAAGAAGAAAATACTGAAAAGCCAGGGGGAAAGTATGAACTACTGGCCTAAGTACAGGACTGGGAGCCTGAAAACTCTGATTTAATCCTTTCTCTTACACTGGCTCCTTTTATTGCTTTGGGCAAGTTGCTAACCTGTGTCTGTTTCCCCAGCTATAAAGTGGTAATAATTGTACCTCTGGTGCAGATCCTCAAAAGGTATTTAGGTACCTCACTCCCACTGAAATCAGTGGGAGTGAGGTGCCTAAATACCTTTTGAGGAGCTGCAGTCTGCCTCATGGGAGCATTCTAGAACTATACTGTATAATCATTGGATGTGTGTAAAGTGCTCTGAAGATGAAATGTGTTAAACGCTGACAGAAGACACACAAACCAGTGCCCTTATAGATATTCAAAGTTTATGTTCCTTTGACAGTCACCATGTCGCACAGTAGAACTTGTTTCACTCCAACTGTGATGGGGCGTCTGCCCCGCACTGGGCCTGATAGGGTTAAAACCCAGCCTGGAGGGCTGCAAGGAACCAGCCAATCAGGGCCCGTGGCTGGACCAGCCAATCAGGGCCCAGCCGGCCCATATAAAAGAAGCTGCAGGAGGCCCAATGGAGAGGACCAGCTTCCTAGAGAGCTGCAGAAACTAGCACCGTGAACAGCGCTGCTAGGGCGTGCAGGCCTGAGGCCTTGGGAAGAGGGTGAAAGAGCCAGAGGCAGGAGCCAAAGGTGCTGGGGCTGCGGGGAAGTGGCCCAGGGAACTGAGACAGACTGACGGAGAAAGAAAGGAGGGGCAGTGGGAAGCTGTTGTTCACAGGGTCCCTGGGCTGGGACCCAGAGTAGTGGGTGGGCCTGTGTTCTCCCTTCCCCCCCTCACTGCTGAAGAAGCAGCCAGTCTTTGGACTGCCCAGCTGCTGTGAGGAGTGGCTGGACTGCTGCAGAAGGAGTCCCCCGGAAGAGGGGAACCCGGCTTGTGACACGGCCGGAGGGTTGTGCCACGAAGCAGAGAGTGGGTCTGCAGGTGGAGACCAGGATGGGAGGGCCACCACCACGGGAGGGCACACCTGCTGACCAGAGCTAATTCCTGAAACGGCCAGCAGAAGGACCCAGTGTGGTGAGTGACCCTGACACACCACCACAGGCCTGGACTTCAACTATAGATTATATCCTGTGACCTGAATAATTTACGAGACAAAATTCCTGTCTTGTCAACCACCCCATTTTTCCAATATAATTCTACATCCCCACTCCACTCACATAAACCCAGTGGTATAGATTAGTGTGCCATGGGCAACTCCGGTTGCCAGTGGCTTTCACTCGAGAAGCTCAGGAGAGGTGGGGGGGACGGGACACAATAACTGAGGTGGTGTTTCCTTTTTTTTTTTTTTTAAACTAAGTTTAGGGCTAATTTGACAGCCCTAGAGAGCCAAGTCTTCTAATTACTAACAGGAACAACACAGGCAGTTGCAGTACAAGCTTTCCCAATGCTATCCCATCAAGTGTACCTCAGTGTCAATCTATAGATGCCCCCTGTGCCTCCTTCCCTTCCCACCCCTGGAATGTGGGGAGTTCAGTCTCCAGGGTTCACTGATGAAACTGCCAGCACATAGTTGAGGTGGCGATTTCTTCAATGTAAACACTAGGCCACTAGAAACTGGAAGCTGGCCAGTATTTCCTTTCTCATAGGCCACTGAAGAGCTGTCTGATGGTAGCAGCTGTTGGTGTCTCACTGTCAGCCAGACTGAGGCTCTGTTTGAACCAACAAGCTAGAGGCAAAGGGTTCTGTGCCCTATTACTAGCCCCTTGGAAGGGAGCTTCTGATGGAGGTAATAGTTATGATGGCTACATTGTTTCTCTTGTTCAAATGAAAAGGAGTATTATTAAAACCCCAGCAGCTGCTGGGTCTCTGGGGAGTGTTGGGAGCAGAATGGCTTACCTGTTCTCAGACAGTGAGATAACAATCACTATCTTTCAACAGAAGTGCTGAGTTGCTGTGCTGGCTGGCAGCTACAAGGAACTAAATTAAGCAGCTTTTGAGCTATGCAGACAGTTCCACATACAGCTATTGATGTGCTCTTTGCTAGCTCAGTGAAGGATGAGCTTGGAAACTCCACCTGTGCTCTTAGCCTTCCCAGAGAAACTAGCTTGATGTCTCTTCAGTACTCCTGGCCTCCAATGTCCCAAGGAGGTCAGGACCTGTATTTAGATCTTCCATACAGGAGAAAATTACTCTGCTGCTGGACGACTGGGCTTCCCCAAATTGCCTTGTTGGTGTATATTCTGTGTGTCTAGGTTAAAATACCACATCCATCAGTCTGGTGTCCAAGTGTCTTGTTGTGTTTGGCACAGAAAACTACCAATCAGCCACATAGAACTTCCCATCCTGAAATGGCACACTGCCATACCATCTGGGTCTGAGAGCTGATTAAATATTATTGCACAAGGGACGCAGGATAGAGCCGGATTAGTGGCAGGATGGAAGACTAAGGAAACACCAGGGTGATGTTGGAACAGGTGCTGATGATTCAACTGGTGATGCTTTTCCCACTGCATTAATACTAAACCAATACTTCAGCGCAGTATTAGAGGGCATTGTGTCCTCAGAGGTGCCCTCTTTTTAGATGAGTCTCAAACCCAACACACAAGCCCTTAAGTGTCACCAAAGACTCCATGGCACTTTTTGCAAGGATAGGATATTAACCCTGATGACCTGCCCAAATTACAAGCTGCATAACTAATTGTATTGTGCCCTCCTGTACATACAATTCCACTACTCATCCTAAACCATTGTGCAATGTTCCTGTGGTGAAATAGCACTCTATACATTTCAGCCAGTAGCCGTGACGGTAAGACATCTCCAGCGGAGACATGGGCTCAGGTATGCTCTTGCTAAATGAGGCACTTATCTATCTGCTCTCCTCTTAAGCCTCATTCCTGGTCCTCGGCAGGAGTAATCCAACAACCACACAGTAGTGTCTCATAATGCAGAATCAATTTGCCCCATCCATCTCTGGGCAACTCTCTGCAACTGAACTGCACAGGATCAAATGTTAACAGCGCTGTCCTATTAAAGGAACAGCTACTGTCCAGAGAGAAGGTGGGTTTATCTAAAGCTACTTGATTCTACCCAGCCAGATCCATTAGATCTAGTTTAGCTGTTTTTCATCTCCAATTTCTATCATTCGGTGAATCAGAGTTTGTTGCTGTGTTAGAAGCTGATCATGTAACACTCTCAATCTCAGTAATTTTAGGTTTATAAAGATTCTTGGAAGCTGGCAAAATAGCTTTTAAAGGAAAAAAAATCCCAAACCCTACATCAGCAAGGAAACTCCCCCAGTGGGTTATTTATGAAACAAACATGTTTTTGTGCTTCTGGAGACTTGTCAAGACTAACAATGGCATTGTTTGTGCAAGGGGGATTTCTGTTTCAGGGAACAGCCTGGAAGCTGCAGAGATCAGTGTTCCAAACCACAGACATTTGGGAATCCTGAGTCAGGCCTCAACAGATCATGAGATTGGCTTAAAAATCATGAGATGTTAAAAACAATAAATATTGAGGGTTGTTTTTGGCTTCTGCTTTTGGAGCCTTTAGGGGGCATGTTTTCAATCTTCCTCTCCCTGCCCCCCACCATGAGGCTGGAAACTTACTTTTTTATGAAAGCTGAAATTCTCTCAAACTCACATGCCCTAGGAGCTGGGGCTTTAAGAAAGACACCAAATAACTCAAGATTCACAACAAAATCATGAGTTGGCAACACTGAAACGTACAATGAAAAACAAATAGCTAGGTTTTTTCCCTAATTTTACCTAACATATTGTAGGCATCATGGTCCAGTGCATATGGTGCTAGGCTAGGAGGCAGGAGACTCTACCACACACCTTGGGAGAGTCACTTCATCTCTGTCTCAGCTTTTCCGGTCTGAAAACTGGGGATTGTGATACTTCCTTTGTTAAAGCACTTCAAGATCAACCAATGGTAAGAGCAAGATAAGACCTCAGCAATCCCCATGGAGTGGCTGGTTCATAGAATATCCGGGTTGGAAGGGACCTCAGGAGGTCATCTAGTCCAACCCCCTGCTCAAAGCAGGACCAACCCAACTAAATCATTCCAGCCAGGGCTTTGTCAAGCCTGACCTCAAAAAAACTTGAAGGAAGGAGATTCCACCACCTCCCTAGGTAACCCATTCCAATGCTTCACCACCCTCCTAGTGAAAGTTTTTCCTAATATCCAACCTAAACCTCCGCCACTGCAACTTGAGATCATTCTTCCTTGTTCTGTCATCTGCTACCACTGAGAACAGTCTAGATCCATCCTCTTTGGAACCCCCTTCCAGGTAGTTGAAAGCAGCTATCAAATCCCCCCCCTCATTCTTCAGACTAAATAATCCCACTTCCCTCAGCCTCTCCTCATAAGTCATGTGCTCCAGCCCCCTAATCATTTTTGTTGCCCTCGGCTGGACTTTTTCCAATTTGTCTACATCCTTCTTGTAGTGTGGGGCCCAAAACTGGACACAGTACTCCAGATGAGACCCTACCAATGCCAAATAGAGGGGAATGATCACATCTCTCCATCTGCTGGCAATGCTCCTACTTATACAGGCCAAAATGCCATTAGCCTTCTTGGCAACAAGGGCACACTGCTGACTTATATCCAGCTTCTCGTCCACTGTACCCCCTAGGTCCTTTTCTGCAGAACTGCTGCCTAGCTGCTCAGTCCCTAGTCTGTAGCAGTGGATGGGATTCTTCCGTCCTAAGTGCAGGACTCTGCACTTGTCCTTGTTGAACTGCATCAGATTTCTTTTGGCCCAATCCTCTAATTTGTCTAGGTCCCTCTGTATCCTATCCCTACCCTCCAGTGTATTTACCACTCCCAGTTTAGTGTCATCTGCAAACTTACTGAGGGTACAATCCACGCCATCCTCCATCCAGATCATTCATGAAGATATTGAACAGGACTGACCCTTGGGGCACTCCGCTTGATACCAGCTGCCAACTAGACATGGAGCCATTGATCACTACCTGATGATTTAGCCAGTGTTCTATCCACCTTATAGTCCAGCTAGTACCCCACCAACCCTGAGGAGAAGCTGAGGGATAATCTTCATTCCTCCAGCCATTCTGCATCTCTTCCCCCCCCCCCTCTTTTTTTTAACTTCCCCTCACCTACTACCCAAGACCCTCCCGCCCAATGAGGCAATCCCGATGCAATTTTTATTGCCTTGTACCAGTCAGAAGGGGTCACTACTCGCTGCAGCGTACTGGGATGGATGCGTTGTCCCTGTACTCCCAAAGTTACAGTGAGTAAAAGGACTGTAGAGCTTGGTGCTGCTCTGAGAGTGAGGGACCAAACACTAGCCTTCAGTCTGGAGTCCCTCCGGGGGTTGTGTTGCTGGTCGACTGCTGAGCTACCTTCTGCTTCTTTGTAAAAACCACAGAACAAAAATGGACGAGAGAGCTGGCAGCCCAGGATTCTCTGGGAATTGCTGTATTTCAGTGCATCTGAAGAAGGGCTCGTTGCCTTGCAAGACATGGCCCAGAGCTGGTGACAAAGTCAGGTGAGTAGATGAAGCTGTGCAGGGGTAAAGTGAAAAGAGAAGTGGGGCCCAAGACAGAGCCCTGAATGATGCTGACAGAGTGTGGAAGAGGTAAAGGAAGAGGCAGGGTGGGACTGGTTGGGGAGCAAGCAGAGAGTCCAGATACAGTAAAAATCCTCTCCAGCCTGCTTTGTTCAGTTTCGTCTGTAAATCGTGCACCATGCTCATCAAACTAAATACTGCAGAGGAGGCATTCCTGCTTCAGTTGATAGTTCTGTCTGATGCCATTTGGGAGATTAGCATATCCCAGAAATGGGGAGCCTGCCAGGAAAACATGAGAGAGAGGATAAAGGAGAGAGCTGCCTTCAGGGAAAGGGAATGGTGTCACCACGGATAGCCACTTTACCTCACCCGCAATGAGTAAGCGCTTGCTGACGGCACCACTGTTGCTGCACTTCCACATTAGCTTGTTCCTGGGGGAAACGGTTCCTAACAAAATTACCTGTGACATAGTGGAGAGGCTTGAAAAACAAACAGAGCAGCATTATACTGTGATAGGGCTGGTGTTAAGGGTATGTCACTGGGACTGATGTTAGGCTAGTCCAGAATCTTCCCCAGGCCTATTCCAGAGTACAGGCAATAGGTATGGTGGGTATTTATCAGCACCTGCTCTGAATGTGAAACCTCACCCTGCAATGTAATAAAGCTGCTGTGGGTGACACCCTGGCTTTTTGGTTCAGACATACAGTCTCTCTCTCTCTCTCTCTCTCTCTCTCTCTCAGAATATTTTGGACAGTATGAGGGAATCAATTACTTTTGCTAATTACTAATAGTTTGTAGTCGTTCTCTTTAAATTTAACACTCTGAGAATAATTAGACTCACCACACCAATCACCCAGCAGCATAAATACTAATTACACAGAAAACACTACATTAAAAGAACGTTATAAAGGTTGCAAAGTCAAGCAGTCAAAAGGTAGGAAATAAGTTAGGAAACCTTCTTCACTCAACCTTAATTCAGTCCTCTTGTGCGTAGGCATTATGATAATCAATTACATGATCACATAATTTTTTCCACCCTGCCTCATTCAGTGCACAGGATGGATCTGATCTGGAGATGAATCAGGGTTGGGTAGTCCAGGAGGCTGTTGTCTGTCAGACCCCTGCTTCATTGTTACAGAAGTTGGAAGGAGAGTACCTATTGTGGTTCTGCAAGATGGGTCTAAGCCCACTCATAGCTTAAGGCCCTCCCTCTTAGCTGTGGGGGCCGGGGATGGGCCAGTGAACCTAGGCCACAACTGAATACTGGGGACGACAAATGGGAAACCAGGAGCGGGAGTGAAGGTCATAGGGTGAAAATCAGGTGGCTGGAAGAGGACACCGAGCAAAGCACCACAGACATCTGCTGCTCTTCAAAGTCAGTGGACACTGCCCAGAGGAACTCTACTTGTTGGAGGGAGAGTGCTGAATGAGTCAGGGGCTTGCAGGAAGAGAGAGAATGATCTCACGGTTAAGACAGTTGCATGCTACACTGGAGAATTGGATTCTATTCCTGCCTCTGCCACAAAGGGTCTATGTGATGCTGGGAAGATACTTAAACCAAAGTTTCCACAGGAACACAATTGTGTGCTCCTCGTGTTCTGGGTACCTGACGTGAGATTCTGGAGTCTGATTTGCGGAAGTGCTGAGTGCTCAACAGCTGCAGCTGAAATCCGTGGGAGTTGTGCTGTGAACATATTCAGTGCTATGTAATGCAAGTACTCTGGAAAATCAGGTTTCAGAGTGGTAGCCGTGTTAGTCTGTATCCGCAAAAAGAACAAGGGGGACTTGTGGCACCTTAGAGACTAACCCATTTATTCGGGTGTAAGCTTTCATGGGCTAAAACCCACTTCATCAGATGCATGGAGTAGAAAATACAAAAAAAAAAAAAAAAAAAAATCAGACCCTTGGTATTTCAGATGGGGCACCCAAAACTAGTAGATGCCTTTTGGCCTTAATTTCTTTGTGCCTCAGCTCCTGTATCTGTAGAGCAGGGATATCCCCACCCCTTCATTTTGTTATTGTGGTGATAAAGTAACGTTTGTGAAGCACTCAGATTCTGGAGCCATAAGCACCATAGAAAAGCCTATGAGGAAATTAATAATTCTAGCTTGACAGCAAGGTTTGAATAGTATGTAGTACATAAGACCTGACCCCACACAGTGAATGGTGATGAGAAGATAAAATATTGAATATGTACTCATTAAGTGAGCACTGTCCATCCTATGTACTGAATGAGGCAGGGTCCCTGTGGGAAAAGTAAAGTAATCATGTAACTACAAATTGTATCCTAATTTATGTCCAAGAGGCCCAAATTAAGGTTGCACAGGAAAAAGCCAACCCCCACCCTGGACTTTAGAGCCCAAGCTCCAGTCCAAGATGGAACATCTACGTGGCTATTTTTAGCTGTGTAGTGTAAGCTGTGGGAGCCTAAGTCTGTAGACCCAGGCTCTGAGACTTGCTACTGCAGGTTTCTTTGCCATGCAGAGGTTCCTTAAGTGTCTGTCTAGGATTTTTATTCTTCAAAGCTCTTTAGAAACATTAATTAATCATCACACCAGCCCTGTAAGGTGATGAGTACCATAGAAATGCCTAGATTGTCGGGCTCAACGGGTAATGATCAATGGCTCCATGTCTAGTTGGCAGCCGTTGTCAAGTGGAGTGCCCCAGGGGTCGGTCCTGGGGCCGGTTTTGTTCAATATCTTCATAAATGATCTGGAGGATGGTGTAGATTGTACTCTCAGCAAATTTGTGGATGATACTAAACTGGGAGGAGTGGTAGATATGCTGGAGGGCAGGGATAGGATACAGAGGGACCTAGACAAATTGGAGGATTGGGCCAAAAGAAATCTGAGGTTCAATAAGGATAAGTGCAGGGTCCTGCACTTAGGACGGAAGAACTCAATGCACCGCTACAGACTAGGGACCGAATGGCTAGGCAGCAGTTCTGTGGAAAAGGACCTAGGGGTGACAGTGGACGAGAAGCTGGATATGAGTCAGCAGTGTGCCCTTGTTGCCAAGAAGGCCAATGGCATTTTGGGATGTATAAGTAGGGGCATAGCGAGCAGATCGAGGGACGTGATCGTTCCCCTCTATTCGACATTGGTGAGGCCTCATCTGGAGTACTGTGTCCAGTTTTGGGCCCCACACTACAAGAAGGATGTGGATAAATTGGAGAGAGTCCAGCGAAGGGCAACAAAAATGATTAGGGGTCTGGAACACATGACTTATGAGGAGAGGCTGAGGGAACTGGGATTGTTTAGTCTGCTGAAGAGAAGAATGAGGGGGGATTTGATAGCTGCTTTCAACTACCTGAGAGGTGGTTCCAGAGAGGACGATTCTAGACTATTCTCAGTGGTAGAAGAGGACAGGATAAGGAGTAATGGTCTCAAGTTGCAGTGGGGGAGGTTTAGGTTGGATATTAGGAAAAACTTTTTCACTAGGAGGGTGGTGAAACACTGGAATGCGTTACCTAGGGAGGTGGTAGAATCTCCTTCCTTAGAAGTTTTTAAGGTCAGGCTTGACAAAGCCCTGCCTGGGATGATTTAATTGGGGATTGGTCCTGCTTTGAGCAGGGGGTTGGACTAGATGACCTCCTGAGGTCCCTTCCAACCCTGATATTCTATGATTCTACAGTAATGGGCAGCCTACCTGTGCCTAAAATAAATGATTTACAGTCAGATTAAAGCTGTGTCCTGACGAGTTTGCAGTCTAATGAAGTAATCACGCATACAGCTCGGAGATGAAAATGACCTATGAAGTCACCCAGTCCATATCCTTGCCAATATGGGATTGGTTTTTATATTTTCCAGTGCTCTGTCTTGTGTAGTTATAAATGTTCCAAGCAATACAGCTTCCACAACTTCTTGGAGAATATTCCACAGTTCAATTGATCTCTCTCCAGAGGTAGCTACTCGGTCTACAGGTTTCCTTTCTTAAGTTTATCCCATTAGTCCCAATTATCACCTTTGTCATGTTGTAAGGATAAGTATCAAGTTAACAGAATGGGAGTGTGCAAATACGATGCTCACAATAACGGGGAATGATGAGCTAATATCTCTGTTAAGCCTTTGAGCGTTGCCAGTGTAAATTAATGCTTCCAGGAGCATGAGCTGACAAACGATGAGCTGTGTGCTTGTGAACTAGATAAAAATGTGGGGCCTTGTCTCCTTCACTAAACCTTGGCTTAGCCAGACTAAACCTATTTAGCTCTTTTAATCTGTCCTCAAATCAGTCCATCCTCCACTGTGATTGGATAATGGAGAGGATGTGATAGATATATTAAATTTTGTAAACATTTATACAGTGAAATACTGGTTCCATCAAAGTCTGTGGCAAAACTCCCATTGACTTCACAGGAGCCAGGATTTTGCCCCTGAACGTTTAGTTTTGCAGTACATAAATCAGTGTTTTAAAATAAGCCAGTTCATCCTTTTCTCTTTACAGGTTTGTTCTGACTGTAGAAACACACAACCATTTGCATTTAATAGCATCGTAAGTGGCATATTTTATTCAAAGCTTTAATGAGTTTCTTTGGTGCCCCTGGGGACTTCTCAATTAGGAAGCTAGTATGATAGGATTTTAAGCACCCTGCTGTACACATCAAAAGCTTTTGATGACTTTGCTCTATTGACTTTTGCAGGAGTTTCATTGGTTTTACTTTTAAATACATGCATCTCAGATTGGCAGAAGAAAGTAAACAGGGACATTTTTGCAGCATTTTAGTCTCATAGATTTAAAAAGCTCCTCAGTGCTGCAGTGGGAACAGATTAACCTAGAATTAACGAGGACATAAACAAATGCAATGCTTTTGTTTTGGTTGCAGATGTGGCTGACCTTTTTAGGCCTGGTGTGTACGGAATCTCTGTACAGGTCTAACCTACTTTGGTTAGAGGTAGTACGGTGGGTTGGTTGTTTTTTGGTTTTTTAACTAAAATAGTTACATCAGTAGAACTCCTAGTGTGGGCACAATTATACTGGAATAAAGGTGCCTTAAATGGTCTAGCTGCTTCCCCTTTCCATATGAGAAGAAGATATTTTGTTTATAAACACATTTATACCGGTATTTCTGTCTCTACACTAGGAAGGTTTTTCAGTTTACTAACCTGATATAGTTAAAGCAGTACAACTTTTATGTTCAGACAAGTCCTTAGATTGCTTTATAATTCAGGCCTCCTCTATTATCCTAGCTTTACAACTGATTTTAAAAACTGTACTTAAACAGTATGGTGTACTGGAGGACACAGGTTTTTTGCATCTCCTCTGATATGCTATAACTCCCCATACTCAGCACTGTTACTTTGAGGGGATGGATTAGTTTACAGGATTTTTAGTTGTAACAGCAAATTCTGTATTTGGAGTTCACCTTTAGCTGCACTTACACCTTGTAAACACCAATCAAGTCATGCAATTTTTTTTTTTAATGAAACAAAAATCTTGTTTCATGGTAGTCTAGGCCCAATCCTGCAGTCCTAAAACAGGCAAATTTTCCACTGATGGAGGACATTCTTCTGACTCAGCATAATTCCAAGCGTTCTTTTAAAGAGAGATCCTGTGGTTTTGGTGAACACATTCTCTTAGCTATCATACTAATGGCATTTTAGATAATTAAATCTGGAAGAATTTTTAAAATCCGATTGACTTGTCAGCATCTTTCTGCCTAGACAATACAAATTGATCAGTTTTATTTTGGATTATAGTTAGTCAGTTTCGCTTTCTGATTCTGACTAGCTAAATGGCCTGGGGGCCGCATCTGGCCCTCCAGGCAATTTAATCTGGTCCTCAAGCTCCTGCTGGGGAGCAGCGTCCAGGGCTTGCCCCACTCTAGAGCCCTCACCCCCCCCCCCACACACCCCAACTCCCAATTTTGTGAGCATTCATGGCCCGCCATACAATTTCCATACCCAGATGTGGCCCTTTGGGCCAAAAAGTTTGCCCACCCCTGAGCTAAGTGGCTTGATATGGAGGTTGGAAACAGTACAGGGGAGTGTTTTATTTACTTTAAAATACTGTTCTCCATTGGATTTTAAAACCATTCATGAAAACATTTTAACTGGTTCTACATTACCAAAACCTTGTTTTTACAAAATCTAAATTTTGAACCAGTGACCTGGTGGTGTCTGGACATGAAACTATTAAAATTTACTTTTGGGGTGAATCATGGGAGATCATAGAGAAATGAAACTACCCGTAGAAAATGGGTATTTTTAAAAAAGTCCAGAGTGACCGCTCTTGCATGGAGCTGATAGTAGGATTACAATATGGGAGTGGCCAGTGGAAGGGGCACCAGATTGGTGCTCAGGAAGCTTGTTTCCTTTTCCTGGCTCTTCCATGGACTCACTTGTGTGATCTTGCGCAAGTGTCTCGGCCTCTCTTTATACCTCAGTTTCCCAATCTGTAAAATAGGGATCATGATGTTTAACCATCTTTGCAAAGCACCTTGAGATCTACAGCTTGGAGGGGAAACACTATAAACATTCTAAGTGTAATTAACAACATGGAGCCATAGCACCAGATTTGTAACTGCTGGTCTTCGTGGAACAGGCTTGGATTCCCATATAGCTGATTCAGTCCTTCATTCTTCTCAGCTAGAGGCACTGAATTCAGTGCAGTTTACTATCAGAGGAGACATTAAAAGCCAAGCTCCTGTCCAGTCGGCATGTACATTGGGCTTTCCATAGAAGTAGGGATTGCCCCAGGTTTTTTGTTTTTTGTTTTGTTTTTTTGGCCAAAATGTTCCTCTTTGGCTGCTATAATGGAGCATGCTGTATGCTGGCAGTCTGCCTGATTTCTGAACTTCACTGGTGCTGCATATATATTGATGGAGGACTCAGTGACACTTCAGTGGGAGGGTCTGTGTAAAGGATATATAAAAGCAGGGCCACCCTTTGGGAGGTTCTTTGGGATGGACGGTGCTATGCAGGAAGTCAGGATGATGATCTCACTTTAGGAGAAGAAAAGACACAATCTGTCCTCTCACCACAGAACGCCATGGTAGCCGGGGTGTTCTGGGTTTGATCTGAGACCAATTGAAATCCATAGACTCCCATTGACTTCATAGGGCTGTAGATCAGTTAGTTCTCAGTCAGTCTTGCCTCTAAAATAACATTCCTTGGCCAAATTCTGCTCTTACTAGCATCTGAGCAGTTCCCATTGCCTTCAGTGAGAGCTGCTTGTGTGCAAATGAGAGCAGGATTTGGCCCTTTATTTCCTGTAAGTAAACTGAATCAAAGGATGTACTGTCCTTGACCGATATGATTGTTTCCCCATCTTCCTGTATCTGATTAAATGTAACTTATACTTGCTGTATAATTTACTCTGATGTTGCTGCAATTTAAGGTGTCATTATTGACACCAAGATGTAGCATTCAATAGGTAAATCTTACGTTAATTTGCCACTAAAGAGCCCCTGTAATTCAGAGATTTGTTTTAAGTACTAAACACAAAGGACATAATATCTTGGAATCCACACATGCTACATAGCTGAATGTCAGCAATATAGTAGTGCAGGGAAATGTATTACCAGTGACTATCTCTGTGTAATAGTTTCTATATCCCTTTTTTAACCTTTAATGTCCTCTATCACAGAGTCCATTCTTAGCCAAGAACTGCTCAGGATAAAAGATTTTTCCCAGATATGTACTTATGCCACTTACTATTTACAATTCTTTTTTTAAAATGATCTCATTTGGAATAAGTCCTGTCTCTTTTGCGCAGACATTAAAGCACAAACAGGGCACTTTTTTGTAAGAGCGACATGCATCAGTGCAGAGCTGGCCACAAGTGGGCCCTACAACTTTATTACAATAGCAGTATTAGAGTTAATTTGATTAATTATAGTAATAATAATGGTAAGTGACTAGTTAATGCCTGTAAAAGCAATTTGAAGCATATGAACACAATGTAAGTGCTATTGAATTATTACTTGCTTTACTCCCTTGCTTTCCTCTGTATGAACCCTCATTGTGATAAACTATAAGGAACATCATAGTTTATCCACTCAGGAATTGTATTATTGCCTTGTGAAGTAGAAAGGTAGTGATGATATCACTTAAATATAGAGCAGACACAGACCAGCCAAGTACGCTTGTCAAATGAGTTAAGGGAGAGCTCCCAAGTGGTGTGTAGAAGTGGAATCGGGAGAGTGTTGTGGATGGTCTCCAATGAACTCTAGTCACAATAATGCTCTCTGGGTGTGGGTACAACGACCTTTCACCCCAGGATCTCAGAGCACTTCACAAAGGTGAAGGTTGTTTTCCCCATTTTCCAGCTGGGGAAAGTGAAGCACAGACAAACCAAGTGATTCTACCTGTGTGGAGACAAAGTCAGGGCTGGGAATAGTGAGCAAGGTTTCTGATTCCCAGTCCACTGCAGGAGAGCATGCTGCTCATGTATTCTCATGTATGCCACATGGTTTTTCAGAAAATTTTAGAAGAAACACACTGAAAGTGTGGGGCTGCCTCAAATGATCAAACTTGTAGTAACTGAAGCAAACCCAGTTTTCCAGGTGAAGAGACAGAAAAATGAACACTAAAACCAAAACTTTTCTTTAATAAAAGCTTTCCTATTAAATTGGAGGTGAAGAGCACACCGGTTCTCCCATTAGCTCCTATCTTGTCCACTTTGCAACCACTCTCAACATCTGCATCATCCTCCCTCTTCAGTCCTCTCCCCATGCTCCTCTCTCCCTTTTCACCTTCTCTGTTACCTTCTCTATAAAAAGCTCAGTGCACACATCTATATTTAGCTGGGGGGGGGGGCAAGAATTCATCCTAATCCATCCATTTATCAGTTTGTGTGAGATCTCTACTCTGATCTGAAGGAGATGGACAGAGAATTCTGAGATGCCTATAGTAAGATCTCAGCCAGGGCTGAATGCAAATAGACCGCTAGGTCTACAAGAAGCAATTACTTCAGCAGCTGTTTCCCACTGAGAGATCATCCAGGGGACAAGCAAACTAGCCTCTTGTTTGTTATGATGCTTTTTAAAACTGAAAGAGTGGATGATTTTAACTGAACTTCAACGAGTTCATTTATGTTCCTCGATAGAGCTGGAAACGACCTATATAAAAGTTGGTCATTAGCTGTGACTTACAGAAGAGATGGGCCAGAAACAAGCACCCTCACACTTAAGGGAAACTTGGATCCAAATCTAGACTTGACCCTTATGACTATAATAAAGGATCCAGAAACCAGTAAACAAAGAAACCACACTAACAAAAAAAATTTAACTAACAAAGCTGCGTCTATTCCTCATCAGATTGTTGTATGTTATATCCATGCCTCCAACTATTTTGCTTGTTTGTGCCTTTTGGATTGTATATTGTCTAGGGCAGGGATTGTTTCTTTATCTATTGGTATAGCACCCAACAGACTGTGGTCCTGAACCTGACTCAAGAATTTGGGTGCTACTATAATATAAATGTTTTAATAATGGGCCAGACAAACTTGGATCTGAACACCCTTGAGTCATGGGGAAATTTGGATCTGGATCTAAAGTTTGCTGTGATTGTTTCTCTTCCTCATTGATGAGCAGCAAGAATTTAGCGAGGAAATACGTGAAGTGGGTGCGCTAACACTCCCCTGATGAGTAACATGTACAATTTATACTTTCGACTTTTATTGAAAATCTGTGATCAGGTGCCTCTCGAGTTAATGTCAATAGGAATCTCACTTTGGCTGATCTCCAGGAAGCCTCTCCAGGGTGTGACTAGATCTCCCATGATGGCTAAGAAAAGACAACAGCAAATTAAATCCTACTTAGAGCCTAGCAATGAAGGTTCGATACGTCACCTTGGGCCATGAGCTTGTCTGATGTCACAAGCTGAACAGCTTTGAGCCTTGGAGACCTTCAGAGAAAACCTAGGGTTCTGGAGAAGTGGTGCCAGGGATTTGTTATTTATTCATTGCGATTTTTGTCATTTGCATAGCTGTGGGGCCTAGAGGCCCCAACCATGATCAAAGCCCCACTCTGCTAGGCGCTATACAAACACATTATAAGAGACCGTCCCTGCCCCAAAGAGTTTATAATCTAAATAGACAAGACGAACAAAGGGAAGAGAAATAACTCTGTTGTAAGGTAGGCAGTGCTATGTTGCAGGAGGTGCTATATTTTGGATGCTAAAACTGAGGTCTTCCCCCACTTATGTCCCATGACACCTTTCACCAAAGCAAGGATGTGAACCACAATATCCTGGACAGATTCCAGTTCAGATAGGCACACTTCCTGCCCCTGAAATCTCCTCTGCACTTCAGATTGGAGGCATTCTTCTTCCTCATTTCCTGACATAAAATGTTGTGTAGTGTTGTTCTGCACTCTTAAACCCCTGCTGTGTTCCCCCCAGGAAGTGGCTCCATTTCAGAGGCAGGAAAAGGGATTAGAGCGGAGTGAGATTTTTAGATGACAAACTTAAAAATAAAAAAAAAAACAGATTCAGTGACACTGAAACATTCTGTGAATTTGTGCCGATTTTTAACAAATTGTTTCAGTCGGGGGGGAAAACACACAAAAAAATCTGAAAAAATTTAAATATTTCATTTTTTTAACATTTTATTTTTTTTAATATGAAACAAAAAATGGCCCAAATCAAAATAAAATGTGGGGTTTTTTTTGTCTTTTTGTTTTGGGTTGAACAAACCAAAAGATTTTTTTTTTTGACTCCTTCTCAATTCACTGAAAATTTAATTTAAAAAAACCTCGTTTTTAGTTTGACCTGAAATGATTTTTAAAAAAAGTTTATTTGGCATAGCCAGCAAACCAAAAACTCCATTATTTGTCCTGCTCTAGAAGTGATTGTTGCATATGGAGTGGACCCTTCACGATAAAAAGTGCTACATGGAAGTATCTTCCTTTTAATAATACCTTACATTTAATTGAGGAACTTGCAGGCTATAGGCTGAATTGTGTTCTTGAACACCCGTTCAATGGGGCTGTAGCACCTGAGTGGAAGTGGCCTAAGACATCCTACCTGCGCATTGCAGATGTAAGTGGGGGAATGGTCCCACTGTTGTAGGGAACTTTCCTGGCTTATTCACTACCCTGGTGAAGTGGGCTAGCGAAAGGATCTGAGTCCTTGCTCCCACTTCCTTTACCCAGAGGCCTGCCTGACCTCAAGGGCTCCCCTTCCACTCTCCTGTGTGGCAGAGTCCTCGTAACCCAAACAAGGCTGGGCCCAGGATTCCTGGGGGGCTCGACCCCCAACCTTGTCATGGTCACTAAGGGCAGGGGCTAGGGTGTTTCCACTCCAGGCTGCTCTCTCTGCACTGGATGCTTCCTTGACCCATTGATCATTGCATACAGTTCCAAGCAAATGCAATTGATTAAACAGCAATCAATTAAAAAAAATAAGGAAAAATAGGAAAGGCTAAAGGAAAACCCCTCACCCCGCTCTGTGGCACAGGGACATCACAACCAGTGTCCATGGAACGTCAGGGAAGTTCAGTCTGTTCCTCACAAGTCCCAGGCCGCCTTCTCAGGCCCTGGCTGTGCTGCACGGATGCTGTGGGTCGGACACATGCTCTGGTGGTGGCCACATGCCCTCAGGCTTTAGGTGACCCTTCTTCCCAGCATTGCCCCCGCCCCGTCGGGGTTACGATCCCCCTCCAAGTCTGGCCTGCAGGGCCTCTTGGCTGGGGTTGTCTCCGTGCCAGGGTCCCCCTCGCTCTCCCTAGCTGCTCACCGCACCCAGCCCCACTCTGCCTCAGCACTGCTGCTCTGCCTCCAGCTCCCTGGGCTCCTTCTCTGGCCCCTCTGGCTCTGGTTGCTGCAGCTCTCCTCCCAGCACAAGTCTGCTCTCTGGGCTGCTTCTGTGGCTGCTCCCAGCCCTGACCTGCTTCCTTGGCTCCTTTTCTGGCCCCTCTGGCTGGCACGGCTCTGCTCCCCAGCTCAGCTTGGGCCCCTGTTCTCTCCTTAGCTCAGCCCCACTCTGACTGACCCAGGTAATTCCAGCTCACACGGAGGACACCCCCCGGCCCCCTGACTCCCTAATTAGCCTGCCCACCCTGCCAATCAGGCTGACCTGGAGCATTGGCCTCTCCCCATTGTTTTCGGGGTCCCAATTTCCCATTGACCCTTCGCCTTTCTTTTGGTACTGGGAGCTAGCCAACCAAAACACCCCACTGAGTTTTAGTAAGGGGACAGCAGTCCCCTTACACAGACACAGGTAGAATGCCTGGATGGGATCAGAGGACTGGATTCAGTGCAATGCCCAGTGTTCGCTGCACCCCCTTTAAAGGGTGTGGATCTTTCGTTCTTCTCCGCCACAAGCCTTCTCGCTCTAGGCCTCCTGCCAGGTGCTAGCAGTGATGGGGATTGGCCACTCCCTGAACAGAGCTGGCCATGCCCCTTTGCAGCAGAGCACTGCCAGATGTGCTAACTGGCTGTCCACTCAGGCTACTGTAGGAAGGTGAGGGAAGAGACTCCCTGTATCCTCTTGCTACTCCATGCCCCAGTGCAAGAACAGCTATTTTCCACATAAAAAAGAACAGCCCGTTCATCTGAGACGAGGGACATCATGTATGACAAATGGCTCTCCAGGAAGGCACAGGCAGCCCCACTAGCAGGGCATGGCTGCTCCTGGCACTAACACAGCCTTTGCTAGGCCACCCTCTGGAGAGCACAAGCTCTGTTTCACATTTATTACCCCTCCCCTTTATGCCCCCTGCCTTGTTTTAAGGCTCAATGATTTCCATTGTGTTCAGAATAACACTGCGTCTCCAGCCTCACAGCTCCTCCTTTAACATCCTCCCTGGCAATGCTCTGCTGAGTGAGGATTTCAATTTTCCATTCTAAACTTTGTCTTATTGAGCCAGTGAGTCATCTTGCTCATTAGCTGAACTTTGAATCTCTCTCCTTGTTATCCGCTGGATCTCTTTCAGCCTTGTTTCCTAGCAGCGGAAGCGCCTGCCTCTCCCTTGGTCTGCTGTGGATTGCAGCATCGCTGCTGCAGTAGCATGTCCCTCAATCTGAGGGACTTCAATAAAAAGAGATGGGAGGAGGGTTTGTTTTCCATTCATAGTTGCCTTTCTGTGTAGCGAGGTTACTTCTAATACAGTGAGTCAGATTATTCAAGGGTATTGTGTGTACAATGGCACACAAGCATCCATGCGTTCCCTCTTATTTTTCTTTGTGTTTTGAAAGCTACAAGGGCACTCAGCAGCAATTCTTTATGCCAGGTGCTAATATTCTGTTATTAAGCCAGCCAAATGAGAGCTGGCTAGGGTAAATTCTCCTCTTCGTCCAACACAGTGGATCTAAACTCTGGTTTCTCTGCCTTCCCTTCAGGCACTGACCTCCCAGAGAGGGAGAGTAAAACGTTGCAGCCAAGAGCTGCCACATGGCTTCAAGAGGAGAATTTTGCTCTTACAGCTGAACTGATTGTTTTGGTGGGGGAGGGGGAATGGATCAAGAATGAAAGGGGTTGGAGAAGGAAAGAGTTTTAAGACCCTCCCACGAGTGACTTAGATGACCCAAAATTACCTCTAGACCACTGAATCTGAGTGGATCAAGATTAGGACAACCTGTCTCTCCTGCTTCTCAAACTACAAAGAGGAACAAAGAATGATCATTCTAAGGAGATAAATCCTGAGCAATGTCACCTTCCTACCATTTGCTTCTCCATGTCTGGATGAATCATTTCCAGATGTCCTTATCTCCTGTAGGATAAAGGGAGCTTTTACATTTCATTGTCTCGTTGTCATCCAGATCATTTTTTTTTAGACCTTGATGATTTTTTACTATTAAGGTTTGGCAGCTCTAATTGTCTTCCTAAATTGTGAGGCAGTATGACAGATAAATTCTTCTGTCTTGGCATCCCACCATTTCTCAGTCTGCTTACGTTTCTTCCAGTAATTTGTCTCTCTTGTAACTGAAATGCTGGAGAGCCCTCCTCTTAAACTTATTATTTATGACCATAGGAAAGGTTATTCAATAAGCCATGATTAAGACATCACCACAATATTAGCCCACTGCCTCCAGCATATTTGTCCTGAGTGACAATGTATTGATTCTCTTTGGGAGATTATTGTTTTGAGTGAGCTTTGTTGTATTTTGAACAAATAGATTTTTTTAATGCACTTTTTTTTCCCCCAGGCACCTCCCCAGGGTGTTCCTTAATGAATCTGTCCTGACAATGAGGTTCTCTCTGGCAGTGAGATCTAGTACAGTTTGATGGTTTCTCAGTAGAATTGGTGGAAGCCCCTTCTCTTTGAGTCCTTTACAACTCTACTGGAGAATACAACATAGGGAGCAATCCTTGGGAGATGGACTATGTAACCTAACAGGTCTTTTCTATCACAAATTTTTCAGATCCTGGGTCTCTTGTTTCCTGCTCCTCCAGTTCTCGAATACACTAGGCTTCACAGAGCGATTAAATTTGCTGGCTTATAATTTCTGGCAATCGGGAGCTATGCCAAGCTATACATTTCTTGGAAATCTAATTAGAACATTAATTCCCACTGACCTAAGAAACCCCCAATAAACAGAAAGATGGATATAATTAATTGCTGCTGCACGGCCACTTGAGGATCACTGTGTTTGTGGAAATGTGTGCTATTTTGTCAGAGCAGAAGGCTTCTTGAGAGCACTTGGTTTATGAACTCTTCACTGAATGTGCTGATATGGAGGTACAATAAGTACCCACTAGATGGGAAACTAGTTATAAACTATCTGAAATCAGCCACAAGAAAGTGAATTGATGCTAGACCACAACACAGACGTATCTTACACTTCCCCCCGCCCCCCACGTCACCAACTCAACACCACACACGCTCTGCAGGGACACTCAGTGATCAGGGGTCTTTCTAAGTTAACGCCAGTGACACCTGGGCTTATTTCTTGGTGTTTGTCCAATGTAGTGTATGGATGGACTTTCTAAGAACAGAATAACTAGCCTTGTGGCTCGTTTCAGCCGATGGTAACCCAGGCACTGAAGAATACAGGTGCAGCCTCACAGATGTTAGCCGCTAATCCCTTCCTACTTACTTCAGGTTAATGGAGCTCCAGATGATATTAAACTGGGAGGAGTTGCAAGGGAAAGTGACCTAGAAAGACTAGAAACATGGGCATAAAATGAGATTCAGCTTGGAGAAATGTTATCTCTATCAATGAATTGAAAATGCTGAAAAAGAACAAGGGGTAACCATGGCTATGCATTGGCAGTAGGAGATGGCTGGGGAAAGAAGTCCCCTGGAGTTTGGGGATGCATATTCAGAGTCCTCTCATCACAGAGTTTGGGGATGCATATTCAGAGTCCTCTCATCACAGAGTACATGAGAGGAGTCTCTCTCCAGGCAGATCTGGTTCAACTGCACCTCTGATTTGGCATTAGTTCTGGGTAATACATTAACAAAAAGATGTGGTCAAATTGGGAGCTGGGGTGTTCAGAGAAGAACAGGAAGTATAATGATGGGGAAAATTAGCCAATCTGTACTTATTTAATTTGTTTAAGTTTATTTATTGACTAAGTTCATAAATAGGCAAAGGTGGTAAATACCAAGAAAGGCGAGGACATCGTTAGGCTGGTCCAAGGGATATAATTAAGGGGACGAAATTAAAAAAGGAAATAAATTAGGATGAGTTCCAGGAAAAACTTCCTGACAGTAAGGTCAATTAGAAGAGCCTCCTTGGGAAAGCGATGGAAGCTTCATAACATGGGACTTTTAAAATCCGATTGAAGAAAACATTCGAAAAAGTGCTAGACAGAGCAGTCCTGTCTTTTCAGGAAGAAGGGAAAGAATCATAGGATGGTCTGTCGTTAGGTCTTTCCCTCTCTAACTTATATGATTTGCTTTGATCAGGTTAACAACTTGTGCATGGCAGAGTATGGAGCTGTTGACCGTGAACTATCCCTATGGATTCAAGGCAGAATCTGTGCCTCAGTGATCCCTTTGATATTAGAAGGGATGGTGAAAAAGGGGGGACTATGAGAGGAAAGGTATCTTCTATATAGATGCCAGGAGAATGTAATGTATGATTGAAAATTTCAACCTCCAGCTCAGCAAAGGGTCCGTTTCATATTACTGGAGTAACAGATAGGTAGTCGAACTAGCATAATGATGGGGAATTAAAATGTCTACCTCTCTAATGTATCTATTTTAAGGTACTTTTAAGCAGTGACTATCAGAAGGCGGAGTTTATGGAAGTGATGAATGTCATAAACGAGGGGAGGGATAATACATTGGTGAGGCATGATACAGAACCAAACTCTGCGGTGCTTTATGTGCACCTGTTTCCAGTTGCCATGAATGCAACTCAGGGAAGAATTTGGCCTGCAAAGTCTTTGGACAAAAACAATGGATAGTTGTAGATATTTTGACTCAGGCTGTAGATCGAGTGGATAGAAGCTTAAAGAAAATAAAGGCCAATCCTGTCCTCAGATGCATACACAGTGTAAGAGGAGGTGCTTTTGTCACTAGCATAGCTACTTCTAGCTCCTTTATGATTCTCTCTCCTGAACTGCCCTTGGCTTGGGAGACTCGCTTTTGTGGTAGGATTAGTGCTGCCGGGAAGGCAGAGTGATGGAATTAGTGTATCACACATCTGCTTTTCCACCCCCTGCATTATGAAGCATTTATAATTGGCCCCACCTAATGGAGTTGCTCAGGTAGGTAATGACTCAGAGGCAAGCAGTGTTGTCACTTTACTCCCTAACTCCTATTGGCTCTAGTCCCTGGCTGGTTCACAGTGAAAAGATTATATGCTAGGGCTGGGAGAAAGGAAAGCACAGAAATACCCCCCGTATGACTGAGTCAGTTAGAGAGAGACAAACACAGCAATTTCTGACTGGGTCTGAAGGGGGTGTCATCAGATGTTTGGCTGAGTGCGTGTGTTCTCTCTGTGTGCTGTCCCAGCTCTGCACAGATAATGGAGACAGCAGACTTTGACTGAACTGCCCAAGAAATCCATAGATTAGGTTTTCAGCAAAGAAACTTGGCCAGGTTTACTGCTAACGAAGCACAGTGCTAACACCTTGGCTCCATGGTTACAGGTACACTAACACATGTATGCTCGTGACAATGCACTGGCTCAGTTAGGAGCAGGACTTTCCACTGACCCTGACACTTCCTCAGAGATACCTCTTTATACCCCAATACAAACAAGTTACATATTACCCCTCTGACAGGGTTAGGTGCCACCCTCTGACATGGCTAGCTACCACCCATCGCCTTGTACTTGTTGGTTCAATCAAAACCTCTCTATCCATAATACTGTCATCTTTAAGATGGGTCAGCATGTCCCTCTTATCTCTGGGGAGTGTACCTGTACCATTCTTAGTATCAGGGTGTTCTGGTACTGCCCTCCTGGAATGTGTTTGCATGAGTATTCTGTACTTAGCAATTAATAGGAATGTGTGTTTCTGCAATATCAGCCCCAGGCTTGCCAGATTCTGTGAGCTTGCAAGTAGGCAGAGCCTGACTTCTGCTCACTTTGCTTCTTCGCTTTATATCAGCAAAGCTTGACCACTACTTTAGTTCAGGCCTTTGGCCTCACCCCAGGCCTCTGATCATAGAACATTAGGGTTGGAAGAGACCTCAGGAGGCCATCTAGTCCAACCCCGTGCTCAAAGCAGGAGCAACACCAACTAAATCATCCCAGCCAGGGCTTTATCAAGCTGGGCCTTAAAAACTTCTAAGGATGGAGATTCCACCACCTCCCTGGGTAACCCATTCCAGTCCTTCACCACCCTCCTAGTGAAATAGTGTTTCCTAATATCCAACCTAGACCTCCCCCACTGCAACTTGAGACCATTGCTCCTTGTTCTGTCATCTGCCACCACTGAGAGCAGTCTAGATCCATCCTCCTTCAGATAATTGAAGGCTGCTATCCAATCCCCCTCACTCATCTCTTCTGCAGACTAAATAATCCCAGTTCCCTCAGCCTCTCGTTGTAAGTCATGTGCCCTAGCCCCCTAATCATTTTTGTTGTCCTCTGCTGGAGACTCTCCAATTTGTCCACATCCCTTCTGTAGTCGGGGGGACCAAAACTGGATGCAGTACTCTAGGTGTGGCCTCACCAGTGCCGAATAGAGGGGAATAATCACTTCCCTGGATCTGCTGGCAATGCTCCTACTAATACAGCCCAATATGCCATTGGCCTTCTTGGCAACAAGGGCACACTGCTAACTCATATCCAGCTTCTCATCCACTGTAATCCTCAGGTCCTTTTTCTGCAGAACTGGTACAAGGCCTTAGGTTTCAGGCTCTTTCTGCTACAGGGGGCAGTCCAAGAGAAGGATACAAGGTTCACCTCAGACCTAGCAACTGGGGTATCCCTTGTAGTCCCCCTCCCCCCTGCCTAATCCCCTGCCACAGGTTTTAACTCAGGCAACTTTAAGAGCCCTGTAGGGCTGTTGCATCAGTGCTCCTGCCCTGAGAGTCCCCTTCAACCCTTTCTAGGCTGCCTCCTGCTTTGGCAAGTTCCCCTGTATCTAGCCGCAGCTTGTCCAGAGCCAACTTTCAGGCTGCTGTCTCTGCCTGCACTCACTCTGATCCACAGCCCCACGGTTAGGGTGACCATATGTCCCTATGCTGAATATGGGACACCTGGCAAAATTACTTGTATTCAAGCAAGTTCAACTGCAATCAATCAGAACCATGCAGTACAAATGTTCAAGTTGACTGAGCCCCTGTTCAGAAGAAATATGGCGTTGCTGGATTCTTTTTATTTACCTTCTTATCTTTAAGGCTTATGGGCTCATACAGGGAGGGGTGACACACACGCCTACCCCCCCTCACACACTCCCATACACCTATCTTACATAGGGGGGTGACCGACCAACCCGACCCTCCCTGCCCGGTGCTCTCCGCCCTCCATGCCTGGCTGGGCCTCCGGGATGGACCCACCTCTCCTGGTATCTGGCACCACGTTTTCCCAAGGCAACATTGGCGGGGGAGGGAGGAGCACACAGGGTCATATGCCTCCCCACCCTGATTTCTGCCAGGGTTCACACCAGAATGTGGCTAGCAGCAGACTGTCGGCACTCTGTGGGAGGGAAGGGACGGGAGCTGCTTCCAGCTGCAGGGGTGGAGGAGGAGCAGGGGAAGGGATGACCTGCCCTGTGTTTTTGCAGAGCTCATCTCTTCCACCCCCCTCTCCCCTGTGGCTGGAAACAGCTTGTCCCTGCTCTCCTGCACAGTGTCGAAAGGCAGCTAACACCTACAAGCTGCTGCTGGCCACCAACATAACCTGGCTGCCTCCGATTACAGCGCAGGCAGGAAGGGCTTAAGTCCCAAGGATGCATTGTGCGCCAGGGAACCTGACTGCAGGGATTTCAGTGAACTCAGCCAGAGAGGTGGCTTAGCAGGGGAGGGCACCTAGGGGATGGAGAAGCCCTGTGCTCCCTGCGGGCAGGACCCAGGGGGACGGGGGAAGAGTGCTGTGGAGCCTGCAGGGTCGTGGTGCAAACAGGCTGGAAATTGCTTCCGCCCACCACTCCAGAGTTTAGCTGAGGGGCGGAGAGGCTCCCTATGCCAGCACTGTGCAGGGCTTTGGCAAATGCAGGGCTCATCCCCTCCTGGCCAGCGCCCCGGGCTGGAGGGTTTGGGGCTTTCCTGGGGAGCAAGCCCAGCCAGAGGAGGTGGGGGAAAGGAAGGAGCCTGATAGCCAGGCTGTTGGTGAGCTGAGCGCTCCGACCAGGGGCTGGTTCTCCACACAGCGCTGGGAGCAGGACATACCTCACTTGGGGGGATATGGAGGAAGAACAGCGGGGCTGGAGTGGTGACAGGGCAAAGCAGGGAGAGGACAGTGCGAGGGGAAGCATGTAAAGGGCTGATGGGTGGGCAGCAGAGGTGACGCGTAAGCGGCCACCGCCTGGTACCTGCCCAGCACCAGCCAGAAATGGGACGGGGGTGGGCCCTGCTGGCCAAGAGCTGTGCTGAGGGACCAGCAGGGGGAGCAGCCGGCCCCACGTGCTGCAGCTTTGCCCCACAACCAGCCTTGCACGCACACACACCCTCACTGCTCCTGGGCGGGCAGCTGGTGAGCAGGGATCCGGCCAGCAGCAGACCTGCCAGTACTGACAGAGGGAGACAGAAAACATGGGACAATATGCCCATTTTTAAGAAGAAGTCGAGATGCCTGCATGAGGCCTTAAATATGGGACTGTCCCTTTAAAAATGGGATGTCTGGTCACCCTACCCATGGTTCTCCCTATGAGGCTCATCTGCCCCTGCCCCCATATGTGCCTTTTCCTGCTCACTTGGCAATGCATCCAGAGCCCCTACTGGCTAGTGGATGAACTGGGTGCCTGTCTCTCCCACAATGCCATGGGACCTAATTCTTTCCCTCCAGTTTCATTCTGGGGTGTGTGAGTGTAGCCAGCAATGTTTCACTGGTCCGCCCCTTAAGAGTTACCACCATTCAGGCCCCATGTTTTGTATGTATCACTTTGTGTGTCATTGGGACGCTGCATCCTCACTCACTGATGCGCTGTCTCAATGCAGCCTATGGGGCAGAGGGGTTGGTGGGTGTTTTGCCTGGAAGGAGAAGGCACATGTTTTCCGGCTGTTCTTAAACTATCAACTCTGAGGTTCTAAGTATTCATATAAAAAATCCCTCAAAACATGGCCAGAATGAGCCCCACGCTCCCTGCTGGGTGGTGGGTGTGTGTGTTGGTTCCAGATAAGCCAGGGCCTGTGGAATATTGCCCCTCAAAAATGTTACAGCTTTGGCAGTTACATATGATGGACTATTAGCACATAATGTGACCATATCTCATTCTATCCTCTTCATCCTGGCTACTTCATGTAAGGTGGGGGCACTTCTCTCTTCCCACTCAATGCCTCCCTCCCCCTCACTTGCAGCTGCTGAGTTGGCGTGAAGGAAAGAGAGCCCAGATCTCCCCTACTCCCCCCCCCCCCCCACCTCTCTCCTTCATTTAGGTCATCGCCTTTTTAATTCCCAGCTTGCTTTACTTGTGCCAATGAGCTTTAGCTGGAACTAGAGGCCGGAAGGCATGAAAATAGCCCTAGTAGCAATCTGTGTCCTTCTGGTGTGCATAGAAACAAAACATTACACAGGAGACTGCCATCCCTTTCTGATCTCTCTTTCCTGACTGCCCCAGAGATCTGTAGTATCACAAGGACCACCTGACTATCCTTGGGAATCTTTCGTGTACAACCAAGGGCAAAATGTGGTTCTCAGGATAGTCAGATAATTCTGGGATGTTACTCTAGACCTCTAAACAGTAAGAGGAAAGGTCAGTAAACCTTTGACATGCTAGAAAGGTCCATAAACAAGCCAAAGCTTTGAAGGGTTTTTGTAAAACCAATCTAACTGATGTTGATGTGGCTGGCTGCTGTTGAAGGGTGGATCAGGAAGGAGCACATGTTTTAGTACAAGACTCCTTTGTCTTGCTGTTAGTTAAATGGCCTGTCATAAGGTTCTGAAGATGCCTGTGTTGTTTCTTTACATCTGTACAAGAAGCCAGGCAGCAGAGAGTGGTGGTGGAAGCTCTGTGGTGAAGCTGAGAGAGTAGCTTCAGAAATAATTCTAGTTTTCATTTCCTAATAAAGTTCCTTGCTCAGTTATAGACTGCGATTGTTTCTATGATTCACTATCACATGACAAGGTCAAAGGCCAATTTGTCTTAATCTTAAGAAATAAATTGTGATATGACGGGGGCTCAGGCCCTACAGCCCATCCCGTGATCAGATTGTTGGTAAGGGTGTTTGCCCCAATGCCATTACCAAACCCCACTCTGGATAACTCCTTTGCATATAGTGTTCTTCAGTTCTCTCCTAAACAGTTGTATAGAATTCCTGTGTACTGTTAAATAGCTAACATAGGGTAAAAAGTGCTTTATAAATGTACATTACTGATTGAAATACTATTAATGAGAATAAGTACTAGAGAAATTAATTTAAAATGTGTGAGTTCAGAAAAGCTGACTGCTGGTGATGAAATGGTGGAAGAGGTGGGATTACAGGGGTACTGGAAATCTGCTGTACAAAAGTAGTAAATATTAAAGAATAGGCAGAAGAGGCTGTAGCTGACATCCATCCCAGTTAGGTCTGAAAAGGCCATTAGAATGAAGTAGCGCCATGCAAAGTGGGATAAACAATATCCAGAAAGCTTTTAAAATATAGAATCATAGAATATCAGGGTTGGAAGGGACCTCAGGAGGTCATCTAGTCCAACCCCCTGCTCAAAGCAGGACCAATCCCCAATTAAATCATCCCAGCCAGGGCTTTGTCAAGCCTGACCTTAAAAACTTCTAAGGAAGGAGATTCCACCACCTCCCTAGGTAACGCATTCCAGTGTTTCACCACCCTCCTAGTGAAAAAGTTTTTCCTAATATCCAACCTAAACCTCCCCCACTGCAACTTGAGACCATTACTCCTTGTCCTGTCCTCTTCTACCACTGAGAATAGTCTAGAACCATCCTCTCTGGAACCACCTCTCAGGTAGTTGAAAGCAACTATCAAATCCCCCCTCATTCTTCTCTTCTGCAGACTAAACAATCCCAGTTCCCTCAGCCTCTCCTCATAAGTCATGTGTTCCAGACCCCTAATCGTTCTTGTTGCCCTTCGCTGGACTCTCTCCAATTTATCCACATCCTTCTTGTAGTGTGGGGCCCAAAACTGGACACAGTACTCCAGATGAGGCCTCACCAATGTCGAATAGAGGGGAACGATCACGTCCCTCGATCTGCTCGCTATGCCCCTACTTATACATCCCAAAATGCCATTGGCCTTCTTGGCAACAAGGGCACACTGCTGACTCATATCCAGCTTCTCGTCCACTGTCACCCCTAGGTCCTTTTCCGCAGAACTGCTGCCTAGCCATTCGGTCCCTAGTCTGTAGCGGTGCATTGGGTTCTTCCATCCTAAGTGCAGGACCCTGCACTTATCCTTATTGAACCTCATCAGATTTCTTTTGGCCCAATCCTCCAATTTGTCTAGGTCCCTCTGTATCCTATCCCTGCCCTCCAGCATATCTACCACTCCTCCTAGTTCAGTATCATCCGCAAATTTGCTGAGGGTGCAATCCACACCATCCTCCAGATCATTTATGAAGATATTGAACAAAACCGGCCCCAGGACCGACCCCTGGGGCACTCCACTTGACATCGGCTGCCAACTAGACATGGAGCCATTGATCACTACCCGTTGAGCCCGACAATCTAGCCAACTTTCTACCCACCTTATAGTGCATTCATCCAGCCCATACTTCTTTAACTTGCTGACAAGAATAGTGTGGGAGACCGTGTCAAAAGCTTTGCTAAAGTCAAGAAACAATACATCCACTGCTTTCCCTTCATCCACAGAACCAGTAATCTCATCATAGAAGGCGATTAGATTAGTCAGGCATGACCTTCCCTTGGTGAATCCATGCTGACTGTTCCTGATCACTTTCCTCTCATGTAAGTGCTTCAGGATTGATTCTTTGAGGACCTGCTCCATGATTTTTCCGGGGACTGAGGTGAGGCTGACTGGCCTGTAGTTCCCAGGATCCTCCTTCTTCCCTTTTTTAAAGATTGGCACTACATTAGCCTTTTTCCAGTCATCCGGGACTTCCCCCGTTCGCCACGAGTTTTCAAAGATAATGGCCAATGGCTCTGCAATAATATAATAATATAATAATGAGGAGAAGGATTGGGTTTAGGGAAGACCTGTAAAAAATGATCAAGAGCATGTCTTCCGGGGAGCCACCTGATGTACTGGGGTACCACTGAGCCAGCCTGTTCCACCAGCATGGGCCCCCTCATCCTGTTCTGCTCAACCAGGCCCTCAAGCCTCTTTTAGCACACACAGATAGGGGCACACTCAGCTGCAGAAAGACACAGACACTGAAATCAGGCTTTCAGTGATGGAATTGGCCAGCGCTCAAGTGCACTCACCCTCTGGAGAGTAAACCCAAAATTGTCTTGTCTTGTGCTGCAGCGAGAAGTGTACAGTGTGAGCTAATTGAAATTCGCCCTCTCCCTCAATGTGGAGAGAGAGATGCACAGCTTCCCCCCTCTCCCCCCCGCCACCCAGTCATGAATCATACAAACTGGGTTTAAAACAAAAACAAGTTTATTAAGTACAAGAGGTAGATTTTTAAGTGATTATAAGGGATAGCCAACAGATCAAATCAGATTACCTTAGTAAATAAACAAAAACCGCAAACTGAGTTTAACACACTAGATAGGTAGGATATAAATTAGCAAATTCTTACCCTGCGTGATCAACAGGCTGGCAGACTCTTAAGGCACAAGTTGCCTTGGCTTTCCCAGATTTTCATACACAGGCTAAAGATCCTTATAGCCTGGGACCATCACTTTCTACCGTTCAGTCCTTGCCCCTCAGTTGTTTCCAGGTGTGTTGTTGCAGGGAGAGTGAGGTACCCTCATGATGTAATTGTCCCTCTTTTATATCTTCTTCCCACTTGCTGGAAAGCTCTTTTGCTGTGACCTGGGTCAAACAGTTCCCATTGTGTAGTGCTCTCTCTGAGAGGTTTCTGTTGTACACAGTTCCTGGGGTAATCCTTGAGCTTGTGTGCATTTCCTCAATAAGCCATTAACATAGTTTGGCCTTTTTACTGTTAGACCTGAAAGGCTGCTTGTGGGTGTTTTCAACCTCACAACAGGTTTCAGTAACGCATACGTAGCCAAACTTCAACTTCACATACGATGATAGCACATACAATCCAACGATATATTAACATCTAGCAGATCAAGACGTTTGGAATGGTACCTCATAAGACATGCTTTGTACAAAATATATCCTAATTACATGACAGTGGTGAATATTGGGGTGTCAGGGTGTCACATGTAAAGAATATAGTTAGAGGAGTAAAAAGAGATGTTGAATAAAAGTAAACACAGTTGTGCAGATGTCAACTAGCACACTGAGATGTTTCACTGAGTACACTGGAATACATCTCTGCTTTTGTGGATAGAAAGATCCAGGATGTTTGTATTGTCAAACTATGTTTTGAGCAGAAGCAAAACTAACAAATAGTGGCATTAGCCAGAAAGGTATTGAGTTCATTATTTAATCAAACTCCTCCCAATTCTTCTTTTGTATGACAAAGTATAAAGCAACATTAAAGGTTGACTTCCAAGTTTGTCATCCATTCTATGGCTTCTGGTGACATGGAATGTTTCTAGGCTGTCTCTCTGGAGAAGGATCTTAGGGTACATCTACACAAGGATAAAAGACTCGTGACTGGCCTGGATCAGCTGACTTGGGCTCGTGGCATTTGGGCTGTGTGGCTGAACACTATTGTCTAGACATTTGGGCTCAGGCTGTGGTCTGGGCTCAGGGACCCTCTACCTTTGCAGAGTCCCAGAGCTCTGGCTCCAGTATGAGTTGGCTGACCCTGGCCAGCCAGGTTTTTTTTAATCCCTGTGTTGTTGAAGCCTGAGAGGGCAGCGGTTCACTGGATGTTACACAGCGTGGATGGCTTCTCCATATTTGCATATTGGACTGTCCATTTGTGTAATAGGTAATGGCATCGCCCATGTGGGGTTCTGATGTGGTCTGCTGGTGTTACCCGGGGTTCTTTCAACCCAAAGCTCTTGGTAACTTTTACTCTGTGCGAGGTGGTGTTAGGAAATAAATCAGGGGAGACACGGCCATCCGACCGATGGATGGCTGGCACAAACAGGATAACACAAGAGTGCTTTCACTTAAAGCTAAACTTTATTTAGTCTCAAGCACTTATACGCATGTCTGCAACAGGTTAATAAAACACCCCCAACCCTTGATAATTACCAGAGCTGAGTGTGGCTCTCGAGTGGCACAGCGGCAGCCCGTCTGCTGGTGGGGAACACAAGATGCATCCAGAGGGAGAGTCCAGGCCTGAAGAGTCCCACCACCGCAAACTTTTCCCCCTTATTTATACATTAGTAATAGAATGGCATGTCCCTTAAAGAAAACTTGTTAAGCAAGCAGTTCCAATGGGCAAGCAAGAGGCTCCTTCTGATTATCGATTTACCAGGTGTGGGTTTTTCCAGAGTTTGCAGCCTTGAGGCCCCAATAGACATTCTTGGGGCACATCCTGCTGTTCTAAGATGCATGTATCAGCAACTTCAACACAATTCTTATCATGAAGGATGCGGGGTCAAGCTGCCCTTTCTGTGGCACCCAAAAACCCCCCTCCCCTCCTGCCTTGGTTAAGCTAAGCCTGCTGACTTGGCTAATTTACAGCCTGCTGACTTGGCTGCTTTTAGCAAGAAGCCATAGTGGTTTCAGGCACTTTACTGGTCTGCCAAAGTCTCCCCATACACTGGGAGCCATATCTTTCCTGGCATGACAAAGCCAGGTGGATGGTCTGTAGGATCCATAATCAGCACACTTCTCATGATTCCTGGTCTGGATGGCAGGTGGATGACTCTGTTCCCCTTAAGAGGGAGTCCCCAACCACCAACATCCTGGAATTGAAGAGTTCAAGTCCCTAGAGCAGGTGTTCCAGAGTCTTTGTCTCAGGATTGTTTCCATTCTGTGTTTTCAGTGGTATTGGCTTGGCGCTAAGTGGTATCCTGAAATGCGACATGTCAATGCTTACTTGCTATGCGACAAGTGAGTCTCCTGTAATGTGAAGACATGAATCTTCTAGCCACTTAATAGATTGGTCGGGTAGTCACATTTCCCAGGAGAATGGCCTTTGACATTGAGGTGGCATGCACAGAGGTCTGCACCTATATTTCTCTGTGTTTGCCCTGAAAAGGGCCATTTAGCTTGAGATTTTCACTTGAGTCATATGGCCTAAGGCCAGAAGGGCCCCCAGATCATCCCAGGCTGCCAACACCACCCAGCTCCCACACACTAAACCCAACAACCGAACCCAGACCAAAACATTAGAGCCCACAGGCTATTATGTCCCACAGGCAGAGAATAGGAGAACTCCTGAGGGAATTCTGTGCCAACATTTTTTGCAAATTTTATTTGTCAATAAATAAATGTGGATGCTCCAGCAGTGGGGAGCACAGGCCAATGGCTGCACAGAGGTGGGAGATCACCCTGCAGGCGCCCCCCCCGCCCCCCCCGAGACATGGACTTGGCAGTGATGCTGAACCCAACCCTGACACAGTGCAAGGGCCAGGCCTGGCCCAGAAATACCCCGGGCAGGCGCACCAGGTAGGCTCAGCTCAGCAGGATCCAAGTGTGGAGGGGCTTAGTGGGGTGGGGGGGATCCAGGTGTGAGAGGGCTCTGGGTGCAGGCAGCCCAGTGGGGCGGTCTGGGTGCCGGGGCAATGGGACTCTGCAGGGGAGTCCAGGTGAAGATGGTTGGGCTTGGCGAGGTGGAGGGTCTGGGTGTGGGAGGATAGGGCTTGGCTGTAGCGGGGTCTGGGTGTGAGGAGCTCAGCGGTAGGGTTGACAGTGTTGCCACCTTTCTAATTGCTGATAACTGGAGCCCGGAGGCCCCACCCCGTTGCTCGCTCCTCTCCACTCTTCTCCCCTGCCCATTACTCACTGAATCATCTCCATCTCCCTCACCCCCACAAGCTGGGCTCCCTCTGCTCCAAGGCAGGGCTGAGAGCTGCTACAGCCTGACACAGAGCCTGTCTGCAGAAGGAGGCAGCCCCGGCTGAGCAGGGGCTGGTGTAGGTTAATGACCTGGACCTCCCTCTGCCCCATAATAACCCAACTTTTGGTGTCCGGTCAGTACATCTGACTGGATGCAGGGGGGCTCTGAATGCAGGGGGTAAGGCTCGTCGGGTTGGGGGTTCGGGAGCAGGGGGCTTGGTGGGGGGCGGGCTCTGGGTGCAGGATAATGAGGCTGAGCAGTTAGCTCTGGGGTTGGGGGGTCTGGATGCCCAGGGGTTGGTCATACAGGGGGTGGGTTCAGCGCCCCTTTCCTCCCCCCTTTGATTTACCTCTCTGCCGGCTGCTCTTGGCACCCAAAATGTTGTGCGCCCATTGCTGGGGAGGGGCTCTTGTGGCTTCAGTTTGCTTCCCCGTCAGAAAGTCATTTTTCTGCAGAGAAGCAAAGAAATCTGTAGGGGACATGAATTCTGCATGCACGCAGTGGCGCAGAATTCCCCCAGGAGTAATAGGAGGGACCAAGGGGCACTAATGCCTGAGGCCTCTGCAGGGAAATGATTGAGTTCTTGTTTAGACCACAAGGCTGTTGAGTGGCGTTCAGTCACGACATTGATGGCATTGGTCATGCTGGAGCACTTAACAAGAATGACCATGGGAAGGTTGCCATCTTCTTCCCCAATTTACTATCATATATGAATTTAATTAGAGTGCTGTTTATTCTTCTTCCAGATCATTAATTATAAAAGTCTGATTCTTAACTTTGATTCCTGCTGTACCTCACTAGATACCTTGGGCCTGATTTGACACTCTGCCATTTAGCATTAATTCTGTTCCAAGTGTTTCTTTGAGCCAGTTTCCAGTCTACATGTGTGGTCGCTCCAATTTGGATGACTTTTTCAAGTAAGATTTTGAGACACAGTAGCAAATGCTTTAACCAAAATCCAAATATGTTACATCTGTTGTTTTCCCTTTGCCAACTAGTTTTGTCATTCTATCAAACAATCTCTCACCCCTCCCCTCAAAAAACAATTCCCTAACAAAATTGTGGCTGTCATTCCAGCAGCCTGATTCTGGTCTCACAGTAGTTTTAGAGTCGTGTAAGCCATTCACTTCAGCAAAATTACTCCTCATTTACACCAGTGTAAGTGAGATCAGACTCAGGCCCAAAATATTTAATTATATTTTCTCATAATGCTTGCTTTATTTTGTTGGTAAGATAGATTAAATGTATAGGACAGTTGTTGCCAGGTTTGTTTCTCACTTTTTGAAAATTGGTACTGCATTTCCTTTCTCCTGTCACACAGAACCTTCCTATGAGTTGGATTCGACAGAACAAGAAGCAATGGTCTCAAGTTGCAGTGGGGGAGGTCTAGGTTGGATATTAGGAAACACTATTTCACTAGGAGGGGGGTGAAGCAGTGGAATGGGTTACCTAGCGAGGTGGCGGAATCTCCATCCTTAAAGGTTTTTAAGGCCTGGCTTGACAAAGCCCTGGCTGGGATGATTTAGTTGGTGTTGGTCCTGCTTTGAGCAGGGGATTGTATGAGATGACCTCCTGAGGTCTCGTCCAACCCTAATATTCTATGATTCTATGATTCGCACAGGTGGATTAGAGTTGTGTGGACCCAAGGTTCCACCCATGCAGTTGTCTATGAATTTTCATTGTCAGCAAATCAGCATTTAGAATCATTAGCTAATTTCCTTAATAATGACTGAGAACAAATACCCTAGGATGTATGTAATCTGGACAGACTGATTTGTCCACATTAGATAGTTCCAAGTATCCCTTTGTTTTCTCTTTATACATGGTTATTTGTAGAGAATCTTCCTTCCTTTCTAACTGTTCTTGCTGAGGACGGAATTTTCAAGAGGTGTCCGGTATATCTCTTTTTGAGCTGTCATTAACTTCATTCCCCTCCACATTCATACTTTCCTCCTAGAACTTCTTTCCTTTGGTGTATTTGTAAAAGCTTCTTATTTCCTTTGACTGGCATTAACTGGTTTTGCTATTTAGCTTCCCTTCCCTTTTCCCAGAAAGCCATAACTGATTCAGAATATGTTTGCTTGGTTACCTCCTCTTGTCCTTTCTGAGCAGCCTCTGGGAAATCACATTGGCTGATTCTTATTTCTGACACACTTCTGAACTTCGATCTGTTGCCCCTGGATTATAATGTTGTTTAGGATTCCCCCAGCCTTCTCCCAAACTAGTGGACCTAATTCTTCCTCCTGTTGCGCCTTGCTTGCTAGATTATTTTTAATTCCCCCCCCTCCCCACTTTGCTTTCCAGCATTCTGTGATCCAATTCCTTATTGTGCTGAATTCAGATAGCTCATGGTCACTTGTTCCAGGCTTTTTCTATGCTTCTCACTCAGTTAGAAGTAGATATGGGAAGGTTGTCTGAAGAGTTATTGATTAGATTAGTCTACAGAGCTGGTCTTCTCCTGTGATAGGGGACTGTGCTCGGGGGGTGGGGGAGGTGAATAGGGAGCCCACTGCAGTCATGAAGCAGCAGGACAGGATAGTAGCCCTAAAGAGCCTGGTAAGGGACCTGGTCTGCTAGCTAGGGGGCTTGAGTCCCTCACTTCTTCTGCTGTGGGGTGTAGCACATACTGGCCTCGGGCACACGCTGCCCCTTTGTGAACTATGTCCATTATCCCCTGAATCCCTCTTGTGATTCAGCCCTAGTGAACTGACAGCTTTGATTTTGTGGATGCCTTCAGACATTGCTACGTGACCCAAGGGATTAGAAGCTTTATGACTGTGATGTCACATTCTAGTCTGTAGTGGCCTGCCTTAAAAGTGTCTAAAGCTGTTTCCTGGCATTAGGTCAAATGTTCCTTGAGGTGGCCTCCATTTTGTGATACACCATACCTGCCCCTAAGGTTGGTCCTAACAGTGTCCCTGGCCATGCAGAGTTCTATGTGATAGTTTAGGAGAAACAGGCTTAAGGCCATCATTGGGAGGAAGCGCCAGAAATCTCCCAAGGCAGCCTGTTTCCAAGCGCCCTAGAGCCTTGTTCTGCAGCCCAAAGAGGAGTGTACGAGGCTTGAATAAATATCCCATGTCAGACTTCAAATGTTTGGAAGTTTACCTGTCATTACATGTGCACCGTGGCTGGCATCACAGTAGCTATAATATTTCTCTGATTATATCAGTGTTGTCTTTTCTCTTCCTGCCTCACAGTGATCGTATTTTACCCTTCTAGAGCACTTCTTATATATTTAGCCCCAGATCTCCAAAGGCATGTAGGTACCTAACTCCTACTGAAATCAATGGAACCAAAATACCTTTGATGATCTAGGCCCTAATCCTTGTGAGGGAGAGTATTACAGATGGGGAAACTGAGGCACATAGAAGTGAAAGGGAGTGTGTCAATAGTAGGGTTACATCTCAGGAGTCCTGACTTCCAGCCCTCTCTACTCGAGCATGCTTCCTGGATCTTGGTATGAGAGAAGCAGTGTGGTCAAGTAGTCAGAGCACAGCATTATGTCAGGTGCTACTAAATTCTAACACTAGTTCTGAAAGTGATTTTTGCCTGAGGCATTGGGCAAGCCACTTAACTTCTTGTTACCTCTAGTTCCTGTGTGTAAATCAGGGGTGATGATGCTTACCTACTTAACAGTGTGTGACACTGATTTAATCCTTCTAAAGCTGTGCTGCTTATGTCAGTTTCTGAATCCCCTGGCATAAGAACATGAGAATGGCCATACTGGTCAGACCAATGGTCCATCTAGCCCAGTGTCCTGTCTTCCGACAGTGGCCAGTGCCAGGTGCTTCAGAGGGAATGAAAGAGCAGGTAATCATCAAGTGATCCATCACTTGTTGCTCATTCCCAGCTTCTGGCAAACAGAGGCTAGGGACACTTCAGAGCATGATTTTACATTCCTGCCCATCTTGGCTAATATCAATAGTCTCCATGAACTTATCTAGTTCTTTTTTGAACCCTGTTATAGTCTTGGCCTTTACAACATCCTCTGGCAAAGAGTTCCACAGGTTGACTGTGTGTTGGGTGAAGAAATACTTCCTTTTGTTTGTTTTAAACCTGCTGCCTATTAATTTCATTCGGTGACCCCTAGTTCTTGTGTTATGAGGAGTAAACCACAACTCCAAACAGTATTCAAGAAGTGGGCGTACCATGGATTTATATAGAGGCAATATGATATTTTCTGTCTTTTTATCTGTCCTAGCCTTTTTGACCTGCACTGCCAATTGAGTGGATATTTTCAGAAAACTATCCACCATGACTCCAAGATCTCTTTCTTGAGTGGTAATAGCAAATTTAGACCCCATCATTTTATATGTATAGGTGGAATTATGTTTTCCAATGTGCATTACTTTACATTACTTTAACATTGAATTTCATCTGCCATTTTGTTGCCCAGTCACCCAGTTTTGTGAGATCCCTTTGTAACTCTTAGCTTTGGACTTACAAATTTGTAAGGTAATTATAATCTTCAAATTTTGCCACCTCACTATTTACCACTTTTTCTAGATAATTTATGAATATGTTGAACAATACTTGTCCCAGTATAGACCCCTGGGGGACACCACTGTTTACCTCTCTCCATTCTGAAAACTGACCATTTATGCCTATGCTTTGTTGCCTATATTTTTAACCAATTACTGACCAATGAGGGCCTTCCCTCTTATCCCATGACAGCTTACTTTGCTTAAGAGTGTCTGGTGAGGGACCTTGTCAAAAGCTTTCTTAAAATCTAAGTACACTATATCCTCTTGATCACCCTTGACCACATGCCTGATGACCCCCTCAAAGAATTCTAATAGTTGGTGAGGCATGATTTCCCTTTACAAAAACCATGTTGACTCTTCCCCAACAAATCATGTTCATCTATGTGTCTGACAATTTTGTTCTTTACTGTAGTTTCAACCAATTTGCCAAGTACTGAAGTTAGGCTTACTGGCCTGTAATTGCCAGAATTGCCTCTGGAGTCGTTTTAAAAAATTGGCATCACATTAGCTATCCTCAAGTCATCTGGCACAGAAACTGATTTAAATGATAGGTTACATACCACACTTAGTAGTTTTGCATGTTGAATTCCTTCAGAACTCTTGGGTGAATACCATCTGGTTCTGGTAACTTATTACTGTTTATCAATTTATTCTAAAACCTCCTCTAATGACAGCTCAATCTGGGACAGTTCCTCAGATTTGTCACCTAAAAAGAATGGCTCAGCTGTGGGAATCTCCCTCGCATCCTCAGCTGTGAAGACCGATGCAAAGAATTCATTTAGATTCTCCACAATGGCTTATCTTCCTTGAGTGCTCCTTTAGTATCGCGATCGTTCAGTGGCCCCACTGGTTGGTTAGCAGGCTTCTTGCTTCTGATGTACGTAAAAAACATTTTGCTGTTACAGTTAGCCAAAGACTCAAAAAAGTTCTTAATTCTTTTTTGGCCTTTCTAATTATATTTTTACATGTCACTTGGCAGAGTTTATGCTCCTTTCTATTTTCCTCAATAGGATTTAACTTCCACTTTTTAAAGAATACCTTTTTGCCTCTAACTACTTCTCTTACTTTGTTGGAGGACCCGCCGCTGAAGACCCGGAGCAAGTGAAGGGCCCGCCGCCGAAGACCCGGAGCGCCGATGGGTGAGTAAAAATTGCCTAAAGTTAACTATGTGCTTAAGTGTTTTCTTGTTACAGAATTCAAAAGCTTTCTAGTTGCCTCACAGCACACTGTCTGGTTCCTTGTATTCTTTAACAATCGGTTCTAAACCGGTTTCAAAATTTAACAACCGGTTCGTGCGAACCGGTGCGAACTGGCTCCAGCTCACCACTGGATGTACCTTTTAATTTCTGTTTAACTAACTTCCTCATTTTTGTGTAGTTCCCCTTTCTGAAATTAAATGCTATTGTGGTGGGCTGGTGTGGTGTTTTCCCTGCCACAGGGATGTCAATTTTATTATGTTGTAGTGACTATTACTAAGCTGTAATAGTGTCCTTTAGCATTGCTCATCAAAGAGTACATGGTTATTTATTTAGCATAGACACTGCCTGGTGCTACTCAGACATGACACTCCTCATCTCCAAGGAGTTTGCAGGGATCATGCAGTTGGCTCTGCATAGGCAGATTAGAGTTCTGCATGGACCCAATGTTCCACTCCTGCAGCTCCATTTGCAGGAACTGAGCCCAAATCAGGTAAAGAGAAAACAATTCAGACATAAAACACTGGGGGCTTGATGCTGCTCCCATTGAAGTCAAGGGCAAAACCCCCTTTTACTCTGAAGGTGTAGAATGAGAGCCCATGTGAGGCACTCGGCAGGAATGCTATTTGCAGTTCTGATGGCACAAACTCAGAACAGGGCGGAGTGGAGAAAGGAAATGCAGTGTATTCGCCGGACCAAGTCTCACTCTGGAGCTTAGTGAAGTTCTGTCAGTGCTTGGAAATCTGCGGGGAACACTGCAGTGGTGACGAGGGCTTGGTTCTCTAATGCAGTGCTTCCAGCTGCACTGATGCTCTCCTCACTGTTATCCTGGAATTAAACCTCATTTTATTTTTCTCGCTCCCAAAACAAACTTCCTCTTTGGCAGTCATGTCGCCAATCATCGCTGGGAAGCAAAGCTGCGCAGGGTTTTCCATCCAGGCAATGGCCTCCATGGGTATGTCTACACCACAATTAGACCACCCGCGGCTTGCCCATGCCAGGCTCTTGGGGCTTGGGCTAAGGGGCTGTATAATTGCAGTGTAGACATTTGGACTCGGGCTGCAGCTTGAACTCTGGGACCCTCCCACCTCGAGGGGTCCAAGAGCCTGGGCTCCAGCCTGAGCCCAAATGTCTGCACCGCAGTTAAACAGCCCCTTAGCGCAAGCCCCAGTCATCTGTCATGGGCCAGCTGCGGGTGTCTGATTGCAATGTCAAATTGCCCCACTGTTTCCCACTCACCCTGAGACAACCACAGGGAGAAAGTCTAATGTTAACAGCAAACTGAAACACACTGGAAGCTGCCCTGTCTTTAAATACATACCACCCTGATTGAAACAAGCTGAGCGGCTATGTTAAAATGTGGAATTAAAATTTAAACAATGTTGCTTTTAAGTGCTAGCTAGAGCTATGGTTTGGGGTTTTTTTTAAGTCAAGACTGGTGCTCAAGAGTATTGTGTGTTTAATCTGCATTAAGTGAGAAGATGAGAATTCCGTAACAACTTTCAATATTAGTAAAGAGACGACAGGTCAAGAAAGGGTATGTCAATATACTTTATCACTGCAGTCCCTGTTTGGTATTGTCAGCCATTTGTATTGCTAAAATGTAGAGCATTGCTTCCGTCCATTCACTCCTTTGGCTTGGCTGCACCATTTGATTCTCTTTTCATGCATTCATGTTTTTTTTGTTTTTGTTTTTTCTTGAAAACTTAATTTCACAACCCATCTTGTGCAGTTCTCATGGAGAATTCTGTAAATCTAAATCAATCAAAAGCACCAGGATCAGTCATTGTCAGATGTTTTTGAGTTTATGCTGGTTAATTGCTTGATTGCATATAATTAGTTAATGCTTTAAAGATGTAAAATGTTATATAAGTGCTAAGTAGTTACATAAGTGCAAAGTTATGCTGTATTGTGCTATGAAAAGTTGAATAGTATTTTGCACCTAACTAGCACCTTTCATCCTAAGAAATCAGTTCTTTACTAACCTTAATTAAGGCTCCCAGCACCACTATGTACTAGGTTACTATTTTACTACCCATTAACATCTGAGAAAAATTAGGCAAAGAGTGACTTATGCACAGTCATAGAATGAGCCAGAGGCCTTGCTGGGAAGCAAACCCAGGAGTCCTTGTTCCCCGGTAGGGTTGCCAACTTGCTATTCGTACAAAACCGAACACCCTAGCCCTGTCCCTTCCCGACCCCGTTCCCTAGGCACCACCCCCCACTCACTACATTCCCCCTCCCTTGGTGGCTTGCTGTCCCCCACCCTCACTCACTGTCAATGGGCTGAGGCAGGGGGTTGGGGTGCAGGAGGGGGTGAGGGCTCTAACGGGGTGTGTGGGCACCAGGGTGGGGCCAGAAATGAGGGGTTCAGGGTGCGGGAGGGGACTCCGGGCTGGGGCAGGGAATTGGAGTGCAGGGAGGGTGCTGGCTCTGGGGTGGGGGCTGGGGATGAGGGGTTTGGGGTGCAGGAGGGGGCTCTAGGCTGATAGTGGGGCTGAGGCATTCGGAGTGCGGGAGAGGACTGCGGGTTGAGACGGAGTTGGGGTGTGGGAGGGGGTACAGGCTCTGGGCTGGGGGTGCGCACTTTGGGGTGGGGTAAGGGGTTCAGAGTGTGGGAGGGGGCCCTGGGCTGGAACAGAGGGTTGGAGTGCAGGGGGGGATGGCAAGGTGCTGCACCCTGGAAGCAGCCAGCAGCAGGTCCGGCTCCAAGGTGGGGGGCCAGGAGGCTCTGCACGCTGCTCTTGCCCGCAGGCACCGTCCCCACAGCTCCCAGCCAATGGGAGTGCGGAGCCAGTGTTGGGGGGGGGCAGCGCACGAAGTCTCCTGGGCTCCCAGCCTAGGAGCTGGACCTGCTGCTGGCCGCTTCTGAGGCGCAGCACAGAGACAGGACAGGTAGGGACTAGCCTGCCTTAGCCCCGCAGCACTGCCCACCGGACTTTTAATGGCCTGGTCGACGGTGCTGACCAGAGCTGCCAGAGTCCCTTTTTGACCAGACGTTCTGGTCGAAAACTGGACACCTGGCAAAACCTATTCCCAGGTGCCTGCTCCAACAACTCAATGACATTCCCTCCCACTATGGTAGATCCAGAGTAGCATAACCCCATGTGCAGCCTAGACTCTCTTTTAGCTTGACATAGCAGCAGGGTCATGTGACAACTCCTGACAATTTGCAGGATCAACAAAATCTTTATTTTTGGAGCAACGGGGGAAACTTCAATCAATTTGCAAAGGGCAGAAATGCTTTGAATGAACTCAACAGATGTTTTTAAGCTGGAGTGCTGGCTGTTTTTGATTTACGGAGATTCATATAATTCAAGGCCTGAAGGGACAGTTAGATCATCTGGTCTGATCTCCTGTA
Organism: Chelonia mydas; assembly: GCF_015237465.2. Lineage (NCBI taxonomy): Eukaryota > Metazoa > Chordata > Testudines > Cheloniidae > Chelonia > Chelonia mydas. Next base: position 338,218,668 of record NC_057849.1, read on the forward strand.
TATCACAGGCCATTAAATTTCACACCTTGTGTTTGGCTAAAGCATATCTTCCAGAAAGGCATCCCATGCCAGATTTGAAGACATGGAGAATCCACTACTTCCCTTGGTTGTTTGTTCCAATGTTAATCACCCTCACTTAAAAATTTGTGCATAATTTCTCATTTGAATTGTCTGGCCTCTGCTTTCGGCCATTAGTTCTTGTTCTGACTTTCTCTGCTAGATTAAAGAGCCCTTTAGTACGCGATATTTCTCTTTGGGAAGGTACTTACAAACTAATCAAGTCACCTCTCAGTTTTCTTTTTAATAAGCTGAACAGATCAAGGTCTTTAAGGATGTCAACACTGCAATAAAAGACCCTTGGCTTGCCTGGATCATCTGACTTGGACTTGCAGGACTCAAGCTGCAGGGCTACAAAACTGCACTGTAGACATTCAGGATGGGCTGGACCCCAGTCTCTGGAACCCTCCCCATCACAGTCTGCCACAGCCTGAGCCCAAATGTCTACCCTACAGTTTTATAGCCCCGCAGCCTAAGCCCTGTTAGCCCCAGCCACCTGGCCCAGGCCAGCCGGGGCTGTGCTGCCGGTCTTTGATTGCAGTGTAGCTGTGCCCTGCGTCTGTCACGGTAAGGCAATATTCTTCAGCCCTCAAATAACTTTGGTGGCTCTTTTCTGCACCCTCTCCAATTTTTCAACTACTTTTTTAAAATTTGAATTAACATCTAATTGTAGGTTTAAGGAAAATCACTCCAACCTCCAAAAACAAGGCACACTGCTGACTGTGGTAGTTACTTAACATTTGTGATAATTGGATTCTCAGAGAGCCAGACACTTTCTGAGCTATAATGAGATTCATACTTTAATTACTGTGTCCTTTTCCCAGGCATGCAGTGGAGCCAATGAAGAAACAACCACAATCAACTCTTAGATGTCTTGTTACAAGATATGGCCTCAAACGACAGTGGTTTAGCTTCTTAATGAGGGTGTGTTCTTGAAAGACAGTTTTAGGGCCAGATTCTGTTATACTGGGGCCTATTTGTGCCATTGAGGAGATGCACAGGGATTGGATTCTGGTCATAATGTGCCAGTGCTGAATTTCCCCTGCAGAAGGGCTCTCCCCTCTGGTGTAAAGCCAACAGAGTACGCTCCTGTGCCAGCTACCCTCGCCACCGTGCTAAAGGGAGCATGCTTGAGGATGAAGGGGGCAGAGCGTCAGGGCTGGGTCATGGCAGAGCTACCTTCCACTGCGCCAATCCTCCACTTACATAAGGTCCCTTTGGGCCATACACAAGTAACAGAAATCAGAGCAGCCCCTAGGTTGCTGTAACTCACCCTAGGGCTGGGCCAATGCAGAATCAGTGAGCCATCACCAGCACCCCGACAGCCCAAAGCCCCCTCTCCCTCCTACACTGAGCAGAGCTCAGATCCAGAAGAATAAAGCCCTGAAGCTTGAGTGAATCCTCCTCTGGCTTTCTTACCCCTCATCAAGCCCTACTGATCTATTGAGCCCCAAGGTGCCATTACAAAAGGGATTCAGTGGACATTCTGAATGGTGGTTAATCCTAGCTCAGCTGTCCTGTATCCACAGGTGTCCCTGGGCATGTGTCCAGTGTGGGTGGCTGCTCAGGGCCTCATGAGTTTGAGGACCCCACTCTCAGCACCTACAGCCTTCCCCATCGGCTGACTTGCTGTGACCCTGCATCTTGAGATGAACTTGGACTCAGTCTCCCTAGCCTGAGTGACGTTTACCCTTTCCCAAAAGCTTCCAAACTTCTCCCTTGCGCTCTCAATAACAAGCTCCTGAAACCACCACACCACTCCCCCCAGCTGATGAAAAATCCTTTTTAACACACCCCAATGACAAATGCCTTTTTCCAGCCTCTGCTGAAATCCTCTCTAGCTCTCCTGGTCCAACCCCACCTTCTCGCTGGAAAACCCCAAACCACAACTGTCAAGCATCAACAATCCCCCCATCCCAGCTAACCTCTTCACTCAAATATGCTGCATGGTTTACCAGAATGTGCCCTGGGCATAACATGTCCCTGTTAATGCAGAGCTGTGCAAAACCTAATGCCAACTCCACCTACAAGGACGCCATCCATTGTGGAGCCATCAAACCACAGCACTTAGCACAAACTCACACTGGGCAGAGGGACAGATTGGAATAGAATATCCTCTCACCAGCTCCTCAGGAAGCCATACAGTTCAAGCCCTCCCAGCGGCAGCATTCACCTCCCAGAGTCGGTGGAAGGCAATAAAGCCAAGCTGTTCCAGCTGGTTTTACTGAGGTTCCTCTTAAAACCATCCCTTTATCAAAATGGGGAGTGAATCACAGAGGGGCCTAAGAGATTCAGGACCCACTGTGCTGATTCTTTCCCGGTGAATGTACTGACCCCCATCAGAACGAACAACTGTTCTTAGCACTTTATCCAGTATTGCCTCTCAGCCAAGGATTTTGAAACCCTTCCCATGGGCAAGGAATTATCACTCCCGTCTCACATGGAGAGGATCTGGGTCATAGAAGCAGTCGGTGACTTACTCAAGGGCACACAGAATGTTAGTGGCAGAGAAGGGACATTCCCAGTGCGTAACTCTCACCACTAGATAATACTAAACTCAAAGAGTCTGTGCTCCACCAGGAAAGAAGTGGGGCCCCTTCCATATTGGGGTGTGTGTGTGTGTGTGTGTCAATTTTAAAGCCCCCCCACCCCCAACAATTATTTTAGCATTTACTTAGTAACTATGCAGCAGTCTGTAACAGGGTCTTACCTGACCCCGCATCAGACTCTGCTGATCCTGCCACCTGTTTCCCTGCTCTGGTCAAGTCTCATGCTTCTTAATGAGCCAGCCCTCCAGGCAACTCAGCAGCCACTCCCTGCTTCTGGGGAGAAATAAAAACTCCAACCCAACAAACCTGTTCGATCTGGGGGCACCCCCACGAGACCACTCAATGCACTTGCCCTCACTGGGTGATAGCTCATTGTCTAGCCCCCTCCTGGGCTCAGCAGTCTGTTTGCTGTGAAACAGACTGAGCCAAACCTGAGTGGTACTGTGACCCCGTGCACCAGATTGCTACTGTTGGAGTGGGGTCCAGCCCATGGGACAAGAGCCACCGCTGCGGGGTGAGTGAGGGGCAGGCTTGCTGTCCAACCCTTTCAGGGCTGGTATGGAGGGGACACCTGGAAAAGTGTATGTTTGCCTAGGGCCTCGCAACCCATGAGAAACTTCCCGTGACCCACTGGTGGACTGGGACCTACCATTTGGGAAACACTGGTTCTGGTTACTTAAGCGCATGCCTAACTTTACACATGTAAGTAGCACATGAAGTCAGTTGACAGACTTGTGTTTAAAGTTAGGCACGTGCTGGATCAGGGCCCAGGACAAGAAGTCTGTATCCCATTGCAAGTGGTAATTTAAGTCAGCGAAGTATAGAATTTGGCTAGGGCATCCGAAGTCACTCCCTTATGTTTGCTAAAAGTGCCACGTGTGGTGAAGAACTCGGTTTAACGTCCCATTGGAAAGGCAGCGCTACGGGAAGCACAGCACCCTGTAATGCCACCGGAGGGCACCGGTTTAGTAATGAGTCACGGAGAAGAACACTGGGTCTACCGCTGGGGAGCGGACACAACATCCGGTTGCAAACTCATGGCTGATTTGCTTCCTGTATTTCTAGTCTCTCTCAAGATATTTTTCTCTCCTCACTTGTGTCTGCAACATCCCCCAATTTATGTAATCTGCCAATTGAATTAATGTGCACTCTCTCTTGCAGCCCATTAATAACAATACTCAGTTTGCATCTAAAGCCGATTCCTGTGATTTCCCTAGTCTGACAGATTGCTATTCATAATTACCCTTTCCATCTGGTTTTCAGTCCATATGACAGTGCTCATGCCCAAGCCAATCGGAATTAATTTTTAAAGGAAACTTTTGAAAGGGACTGTATCCAATGCTCTACTAACATGTTGGTATATCACATCACTGGGTTCCCATCATCTACTAACTTTGTAAATTGATGGAAAAGTCTATCAAGCTTTTCTGATATGATTTGTTCTTTATAAACCCCTGCTTCTTAATGATCATGCATCTTTTAGCCTCTAGATGCTTACAGATTTATTTCCCTTCCTGTTCTTCCCATGATTGTACCTGGGAATAAAGTTAGATTTACTGGACAACAATTATCAGGATCACTGTTCTTTCCTTTTACTGAATATCTGTACTGCATTTCCTCTCTTCCTCCCCAAATCCTTTGGTGCCTCTCCAGATTTCCAGGACTATTAAAAAGTAATTGCTCTCAATTTTTATTCAATTAATAATTTAGGACACATGTCATCTGGACCGCCTGATTTTTATAGAAGATATAGAGACACACATTTTTCGTAGTATTTCTTTGCCTGCTGTTATCATTAGCTATATTCAAGGGGGTTCATTATTTCCTAATAGTATTGTAGCAGGAAGGTCTGGTGACCAGCTTGCCTAGTGGTCAGCTCATGGCCTTACAGTTTCTGCCATGTTAATCATCCCAGCGGGGCCCCAGCTGCTGCCTCAGTCATTCCCGTCATGCTCAGATTGCTCTCCCAGAGTTTGTCACTCCAAAGTGGGGACCTGGGCCCACCCACTCCACCGGGTGCCAACCCAAGGTCCTAAGGGTGTCTCAAAGTGTCCAGCCCAGTTACTGAGCTACCCCAAGTAAAGTTGCCCCCTGGGTCACTTCCTACCAGTCTGGAGCACCTCAGATTTGGGCATGTACTTTCTCTAGTATATCTTGCCCTGGTATACTTATAAATGCCCTTAGCCCTTGGTAGTTTTGGTAATTTCTTTTTTCTCCACCTTTACCTCTTCCATACAAACTAATTGACTTGTTTCCTTGTTTCTGTGTTTTCCCATTTCCAGTCTGTCATTTTTATCCTCGGATCTGCACAGACCCTTGAGGAGCCACACTGGCTGCTGCTTCTTAGTGTGTCCTTTTTATCACATGAAGTGTAGTCTGCTGCACCTTCCCCGTCGTGTCTTTTTCAGGTCCCACGTTGCTGGATTTTAATTGTTATACGGCAGCACGCCCTATATGCTAAGTGCTTTCCAAACATTCAAGGTAGACAGTGCCTGATCCAAAGAGCTCACAAGCTAAGGACAGATGTACAAGTAAGCCAGAGGGAATGGGAAAAATAGGCAAATTATATGCACTTTGGGTAGGGTTACCAACTTTCGAATCGCACAAAACTGAACATCCCTGCCCCGCCCCCGCTCGATCCCTGCTCCCTCCGTCACTCACTCTCCCCCCACCCTCACTTTCACCGGGCTGGGGCGGGGATTGGGGTGCGGGGTGAGCACTCTGGCTGGGGGTGCAGGCTCTGGGGTGTGGCCGGGGATGAGGGGTTTGGGGTTCAGGAGGAGGCCCCACACTGGGGCTGAGGGGTTTGGAGTGTGGGAGAGGGTGTGGACTCTGGAATGGAGCTGGGGAGGAGGGGTTTGGGGTGCAGGAGGGAGCTGGGGCAGGATGTTGGGGTGTTGAGGGGGTGCAGACTCCAGGAGGGAGTTTGGGTACAGGAGGAGACTCCGGGCTGGGGAAGGGGGCTCTGGCTGGGGGTTTGGGCTCTGGGGTGAGGCCAGGGATGAAGGGTTTGGGGTGCAGGAGGGGACTCCAGGCTGGGGCAGGGGATTGGGGTGCAGGAGAGGATTTGGGGCGTGGGGTCCCAGCGGCACTTACCATGGCTCCTGGGAAATGGCTGCCAGGTCCCTGCAGCCCCTAGACACATGGGTGGCGCCAGGGAGGCTCCGCCTGCTGCCCTCGCACCCTTAGATGCCACCCCTGCAGCTTCCATTGGTCGTGATTCCCGGGGTCACCTTAGCGTTACACTATACCTGGAAAGCACTCTGCATGTGAGCACTGCTTATACCGGCAAAGCTGCTCTTGTACTGGGAGACTGTACTGGTAAAAGTGCAGTTTTGCCAGAGTAACTGCATCTACACTAGGGACTTTTGCCAGTAGTTATGCTGGTCAGGGATCACACCTCTTCACACCCCAGGCCACCATAACTGTGCAGGCAGAAGTCTGTAGGCATGGCCTTGGTCACAGGTCAAGGTCCTTTGGCATCAGCCCTGTCTGCACCACCCTTACTCTTGGCTTTATCGTCTTCTTCTGTGACTCTGAGCACGGAACCTTCTCCAGAATATTTCATCGTAACCTGCTGAGACTGGTCCTGGGACAGGGGGCTCAAAGAGTGAAACTCTTTGATTTGAAGTCTCAGATTGCCTCAGCTCAGGTGATGCTGCAAACGTATTAGCTGTGACCCTAAGCGCACTCCAGTGCCAATATGTCTGGTACGTAGCAGTGAGTCTCAGATGGCCCAGCCGGCTCAGTGCATACCGCACAATGTCATGATATTTATTTAAAAGGTGTCTTGTAACATGTGATCAGAAAACTAGTAACTCTCTGATAATGTTCTTGGATGATCTATGTTAACATGCAAAGACCCATACAGATGTGCTGCAAATGTGACCAAAATGTGTTTAAACTAGGCATGTCAGGAAAAGTTGATAAACGGGTTTTTCTTAGACAAAAGGTTGTGAATTCCCTGTCTACCTTGTGAGTCATGTACAATGGGGATACACCACCAGTAAAAACAAAAAACAAAACAAAACAAAAAAAGCAAGCAGCAAGCAGGCTGGCAAGGGTGGAAGGAAAACTTTGTTTGCATTGTAAAATTGCAGCAGGAAACATCACACGGAAACTCACCAGGTGGGGGACATTTTGATCAAAGATGGCATCGCCCCCGGGAGGAGACAAGAGACCAAATCCCCCAGGAGACCTTCCTGGCTCTTGCCACCAGGACAATGAACTTTGGGGGAATATAAGAAACTGGAAAAAGACTTTGGTTATCCTTCACCTGAGCAGACAAAGAAACCAAGCACTCTGGGGCTGTGTGTTGGATCTAGAGTAGCAGCATCCAAATCAGCTCAAGCAATAATACACACCCCTCTGCAGCTCCTGAAAAACAGTGTCACCTACTTAGAGGATAAAACCAAAGATATTGTAAACAGAAGCCATCTCCTGAGTGCAGTATAGGACTCCATCTCGCTGAAGGAGGAAAAAAAAATCAGCCCACTAAACTTTTTCTTCTAAATGGATCCCCAAACTACTGGATCCACAGGTTAAAAAAAAAGAATAAGCTAAAAGTAGATAGGGCCCATCAGGCACTGAGCATGGCTATCTGTGTTGACCTTCACCCCGACCTGTATTTATGTGTCCACATTACTTTAAAAGCAGGAGTTCCATTCTATAGTGCATGAAACAGGATGCTCACTTATTCAAACAAGGAAATACTATTGTTTTTCCAGGATTATTCTCCCCTTTTACAGAGACAGAGAACTGCATTCAATCCAGCAAGGAAACTACTCAGCTAAGGGTATGAGATGCATACCTAGTAACCAACAACTTTGAAAAGGTTCAAAAGAATCCAAGTCTTTGTTTAAAATCCATGAAATTTGCAGAGATTCAAGAGTGGAAAAAAACTCAGCTCAAAAAAATGTTAGGGAACTTTTTTGCATTAATTTACTGCTGTTATGTAACTAAAATGGCAATGCTATTTGTTAAATGAAAAAATATGTCAATACTGTAGTCATTCTCTCTTACTAGGTCTGTGGTCTGAGTTTAGTGTCAGTCACTTAACTCCAGGTCCCAACCCAGGGGTTGCTTCCTTTAATAATTACTACTGCTATTCCCAGGGCCACTCCCCACATAGCCCCTTCAGGGTTCTCTGTCTGTTCTGTGCTTGAGCAGGGTCTCTCCTAGGCCTCCTCACCTGGAGAGTTTCACAACCTTACCCCCTTCTGATCCCACCCAGGAACTGCCCCGTTCAGGCCCTGCAGCTCTTTTTAACTAGGCCTGCTGCACAGTGATTGTCTGCTTCTCTTTAGCCTCTCCAGGTAGGCCTGGAGGATCCACCTTCACTGCTCCTTTCCTGGGGCAGGGTGTGGTAGGAGTGTGAGATCTCCAGCAGGAGATAACCTTGATAGAGACAGTCCTCTTATAGCCCTTTCTTTTCTCATGGTTCTGATATTCCTGGCTCTGGATCCTTATGCTTGTCTAAAACTGCCAAATGGGCTAAACAGATGTTTCCATGCTCACTCAAGGCCACAGCTCACCTTAGGCCCAAGTCAACAAGGCACGTGCTTGACTTTAAGCATGCAAGTTATCTTATTGACTTCAGTGGGCTTACTCACATGCTTAACTGATGTCAATGGAACTACTCGCATAAAATAAGTATTTTGAGGAAACAGTGTCTTGCTGATTAATGACTAGCCCAGTCAAGGTAAAGATTCTGACATATATGCCATTCTGATTTTGTCGTGATTAATTTTATTTGAGATTCAACACAACAAGCAAACTTCATATTGCTTGAAAATCTCCGTCTCCCAGAAACGTAATATTTGTATAAAAAGAGAGGAGCAAGGAAGCTATATGGTAGCTTGCTACATGATTTTATCCTTGTTCAATTAGTTGGGAACTACTGTTAAAGAGTATTGGAGTATAGTAAATAGCACTGGTACTGTGATACGTTTGGTGACCGGACTTTTGTTCATCACTAGATGTGACTATTTAATAACTTTGTTCGCTTGGGGTGAAATTCATCCCTGTACAGTGCAAGGCCCTTGCACCACTTATGCCCCACTTAACCTTTATTTGAGTGCGTAAGTGGGACATAGTCTTGGGTTGAGTCAGCTTGATTCAAAATGAATGTCCTGCCCCAAATTCTGCCCTTCCAAAATATCTTGCCAGTCCTACCTACTTAGGATAAACCAGGAGTAGCTAAAACATTAAACAAATATATATGGCATAGATAGTACCAAAAATCATCTCAGGCTTCAAAGACAGAAAACAAGAGTTCACATTAGCCTCTTCACCTGGAAATACTATAACTGGGCGGCTGTAATTCAACATGTTTGGAACAGTTTACATTTTAGGGAAACTCAAAACAACAGGCAAAGCACTGAAGAATCATACTGCTCTCTTTTTATTCTTTTGTGTCTGATTTATGGCAAAGACATTTTGCTCAGTCAAGAGATCAGACATCATCCTTTTTTTCAGTCAGGGAAAAGGCAATTGGGTACCCTTGGTAGCAGGCCAAAGCTCTCATCAACTTCCTATGTGAGCTAGTAGGGTTTCCTCCTTTGAGCCAACTCCCTTAGGTTGGGAGGCTGCTGTGGGGATCCATACAGGCAATGCTTGGAGAAGAAAGGATGGTTACTTATCATAGAATATCAGGGTTGGAAGGGACCGCAGGAGGTCATCCAGTCCAACCCCCTGCTCAAAGCAGGACCAATCCCCAATTTTTGCCCTGATCCCTAAATGGCCCCCTCAAGGATTGAACTCACAACCCTGGGTTTAGCAGGCCAATGCTCAAACCACTGAGCTATCCCTCCCCTGCCCCATAGTAACTGTGGTTCTTGAAGATGATTGCCAGTATGGATCGACACTACCCAGCCTCTTTCCTCTCTATAGTACTTCAGTCTTATAACAGATTTTGTATTTAGTGGAAGGAACAGATTGGTGATTGGGGATGCACTGCCTTTTATTATCCTCAGGGAGTATACAATATTATCAGAGGACATAGGCAAGGTGTATATGAAGCTTCAACACACACTGCTACCTAGAAAGTTCTGAGCTTGCACACCCAAGGCACAGCTATATGGAAAATGCTAGGGAAGACAGCTTCCATGACCTCCCTGTGGCCACTACTTAGGCTCTCACTGGAACAGGAAATAGCAAGGGTCTAGCAACATAGGCTGGAAAACACCAAAGGATCGCATGGGTCAGATGGGGTTCCTGGGGTGCAACCGGGACTATGGAATCGCTGAGCCCTCTGCCCCACCAACCTGGGGTATCCCTCTTCCTCTTACACTGATGCTGTGTCAAGCCACAAACCTCTGGCAGGTACTGTACTTACACAGACATCCACAGGCAGGGTCACACCCAACTGAGTTACATGAATGATCTCCCAGACACTCAAGAATTATCAATAGAGAGGCTCCAGCCAATTCCCCCCAGCTCCCCAGTCTTGCACCCCAGAACTGTACTGTCTTGCACTGGTCAGAAGCCTGGCCAGTGTAAGTTCATTACCCAGTCCTCCCCTTCCTCGATGTGGAGAGGACACACACTAGCCTTTGTAAACTGAGCTGAGATTTCCCAAGCACTTCAACCAAAACCCACTGTTTTAGGTGAAATATAAAACAGATTTATTAACTACAGAAAGATTTTAAGTGATTATAAATAGCAAGTGTAGAGCTCAAAGTTGGTTAATTAAAAAATAAAAATAAATTTTCAGTCTGAATTCTATAAACTAAACAGGATTTGAATCAAGCAGGGCCTCACCCTGATGGATGGTACAAACAGGTCACAGATCCTCAGTTCACAATCTGGAACTGCCTTCCAGCCTGGGACCACCCTCCCCAGTTCAAAGACTTTGTCCTCCAGACGTTTCTTCCAGGTGTTGAGTTGAAGGGAGGGGGGATGGAGAGAGGCCAACTGATGATGTCACTTCCCCTCTTTTATAGTTTCTTCTAGCTTGCTGGAAAAATCTTTTGCTGTGATGTGGGGACCAGGCAGTTCCCATTGGTCAAGCAGTCTCCATTGTATACATGCTCTGTGATAGCAGATGCTTTCTTTGATGGGTGTTGATGAGCCATTAACACTGTCTGGCTATCCATGGCTACCCCCCTTGTTATACCTGAAAGGCTAGTTGTGGGTGTTCCCAACCTCACAACATATTTCAGTGACACATACAGCAACACATCATAACTCCATGTACCATGATAGCACCTACAATCCAACAGGATATTAATGTTCAACAGATCAAGACTTTTAACATGATACCTCGCAAGGTATACTTGTACAAAGCATATCATACTTATATGACAGCAGTGAATGTGGGCATTCCAGGGTGCTGCGTTGAGGTACAGAGTGGCACAACGGGTCTAAGGCCTTGTCTACACTGGCAAGTTTCCGTGCAGTAAAGTATATTTCTGCGCTGTAACTCCAAGGTGCACACCCTGCCATGCCACTCAGTGCGCAGAAACTACGCCATTGCAGCCCTGAAAAAAAACCACCCCGACAAGAGGTGTAGAGCTTTCTGCGCCAGGGCTACAGCACTGCGGTGCCAGTGTAGATTCCCTGGTCGATTACAGCGCTGCGACTGGCCTCCGGGAGGTGTCCCACAATGCCTGTTCTCACCTCTCTGGTCATTGGTTTGAACTCTACTGCCCTGCCCTCATGTGACCAACTGTGAGCTCCACCCCTTAAATTACTTGGAAATTTTGAAAGTCCCCTTCCTGTTTGCTCGGTGATGGTGCAGGTTCTCAGCACATCTTTCCAGGTGGCCAGGCCTGCTCCACGCACCAGGTGATCCCCTGCTTGGACCAATGCTGAGCTGCTGGACCTCATCAGCATTTGGGGAGAGGAGGCTGTCCAGTCCCAGCTGCGCTCCTGCCGAAGGAATTATGATACCTATGGAGAGATTTCACAATGCACGACAGAAAGGGGCCATGATTGGGACACATTCAGTGGTGAGCTGGAGCCGGTTCACACTGGTTCGCTGGAACCGGTTTTTAAATTTAGAAGCCTTTTTAGAACCGGTTGTCCCGTGAAGGACCTGTTCTAAAAGGGCTTCTAAATTTAACAACTGGCCAAAAGTGGCGTCTTAGGTGCCGACTCTGTGGGGGCTCCGGGGCTGGAGCCCCCACAAGGGAAATGTGGTGGGTGCAGAGCACCCACCGGCAGCTCCCTGCCCCACACCCGGCCCCAGCTCGCTTCCACCCCTGCCCCTGAACGCGCCGCCCCACTTCTCTGCCCCCCCCCCCCGGCTTCCCGCAAATCAGCTGTTCGCGCGGGAAGCCTGGGAGGGCTGCGAAGCAGGCGGCGGCTTCGCACTCAGGCCCAGGGAGGCGGCGGCGGAGTGGAGGTGAGATGGGCAGGGGGGGCATGAGGAGGGCCGTCCGCGCTGCAGCAGGTAACCTAGGGGAGCATGCAGGGGAGGCAGAGAAGCAGAGCGGGGTGGCGCGTGCGGGGGCGGAGAGGAGGTGAGCTGGGGCTGGGCACGGGGCGGGGCATGGAGCTGCCGGTGGGGGCTCTGCACCCACCAAATTCTCCCCGTGGGGGCTCCAGCCCCGGAGGCCCCACGGAGGCGCCTTTTGATGTGATCAGTGGGGGGAGCGGCCGCTCCCCTGCTCCCCCCCAGCTATGCTCCCCCGCCCCGAGGAGTCAGAGGGACCTGCCGGATGCTTCCCGGGAGCTGCCCCAGGTAAGCACTGCCGGGACTCCAAACCTCACCCCCCGGCAGGTCCCTCTGGCTCTTAGGAGTGGGGTGGGCACCCACTACGGTGGCCCATGAGACCCTCCTGCCCTGTTCCGGGGGCAGTGAGGGGACAGGGGAAGGGGGTGGATGGGGCAGGGGTCCCGGGGGGGGCGTCAAGGAACGTGGGGGGTTGGATGGGGCAGGAGTCCTGGGGGGGGCGGGGGCGAGCCACGACCTGCTCGTGGGGTGAGGAGGGAACCGGTTGTTAAGATTTTGGCAGCTCATCACTAGACACACTGCAGTGCAGGGTCAAAGTGAAGGAGCTGCGGAACGCCTACTACAAGGCGTGGGAGGCAAATCGCTGCTCCAGTGCTGTACGCACAAGCTGCCGGTTCTACAAAGAGTTGGATTCGATACTCGATGGTGACCCCACCTCCACTGCGAAGGCCACTGTGGATACTTTGGTGGCTCGCGTGCCAGTCGAGAGTGGACCAAGCCAGGAGGAGGAAATCTTGGACGAGGATGTGGAGGGGGACCCAGAGGCAGAGGATGACTTGGAGGTCAGAGATGCAAGCAGCCAGGAGCTCTTCTCTACCCCGGAGGAGGCTAGCCAGTCACAGCAGTCGGATCTTGACGAAGCGCAAACAGGAGAGGAGGTCGCTCCTAAGTGGTTTTGATTTTGGGAATTGCTGAAGTGAGTTATTGGGGGCAGGAAGGTTGCAGAAAGCAGGGGGACCGTTACTGCACACCGGCGAGCCGCATAAGGGCCAGGGCAGAAGCTGCAGTCTTATAGAAGACCCTCCCTTGATTCCCTGCTCACCCTCAGCAGTGAGATATCTTCCATAATGAACACAGCCTGTGGAAAAAGTGGGAACAGTAATGATTATAAGCCCCTCCCGTGTCCCCACCCAGTGCTGGCTCTCCCCAAGAGCCATGTGCCCAGTGTACAGTTTGCTCCTGGAACACTGATTTCCCCTGCCCCTGCAGTTACTCACCATTCTGGGGGTCTTACGGCTCATGTGTGCTTGCCTGAGGTCAGCCAGTTACTGACAGGTATGTGAATAGTGGCTGTGTTTTAAATCACTGAATCAGTGGTCTGTGTGTTTCAAACAATACTGCTTCTGTAAAATGTTGCATTTTGGATTCACAGATATGACCTTGGGAGCCCAGCCTCCCTCTTTGTTATCACCGGCTGAATAGCTGTGCAGAATTAGAAAGCGGCCATGAAGAACTAAAGAGGACTTTCTGCATGATGTCATGATGCATTCCGCAGCCGAAAAACAAGAATTGAAGGAGTGGCAGGACAGCGAGAAGAGGGACCGAAAGGGGAACATGGTGCATCAGAACGAAGCCACAGAACAGCTCTTAAAAGTTATGGAGAGCCAAGCGGACAGGAGCTACTAGCACTGCAAACCGAGCAGCTCCGCGCCTGCCCTCCCCTGCAGCCACTGTTGCAAAACTCTTTCCCATGTGCCCCCCAGACACGTCCAACACACTCTTATCAATCTCCTGGCTCCAGTCTATACCCACGGCATTCCACTCCTGCTCTGTCACAGTCCAGCCCTGCGGACTCCCAGGACCCACTGCACTCAACACCCGTCCTTCTGCAGTTTAGCCCTGCTGAAGTACAGTACTCACTGCACTGTACTCCAAAGGACAAGGTTACATATGAAACCTGGACATACACAAATCTTTAATCGTCCCGGGACCCCACCTCCTCCTGGGACCCTCCCTTCCCCCATCCCCCACATTGCTGATGTGTTTTTTGTTTGTCTCTCTCCTCCGGTTGTTGTTTTTTAATAAAATAATTGTTTTGGTTTGAAAGCAATCTTTCTTCCATTAATTGAGAGCCCTGCAAAGGAACAGGCAATTTTCTTAAACCTTAATAGTGCATTGTCTGCACCTATCACAATCACCTCCTAGCATTACAAGCACTGCACTCCCGAGTATAGCAGCAAATATTAGTGGCTTTCAGCTTCAAATTGCTGCCTCAAGGCATCCCTGATCCTTATGACACTGTGCTGCGCCCCTCTAATAGCCCTGATCTCTGGCTGTTCAAATTCAGCCTCCAGGCACTGAGCTTCAGTGGTCCAGCCCTGAGTGAAGCTTTCACACTTCCTTTCACAAATATTATGGAGTGTACAGCACACGGCTATAAGCACAGGAATATTGTCATCAGCCAGGTCCAGCCTCCCATATAGACAGCGTCAGCAGGCCTTTAAACGGCCAAAAGCACACTCAGTAGTCATTCTGCACTTGCTCAGCCTGTTGTTGAACCACTCCTTGCTGCTGTCAAGGTTCCCCATGTGTGGCTTCATAAGCCATGGCATTAAGGGGTAGGCAGGGTCTCCCAGGATCACAATGGGCATTTCAACTTCCCCTACAGTGATCTTCTGGTCCGGGAAGAAAGTTCCTGCTTGCCGCTTCTTGAACAGGCCAGGCACACGTCATGCACCTTTCCGGACCAGCCTGTGTTAATGTCCGTGAAACGTCCACGGTGACCCACAAGCACCTGGAGAACCATAGAGAAATACCCCTTCCAATTAATGTACTCGGTGGCTAGGTGGTCTGGTGCCAGAATTGGAATGTGCGTGCCATCTATCACCCCTCCAGAGTTAGGGAAGCGCATTTGTGCAAAGCCATCCACAATGTCACGTATGTTGCCCAGAGTCACCGTCTTTTGGAGCGGGATACGATTAATGGCCCTGCACACTTCCATCAACACGAGTCCAGCACTTGACTTTCCCATTCCAAACTGGTTAGCGACTGATCGGTAGCAGTCTGGAGTAGGCAGCTTCCACAGTGCAATTGCCATGCACTTCTCCAATGGCAGGGCAGCTCTCATTCTCGTGTCCTTGTGCCGTAGGGCTGGGGCGAGCTCATCACACAGTCCCATGAATGTGGCTTTCCTCATCCGAAAGTTCTGCAGCCACTGCTAGTCATCCCAGACGTGCATGACGATGAGATCCCACCACTCAATGCTTGTTTCCCGAGCCCAAAAGCGGCATTCCACTGTGGTCAGCACCTCCTTGAATGCCACAAGCAATCTCGTGTCGTAGCTACTATGCGTGGCGAGATCAATGTCGCACTCCTCCTGCCTTTGTAATTTAAGGAATAACTCCACTGCCACTCGTGACGTATTAGTAAGAACAAGTAGCATATTGGTCAACAAAGCGGAATCCATTCCTGCAGACTGAAGAGGCAGAGCGTGCAGTACACAAACGGCTGAAAGATGGCGCCAAATGCGGACGGAAGCACAGGGATTGCTGGGATGTGAAGCTGTCAAGGGTCCTTCCCCACTCTGAACTCTAGGGTACCGATGTGGGGACCCGCATGAAAGACCCCCTAAGCTTATTTCTACCATCTTAGGTTACAACTTCCCCAGGGCACAAAGTCTTTGCCCTTGGATTAGGTAAAATGTTGCCACCACCAAATGATTTAACAAAGAACCATAGAAAAGGACCACTTGGAGTTCCTCTTCCCCCAGCTATCCCCCCAAACCCTTACACCCCCTTTCCTGGGGAGGCTTGAGAATAAACAAGATGAGCACAAACCCCTTGGATTTTTAAGACCCAAAAACCCAACCAGATTCTTAAAAATCAGAACTATATTAGAAGAACAAAACAAAGATAAAAGAAACACTCTGTAAGATTAGAATGGAAGATAATCTCACAGCCAGTCAGATTCAAAACTAGAGAATCCCTCTAGGCAAAACCTTAAGTTACAAAAAGACACAAAAACAGGAATACACATTTCCTCCAGCACAATGAATTTACAAGCCAAAATAAAGAAAACCTAACGCATTTTCCAGCTAGATTACTTACTAACTTTACAGGAGTTGAAGGGCTTGCATCCTTGATCTGTTCCCAGCAAAGATATCACACAGACAGACAGACAAAAGCCTTTCCCCCACTACTCCAGATTTGAAAGTATCTTGTCCCCTCATTGGTCATTTTGGGTCAGGTGCCAGCGAGGTTACCTTAGCTTCTTAACCCTTCACAGGTGAAAGGATTTTGCCTCTGGCCAGGAGGGATTTTATATCATTGTATACAGAAAGCTGGTTACCCTTCCCTTTATATTTATGACAGAAGCAATACATCATGGGGCATTGGGACAAGACCCAGGATGCCCTGTGACCCCTTCTGCCATCCCACAACTCTTAGCAGCAGAAGAGGAAGAGATGCTCTGTGGGATAGCTGCTTAGAGTGCACCACTCCGAATGCCGCTGCAAGTGCTGCAAGTGTGAACACGCGATTGTGCAGGCAGCTGACAGTGTGAACACACAACAGCGGATTCCCTTCAGCGCTCTCTGAGTGGCGCTGTAACTACCAGCACTGTAACTCTGTCAGTGTAGACACACCCTAAGACTGTGACTGTCTCCAGGATGCAGAAAAGCATGAGAAATACTGGCTGAGTTCTAAAACAACTGCAGGGAAACAGTGCTTCCTCACCATAAACAGTTTCCCTCTTAGATAGTGCTATTGGCTAGATTTCTAGGTTTTCCAAAGTTGGAATTTGCGAAGGCAGTGATGTTTTCCAAGGCAATTTTGGGAGAGCATTAATTTAAAGTACAACTGGGGTGGGGGGTGGTAAAAATGTTTGTTTGGAAATCAGGAAAATAATTAGCAACTATTCAGAATTTTTTTTAACATTCTCATTCCAGCAACAGTAGACCAGACCCAATGTTTTGCTTGTGTTTTTAAAGCATCTAAAGCATAAGCCCAAAATCAGCTTTCTTAATTGTACCACTCTAAGGCACTCATTCTACATTAAGCACAAAAGAACACAAGAGAGTTAATGCACTGGTCTAAGAAGCACACACTTTCCAAACAACGTGATTCTGAGATATTTAACTTCTAGGACGCATAACTGAGATCTCACCTGTTATGATCAGGAGATGTGACAACGATTGAAATATTATCCATACTATAATTCACAGAATCATAGAAATTAGAGATGTACAATTTCTACTGGGTCAAGTCTACTTCATTCATTCTGGGACCAGGACTGGACTTATCTCTACAGTATATTTTCTAGTGTGTGGTCTCTGTCCAATATAATTTTAAAAATGTCTCAAGCAATGGGCTTCCATTAAATCCCTTTGGAGATTATTTCATCGTCTACTGCTAATTAATATTTATATCACAGTAGTGTCCAAACGCCTCATTTAGCATCATGGCCTCATTGTACTAGACATGCTACCAACACATGCATAATCAGTGCTCTCAAGACAGTCAAACAGAGCTCACTATTAGAAAATTTCCCCTGATATTAAGTCTACATTTTCTCAGTCTGAATTCCATCCCTTTATTCTTAGTGCTAGTCTCTTGCACTTTAAACAATTCTTCACCTTTGTGGAGTTTTATCTCCTTCAAATACTTGTAGACAACTATCACATACTCCCGCAATTACTTCTTAGTCAACAAACTAGATGATAACACTCAACAGAGCCTGAACATCTGAAATATTCAGATCAGACCTGATGACAAAGTGAAGCACATGACCAGTCTTGTTGGAGCTCTTCTTATAAAGCTCCCAAAGTCCCTCACTTCCAAGGAGACATGTGCTGGCCTATCTGATAACAGTAATAATAATTAGCACTTTGAAGAAGAGAAGCATTACACAAACATTAGCTACTTATCCTCACTATCTCCCTGCAAAGTAGGTAATTAAATATTTATGTCCATTTTACAAATGGAGCAAATGAGGCACGATGTGATGTGACTTGTCCAAAGCCATAGAGGGCAACAGTGTCATAGTCAGGGTTAGGACTCAGGAGTTCCTGGCTCCTAGACCCGTGCTCAGATCACAACCCTTTCTCTTCCTCTGTCTCTCTTTCTCCTTTTGAGCCAACATCAACCTGCATTTTGAAGTCTCCAAGGTTCAGAACCTCAGAAAACTGAGCTGTGACATTCCTTCTCAAACTCATAACTCATTTCAGTGCACAAGTAAGGTATGTCATAGAAAATCTTTAAAATATAAAGACTGAGGCTGGTTCAGGTGTAATAAAGAGCTCTAGCCTTTCAGTGGCTATATATTTCATACAAGGCACTATAGCAACCGTTGAATTACCTACCATATTTTACATCTGAGTTGCAGGACAGAGCATCCTCTTTGGGTAATTCACAACAGATAATCATAACATACACATGTACTTTGTTTTTAAAGAGAAAAGCATTTAAAGCGATTGTGAAGGGGGATATTCTGTCTTTGTGGTATGCAGTGAACTGTGAGCTGCACTGACTCGTGTGTATTGGAAGGAGAACAGACAATACGAATATTTTTGGCTTCTTTTGTCTTGCCTTTGCAGTACAGTTGGGAATATCTCACCTGCCTGTTTAAAAAGACACTGCAGAGAGATTTTCATTTCCTCAGTGGAGTTTGTGGCCGCTTGAATACTCTAAATGCTAACGTCCACTTTCTTACCCCACATCATTCCCTCCTTTGTATGCAGCCCCACTGGTTTGTGGATGGAAAGTCTGTGAAAGAGGGCTGTTACTGGCATTCATTTTTAATATTATGTTTTGAAAAGGCCACCAGTTTGAAATTGGTTTGAACACTGCTTTCAGTGTGTACACACATATGAAGAAAGGGGACTGAATTTAGGGGCATTTTCAACCTCACCAGAGCCCCTGTGATTGCCAGTGAGATCTTTCAGTGATTTAGGACTTTAACAGTCTCTGAATCTGCAATGTGTAGTGTGCGGGACATAAGCCTGCGCTTAAATGATTTACTGATTTGGTTCAGATTGCTGGACAGGGCCTACATGAGCTAATGCAGCTTATCATGTTATGAGAATGGAGGTGCAACCAGTTCCTGTCTGTAGCAGGGCAGTCACCCCGCTCCGGCCCTGAAAGGGTTAAAGCCAGCCCTTGGAGAGGGCTGGGGCTGAGAGAAAAGCCTAGGCTGATTGGGAAGGCAGCCACAGCTGGGGCCATGCCCCAATCAGGCCACAGCTGGCCCTATAAAAGGGCTGTGAGTCAGGTACTTGAGAGTCTCTCTCTAGCTGTAGAGAGAGAAGGATCTGGCTGCCTGGGAGCTGAGCAGGGCACTGAGAGTGGAGCAGGGCTGGGGGAAGGCCAGAGGAGCTCCAGCCTGGAAAACCCCTAGGCTGCAGGCCTTGCCAAAGGCCAGGAAAGGTACTGGGGTTACAGAGGGGTAGCCTGGGAATAGGCAGAGGCAGCTGGTCCAACCCCCCTTGCTGATGATGAGTGGTTTACAGACTGCAGTCTGCCCCAGTGAGTGGGGTCTTAGATGATGACTGGCAGTTGCCACTGAGGCAAGGTGGGGATAGAGGGTAGGGGGTTCCCTGGGGAGGGGAGACCCAGAAACTGTGGGGGTACTGCAGAGGGCAGAACCCTGAGGTAAGGGGCACTGGGGTCTGGGAGGGACATGGAGGCCAGTGGCAGGCGAGACACTAGCCTGCAGAGGGTGTTATGGGCTGCAAGAGCTAATTCCCAGGATGACAAGCAGGAGGTGCTGCACTGGTGAGTCATTGCCTTGCTACGAGGTGGTGGAGAATGTGGGCATAGGCAGTCTGCCCCTGATACAAGGGGCAAGGCAAGGACTGGGACTATGGCTGAGCGGAGAAGGACTGGGACTATTGCTTGAAAGAGGAGGGGACAATGGACCCACCATATACTGAGATTTTCTTTGCAGAAGGCTCTTGTGCCATCCCTGGCTGGTCTCCGGTGCCAGGGCCCTGAGAGAAGGGGACTGACGGAACACAGGAGAGGCAGGAGACCTTGCTCCATGTGGTCTGGGAGAACCAGAAGAAACAGTGGGAGGTACAGTGGGCCTTGCAGGCACAGTTGGGGAAGTTAGCGGAGGAGCAGTGGGCCCTGGTGAAACTCCTGCAGAGGGAGTTCCAAAAAGACACCCAAGACTGGTGGGAGAAGCCCAGCGCTGGGGCCAGGAGGCCCGGGGCAGAGCGCAGGGCTTGTTACACCTGTGGGCGGTGAAGAAATGTAAGGGTGAATTGTCCCTACTGGGATGGGGGCAGGGAGCCTCACCCAGGATGGGGGATGGGACAAGCCCCTATGAGAGGCCACCTGGCAAGGGAAGTCAGGAGGCAAAGAAGGTGTTGGGCCTGTGGGCGGTGGGGGCACCTATGGAGGGAGTGCCCTGCCTCGAGGAGCACAGCCCAGGGAGGGCTCGCCCTGAGAAGGACCAACAGAAGAAGCCGGGGCCCAAAGCAGCAAAGGGGTGGTGAGCCTGCTTTGGCTGCCATGAATGGGGCCACATAGAGAGGGACTGCCCCCTCGGAAGAGGGCAAACTCAGGTGGAGGGGCCCGAGAACCCAAACGGGTCAAGGACTGGCCAGGTAGCTGCTGCGGAGATGGCAGTAGACCTGCCTGAGAGCCACCCACAGGGGATGGTGGACAGAGTGGGCCCAGCAAGAGGCCGGGACCCAGGTTGTTGTGGAGCAGGTCACGGTAGGCACCCAGACCCTGAAGGAAGAGGGCCCAGGGGAGTCTGGCCTGTGTGAGCGGCTAGAGGCCGCAGAGCAGGTGTGCTGTGAGGCCAAAGCGAGAGCCCTGGACCTTGCTAAAGAGTGTGCAGCTGTTGTAGATGAGGAGACCTGCTTGTGTAAGCAGCTGGAAGAGTCGGAAAAGAAGCGAGTGGCTCTGGAGGCGCATGGGTAATTGGTCCAGGCTGGGAGACCCCCCTACCCCTGGGGGGAGGTGATCTTGGGCGGGGGGGGTTGTGGGCAGTCACCCCACCCTGGCCTGGAAAGGGTTAAAGCCAGCCCTTGGAGAGGGCTGGGGCTGAGAGAAAAGCCTAGGCTGATTGGGAAGGCAGCCACAGCTGGGGCCATGCCCCAATTAGGCCACAGCTGGCCCTATAAAAGGGCCGTGAGCCAGGAGCTCGAGTCTCTCTCTAGCTGTAGAGAGAGAGAAGGACCTGGCTGCCTGGGAGCTGAGCAGGGTACCGAGAGTGGAGCAGGGCTGGGGGAAGGCCAGAGGAGCTGGGGAGCTCCAGCCTGGAAAACCCCCAGGCTGCAGGCCTTCCTAAAGGCCAGGAAAGGTACTGGGGTTACAGAGGGTAGCCTGGGAATAGGCAGAGGCAGCTGGTCCAACCCCCCTTGCCGATGATGACTGGTTTACAGACTGCAGTCTGCCCCAGTGAGCAGGGGGTTAGACGATGACTGGCAGTAGCCACTGAGGCAAGGTGGGGATAGAGGGTAGGGGGTTCCCTGGGAGGTGAGACCCAGAAACTGTGGGGGTACTGCAGAGGGCACTAGGGTCTGGGAGGGACATGAGGGGGGGCAGTGACAGGCAAGACACTGGCCTGCTAGAGGGCACTATGGGCTGGAAGAGTTAATTCTCAGGAGAACCAGCAGGAGCGCTGTGCCAGTGAGTCGTCACCTCGCTACACTTTCTATCTCGGAGCTAAGGAGGGGAATGAAGGAGGGGTAAAAGAGGCATTGCCATGTGACCTGTTCTCTCTCCTCCTCCTCTGTGTGCAAATACCATGAGGTCCCAGCCACAGAGAATGGATTGTAGGTATTATATCCTTAACTCTTTTGTACCCAAGCTTCCTGTTGTGTTACCTGATGGTTACTCATTTTCTGTGTAATCTACTTTTATTTTGCATTGTCTCCTGTACTGTGTTAGGAAATTCAAGCTGGGTGCCTTACAGTGTCATCAAAGAGGAATATAAAAATAGCATCTTTCCTCTGTGACCGAGGCCTCTTGAAGGCACATTTCCAAACTGCACTCATTCTAGGCAAATGGGCCTGCTCCTCCTATTTGAGTTGAAGCCCCATTTCCTAAGGGGGTTGGGGGGGTGGTGGGCTTTCTCTTACATTTAAAACAAGCAAGGATTTTGCAGAGGGAATCTAGTTAGGCAGAAAATAGTTACCAAAATCACACAACAGTACTTGAGTAGGGGAATGCTCTACTTTTATGAACAGTGCCATAGGATCTTTAGTTACAAGACTTCGCTTTTACTTATCTGAAAGATTGTACCTCTAACACAGCTCCACCAAACATCCTTGGCTCAGTCCTGTCTTGGAGGGAAGAATGCTGTGTAATGAATCACCTGCCTAGATTTTCCATGAAGGTCTCCAGTCCAACTGCTGACCAGCTCTGCAGCTCTTGAGATCTAGCTGGATCAGAGCCCGAGATGAAGTGGCTGTAGGCTATGGGTTTGTTTGTATTCCTAATGGTTTTGTCACTACTTGGCACACTAATTTCATTTATTTTCACATCCATATATTCACACACATTTTCATGAGGAAACTCAAAACACACACAAGATAAGCAAGTTTATGATTAAGGCCAAAATGTTTGTATAAGGACAGACACAAACAACTGTCAAATCCCCTAGCTCTCAGTGGATTTCAAGCATATTTAAGAAAAACAAGATTCTGGTTTTCAGAGTGGTAGCCGTGTTAGTCTGTATCCGCAAAAACAACGAGGAGTCCTTGTGGTATCTTAGACTAACAAATTTATTTGGGCATAAGCTTTTGTGGGCTAGAACCCACTTCATCAGATGCATGGAGTGAAAACACAGGAGCAGGTACAAATACATGAAAGGATGGGGTTGCTTCACCAAGTGTGAGGTCAGTCTAACGAGATAAATCAACAGCAGGATACCAAGGGAGGAAAAATCTCTTTTGGAGTGGCCCATTACAGACAGTTCACAAGAAGGTGTGAGTAACAGTAGGGAGAAATTAGTATTGGGGAAATGAGGTTTAGGTTTTGTAATGACCCAACCACTCCCAGTCTCTGTTCAGGCCTAATCTGATGTGCAGTATGTTCAGCTCACCAGCAGAGGGCATGTTTTGCTGTCACTCTGGCTGTCACCACCAGATCCATCCCCTGCCTGAGGGACCGGTGAGTGAGTTGGTTAGACAAACCAGGGATGGTCTAGATAATATTTAATCTAGCCATGAGTGCAGGGGACTGGACTAGATGACCTCTCGAGGTCCCTGCTAGTCCCATGATTCTATTATGTTCACAGCACTCACACCGAGAAGTTAGATAAAAACATACAATACTCTTTCTGGAAGGTTGCAATGTAACACTATATCTTAGAATCCACAACCCTAACATACAAGAACCTAAAACAGAGCGAGACAAAGCTGGCTACTCCCTAAGATCGAGAAGCACAACTCACTCCTACCTTACTCCAGGCTGGTTCTTTGCAGACTAACTGCTGAAGATCTAGATTGCACGCTTCCCGACAGAGCCCCCGAGCCTGTGAGCAGGACCAGGAAATCTCTTACTCTTAAAGTGATAGCTTGTAATTTTCAGGGTTTTTTTATACACTACTCTCCCCATGTCCTGACATGAATAGGACCACCATGAAGGAAGGACTGGGACTACTGCAGAGCCACTGCATGAGTTTTCCCATTTAACTCCACACATTTCATACTGAGAGCTCTCATGTTTTATTTGGGATCACTAAGAACTTCTGGGACAGACTTGTTATTCAGACTTTAATTTGAGGCAGTGTCTCTTGTTCTGGGATTGGTAATATATTATTAGAAATGTTTCAAAAGACTTTTTACTGCTCATAGTAATTGAATAAAATAAACAGTTTTCAGTCAGGAATTTAGATTAGATAAATTTTAAATCAGGAGTGCCACAAACTCAAACTTTGTAACAGAATTACCGAGGAAGCTCTAGAAGCTTGTATCTAACGTGCACCTGTTGGCATGGTACTGCTGAGCTGTTTTGTTTTGATATAGTAAAAAATGCTGAGAACCCTCTGCCAGAAAATCAGGCCTCTTTAAGATATCTCACATTAGGCCCCCAAAGTCACTCATCACTTTTCAAAAACTTGGTCAATATTCTTTAGCCTTCAAGGAAGCGGAGTCAGTTTTTTGTTTGCAATTGGCTTTTGTTGCTGCACTCTGACTCATTTTCCTAAAATAAAGTTAAAATATACATTGTGTGTGTTTGTGGCCTAACTGGGCAGGCCTATTTCTCCAATTGGTCATTTTAAGGAGATGTCTGTTTCTTTTGCCTTGCCTCCTGCCCTAAGTTGTCTCCCTTTTCCATTCCAGAGGCATGCGGGGGTATGTCTTCACTGCAATAAAATGCCTATGTCTGGCCTGTGTCACCTGACTTGGGTTTGCAGGGCTTGCGCTGTGGGGCTATAAAAGTGCAGTGTAGACATTTGGGCTGGAGCCCAGCCATGGGTGTTTTATTGCAATACAGATGTACCCTAGAACATCCTAAACACCTTCCCTCCACTATTACCCTCTCTGTATCTCTCAGGCCTGGACGGAGCCATCTCTCTTCCATCTATCGCCTCTGTGTCATCAGAACAAACAGACTTCTAAAACAACTGCTAGAAAAATCCATTAAAGATTGCCAAACCCAGTAGACACTTACTTAACTACACGGGACTTCAAAGAAAGCCTCCAGGTACTTACACCTGATATATCCTGTGGTCTGGGTAATACATCAGCTAAAATGATGAAAATCACTACTGTGTAAATCTGGACATCTGTCTGAGAACTGTCTAAACTCATTCTCTATGACAGATGTTTCTCTGAGATATGGTCAGAGGAGCTATCATCCTAGTCCAGAAATATGTTGATGATCTCAATTCAAAAAGCTATAGAGGTATCAGGGTTAACAGCAACATCAATAAATTATTCTGTAGATTCAACAGAAAAGTACTACACTACCTAACAATACACCCGCCACAATACATAAGAGTCATACTGAATCCCTTCCCAAAATACTAACCACAGAGCACACATTTACAACGCAGTTGCTTATCAATAAACATACAGACAACAACAAAATGAGGAAAGATATTTGCGTTTTTCGTAGACTTAAAAAAAACCCTTGTGATTTACTCTAGCAAACTTTCAACTGCAGCCAAATGGAACTGTTGGCAAGGCATGTGACATAATTTAAATCTATGCACCAATCAATCAGCTGCAGGATAAAAATAAACATGCAAACACATGTCTTCAAAGAATAAAGAGAGGGGTAAAAGGAGGCAGATTCACTTCCAACTTGTTCCAACACCTACAGCAATGACCTACCTGTTCTTCTCTAACAGTTCTCTAATCCATTCAACTCCTCAGAATGAAAGAAAGAAAGAAAGTTAGTTTGACATGGATCACAAAATATTAAGAAATGTGGGGCCAGAAGCTTAGCTGGTGAAAACTGACATCAGATAGCTTCACTGACCTATCCTGAGATACAGCAGCAAAGGTTCTGGTCCAGCAGGGAAGTATTCACCAGTTTATGAGGCTCCTTCACCTACTTACACACCAGCAAAAATATTTTTAAAAGCCTTTAGCTCAGTCTGGCGCCATGAGCTATGACTTTAAATTATTGTAAAACATAACAGGAAGCAAAACATATGACATAATTAAATCCATGTACAAATCCATTTACTGAAGGATAAAAACAAACAACATTAGGGTTGCCAACCCTCCAGGATTGGCCTGGAGTCTCCAGGAATTAAAGATTAATCTTTAATTAAAGATTATGTCATGTAATGAAATCTCCAGGAATACATCCAAACCAAACTGGCAACCCTACAACATGCAAACAGATGCTTTCAAAATAAAAAAGAGGAGTAAGACTGGAATTAAACCTTCAATCTGTTCAAAATTATTTAATTACCAAATTAAAAGTGATATTTCAGTGTTACTCAATCCATCCCAAACACACCAATAAATAAATCTGAGATAAATTATCTACTGTACTCAGATGACCTTGTTCTACTGGTGCCCAAACAGCACAGAAAAATCTAAACCTTCTTTCTCTGTTCATGTTTATTGAAATAAAAACTTCCAAACAAAACCCGCAAATTACTGTCACAATCAGAATCACAGATTATCAAAGAAACCAGCCAAATTCTCCCCACTCTAGACTCTTTGTCCTGAAAACATGAAGATCAATCTGATATCATAGGCCTTCATGCCACCCACCATTCCACCAAACTCATTCTTTTTTCTCCGCTATTGCCAGTGACCAAATAACCACACCAATAACGTAAACCAGAGTTTCAAGGGTGTTGTTCTGTGTCTGAAGACACGCTGACCAGCAGCTCTGCCATAAGCAGTATAAAACCAGTGTTAACAACTGCCAGAGTCTCAAATAAAAAAAATATGGCAAATATCGGTCCTTCGTGATCGAAGCACGATGCTGAGTCCTCTAGTGTCTAAAAAAGTTCAGAAGCCAGTACATAAGTCTGGCCACACAACAGCAGGACTCGCTGTTTTGAAGCCAACAAATCCCAAATGTGGATGCTAAAGAAACAGAATAAAAAAAGGTGCTCTGTTGTCTCCTCTGAACCAGAGCATGCTTCCTGGGGACACTCTTTATATACTATATGCTTCCCCCACAGGTTACCTCTAGCATCTGAAGAAGTGGGCTTCTTACGCACTAAAGCTTATGCCCAAATAAATCTGTTAGTCTTTAGGATGCCACCGGACTCCTTGTTGTTTTTGTGGATACAGACTAACATGGCTACCCCTCTGGTACATAAAATATCCACCACCATATATCCCTGTTCTGGAAGGGAACCCTTTTATTTTGAAAGTATAATAATGCCCCACTGAGACAATCTTCTGGGCAATTCAGTCATGCTAAATGGTGTTCTGAAAATGTTCCTTAAGCACCCTCTGGTACAGCACTCTCCTAAACTGTAAGCCACCGCGCTGGAATGCTGTTGCCTGACTTTGCCAATGGCAAATACATCTTAAAGCAAGTTGCATGTAAGTCGGCTACTGCAGGAGAAAACACCATTTTGGGAGCTGCATCCCCTTTTTCCCACCAATTACTCCATTTATTCCCGTGACAGTTCCCAATTACACTGGAAATTAATGGCCATACCCTGCCCCCAGCGGCGCAAACCCTATAGAATGTATAAAACCATGCCCAACCTCCTTTCTTTAGCTGGCAGGTAGTCTATGCTTCCCTTCATTAGATTATATTTATTCCTTCAGAGCATCTGAAACAATAACCAACAATTTTCCAGGGGGAGGATACACATAAGTCACATAAATGCAAAGGGGTAACAGGAATGTTTTAATGAACCATATCTTCCGCCGCATCACCTCACCCTGGCAGGAGGCAAAGTGCTTCTCCCAGTTCAACTCAGCTACTGACTCACCATTGAAGGTGAGTCTCAAAATATCTCTATGGCCCCAGGAGGGCTCATCACAATCTGCAACGAATCTGGAAGAGCAAAAGAGCAACCCCTAATCCCCATACCCAAAGCATTGCTCTTCTACATGTTAATTGCAGTTTCGGCTGCAGCTGGTTAATTGTCAAAAAATATATTCCTAGAATCTGTCCTGTCCACCAGCACTGTGACATCATCGACATGGGCAAAAATGGCCCCTGACAGAGTGAAATTCTTCTCCCCCTTAATCCACCTACTGTATTTAAGCCCTGAAATTCCCTGTTACCAAACACTCTCTACAGCAAAGGGTGCAAAGAAAAACAATATAACCATGGACTCAAAGGACAACTTTGCTGTACCCTAGAAAGCATCTGTATAGCCCCCCTTTTCCCCATCATTCGCTAAAGGGATTCATAGGGTATGAACATACAAGAGCCGTAGCCAGTTAATAAGCTGTAAGGGAATGCCATATTGAGGAAGGACCAACCATAATTAAGGCAGGTTCACTCTATCAAAAGCTTTCGCCTGATCTAAGGCCAAAACATAACCCTGTCATTCTCCCCATTGCCCAGTTTCAAATACTTCTCACAAACTACACAAAGTGCCTACCACTATATGACCTTTAAGTGCCTTAGACTGACTGGGATACAGTCATTTCCTTGCTATTTTCCCCAATCTCTGGCTACAATAGAAGTCAAAATTTTGTACTTTGTGTTCAAAGGGAAATAGGCGTCTAGTTCCTGATATTTTCCAAATATCCTTTTTCTTTTTTTCGCCAAAAAAATCAAAAGGGCTTCATAAAAGAGCCCAATGTGCTTCTAGTCAAGCCATTACTTCTGGAGGAATTTTGCACCACTGTGCGTGCGCAGAATTCATGTCCCCCATAGATTTCTTTGCTTCTCTGACAGGGAAGCAAAGGGAAGCTGCAAGAGCACTCACACACCCCTCCCTAGCAGCTCAGGTACATAATTTCAGGCACCTGGAGCAGCCAGTGGAGACATAAATCACCGCGGGCCTGGGGACACCTCAGCCAGTGGCTCCTACCCTGTGCCAGGATCAGCTGCTGGTCCCAGCTGGGCTGGAGGTGGGAGAAGACGGGACTTCCTCTTCCCCTGCAAGGAGTGGCTGGGGCTGTGTCAGACTCACCCCCAGAAACCTCCCCCAGCTGTAGGAAGCTCAGCATCCTCCCCTGCTTCCTGCCCCCATCGCTCCTCGGCTGCGGGGGAAGGGGTCACTGTATGGGAAGCTGCTCCCCCATCCACCCAACCCCCATGCATCCAGAGCTCCCATACCCAGACACCCCCGCCAAACCTCACCCCGTACACCCAGAACCC
This sequence comes from Chelonia mydas, assembly GCF_015237465.2. Lineage (NCBI taxonomy): Eukaryota > Metazoa > Chordata > Testudines > Cheloniidae > Chelonia > Chelonia mydas. Next base: position 338,247,395 of record NC_057849.1, read on the forward strand.
CCCTAGCACTCCATACCCCAACCCCACCCCACTGAACCTCAGACCCTGCATCTGGAGGCCCCCTGCATCCAGACCTCCTGCCTCCGGGCCCCCTCCCCTGCACACAGACCACCCCCCAATGAGCTCCCTGCACTCATACCCCCACCCTGATGAGTCCCACCCCCCTGCACCACCCTGAGCACCCATATCCAGCTCCCCACGCCACTGACCCCGAACTAGCTGTAACCAGACCCCACCCCACGAAGCCCCACCCCCACCCCCCAGACCCCCCGCACTGAGACCCAACCATCTTCACCTGGAAATCCCTGCAGTGTCCCATTGCCCCTGCACCTGGAACCCCCCCCCCCCCCAACAAGCCTCTGTGCATCCAGATCCCGCCCACACCTAGACCCCCCCACTGAGCTGCCTGCATCCAGACTGTCCCACACAGAACCCTCTCACCCCACACCTGGATTCCCCCCCACACTGAGCCCCTTCACACTTATATCCTACCTGGTTGAGTCTGCCGGTCCACACCTGGTGCCCCTGGCTCAGAGGAGCAGGGCCCCAGGGTGTTTCTGGGGCAAGCCCAGGTCTTGTGCTGTGTCAGGGTTTGGTGCAGCCTCACCGCTGCATCCTTGCCTGGGGTGTAGCAGGGCCCTTCAGGGTGATCTCCTACTTCCATGCAGCCAATGCCATGCTGGAGCCTCCGCATTTATTTATTGACAAATAAAACATTCAGAATTTTGCAGAATTTTAAAATATTGTGTGCCATAATTTTTAATTTTTTGGCACAGAATTTTTAATTTTTTGGTGCAGAATGCCCTCAAGAGTAATCCATCACTGAAAACACATGGGAGTACCATAGAGTGGGAGACCTATAAACCTCTCATAAAATTCTGTTGTCAAATCATCGACTCCTGGGGCAGTTCCCTTCTGCAGTAACTAGATATCTGCACGTACCTCCATTTCTTCTATTGGCCTCACAAATGAGTCCTGTTCCTTACCTGCCAATGTTGGAAAATCCGTGATACTATCCTAAAACTGCTGCTGCTGGAAAGGCGGAATGATTTGTTCCCGAAAGATCTCACTGTAATATTCCTGAACTATCCTCACCATGCCAGCAGGGTCCCTGTGGACATGCCCAGCACTAGGATCCCATAACACCATCATATCCTGTTGCAGTCTCTTCCTCACATCCTGCAAATACATTACAGCAGGCTGCCCCACCTTTTGTCCTGAAGTTCTTTGCAAATTTATCTCATTCCAGCCATCTCCTTCAGTACTGAACCACTTCCTTCTTAATTTTCTCTAAGACGCTTGTATCTATGTGTTCCCCAGCTTGCAGTCGACTATGAAGATTTCTCAGATGGCTCTGCAATACTAAATAATGCTTATAATCAGATGTATACAGACGTCATGAAAAGGAATGTAGGGAGGTCACCAGGTTCCTCTCAGTCAGTTCCCACCATTCTGTCTGGGATGAATAAAACTCATGAACTGTTTCTTGTTCCATAAAGATGCCTTTGACCTTTCCACATGCCACTGCGTTATTAAATAAACACGTATTTAGTTTCCAATAACCATGGCCAAAGTTCACTGTTTTGTACTCCCTGAGTTTAACTCGGACCAAGACAGAGATAAGAAAACTCTAGAGGCTGCATTCTGAAGCATCCGCTCACTGAGATCGGTTTCCCAAACACCCTGTCCAATCAACCAACCATTTCCCCTCCAAAAAATATGAATGCCCCCTTCTTCCTTAAATTAGGATGCCCCAAAACATCACTCTCAGTGGAATCACACACTGATTGTAAGTTTCCACAGCTCATAATTCTTTGAGTTGCTTTGCTCTGTCAGCCACTGCAGCTAAATGACTAAAATCCCCCATTAAAAACAACTGTCGAGCCATTAATGAAAAAGGAGCAACCTCTATAAAAAAGATCTTTCCTCAGCTTCTGATGTTGTGGGCCACAGATGTGATACAATGATGCTTCACACTCAAATAACAGAAATCCACTAATAACCCTCTCCTGGCTGTAATTCTACCACCTTCTGCACCAATACCACATAAGTATAAAACTACCCCTACTCCATGAGCTCAATGGACCAAAAAAGATGGGCTTCTCCTCCAGTTCCTCTGAGCTACAAAATGTCACACCTAGAACATTGTCTCATTTCCTGGATACCCACTAGAACCAAATCCTGCCCATCCAAAAACTGAAAGATCATCTGCCCCTGGCGCACACTCAGGATGGAGCACATGTTCTAAATTGCAATTTTCAGTATCATCTAAACAAAGGTTCACAGCTACTTGTGGCTCCCATCCAGTTGACTGCCTTGTTGTTGCTATTAAACCATCTGACTTACCTTCCTCTCTTGTTCTTTTTTGTTTACCCACTTTTTCCTTGCTGACTCATTCATTTCTGACAAACTGGGAGACTTCCTGTGTCCCCAGATCTTGATCCCATTTCTGATAGTTCTTTTTGAAGTAGCTGAGACCCAATAGCTCATGGGTCCCTTTCCCTCAATGAATGCATGTTTGACGCACCCACAGACTCCTCTCTCTTCTCTTCCTCATCCACAATAGCACCTAATACAGGAAACCTGTCATGTGTTGGAACTGTGAAAATGCTGTGTGGTTTGGACAGTTGTAGGGCACTCTCAGTCACTATAAGCCCAGCTGTCTCCCTGGATCCTCTCTTTCCATGTGTGATTTCAATAAACTCTTCTATTTCTGAAGTTAAGCACATCAAATCCTATTCCCCAGCTGTAAGGTCTGCCAGACCGATAGCCTGCTAATCCCTCTATGGTGGCTAGGATTCCTGCATAACAAATTTCGCCTGTGGATTTTCCTTCCCCAGTTTCTCTTATTCTCTCCCCACTCCATCTCTGATTGTGTCCCCCACTTTACTACTGCTCATGTCCCATCTCTACTGTCCTGGCTCTCAGTGGTTCCCACTCCCTTACCCTGACCCATTCCCAATCTTGTATCAGTAAAGTACAAGGTCAGTCCTTCCTCCAAAAGTAGGGAGGCCCTGCCACTCAAAATGGGGCTTTCACCAATCCTTGCAGAGTTGTTTGGCATCCTTTGATCCCCTGGCAAAGAAGGGTCCTTGTGAGGCTAGGAATGATGTTTTTCTCAATTGTGCCATGCCTTTAGGCACTGCCTGTAAACAGGTCCACTTTTCCCACACATGTTGCATCGAATGAAATCCCAGCAACCCTCAGTCTTGGGTGCATTGGAGCAGCAGAGCATACACTTCCTCACCACAGCCCACACTAAAATGTTCTGTCGGGTCACATGAAAAACATGTGCATGGCTTCCAGGGATACCTACAGCAGGGGTAGTCAATAGGCAGACCGTGAGCCAAATCCGGACCACCAGATGCTTTTGAACGGACCCCGAAATCTTTTTATTTACTTATTATTTAACATTATTATTATTATTTTTGTATTATTTTCTCTGGAGTCTGGACATTGACTATACCTTGACCAATAAATTTGGACCTTGACAAAAAACAATTGACTACCCCTGACCTACAGTAGCTCTGCTCAGAGCCAATGTAAAATATATGAAGGAACTGTTGCATTGTATTATTTACTTGAATAAGTTCAACGGTGCCTTTAAATTCGCCATTCCAAACCCTAAATCAAACATAAACTTTTACTGGGGCATCACAGAAACAAAGTTCATAACATCAGCTGATAGCGCCACAAGATCCACCAGTCAGTGCACAGTAACTTCTGCATATGTCTCCACCATCACGTCCAAAGAACTTACTCAAGGAATAAAGCCTCCTTCAGCCCCATCATCTGAGGCTGCAACTATCTCGGTTGGAAGAGGAAGCAAGAATGAATTATCACTCTCTCTGTCCCCCACATACTCCTCACTGTGGTATCTACTTGAAATATATTGCAGCACATTTGGACAATAAGAGTCAGTGTAGGAAGGAAGGTCTAGTGGATAGAGTGTTGGACTGGGACTCAAGAGACCTGGGTAAAATGGGGATCTTACCTCACACGGGTGTTATGAGGATAAAATCCATTAATGATTGTGAGGTGCTCAAACAGTGACATGGGTCATATAAGTACCTAGATAGGTAGTACCAGCCTGTCCCTCTAACCTTAGAAAACATCCTGCAAGCCTAACTCTGCACACTTATGAAATTTGCGGATGACTCTAACCTGTGTGGAAGTGTGGAGAGCACTCAGAAATAACACAAAGGTGGATTAAAGAAATGGACAGAAGTTCAGCAAACAATGCAGTTAAATTCAGCAGAAATGCAGACTGATATGTTTTCACAGATTCCAGGGCCAGAAGGGACCACTGTGATCATCTAGTCTGACCTCCTATATAGCATGGGCCATAGAACTGCCCCCAGATCATTCCCAGGGCAGATCTTTTAGAAAAACATCCAATCTCGATTTAAAAATGGTCAGTGATGGAGAATCTATCACAACTCTTGGTAAATTGTTTCAATGGCTAATTACTCTCACCGTTAAAAATGTACGCCTTATTTCCAGTCTCAATTTGTCTAGTGTCAACTTTTCGGGGAAGGAGGGTTTGAAATACAGATATTCAATGGAAGGGAGAAATCTGCAAAACAGTAATGGTGTTACATAGCAAGTTAGCTATAAATTTGCAGTGGTGATTTGATCACAAGGAAAAGGCCAATGCTGAGGTGGACTGCTTATGAAAAAGCCACACAGTCAAGAGCAGGGAGGTAAAATGTATTCTCTAAAGGGCTGTGGACTGACCCGACCTAAAACAATACATTCACTTCTAGGCACCACATTACCAGAAAGAGATTTTTAGCTCCTTGAGATAGGGACCGTCCTTTTTGTTCTGTTTGCACAGTGCCTAGCACAATCAGGTGTTAGTCCATGACTAAGGACCCTAGGTACTATGATAATACAAATAATAAATACTATTAATAATATTGAATAACTGGAGGGGATTTAGGGAAGATGAATAAAAACATCTTGGCACTGGAAGGACTGACTTCTCAGCAAAGAATACAAGAACAGAATGTGTCCTACTTAGAATCATAGAATATTAGGGTTGGAAGAGACCTCAGGAGGTCATCTAGGACAACCTCCTGCTCAAAGCAGGACCAACACCAACTAAATCATCCCAGCCAGGCTAAGTGATAACTAGGGAGGGAGAGGTTTCAGAGTAGCGGCCGTGTTAGTCTGTAGTCGCAAAAAGAAAAGGAGAAAATTTGTTAGTCTCTAAGGTGCCACAAGTACTCCTTTTGTTTTTTTAGGGAGGAAACCCCATCACATGGGACTTATTTGTACCGTGGTAGCAGATAGCAGCCTCAGTCATGGACCAGAACCCCATTGTGCTAGGTGCTGTACAAACACCAAACAAAAAGGACCCCTGCTCTAAAGATCTTAGACAAGACACTATCAAATACAGTCCTACAGTGGCAAAGGGAGATGGACTTGATTGTCTAACAGGCCTCTCCATCTCTAACATCTGTGATATCAGAAAACGTAAATGAGATGGCACACAGTAGCCATGAACCAGCAATGGGTGGTGATGACAAATAATCCTAAGGGACAAAGCCCTTTTCTTGTAGTTTATTTTTGTATCCATTTCTTTGCTGCCCAGTGCCAGGCAGGTCCTCACTCTATTACTGGGGCTCCTAGCAGACACGCCACCACACTGCAACCCAGGGACGGAGCAGAGCTTGGCCTGCCAGAAACCACCTGGTCTTGGATCTCAGCATGTGTCTGTGAGCCCCTGCCCCGTCTGTCCATCCGTGCACTAGGCCAAGGGTTCAATTCTGTCCTCATCCTGGAAGTGCCTGCATGCCAGAGCACAAGGTAAGCACATAGAGAGAGAGACAGTCCCATTGGACAGCCAGTAAAGCCAGACTCACTGAACTGCCCGCCTGCCCTGCCCATCTACAATAGCTGCCTGCAGTGTGGGCCTGTCTGCAACGTTTGTCTGCTTGTTTGTTATGTCTGCAATGTCTGTCTGCTTGTCGGCAACGTCTGTCTTTCTGCAATGTGACCGAGGCCGCCTGCAATGGCTGTAGTCTGGGTCTGTCTGTCTCTCTGCAGTGTGTGTGTCTGGCTGTCTGCTGTGTTGGCCTGTCTGCCGGCAATATCTGCAGCGAGGGGCTGTCTACTTGTCTGTGATGTCTGCCTGTGCTGTCTGCAGTGTCTGCCCGTCTGTCTGCAGTGGGTCTGTCTGGTGGTCCGTAATGTCTGTCCGCAGTGTCCGCCCGTCTGTCTGCAATGGGTCTGACTGTGTCGGCAATCTCTGCCCGTCTGTCTGCAGCGTGTCTGTCTGCAGTGTCTGCCCGTCTGTCTGCAGTGGGTCTGTCTGGTGGTCTGTAATGTCTGTCTGCAGTGTCTGCCCGTCTGTCTGCAGTGGGTCTGTCTGCAGTGTCCGCCCGTCTGTCTGCAGTGGGTCTGACTGTGTCGGCAATCTCTGCCCATCTGTCTGCAGCGTGTCTGTCTGCAGTGGCTGCCCGTCTGTCTGCAGTGGGTCTGTCTGCAGTGTCTGCCCGTCTGTCTGCAGTGGGTCTGTCTGGTGGTCTGTAATGTCTGTCTGCAGTGTCCGCCCGTCTGTCTGCAGTGGCTCTGTCTGCAGTGTCCGCCCCTCTGTCTGCAGTGGGTCTGTCTGGTGGTCCGTAATGTCTGTCTGCAGTGTCCGCCCGTCTGTCTGCAGCGGGTCTGTCTGGTGGTCTGTAATGTCTGTCTGCAGTGGGTCTGTCTGGTGGTCCGTAATGTCTGTCTGCAGTGTCCGCCCGTCTGTCTGCAGTGGGTCTGTCTGGTGGTCTGTAATGTCTGTCTGCAGCGGGTCTGACTGTGTCGGCAATCTCTGCCCGTCTGCCTGCCGTGGGTCCGTCGGATTGTCCGTCTCTCTGCCTGGTGGGCTGTCATGCCTGTCTGTCAGCTGTCCGCACTGTCCCCGCTTGTCTCTCCGCACTGACAGGCCGGCCAGTCTCTCGCCTCCCCAGCCCGCTCCCGGCCCCCGGCTCCCCGCAGGCTCCGCAGGGCGGCGGCCCCTTTAAGAGCGGCTGCCCCGCCCCGCCCCTCCCCCCTCTGCTGCTGCTGCTGACAAGATGGCGGCGGCGGGGCCCGCGGGTCCGGCCGGGCCCGAGAGCCGGGTGCTGGGCTACACCCTGCACCGCTGGAGCAGCTTCTCCTCCACCTACCTGCCCGAGTGAGTGTCCGAGCCGCCGCCGCCGACACCAGGGGCCGAGCGCGGCCTCCGCGCCCCGCCGCCCCGCTGTGGGCCTGCGCGGGCCGGGCCGGAGGGCGAGGCGGCCGCGGGGCAGAGCGGGCTGGCGCGGCGGCGGGACCCGCGCCGGGGAGCCGGGAGGGGGGTCGCTGGGGCCCCCTCTGCTGAGCCGCGCCGCGGCCAGAGGAGTCCGGGGCAGGGCAGCCGCACCCCCCGCTGCCCAGCCTGGGCTCCGTCGGGCCGCGCCCGGGCCGCGCCTTGCCCCCAGCCCGGGAGCCGGGCGCGGGCCGCTGTGGGCGAAGAGAGAGAGGCCGGCGGGGGGTCTCGGGCCGCGCTGTCCTGAGGAGAGATGAGCGGTGGCTGAAGGAAGGGGACACCGGCATCTTGGGGGGGGGGACTTGAGGGGGACGGACACCAGCTTTAACCCGGGGAAGGGAGTGACCTGATCCTTTCTCCGGTTAACTGTGGCCCACCTGACACCACGGGACAAAACCGGGGACTGTGTCCTCGCCCTGCAGCGTCGCTCGTCTTCCTCCTCCCGGTGGCCTTGTCCTTCCCCTCGCTCGCCGAGCCTCTGAAATGCGAGCCCTGCAGGAGAGGGGGGTGGTGTTCGGGGTTAGCGTTTTCTGTTCCCCTGTTTAAAATGTGTGTGTGTGTGTGTGGGGGTTAAGTAGGCTTTTTAAGGTTTGATCCAGGCTTGAAGTACGGTAGCTCGAAGCTGCATTTTACCCTATTCGCATAGCCTCATCAGTTCATACCGAAGTGGTGAAGTCTGGGTGACTGCGAATCTAGGTCACCCTGCCCACTAGTTATGACCTGTTAAATTCTGATGGCTGTTCACAGTAAAATGTATAAACTTTATAAGTACCATACAAATAGTATGGCCTGGTTTTATTCTTGGTGGTGTCCGCTGTGTGCCAGTTCAGTTTTGAATTTTTCGTAGATTTTGAAGGCCAGAGTGACCATTATGGTTCTCTGTAAAGTGCCCTTGTGTGTAAGCAATCTGACCATCTGCATGAAACAGGCTATTAAATTCTGGTAGAACTTGAGCATATCATCTAGACTGACATCCAGTCTTGACTTACACTTCAAGTGATGGAGTTCTCTCATCCTTTCTATTTCCATTGGTTAATTACCTGTATGCAGGTTTTTTTTAAAAAGTGTTTTACTTCCAGTTTAAATTTTTTACTTCAACTTCCAGCTGTTGGATCTGATTATGCCTTTGCAAGTCTGGATTCCTTTAGTGTCAGATATCTGCTCTGTGTATGTTTACTCCTAGGCTATGACCAACTCATCTCTTCACCTTTCCATTGATAAGCCAGATAGACTAAACTCTCTCTTTGTAAGGCTTGTTTTCCAGACCTTGAATCAATCTTGTAGTTGTTTGCTTTAAAAAAAAATTTGAGAAGCATCAGGGTTGATACCAGAACTGAACGTAGTATGCCAGTATTGGTCTCACCTGTGCTATTTACAAAGGTAAAAACTCCCCACTGAATAGTTCTGCTTATACAGCCAACTATCCTCTTAGCCACAGCATCTTCCCAGGTGTTTGTGGTTAGAGGTTATCTACAACGCTGATCTAAGTTTTTTACAGAGTCTCTGCTCTTCAGGATACAATATCCTATCCTGTAAATATGACTTATGTTTGTGGATGTGGCACCTTACATATAACTGTATTAAAATTAGGGCTGTCAAGCGATTTAAAAAAATAAATTGCGATTAACCGCATGATTAAAAAAATTAATTGTGTTTAACTGCACGTTTAAACAATAATAGAATAACATTTATTTAAATATTTTTAGATGTTTTCTACATTTTCAAATATATTGATTTCAGTTACAACACAGAATACAAAGTGTACAGTGCTCACTTTATATTTTTTTACTACGAATATTTGGACTGTAAAAAAACAAAAGAAATAATAATTTTCAATTCACTACCAGTACTATAGTGCAATCTCTTTATTATGAAAGTTGAACTTACAAATGTAGAATTATGTACAAAAAAACTGCATTCAAAAATAAAACAATGTATAATGTTAGAGCCTACAAGTCCACTCAGTCCTACTTCAGCCAATCGCTCAGACAAACAGGTTTGGTTACAATTTGCAGGAGGCAATGCTGCCTGCTGTTTGTTTACAATGTCACCTGAAAGTGAGAACAGGCGTTCGCATGGGACAGTTGTAGCTGGCATTGCAAGACACTTACGTGCCAGCTATGCTAAAGATCCATATGTCTCTTTATGCTTCAACCACCATTCCAGAGGACATGCGTCCATGCTGATGACGGGTTCTGCTCGATAATGATCCAAAGCAGAACGGACCGACGCATGTTCATTTTCATCATCTGAGTCAGATGCAACCAGCAGAAGGTTGATTTTCTTTTTTGGTGGTTCGGGTTCTGTTGTTTCCACATCTGAGCGTTGCTCTTTTAAGACTTCCAAAACCATGCACCACATCTTGTCCCTCTCAGATTTTGGAAGGCACTTCAGATTCTTAAACCTTGTGTCCAGTTCTGTAGCTATTTTTAGAAATCTCACATTGGTACCTTCTTTGCGTTTTGTCAAATCTGCAGTGAAAGCGTTCTTAAAACAAACTTGCTGGGTCATCATCTGAGACTGCTATAACATGAAACATATGGCAGAATGTGGTAAAACCAAACAGGAAACATACAGTTCTCCCCCAAGGAGTTCAGTCACAAATTTAATTAATGCATTTTTTTTAACAAGCATCATTAGCATGGAAGCATGTCCTCTGGAATGGTGGCCGAAGCATGAAGGGACATATGAATGTTTAGCATATCTGGGACATAAATGTCTTGCAACACCGGCTACAAAAGTGCCATGCAAACGCCTGTTCTCACTTTCAGGTGACGTTGTAAATAAGAAGCAGGCAGCAGTATCTCCCGTAAATGTAAACAAACTTGTTTGTCTTAGCGATTGGCTGAACAAGAAGTAGGACTGAGTGGACTTGTAGGCTCTAAACTTTAACATTGTTTTGTTTTTGAGTACAGTTATGTAACAAAAATCTACATTTGTAAGTTACGCTTTCATGACAAAGAATTGCTACAGTACTTGTATGAGGTGACTTGAAAAATACTATTTCTTTTATCATTTTTACAGAACAAATATTTGTGATAAAAAATAATGTAAAGTGCGCACTATACACTTTGTATTCTGTGCCGTAACAGAAATCAATATACTTGAAAATGTAGAAAAACATCCAAAAATATTTAATTTAAATTGCTATTCTGTTGTATAACAGCGAGATTAATCGCAATTCATTTTTTTGAGTTACTCATGTGAGTTAACTGCGCTTAATCGACGGCCCTAATTAAAGTATATGTTTTAGTGTGCCCAGATTACTAGCAATCTGGGTTACTCTGTATAGGTGACACGTCCTTACAGTTATTCTCGTAATTTTTCTGTTGTATAAAATCATTGCTGCTAAAGTTTGCATGTTTTCTTCCAGATAATTGATAAATATTGCATAGTTGGGCTGAGAATGATCCTAGTGGTAATGGACTAAAACACATCACTTGGTGATTTCACACTAACTGTTTGGAGACTTAACTTAAACATCATACCAAATGTAAAGGCAAGGAACAATAATTTCCCTTGCCTGCAGGCTAATGTATTCTGCCACTCTTTTTAAATGGAGAAATGTTAAGTGGAATCAGCATGGGAAGGAGTATTGAAATTTTGAAAAAATCCTTTGGGAGTGGAGATGATGCAATTACAGGATGTACTCCATGACACAGTTAAAATGTGGCTTGTTTTAAAAGTAGACAGGACCAGACCAAATTATGGTCCAGAAATGTTGCTAGGGCCCACAGTTAAAACATGGTCCAGTTCTGCCTACACTGTAAATCTGAATTATTTGAACCATAATGGGGCATGCTAGGAGACTATGTACTACTCTGTTATGGATTGAATTAATGCTGGTTTCCCCAAAATGATTAGCCCTGTCACTGGGAGTAGAACCATGCTTACTACAGTTGTGGTGAAGTATTAGTGTGGACACGATTTCTTCTGTCCATCTCTCATGGACTCTACTAACAAAACCATGGTTTAGTGACTCACCTTCGGTACTCAGCATGATTTTAAATGTGAAACAAAATTATGAAGTGCAAAATCCTTGTCCCTGCTGGCCAGCTAGAGCCCTGCTAGCAGCAGCTTTTTGAATGCTAGTGGGGAGCTGAATCCATTGTTGACTTAAACTGCTAAATGGATAAAATGTAGAAGGCTTGGAACTGAAGTTTAATTTTTAAACAGTTAACATGGTTCTAGGTATTCTCCCTGAATGTTACACAAATATTTATAGGTAGCATTCAGATAACTCTCTGGTTGCTTTCTGTTAATATGGGGCTGGGGCCAAGAGGCTGGAAGTACAGCCAGTACTTGGCAATCTACTCACCTGTTTGGCATTGACAATTGGGACATCTTCTCTGGGGACTTTTTGTTTGTTTGTTTGTAGGTTGGTGATTGCAAAACTATTAGTTATTGCAGAATCTGAGTTCAGATTCTTTAAAAATAGGTTAAGTCTATGTGTTTATAGAGAAACTTCCAAGTATCACCCAAGGAAGTACTCTTGAATTTGCAGGACGACAGCTCCAGCATCTTTAAAGCTGTTCCTGAGTTTCCCAAGCAGTCAGATGAAGTTAATAATGATCAGGACACTTTTGCTGCTGCTATTCAGAACTCCACGTGCAGCAGCAAGGGCTTCAAGAATCCAGGAATCATGTCATTGACTCTGTTGGTTCTTGGGAAAGTTATGAGCTGTTGCCAGGAAAATGGAGTCTAGAACAAATTCATACACTCATTGCTGGACCACTTTGTAGGATTTGATAAGATCAATCATGGAATTCTGCTGTCCTGCCTCAGATGTGGCAGAGAGTAGCAAGATAGACTGAAGTAATCTTAGTGCTATTTCAACTGGATGAGGCTGCTCCTGGAGAGTTGTGCTGAGCACCTGATCCTCCACTTTCATAGCTCTCGCCTGCTTCCCCATCTTGTTAATCTATATGAACTGCTCGGGTAGAGTGTGAAAAAGCATGGACTGAAATACCAGCAAGGTGCAAATGGCACTAAGGACCACTAACTCACTTTACAATCAGATGGTTGTTTCTGTGATATTATACAATGACTTTGGTCACTATTGATCTGAGCTGGATTTGTTGAAAATTCTTCTTAAGGGAGTACATCCTGGTGTGTATTAAATACAGTATGTGGAAAGAAGCGGATAGACATTGGTACCTTTTGATGTCCCATAAGTGTATTCCACTGGGGCTATCTTTCTAGTACATAGCAGCCTGAACCTCTAAATAGTGCCTAGTTTAGTCGTCATTTTATGGTGCTGGAGTAGCTTGATATCTGCAAGACAAGAAGGAAAATCCAGTTTTTCCTTCCATCTCTTGGTCTGACTCACTGTAGACTGACATTGCCAAGAGTTGACAGGCTCAGCCCCCTGGGAAGAAAGGGCTGTCTCATGTTGCTGACTGGTTTGTTGTGACTTTTTTCCACCCTTAAAAATGCCATATTTTTTCCTGTAAAGTGATAAAACTAGAAAATTCCCTTCAGGGTTTTTATTAAGTGAAACAGAAAAGGTGTGCTGTTTCACTTCATAGGCATATACCTCAGACACAAAAATGCATGCATTGTCCAGAATTGTTTTTAGTCCAGCGGAATTCTGCACCACTGCACATGCACAGAATTCATGTCCCCTGCTGATTGTCTTTTCTGTGTACCCCCCCCAATATTCTGATGGAGAGGTGCTGTAGTTATGCCTTTTGCCCACCAGGGGTTGCTGTGGCACCAGAACAGAGAGTACCTGGCTCATCTGCCATATAAGGTACTTTTCCGTACTTTTCTCACACATCCAGCAACCCTCCAGGTTCACTCCCAGGCTCCTTCCCAGCAATTACTTCCTTCTCCCTCAGTTCCTCCATTACTTCTGACTCCTCAAGACTTTGCAGTGCTTTTGAGGGTTGCAGGAAATATGTTTCTGTATTGTAATTTAAATAAATTATTACTCAGAGTTCTGTATTAATATGCCTAGTAAGGAATCTATTTGTCAAAAAACATTTCCTGAATCTTTTTCTCTGTCTGTATTGTTAGACGTATTTGCTGACAGGTATTTTGAAATAAATTACCAAAATAATTGAAACTGGTGTGATTATATTGTGGTGTTTTGACAAATAAAATATGCAGAATTTTTAATATTTTGGTGCACATTTTTTAATTTGAGACAGAATTCCCCCCAGGAGTAAACTAATTACCTACCATTCTTGTATTTACCCTTAGATATGGATATACTTGCTTTTTCACAATCTAACCTATTAAAAATTTTTGATCAGAACAGTCAAAGTGCTAAGAATGTTCTTGATTGATTCTGAGCTGGCTGGAGTGGCTTTTCATTTTCTTTTTTTTTTTTGAAAACTGGTAACATTCTGAATTCAGCTGTCCTATTTTTTTTGAGATTATATTTCCACAGTTTTTCTAAATAACTGATGTGACAAGCTGCTTCTTAGACTGAGTCGAAATTTGTATTCTAATTTTAAATGGTAGAAGGAGGAACTCACTTATGTTCCACTGGTCACAAATCAACTTTTTATTCCTGTTCTGGACTCAGCCTTTGATTTGTGATCAGTCAAGACAGTTTGAGAAGTTCCTGAAGCTTGTTTTTGGACTTTCCTTAAGTAGTTCCAGTTTGTTTGTTAGATTTCCATTGGGACTGCAACAGTAGTGTCATCAGATTGCAGTCTGTCAGGTCCCTCTGAAAATGCCTTTGTTGGCTTTACAGTAGAACTCAGTTACGAATGCCTCTGCAGTTGAGGTTGTTTGTAACTCTGACATGTTCTTAAATCTAAACAAAATGTTATAGGTGTTTTTTTTTTCAAAAGTATATGGCTGAACATTGACTTAATATAGCTTTGAAACTTTACTATGTAGAAGAAAAATGCTGCTTTTTTCCATCTTAATTTAAATGAAACAAGCACAGAAACAGTTTCCTTACCTTATTAAAGCATTTTTTAAATCTTTCCCTTTATATTTTTAGTAGTTTACATTTAACGCAGTACTGTATTTACTTTCTATATTTGCTGCTGCCGGATTGCATACTTCCAGTTCCAAATCAGGTGTGTGGTTGACTGGGCAGTTCGTAACTCTGGTGTTTGTAACTCTGAGGTTCTACTGTATATGTTTAGTGCTGTTATGTAGAGTCCATTAGGTAAAAAGCATGCTATATTTTGATCAGTCATCCTTGTACACAGTGCAAATGTCAACATACTTAATGACAGTTGGATGCAGATGTAGAGAAACAATTTTCCTCAGTGTGTCTGCATTTCAACCATCCATCTGCCCTCTTTCAGTCAGTTATGCTGCTAATGGCAATTGTGGAAGAATGTTTGTACCACCATAAAGAAAAGGAGTACTTGTGGCACCTTAGAGACTGACAAATTTATTTGAGCATAAGCTTTTGTGAGTTACAGCTCACTTCCTTGAATGCACTGAATGCATCCGATGAAGTGAGCTGTAGCTCACAAAAGCTTATGCTCAAATAAATTTGTCAGTCTCTAAGGTGCCACAAGTACTCCTTTTCCTTTTGCTAATACAGACTAACACGGCTGCTACTCTGAACCACCATAGTGTGCTTTAGATCACTTTAGGTCTTAATACTTTCTCAGTGAGCTGAAGTGTGCTCTCCATTCATGTGTCAGAAGCTTAGATGGTTGTACCTAAATTTTCATCCTTATTTTATTTTTGTTTTCAGAGTACATAAAAGACCATATCATGCTTTTGTCGGCATTCTTGGATGGCATCTTCAGCGACTTGTATGCTAATGAGGTTTTCCTTTTAATGTATAGAATCACTTCTATTAAATAGGAACACATTTTTCCCTTTAGAGATTGTATAATACTTGCTGAAAATGAGAATTGACCCAGTAAGTGATATGCGTTATTGTACCTAATTCTTTTATTCCTCTGTTCTTTCCCTAGCTTTTCTGTTGCTGCATGTAGTAGTGAACCAGCAAGTTTAAATCAGTCTGGAAGAGTATATCCAGGGCAAAGTGTCTGAATAATTTAAATAAATGGATTTTTTGTGTGTGCTGCACTGAAGGTTATAAAAGAAAGTTGCAGCTCGAACTTCAAGTCTGTCTTTTTTTTTTTTTTTTTATGGCATAATTACTGATTAATCTTTACTATACTTCTGGGTGTTGAAGATGAGTGGAGACCACTCCTGAATGCAGTTGGCATGGAATTGCTACTGGAAACCTGGAACCAGACACTTTTTTTTTTTAAATCATCCTGGCAATATTTTGATAGTGGCATATCCCTTGCTGGGTCATCAAAAACTCTGTTCTGGTCTTCTATGTCAATAGACAAGTTTCCTTCAATAATGAATTTGACCTTGTGTTATCCAAAGCAAGTGATTATTTTTTTACTTGATATGAGAATGAACGTCTTCCATCTTACTACTTAACAGCTTTTGTCAACATTTACATTTTACTTTTAGAAAACATATCTGTTTTTATTTCTTTAGTTTATTCAGTTGATTGTTTCCAACTTCTTTCTTCAATTTTGAACACAGAGTTAGATAAATTCACACACTATTTGATAATGTCTGGTAATCCCTATGCACTAATGACCTGCTTTCAATATTGATCAGCAGCTGTAACATTTATTGTTGGAATCAGAAACAACCATACAGTGAATTCTGATAGTGACTACTGAAAAATAAGATGAGCTAGTGAGCTTTATCATGTTATCAGATGCACAACCCACCTTGAAGTTGTTCTTTGATTCTATCAAGCAATGTGCTTTTAATAGTTCAGGACTTTACCCTCTTCCTCCTTTTCAACACCCAAAGAAAAGTGATTTTGCCCATTAGTCATGCCCTGCTCTCTCTCCAGTGACTCCACCCATTTCCCTCCCTGCCCCAGACAGTTCTAGAACTTGATTTATTGTTTCCTAGTAGTCCTATAAAAATCCTGTGCTTTTTAATAACTTCTGTTTTAGACTTGGTAAAGTTCTCAGTCACAGACTGAAGTTGGAACCTGATGTTTATAGCATCAAAAACATTTTAAATATCTTTATGTGAATACTTCAGACTAACCTAGGAATTGAAAAATTTAGAGAGGTCCCATCCATGGAAAAACTAAATAAAAGCACTGAAGAGTCTGGGAGGTTCACAAAGCTGCAAGCAGCTTCATTATCAGTGGGCCCATGCCGTTGATAGAAAGGGATGTTATGGAGTAGGCAAATTCTTCAAAGTGTTCACCTTTTCCGAACATCAGCCTTACCTGGGTTCACTATAACTGGGGTGGTGGGTCTTCTCAAGGCATTGGGAAGTCTAGGAGATAGTGATGCTTACATCTGATTTGAAGGACGTGTTGAGCTGGGTATCCTCTTCATATTGCTGACATTTTAGACTGTAGGGTCTTGCCAGATTCCCAAGTGTTACAGTTTCTGCAGTAAGACGGGGGACAGGGTAGAGCTTTGCTGGACTTGGTAGATGAATGCTCTGGGAGTGTTGGAACAGTTCCCCATCACATCTGTCTGGGTTGGTCTGAGAGAGAAGATTCTGACAATTTTAGGATGAACGCTTATAGTTTCTTGAAGGGAGATAGAAGAATGTGATGGTCATCAGCTGTGTTGAATGCCACATATAGGCCCAGTAGGCTAAGTATGCATTTCTGTGGACAGGAGGATATCATCCACAAGGGCAACAAGTTATGTGTCTGTGCCATGCCTTGGCCTGAATCCTGACTGAGATGGCTCCAAGGCTGTGGAGCATGTTAAGTAGGTCTGGAGATGATTGTAAGCAAGCTAATCAAGAAGATAGCATAGGAAGATGAGGCTTAACATAAGATGGTAATTAGCCAAGGTTACCTGTGCAGAGTACTAATTTCTTTAGGACTAGCAAAATACAGTTGCTTTAGGGTGGGAGGTAGCATTTTCTCCTAGAAGGAAATATTTAGTCTTTTTTGGGGGCGGCAAGGGTCCGAGAAGATCTTTCACTAGCCAGGAGGAACAGGGATCAGTCACATATGGTGGACCTGATTATTAACACTTGTGCTATATAAGTCTAAGCCTGAGAGAATTGGATAATCTGGTGTTTAATGATCTGAAAAAGGACTGTGTGGGATACAGAACCAGAGTGCCTTCCTCCTATCTCTGAGCAAGTGGGGCATGTGTCCCAGTGGCTCTGGGAATTGGCCTATGGAAGGTGCAGGCTCTCCCTATGAGTAAGTAAATGGTGGCGGCAGCAGCAGCAGTTGGAGCGACAGTATCTCAGGAACCCTACTGTGAACACCTTACTTTGCTTTAACAGGGATGGCAATCTCTGATGGCAGTGGGTGGACCTTGAGAAGTGAATGGCCTGGAGAAAAAGGGGGTCACCAGAGGAACTGTATTTTAGTATAAATTTAAAGTAATAAATGTATTGATGCAAATGTACATATTTACCAAGTATTAACATAGGTGAAGGCTGAAGTTAAAAAGAAACAGAAATAGTGAGTGGTTTTAGGAAAGTATCCCCCTCAATACTCTTAATTGAATCAGCCTAGATAATGCAAAATTTGATGTTCCATTTAATTGCGTGGCTATATCACTGTTAGCTTTGTATTTGGGGTATACTGACTTTAAATAAAATCAGTACACATTTTAGAAACAAATTTTTAACTCTTCTCTAACAGTCTTATACTTTTAATACATCAAATAGGTAAAGCTAACTGCTTGAAAGGTTGTAATACTGTCTGGTAATATATACCGGCTTTCTTTAATCAGTGACTTTGTTTTACTAAATTACACTTCTTCAGAGACTTCATTGTTAACAAATATAAATTAGCAAGTGTTATATTTCCTATTTATTAGATCTTTTCTTTTGCTAAGCAATGAACAAAAACGAGGTGGAAGTTTAAAGATAGACTGTTTTTTTTTTTCCCCCCCCCCCCCCCCCCCCCCTTGCATTTTCTACATCCAGTTGGTTTCTCAGATTAGGATGAAGTAGTCCAAATTTAGGAAATGAAATTTCAACACCTTTAGAACAGACTCCTCCTGGAACATAAGCAGGATTGTCACTTCTATTAACTCATGACCAATGTGGCTGGCCAGTGATTTCTACTTTTTAGTTGTTATGACTACCTGAGTGACACACTATCTTTGCCGTCATCCTTCATGTCAATAACCCACTTCTGAGAATGCTATTTCATTGTTGCTATCAATCCCCTATCTTTTTTGTCTTTTTACATGCATGTGATCCTTTCCGAACACTGGTGAATGATACAGGAAGCTCTTAAAAATATCCCCAGATAGGATCTCTTTAAACCTGGAGACATGGTAGGTTCCCCCCAAAATGATGGGTACTACAATGTACGCTCTAGTTTAATCATGATTTATTAGGCTTGTAGCAGGAATCACTGTAGTGATATTCTGTGTCCTGTGTCATACAGGAGGCTAGAATACGTGGGTCCCTTCTGGTGTTAAAATCTGTTAATTATTCATAGAATGCTGTTAAAACTAGGCATTTATACACAACTGATATAAAAAGTAACTGTATTCATTAATACTTTTTCAACTGGAGAACAATCAAGAACATTTCATTTGAAGTGTGTTTATACAAAAGGAAATGGAGTTACTGAGACTTTAAAGTCTAGTTATTCTATAGTCCAGCTGTAAAATTCCTTTATCCATTCTGTCCAAGTTGGGAACATAAGTGCTTACAGATTCAGAGCTCTAGACTGAGGCTCATTGAGGCAGGGACTCTCTGCATTTATATATTACCTAGTACAGTGGGACCACAATCCCTCCTAGGGCTTTTTTATGCTGTTGTAAAATAAATTAGTAATATTCTTTAGGATATTAAAGATTAGAAATGTGTGAAGAACCTCAGGGGATCTAGCAAAGCTAACTGAATGACAATGTTATGGCGAATGAAAATCCATTGTGGTTAAATGCCAGGTCAACATGGGGAGGAATAATTTAAATAAGTTGTAAATGTCACTATGTTCCAAACTAACTGTAACCACACAGGAAAGACTTGGGTATCATTGTATTCAGCTCTATAAAAACAGCTGCTCTGTGCTTAGCAATGGGCAAAAAAAGCAAACAAAGTTCAGATGTATAAAGAATGGAATAAAAAAAAGTCATATTTAAATTGAAGGTAGCCCTCACCAGGACTGCTGTGTTCAATTCACAGTTGATTACCCCATCTAAAGAGAGTAGAAATAGATGTGGTTCAAGGAAAGGCCACAAAAATGATTATTTTTTGAGTTTTTTTAATGAGGAGAGAGTGAAATATTAGGACTCTTTAAAGAGGGGGGTGACTAAAGGGGACATGATAGAAGTATACAAAATTATTGAGGGGTTCAGAGAAGGTAAGTTAGTTGTGCTTACTTATCTTTTCCAATAATGGATGAACAAGGGAACAGCCAATGAAATTGGAAAGTGGAAACCTTAAAACTGATAAAAGTAAATACGATTTTATGCAATGAACAATTAACCTCCGGCAGTCATGGCTGCTGTATATTGAGGCCAAGAGCTTAGCAGGATTTAAAAAAAAAAATGTTCAGTTTCTGGATAATGAGGACATACAGTTACATTACTAGAGTCAAAAGCTTAACGCTTCAGTGTAGAATTGGCCACTAAGTGACCAGATCAGAAAGAAACTTTCCAATTGGTAAAGAGATACTTCAGAGAAAAAGCAAGAATCTGGTACAGGCTGCTGTTGGAAACAAGTTACTGATCCAGTTAGTACATTGATCTGATCCAATATGGTGGGCCCAATTATTCTGATGATCAGCCTTTTCTGTGGTTAAATTTTTATTGGAACACTTTCTTAAAAAGATGGCTGCGTTTCTTACTGGGTAACAACACCAAGTGATTATTTAGGGACCAAATTAGCAATATGGGTTCAAAACCTGCAGGGTTTATGAAGAATTTCCAGCTCATGGTTACTTATGGTCTCCTCTTTTGCACATGTAATACTTGAAAATATTTCCTTCTTATTACACAGATATTCTTACGTTACTTCATTGTACTCTGCAAAGTTTAGAGTTGCTGGATTTCCAGTAGCATCTCTTCATTGGTGATACAAAAGCATCATTAAGATTTAAGAGAAGCCAGTTCTGGATGAGAGTAAATTGGCTTGTGAGAGTAAGGATAACTTCAAGTATTTGCTTTTCATGGCTGAGTTCGATCAATTAATCACCTTAATCTGTATTCGCAAAAAGAAAAGGAGTACTTGTGGCACCTTAGAGACTAACCAATTTATTTGAGCATGAGCTTTCGTGAGCTACAGCTCACTTCATCGGATGCACAGTATGCATCCGATGGAGTGAACTGTAGCTCACGAAAGCTCATGCTCAAATAAATTGGTTAGTCTCTAAGGTGCTACAAGTACTCCTTTTCTTTTTGCGAATACAGACTAACACGGCTGTTACTCTGAAACCTGTCATTAATCTGTATTATTTCTGAAGATGTACCTGCTAAGAAAACGGTCAAGTATAAATTTAAAGCTGGGTTGTGGGGACAGGGGATCTTGCAAGTTCTTCCCGTGAGTTATTATATTTTACCTGAATAATGATTTTCTCTTGACTAGTTGCGGAGGGGAGAGAGAGTTTTCAAGCTATTTATTAAGGCGGATTTCAAAGCACGGGAAAGTTTGTCTCCAGGTAAAAATAACAAGGGTGGAACAAACCTTACTGTGTGGCAGAAATTTCCAAAGTACACTTTACTGAAGACAACCTGGTATGAAATTAATTTCCAGGAATTTTGAGTTCAAAATCCAATTGAACAAAGTAAAACACAACCATAATTTCATTGTAATTGAACATAACTGTATCTAACATTTTATTTAAAATAACATATATGATTGTTAAATATGGTAACTCCTAGAGTGAGGTCATGTTTTCAGAGATGGAAATGCACTTTATTCAGAATTAGTTTGCACATTTTAGCACATTGGGGACTTAAATTTGACTTCACTGTACTTAGAATTTCACTGTATCAGTTCTCTGTAAACGAGTTTTACTGTACATGTTTGTTTCTAAGTGCTTTATAGGCAAGTCTTGAGCATGCAGCATATTTGGGGGAGTTAAGAGTGAGCTATAAGGCTGGTACATGTTAACAGGTGTGGCTATGGCAGAGAGATTGTAGATAAGTGAACAGCTCTGCAGTGAGATTTATGAAAGCAGGAATTCACACCTTCCTATGTAGTGAAGTGTTAATAGTATTGTGATGCTTGTGTAAGAACAATGCTACACTATTGCAGAATCACTGCTGAATGTCTTAAAATTTTTTCTTCGCTTTCATTAAAAGCTTACTTTATGGATATTTTTGTTTGACAGTTGCCCAGCTTCTTTAGAGATCTTACAAAATTGTGCAAAGAATCACTGGAGATCCACACAAGTGTATGTTGCCAGAAAACCATAGTAATGCAACAGACGATACCAAGAGATCATTTCTGTATAGATGAAACGCAAGAATGGAAGTGCATAGCTTAGACAGTCCTGTAGTGTCTTAAACATGTCATGATTCTGTGTTGAGCCTAAACTATTAGTAGAGGTTTAAGAGAATGCAAACAGATAGAGCTTATGTCAAAAAAAGACTATAGGGGCCTGATTCTCCTTTCTTGCTGGTGTGAATTAGGATTAACTTCATTTGGTGTAAGTCAGGAATAACATTAGTTATCCCTTTGTCTAAATTGATACTGTGGTCATCTTTATTCAGAGTGACACAGAACAATGTAAACCTCATTAATCTGATTAATTTTAAAAATAAAACAAGCCTTGTAGATGCTTGTAAATGTGCATCACAGCTTTGAAGCTACATAAATTACAGTTTTCAGAGTAACAGCCGTGTTAGTCTGTATTCGTAAAAAGAAAAGGAGTACTTGTGGCACCTTAGAGACTAACCAGTTTATTTGAGCATGAGCTTTCGTGAGCTACAGCTCACTTCATCGGATGCATAGCATATCGTGGAAACTGCAGAAGACATTATATACACACAGAGACCATGAAACAAAACTTCCTCCCACCTCACTCCCCCGCTGGCAACAGCTTATCTAAAGTGATCATCAAGTAGAGCCATTTCCATTTCCATCATTTGTTTCATGGTCTCTGTGTGTATATAATGTCTTCTGCAGTTTCCACGATATGCTATGCATCCGATGAAGTGAGCTGTAGCTCACGAAAGCTCATGCTCAAATAAACTGGTTAGTCTCTAAGGTGCCACAAGTACTCCTTTTCTTTTTATAAATTACAGTAAATTTATTTGGGTCCATGAAAAGAAAGAACTAGTGAGGAGTTAACTCTGAAGGTGCTCTTGGAAACCTCTTAGCTATAATGCAAAATGTGAGCACAAGCTCTACTATTCTGAGCAGCAAGTTTGTTTATGGAAAAACATTGTAGCAATACAAGCCACCTATTTGGTTTGGTTCATATCAATAAGAAATTAGGAATGGGTCTATAAAATTCCCTGTGAAGCTAAACTTGGTTTGTTCTTTAAGAAGGAACTGCATAATTGGGTCACAACACAAGTTTTATAAGGTACAGAAACTTATGGTACTTCTTTTTTTTATAAAAGAGGCAGTCTGTATGCAATTCTGGATTGAAATAGCTGCAGTAGCAAATACTGTGCTAGCTTTGTTTTGTTAAATGTTGTCTCTAGTAACTTATGGTGAGTGCTGCTGTTTCATGGAACACTTCGGAAGTATATTTGAACTGCATTTCTTAGTCTGCAATTATTCTGCTTGTATTTTTCCATTAATTAACTCCAAGGTAAAAGATCCATATTTTAATCAACGCTTTTTACATCAGTTAATTGCTGAGGAAAAGGTAAAAGCTCTCATTGTATTACCAACATTTATGAACAGAATCACAACACTGTTATCCTATATCCTGGATGATGGAGGGGCAAGGCTGGGAGGGTGGCAGAGTAGATTTGCGTAGTGCTTCCCAACTGGATTTTGGGTTGGTGGAGATGAGAAATAGGAGCCGTGGATTACTGAAGAAATGTATGTGATGGTCACTTTGTGTCAATGTTTTGGGGGCATCATTTAATTCTTTGCTCCTCTAATGGATTTGCTGATGTAGATTTTTCTCATTTTGGGGACTGTGATAAAAATCTGTTCATCTATGAAAAATATCTTAAGGCCAGAAGGGACTGTTCGTGAAAGTCTAGTTTGACTTCCTGCATAACAGATGCCATAGGATTTCCTTGTGTCAATTCCTGCTTCAAGTCCAATAGCTGTGCCTGAACTAAAGAATATCTTTTAGTAAAAAATCAATCTTGATTTTAAAAATTGCCGGTGATGGAGAATCCACCACAACCCTTGGTAAGTTGTTCCAGTAGTTAATTGCCCTCCGTGATAAATTCAGACTAGAAATATGGCCCAGATTTTTATCTGGCTTCATCCTCCAGTCATATAATAACTTAAGAACGGCCATACTGGGTCAGACCAAAAGTCCATCTAGCTCAGTGTCTTGTCTTCCGACAGTGGCCAATACCAGGTGCCCCAGAGGGAATGAACAGAACAGGTGGTAATTCATCCCGTCACCCATTCACAACTTCTGGCAAACAAAGGCTAGGGACACCATCCCTGCCTGTCCTGACTAATAGCCATTGATGGAATATCCTCCATTAACGTATCTAGTTCTTTTTTTGAACCCTGTTATGTTGCTATACTCTGTCTGCCAGGTTGAACAGCTCTTTTATGAAATTTCTGTTCCCCATGTAGATATTTATAGACTGTGATCAAGTCACCCTTTCTCTTCAATAAGCTATATTGAGCTCTTTGAGTTTCACTATAAGGCATGTTTTCTAATCCTTTAATCATTTTTGTGGCTCTTCTCTGAACCCTCTCCAATTTTTCTATATCCTTCTTGAAGACATAATGAGTGATACCTCTGCAAGTCAAATGGAACCTATTTTTGATGGTGAATAGTCTGTGGCTACGTATTCGCTGCAAAAAAATGTGAGTTACCTTAAGCGGGGGACAACTCCCATTTACTATCCTGCTGTAAAATCCTGGTGGAGACAAGGCACTGTCATTTTTACTCCAAAGTCAACCATGGGTGGAGTTTCTCTTAGCTACCACATGGTAAAAACTAAACAGTGCTTTGTCTCCATTATGATTTTGTAGTGGAATAGGTAACTTGCATCTGCTATCCTGTGGTAAAAATGCTCCCTTTTTCTGTATGACAGTCATATGGTAAAGAATTCCCTTAGTATGTTCATTTTATTCGTCTTCACCTGTAGCAACTGTAAGTACTATGTTGTATTCTTCAGTGTATAGTCTAGCTTCTGCTGCTGTGACAAATCTTTGATCCTGCTTTGTCCATTCCCATTCCTACAGTGTTAAGAAATTTGCAAGTCATATAATGTACTCACAGGAATGCTCAAGAAAATGCAAACTTGTGTAGGTTGCAAAGTTTGACAGAAATTGGTCCTGTTTTCTGAATTTATGGAAGTGTGATGGGATAAGCTGTCAGGTTGAACGCTGAATGAAGACTAATTGAGGCATAAGTGGTTACTAAGATGCAAGAGTTTGATTTGTGACTTTTTTTGCATTGGTTTGCTCTACACTAGAAAATTAGGTTGGTTTAACTACGATGGTCAGGAGTGTGAAAAATCCACATCCCTGAGCAGTGTTTTTAAACCAGCCTAACTCCCCATGTAGATAGCGCTAGGATGACGGAAGAACGCTTCAGTTGATCTAGCTACTGCCTCTTGGGGTGGTGCTTTACCTACCCTAATGGGAGAGACTTTCCCGTCAGCGTAGGTAGTGTCTAAACTGAAGTGCTACAGTGGCACCATTTTAAGTGGAGGCAAGCCCTTTAACTAACTGCTTTCCCATATAGAGGGTAAATCTCTAATCCCGTATGGCTAACTGAATTAATTTATTGTATTTAAGTATACATGAAACAAAAAAATCTCTTGATCTTTAGTTGCTTTTGCCCCATAAAATACAAGCCAACTGCTAACTACACACACAAATTCAGCAGAGACCTGGAAGCCAAGCAAAGGAAGTGGAAAAGCCACCTTTGCCAGAGATTTCAATCTTTAGTGCACAGACTCCATTCATGGCTCTCCCAAACCCTCTGAAAATAAATGGGATTTGCAGCATGCCTTGCAGGTGGACAGATGTGGGCTATTTTGGACAAGTTGAAGGGAGAGGCGTGAACTCAGAGTTCAGGGCCAGTTTCAGATAGCATGCTGCTAACAACTTCCTCCCTTTTAAATTGAGGGGGCCTCAGCTTGTGTACATCTGCTGACCCAACTTTTGGTAATATGACAGAAGGAGAGATGTGATTTCTGAAATTGGCAGGTCCCATATTATTAAGGCCATAATTGCACATGCATATTAGCTTGGTTCCTGTCTGTCTGAAACAGCTTCTCCCACTGCACTGCTCCCTCTGTCTAGTTGGCTGCCGGTATCAAGCGAAGTGCCCAAAGGGTCGGTCCTGGGCCGGTGTTGTTCAATATCTTCATTAATGATCTGGAAGATGGCGTGGATTGCACCCTCAGCAAGTTCCCAGATGACACTAAACTGGGAGGAGTGGTAGATATGCTGGAGGGTAGGGATAGGATACAGAGGGACCTAGACAAATTAGAGGACTGGGCCAAAAGAAATCTGATGGGGTTCAACAAGGACAAGAGCAGAGTCCTGCACTTAGGACAGAAGAATCCCAGGCACTGCTACAGACTAGGGACTGAGCAGCTAGGCAGCAGTTGTGCAGAAAAGGACCTAGGGGTTACGGTGGACGAGAAACTGGATATGAGTCAACAGTGTGCCCTTGCCAAGAAGGCTAATGGCATTTTGGGCTGTATAAGTAGAAGCATTGCGAGCAGATTGAGGGATATGATCATTCCCCTGTATTTGGCATTGGTGAGGCCTCATCTGGAGTACTGTGTCCAGTTTTGGGCCCCACACTACAGAAGGATGTGGACAAATTGGAAAGAGTCCAGCCGAGGGCAAGAAAAAGGATTAGGGGGCTGGAGCACATGACTTAGGAGGAGAGGCTGAGGGAAGTGGAATTATTTAGTCTGCAGAAGAGACGAATGAGGGGGGATTTGATAGCTGCTTTCAACTACCTGAAAGGAGGTTCCAAAGAGGATGGATCTAGACTGTTCTCAGTGGTAGCAGATGACAGAACAAGGTCTCAAGTTGCAGTGGGGGAGGTTTAGGTTGGATATTAGGGAAAAACTTTTTCACTAGGAGGGTGGTGAAACACTGGAATGCGTTACCTAGGGAGGTGGTGGAATCTCCTTCCTTAGAGGTTTTTAAGGTCAGGCTTGACAAAGTCCTGGCTGGGATGATTTAGTTGGGGATTGGTCCTGCTTTGAGCAGGGGGTTGGACTAGATGACCTCCTGAGGTCCCTTCCAAGCCTGATCGTCTGTGATTGTGAAAAACTGGGCATAGATTTGCGCTATTTCAGCATTTTTAAGCCAATTTTCCTTACGTGCCAGGAATTCCTAAACTCTCTGAAAAATGTTAGATTAGAAAATGTTGTCCTACATAAGGGATTTTTGAGTAAAGGGGAATACAGTAAAAAAACAAAACCTGGGGGTTTTTTTGTTTAAATGATCATGCTGGAATCCTCTGCAACATGACCAATATGGCAGTCAAGCAATCCAATGCTTCACCAGCTCATTCCCTAGATGCTGAGGTGTTTAACTATGTAGAGTCAGACTGTCTGTCTGTGTAATACTTTGAAATTGGTTTCGGATTTGGCACTACATTTATAACCATTGTATCACTGTTGGATAGGAATCTGCCAGCAAGAATTTTAAGTAATGCTATCCCCTTCCCAGGTACTTTCCCCATGTATGCGAACCAGACAGTTACCACAACTTCTGCACCTCCTTGAGTTAGTAAGTGGATTATTTGTCCATTGCTACTAAATGTGATTTGACTAATGCCTCTCAACGTGAATATATTCAGATTACACTTGTATGTCATACAGTATGTGTGCACGCACACATTCCCTTACTTCATTTTATTTTTTGGCGGAAACAATTGGATTTTCTTGCAACTTATTACAAGTTGAGGGAAACAACCTTTAAATCAATGATCAGGAGGTGGAGTGATACTATATAAAAATGGGCAAAAACATTAAATGTGGACATTGAAACTTAAAAATATGGCTTGCTATGCAGAATAATCAGGACTGACAGGATTTATTGATTTTTGTCCCATCATATGATAGGCCTTTAGGTAGTTCTAATGAGCCTGGAAGTTTACTAAGTTCTGTTTAAAAATCAAATTGCCTGTTTCATGAGTGAGCAGGCGTTTTGTCCAGTGTATAGAGATCGCTGTTTGCCAGTAGTGGTTTACTTACTGCTCTATAGAAAAGGCCTTTGGGTAATAGTTAATCCTAGTTCATTTACTAAATGAAATATACCAAATGTTAAAAGAATGAATTATTGCACCACTAGACTGTTGCAGGAATTAATCCTCGTTCAGTTCTTTAATATCCTTCTATGCCATTTTAGACAGTATATAAAAGTTATCCTTCTGACAGATGGGGAGATATTAAAAACGTTGCTTTTTTTTCTTGTGATTTTACTCCTTTTTGAAACTATTTAGAAAGTTTTAACAGCCTTACAAATCTTTGCTATGTGAATATCAAACAAAATGATAATCATTATGACCTGAGGGTTGTATATGTGTGGTTTTTTTTTTTTTTAAGAGAAACAAATTGTGCAGCAGTAGCAAATCTCCCTTTAACAGGATGTTACCACATTACAGAGAGAGCATCTTTACCCCATCCAGGAGATGTTGTTTCTGGTGATTTTATTAAATTGAGTGTAAATACTGACTGTACTCACTAGTGTGCTGTTCTCTTGTAGGAAAATAGACTTTGAGTAGTGAATAAGTGGTAACTAAATACCGAAGTACTTGTTTGTCCTCTGTCTAATTTGCTGGGTACATAATTGATAACTCTTCCATAATCTCCCATTTTTTTTGGAACCATTCTGCTGCTTTTGGACTTTTTTTCCCCTTTTCATTGAGATGCTATTAGTAATCTCATTGCTATTAGTGGATGAGAAATGATTACGCCTTCATTTTATTTATTTATTTTGGTATGTGATCATTTCTGCTAGGAACAGGGTGGATTTGATTTAGATCAAATGATTTAAATCACTAGTCAGGAAGACTCAATTTAATCATGGATTTCTATATAAAAGTGCATTCTTGTTGGTGGTTATAACCTAAATATATATTCTTCACAACTCAGAGATGTAAGTTTCATTTTTAGAAGTTACACACTATACATTTTTAAAGTGATTTATTTTGAAAAATTTTCAGATTAGTTTTATAGCTATATCAGAAAATGAACGATTGGTTATTTCGTTTACCAAAGGTCATTGAAGCAGATATTTATGAAGTCATTGGGAGGTGAACTATCTCCAGTTCAGCAGGTTAATCATTAATATTTAGAGG
The DNA here is from genome assembly GCF_015237465.2 of Chelonia mydas. Classification (NCBI taxonomy): domain Eukaryota; kingdom Metazoa; phylum Chordata; order Testudines; family Cheloniidae; genus Chelonia; species Chelonia mydas. The sequence continues at coordinate 338,276,020 of NC_057849.1, forward strand.
ATTTTCTTGCCATGCTGTATTAGGAGGAGAACATAGACTCATGGACTTTAAGGTCAGAAGGGACCATCATGGTCATCTAGTCTGACCACCTGCACAACACAGGCCACAGAATCTTACCCACCCACTCCTGTAACACCTAACCTATGTCTGAGCTATTGAAGTCCTCAAATCATAGTTTAAAGACTTCAAGGTGCAGAGAGTCGTCCAGCAAGTGACCTGTGCCCCACGCTGCAGAGGAAGGCGAAAAACCCCCAGGGCCTCTACCAATCTGCCCTGGAGGAAAATTCCTTCCCGACCCCAATATGGTGATCAGCTAAACCCTGAGCATGTGGGCAAGACTCACCAGCCAGATGCCCAGGAAAGAATTCTCTGTAGTAACTCAGATCCCACCCCATCTGACATCCCATCACAGGCCACTGGGCATATTTACTGCTAATAGTCAAAGATCAATTAATTGCCAAAATTAGGCTATGCTATCATACCATCCCCTCCATAAACTTATCAAGCTTAGTCTTGAAGCCAGATATGTCTTTTATCCCCACTGCTCCCCTTGGAAGGCTGTTCCAGAACTTCACTCCTCTGATAGTTAAAAATCTTCATCTAATTTCAATTCTAAGCTTCCTGATGGCTAGTTTATATCCATTTGTTCTTGTGTCCACATTGGTACTGAGCTTAAATAATTCCTCTCCCTTTCTGGTATTTATCCCTCTGATATATTTATAAAGAGCAATCATATCTCCCCTCAGCCTTCTTTTGGTTAGGCTAAATAAGCCAAGCTCTTTGGGTCTCCTTTCATAAGACAAGTTCTCCATTCTTCAGATCATCCTCGTAGCCCTTCTCTGTACCTGTTCCAGTTTGAATTCATCCTTCTTAAACATGGGAGACCAGAACTGCACGCAGTATTCCAGATGAGGTCTCACCAGTGCCTTGTATAATGGTACTAACACCTCCTTATCTCTACTGAAAATACCTTGCCTGATTCATCCCAAGACCTCATTACCTTTTTTCATGGCCTTATCACATTGGAGACTCATAGTCATCCTGTGATCAACCAATACTCCAATACTCCAACCTTCTCCTCCTCTGTTACTTCCAACTGATGAGTCCCTAGCTTATAACAAAAATTCTTGTTGTTAATCCCTAAATGAATGACTTTTCACTTTTCACTATTGCATTTCATCCTATTACTATTACTCCAGTTTACAAGGTCATCCAGACCTTCCTGTATGATATCCCGGTCCTTCTCTGTTTTGGCAACACCTCCCAGCTTTGTGTCATCCGTAAACTTTATTAGCACAGTCCCACTTTTTGTGCCAAGGTCAGTAATAAAAAGATTAAATAGAATTGGTCCCTGAGGAACTCCACTAGTAACTTCCCTCCAGCCTGACAGTTCACCTTTCAGTATGACCTGTTAGTCTCCCCTTTAACTAGTTCCATATCCACCTTTCAGTTTTCATATTGATCCCCATCTTTTCCAATTTAACTAATTCCCCATGTGGAACCGTATCAGATGCCTTACTGAAATAGAGATAAATTAAATCCACTGTGTTTCCTTTGTCTAAAAAAATTTCTTACCTTCTCAAAGAAGAAGATCTACCTTTTGTAAAACCATGTTGTATTTTGTCCCAATTACCGTTGACCTCAGTGTCCTTAACTACTTTCTCGTTCAAAATTTTTTCCAAGACCTTGCATACTAGAGATGTCATACAAACAGGCCTGTACTTACCTGGATCTCTCCCCCCCACCTTCTTAAAAACAGGAACTATGTTAGCAATTCTCCAACCATACGGTACAACCCCTGAGTTTACAGATTCATTAAACGTTCTTGCTAATGGGCTTGTAATTTCATATGGCAGTTCCTTTAATATTCTTGGATGAAGATTATCTGGGCCCCCCGGTTTAGTCCTATTAAGCTGTTAGTTTGGCTTCTATCTCGGCTGTGGTAATATCTACCTCCATATCCTCATTCCCATCTGCCATTATCCCTAAGCTCCTCATTAAAGACTGAGGCAAAGTATTTGTTTAGATACTGGGCCGTGCCTAGATTATCCTTGACCTCCACTCCATCCTCAGTGTTTAGCTGTCCCACTTCTTCTTTCTTTGTTTTCTTATTTATATGGCTATAGAATCTTTTACTGTTGATTTTAATTCCCTTCGCAAGGTCCAACTCTACATGGCTTTTGGCCTTTCTCACTTTATCCCTACATGTTCTGATCTCAATAAGGGAGCTTTCCTTGCTAATCCCTCCCATCTTCCACTCCTTGTAGGCTTTCTGCTTTTTCTTAATCACCTTTCTGAGATGCTTGCTCATCCAGCTTGGTCTACAATTCCTGCCTATGAATTTTTTCCCCTTTCTTGGGATGTAGGCTTCTGATAGTTTCTGCAACTTTGACTTGAAGTAATTCCAGGCCTCCTCCACCTTTAGATCCACAAGTTCTTCAGTCCAATCCACTTCCCTAACTAATTTCCTTAATTTTTTAAAGTTAGCCCTTTTGAAATAAAAAATCCTAGTCACAGATCTTTTTTTTATCCTTTTAATTTAGTTTGAACTAAATTAGCTCACGATCGCTCGAACCAAGGTTGTCCCCTACAAGCATTTCTTCTATGAGGTCTTCACTACTCACCAAAACCAAATCTAAAATGGTTTCTCCTCTTGTTGGTTCAGCAACTACTTGGTGAAGGAATCCCATCAGCTATTGTATCCAGGAAAATCTGAGCTCTATTATTATTATTACTAGCACTTGTCCTCCAGTCTATATCTGGGAAGTTAGTCTTCCATGATCACACAATTTCCATTAGTATTTACTTCATTAAAAACATTAAAGAGGTCTCTATCCATATCCAAATCAGGTCCCGGCGGTCTATAGCACACCCCAAGCACGGTCCCAGGGGAGGCTCTAGTAGCTTTCTTCCCCAATGTGATTTTTGCCCAGACAGACTCTGTGTTATCCATTCCATCACTTCTTATTTCTTTACAGTCTACCTCATCATTGATATACAATGCTACTCCACCACCTTTACCTTTAGTTCTGTCTTTCCTAAACAGCACATACCCTTCAATACCTGTACTCCAGTCATGACTACTATTCCACCGTGTTTGTTATTCCTATAATATCTGATTTCACTTACTGCACCAGTAACTCTAGTTCCTCCATTTTGTTACCTAGGCTCCTCGCACTGGTGTGCAAACATCTTAATTTTCGCTGTTTGGCTTTACTCACATTCTTTACCTGATTAGGCCCAGACGTTCTACTGCCAGTATCGCCTATTGGACTGGTATCTACACTACCCTTCTTCCTTATGTCCATTCTCCTACCCATGGCTGTATCGTTTCTTTCTTCATTTTCTTACCGCTCAGTGTTAAAATCCAGCATGGAGATTACCTGGACATCTCCCAACCGTCTCCCCCAAATTCCTAGTTTAAAGCTCTCTTAATCAGTTGTGCCAGCCTCCATCCTAGAAGTCTATTTCCCTCCTTACTCAGGTGAAGTCCATCCTGAGAGAACAGTCCTCTGTCCATGAATGCCTCCCAGTGGCCATACATCCCAAAGCCCTCCTTATAGCACTGCTGCCTGAGCCATCTGTTCATCATAATCTTGTCACATCTTTGTTGCCCTTCTCTAGGAACAGGCAGAATCTCACTGAAGGTCACCTGAGCCTCGATTTCCTTAAGTGCCTTCCCCAGCCTGGCATAGTCTCCCCTGATACAGTCCAGTGAGAATCTTGTCCTTCATGTGGAAACAAATGATATGACCATGAGTGGATTCTTTCCCGATCCTGTCGGGATCCTCTTCAGCCTCAGTTCCACATCCCGTATCTTAGCACCCGGCAGACAGCACACCCTTCTGTTCTCTGGATCCGCTCTGGAAAGACATTTAAATTTTTATTTAACTAAAACAACAACGTTATGTATTCTGGATTTTTTTCTTCAACAGCAAACATATAATAATTTAACAAAACAAGCATATGAATTCTCGAATTTAGTTAAACATTCAAGTTTTTTGAAATCAGGTTTGTTAAATTGTTAACTAAAATAGTTAAATGAATTTAAAAAAACAAACAAATTAAATTTACTGTGTCAGCCAGGTCAACATGAGAAACTTAAAATTTTGGCTTCTGTAGCTAACTCCATCTTCACCTTCAGTTTCCTGTTTGTTCATAATCTGGAAAAGAAAAAACAAGCTTTCCTGCTTTTTCAGGTCGCAAACTATTTCTCAATTTGGAATCAATTAGTCCAAAGGAAGAAAATATTCTTTCTACACCGGCAGAAGAAGCTACTCTTGTTAAAATTGAGATTATGACTTCAACAGTCTCGGAATCCAAATGCTTAAGTGACTTTCTTTAAAACATCATCAGCAAACATATATTTCTTGAATGGTTCACCCTTAGCTCTGAAGTTTATAATAGTTGGCATTCTGAAGGGATGATTGCTGGATTTCCATGTCATAGCCAACTCCTCCTCTTCAGCAGTTAAGGTTTGTCCCCAGTACTGAGTATTGAGAATATTTGCAAGAAAATGAGCTGGAGATAGTGCTTGTCCCATTTGTTTTTTACATGCTTGTAATTTAACTCAGTCATTGCATATTTCTCTTTTTAGGATCTCACTCAGTTCCTTCTAAATTTCTACAGCGTCAGCAATAAAACAGCAATTTCCCTGCATTTTGTTCAAGGCTACGGAAATAGGCTTCAGGATACTCAGCATGTGTTCAACATTTCTCTTAAGCCCAATGTTGAGAACTTTGGCTGTGATAGTGCCATCTATTTTTTCACGATTTTGTTCACAAACTCATCAGATTAGGCCAGTTCTTGATCTAGTGCTCAAAACAGTCCACCACTGAGTTCCATTGCACGTCTTATGGGAGAGTTAGCTTGTTTCCTCCCACTTTTTTCAGAGCAGCTGCTGCAAAGTGGTTGTTACAGAAGTATTTTGCAATTTCAACATCATTAGCCTTTATTTCTGGAACACTGAAATCTTTGGCTAGAAGGTGCATCAAATGAGCACTTCAACTGTATGTTATTAGCTTGGGACTCTGTTCTCTGTTTCTTCTCATCTTGGATACATTTGCAGCATTGTCTGTGACCAAACTGCATACTAGACATTTGAATTTTTTTTCGCCGTTTGTTAAAGCTTTTACTGCTACTTCTTGTAAGTATTCTGCTGTGTATGCATTTCTTGATGTATCAATTGTTTCTGTAAGGAAGACATTCCCTTCTTCTGTTGCCACACAAGCACATACTACAGGATCATTGTGGACATTGCTCCACGCATCAAGACTCAGGTTAACAATTTTACCCTTTTGCACACTGCTCAGCTTCTTTCATACACTTTATCCAGCAATTTGCCTGTGACATCTGCTCTGTTGGGTGGACTGTATCCTGGTCTTAATGACTGAACCATGTTAATGAAGTGTGGGTTCTCAATCATACGCAAAGGAGAGTTTGTTGCATAAACAAACTGGACGATTTTTTTTTTTCAGTTACTACTTTTCGTAATCTGATGGTTCTTATCACACACTTATCTATGATTGTTTCTGGATAATGGAGATTTTTTTTCTGGGCTACGGGTGATATACTGTGGCTACGTGACATACATGATGTGACTGAAACACTATGATTGGCAGATAATGCTGAAACTATAGAAAAAAGATGGTGATCGTGAAGGTGGACAGTCTTCAAAATCCTGTATGTTGAGGATGGCTTCTCCTAAATAAAATAAGTCAATGCAGTTGTTACTACCATACTGCTCATTTAGTATTACTCATTGCATTCACGGACACTCAGTACTACTTTAAAGGTGAAATTGTAAAAGGAAGATCTGCCTGTTTCAGCTATTTTTTATCACAGCTGCATCTAAATTGATAGTATCATAGAGTAACAAGTATATTTTTTGCTCAAAGGTGAGAATTCAAGAATAGTCCAGAAGGAAGACAGGCAGTCCTTAAGAAAAGTAATGAAATAAAGTTTACTAACCTGAAGATCTTGAATGTTCAGACATGTTCCTTTCATCATCTTCAGTGCATGTTCCTCCTGAGAAGGAACACTTCTCATGATATTTTTTCATTCTGGCAACCAGGCCTTGCATTTCTTTGTTGCACTGTTTGCATTTTGCACGCATGCCTGTCCTACCCAGAGATAGAGGAACTTCATAAAATATTCCCAAACTGGGTCTCTCTTAAGGCCTGCTGCCATTATAGGTTTTCCCTTCTAGTGAGAGAATGGTATGGAAGATTTCAAATCAATGGAGGCTACACTCAGAAAGACCTCGAGAATTCTGGAATATGCTGCTTGAACAGTTTCAATTTTGTTTCTACTGCCTTTCCCTCCCTTCTCACATTTATCTGGAGATTTCTTCTCCTTGTCTAGATCTATTCCGTCCTCAACAGTCTTCTATTCATTGAGCTTTTTGAAACTTTGCACTTTTAGAGAGAAGTAAGGGATTGACTCTGTGTACATAAATTTGCAGAGGACAATAAGGTTGAGGTCTGTTATTTCTCACTTCTATTTATTTATTTTATTTTAAAACATTTTTGCTGTTAACAAGCATGTTATCTCTGGGGACACAAATCCATAGTTTGAGAACTGCCAAACTAAGCATCTCTGATGGTATCTTCTAGACTGAGCACTGAGTCCCATTGGGTAGATAGAAAGATTAGCCTAAATCTATATAGAAGCCCCTGGAACCCCATAAGATTAGGTCCCTAATCCATGAACTATTGGAACTCATTTACAAAATATTTTCTTAAACATTACATGAATATATTGTCTCATACTATAGAACTAGAATTTATAATCCCTATTCCATGATGAGATATCTTTGACCTATAATGTATCTTAATTAAAACTATCTTTAGATTGGATTTTTTTTGAAGATGCTTTTTGAGGAAAAAACCTATTTAAATAAAAAACTTTTAGATTTTTTTATCATTGATTTTTATCCACCCTGGCTAGGAAGCCCCAGGAAGATTATCACAAGATCATTTGATAACCAAATATTACAAATTGCTGGATTTTATTATGAATTGCATTCCAATACATTCTGACTGGAGATGTCTGCCATATATGCATAAAATCTTTTTACCACAATTTCTCCAACGTTTTATCCCCTTTCAGTCTTTATATATTTTACTTGACGCTGTAAGGTACCATTCAAATAGTACCTTAAAGAAATTTTATCATGCTGCAGACTCAGGTTGGTCTCCTCTTTTCCAGACAGAATCCCATACCTGTGAGGTAATGTCTGTCCAGATTCTTTTCCCACAGTGCCCTATATGGACATTTTCTTCTTTTTGGGTAGGTGTCTGCAGTGATTGATATAGATTATAACTCTGTTTCCTAATGGATCAGAAGCCATTGCTTGTACTAAAGTTAGTTTTTCTGTATGAAACAATTTATCTAGACAAGTTTTTGATTTCTAAATAAGATAAAATTCTTAGAACACCCTGCCATACATATGTATTTCCTGGCTCTTCTAATCTTTAAAACGCAATGGTTTGTGGTTTAAGTTCAAATCTGGATAATTTGCAAATGTTAAACATTGGCAAAGGGAAATTTTTTCTCTAGTTCTAGCCCAAATCGTAGTGTAGCCTTTGCAGAGGGGTAATTATACCTTTCTGGAGGTGTGGTGGTTGGTTGGTGTGTGGTTTTTTTTTTTTTTTTTAAATTAAACCCTGGTAACCTAGCAGTATATACTCTGCCACAATTTTCTTGCCGAATAAAGATCAAGTGTTTGGGTGGATTAGAGCAGGGGTTCTCAAACTTAATTGCACCACGACTCCCTTCTGATAACAAAAATTACTACATGACCCCAGGAGGGGGGAGTCCGAAGCCTGAGCCCTGCCACTCTGGGCTGAAGCCCTTGGTCTTTGGCCCCGGGCGGTGGAGCTTGGGCTTGAGCTTCAGCCCCAGGCCCCAGCAAGTCTAATGCCAGCACTGGCGACCGCATTAAAATGGGGTTGCAACCCACTTTGGGATCCCAGCCCACAGTTTGAGAACCGCTGGATTCGAGCACCCCTAAACTGTTGTTGCTTTGAGTTGTCTGGTTTGATATTACTGTATAATTGGAACAGCTAGTTCACCCTGTTGTTGGGTGCTTACAGAGTATCTCCAGTCACTCTGGTCTGTTTATTTCATATAAGTTCTTGTATTCTTTGCATTCCTGCTAGTTTTATCTGAGATGATTATAGGAAGACTTTGAAACAAGAAAGATATCTCTGGCAAAATAGTCATTTTGGCTGTGACTTTTCTACCTAACCATGAAACTGTATAATTTTCCCAGCACTCTCTATTTTTTTTTTTCATTTGCTGAAGTCGTGATTTTGACATTGAAATTATACAGCTCTTCTGGTTTTGTTTTATATTTGAATCCCCAGGTATTTTATAAAACTTGTCCATTTGTACTAAATGTTTTCTGGAGGGATGACTATGTAGAGCCTAGCGAAGGTAGAGCTAATGTTTCAGATTTGGCATAATTTACTTTAAAGCCAGGAATTTTTCATTTAGTTAAAAATACTGTGTCATCAGAATATAAAGCTAATTTCTGATGTGTCCCTGTAAGTTTTATCCCTGTGATGAATTCATTTATTGCTTTTCCTGTATGTAAAAGGCTCCATGGCCAGTGCGGAAAATAAAGGAAACAATGGACATCCCTGCCTAGTTTCCATGTGTAATTCAAACAGAAAATTTAACCCCATTGATTCACTCAACAGTTTTACAGCTGGTATAAAGAGATGTTATCCATTTATGGGACAGGACTTCAAACAGAAAGTTCCACTTTATTCTATCAAAAGCTTTCTGTGCATCAGGTGATAGAAGAAATGGATCTCTTTTGGTGTGGCACCATGGAAGAGTCCAAATACTCTGAGAATACAGTATTATCTGACACTTGTCTATCAGTTAATCCGGTTTGATCTGAGTTTGTGTAAACCAAGAGCGTGGAGTACATTCGGTTAGGTAATATTTTTCTAAATTCTTTATCATGATTAGCAGTGACAAGGGCCTATAAAGAGGTGCATATAGTAAAGTCTTTTCCAACTTTAGTAGCTTCTTTCACGGAGTAAGTTCCTCCCTTAACAGAATGCCATTAAAGGTACCCCTCCACAGACTTGTTAATACCTCTTTAAATATCTTGTAAAAATTCTGCTGGGAAGCCATCAAGTTCTGGAGTTTTACCCCTCTTCATACTTATGATTGTTTATAAGAAGTCTTCTGTTATTTCTTTATCTGAAGCTTCTTTATCTATTTTGTTTATCTTTGGCAAGCCAGCTGCTTACAGATGTTTTTGAATAATTTCATAGCTTGGAGTATGTGAAGTACATATGTCAAGGCTGATTCCCCAATCTGGCACTGAGTGCAGGTGTGGGCGCGCAAGGATTCTAAAAATTAATACTGGCCACTCCAGGCTGGTATTAAACTCCCAAGGTTACAGCTTTTCTCTGACCTTGGATGGGTAGATGCTGCCACCACCCAAGTGGAAAAAACCCCTTTTGGACCCAGGAAGGTACACTTGAGAATTCCTCCCTGTGGGGTACTCTCAAGCCCTTTCACACCCCCTCTGGAGAAGAGCTGAGATAAGAAAACAAAGGAAATCAGCTGTTGCCACCAGCTAATTAAACAACCTAGGCACAAACCTCTTAGGACACAAAACCCAATCATGTTCTTAAAAAGGGTAAATTTTATTAAAAAACAAAAAGAAAATACATCTGGAATGTAGGCTATTGCTAGATTTTAAAAAAGAGCAGATATAATAATTAAGCATCAAGAATGGTTTTCTTGAGGTCCAGCTTAAAGGTTACAAGCAAAACAAAAGCACCTGGGGTTAGCACAGAGGAATCCACAAGCCATAAAGAAATGAGAGAAACCTAATCGCCTCTTCGTAGACATTCCCTGATCTATTTACATATCTGGGGTTTCGATAAGCAGTTTTGAGGTATGATTTGGTGATTTTTTTTTTTATACCTGGTTTAAACCTTCTTACAGCATTGCTGTTCTCTCCTCTCTCTCCGGAGAACAGACAGACACAAAGAGGAAAGTTTTTTCCCAATTTAAAAAAGTTCTACCCTTCCCATTGGCTCTTTTGGTCAGGTGCCCACTCTCTTCCTTTTACCTATGGGCTTTTTTAACCCTGTCCAGGTAAAGCAAGTAGAGAACAGCTACTAACAGGGATTTTGTAGCTAACTGGCTGGGTGTCCATAAAAGGGAGCTATCCCCGCTTCATTTATCACAACATAGGTTTTTATAAGAAGCAGGGAAAATCTGCACATATTTCAATAGGGTGTGTAGCTACCTTTGCTGATTGTTCTTAGTTGGTGAAATAATGTATTGCCCTCATCTCTTTAAGCATTTGGGCCAATAACTTGTCACTTTATTTCCTTTTTCATAAAACGTATGCTTTGAGTCAGGTCTTCAAACAGAAATTTCCACTGTCATCTAGCAAAATCTTTCTCAGTGGTGTCTAAACACTGGTTATTCCCTATTGATATACTTTTTTGAACCTGTTTTTACGAATCCCTTGTAACCTTTTTATCTCCTGTTAGTTTTAATTTTTCTTGAGCTTTCAATCAACTGACTCTTAAATACAACTTCCTGCCTCTGATAGAAGATCTCACTTTATATTTGTCTTTTATCATTTATTTGGAAGTGTTCAACAATATCCTTTTTAATTGCTGCAACCGGATCTTTGACCTGGAGCAGCAAACAGTTAATTTCCCATAAAAATGATCTTTGGTATCCGTCCATCCCTTTTATCAAATATTACTTTGAATGGGCATGAGCTGACCATGTAATGGCACCAATTTCTGCAGACTAGATCTCCTTCAATAAGGATTTAGAGATTAACATTAAATCTATTGTAGTGTATAAACGCGGGTGTGAATAAAATGTATCATCTCCTTCCCATGGGTGCAGTTCTCCAGAAATCTGAGCAACTGAGTTGTCATAGAAAAGTTAATGCTGCGCCTGTTTCCTTCTCTCCTATGTTGTCTTCAAATCTGGGACAGTAAGGAATTTGGTATATAATAGAAGTCTCCTCCAAGTATGATTTCCCTTCCCCAAAATGTTGTAATATTTTCAAGAAATTCTTAAAGAGGCTTAGAGCTTTTTGCTTTTGATTGGGGGTATACACTGAGCCCCCTGTTAATATCCCAATAGTTGTATCCTTTAATGAGAAACTGTCCTTCCTTATCCTGAAATTGATCTTTAATCTGAAAAGGTACATGTTTAAAATGTTCTGCCCATATTGGGTTTCCTCCCTCTGCATTTTCAGGCAATCTCTTAATTCTAATGTTTCTCCTCTATTTTCTTTATCAGATTTGATCTCTCTCGCTCTCCTAACGCCCCGCATTGTGCCAAGCAGTTCTGCAGCTCTGTGTCTTCATTATTTCTCCTTGGCCAGTTTCTAACACTGATTTGAGAGAGCGAATCACTGTAACTCTCCCCCCCCCCCCCCTTTTTTTTTTCCTGCTAGAATCTTAGATATCCGATCATTTGTTTTGGCCTTAAATTCAGATCAACTCCCTACTGTCCACCTTGATGCTCAGTTGATTTTCTTTGGCTTTGGTTCTTCCCTACTATCTGCCGTGTCTTCACTTGTTCTCCCTAATCTGTGAGTCAGACACTCTTTATTGAGGTACCTTTTTAAAAAAAAAATTTCAGATGTTTTTTGGAGGGTCGATCGAGTGCAATCATGTACTCTTCCTTCTTGGGACTTCAGTGGGTTTAGGGTAGTGATGCCCAACCTTATGACAGGAGGGCCACATAAACCTCAGCACAACCTTGAACGGCTATACTGGGTCAAACTAGAGGTCCATCTAGCCCAGTATCCTGTCTTTCAACAGTGGCCAATGCCAGGTGCTTCAGAGGGAATGAACAGAACAGGTAATCATCAAGTGATCCATCCCCTGTTGCCCATTCCCAGCTTCTGGCAAACAGAGCCTAGGGACACCATCCCTGCCCATCCTGGCTAATAGCCATTGATGGACCTAACCTCCATGAACTTTATCTAGTTCTTTTTTGAACTCTTTAGTCTTAGCCTTCCACAACATCTTCTGGCAAAGAGTTCCACAGGTTGACACTGCGTTGTGTGAAGAAATACTTCTTTTTGTTTGTTTTTAAATTTGCTGCCTATTAATTTCATTTGGTGACCCCTAGTTCTTGTGTTATGAGGACGAGAAAATAACACTATTTACTTTCTCCACACCAGTCATGACTTTATAGACTTCTGTCATATTCCCCCCCTTAGTCTACAGATTCTGCATATTTAATAATATTTAAAGTCAGCTGTATTAATACTTTAAATTCAGCTTGTTCCACATGTATTTAGATAGGTTGTTTCTATGTACAGTATTGTCTATTTACACACTTGTGTATACTAAAATGATGTAAATATGAGAACAAACACTAATGAAACGGTCCTTAGTATATTGTATTGAAGCAGGCTGCAGGCCTTATGAAATATTCTGGTGGGCCATGTACGGCCCGCAGGCCGTAGGTTGAACACCCCTGGTTTAGGGAATTGATGTACCCAGATTACTTTGCTATGTCTTCAAACTCAGGCATCAGGCATCTATCTTAGTCCATCTGTTTGCGTATTTCCTAAACATTACTCCTGTACTGGACTGCCTGGTGGCTCCTTATCTGTTGGTGTTTCTTCCTGTTTCTAGTATGTGGAGAGAGCTACTCTTTTTGAATGACCCTGTTAAACTTCTCTTTTAACCTTTTCCCTTTAAGCTTTTACATAAACTTTCCCTTCTTCAATCTTTTATACTAGTCAATATATATACAGTTCCTTCTACATGGCAGATGGAGAAATAATAAATCTTTTTACATCCTCCTCCTTTGCCTACTAGGGGCTTCCCAGATCAGGATTCAGCTGGTCTCCAGCCTGAGTAAAGGAAAAAATCGAATAGGATGAATTCTGTCCACTGAGGTTCAGGCACCTAACTTGGTCTTTGTGCCTCTTACCATCACACATTCATATATCTTTCTTTCAAGCCAAAGTAGTTCAGTACGCTAAATTACAAAGGAGGACACAGTGGTCACAGGTGTCTCTTAATGCATGGGAAGGCAATGCAGGTTAAGCATTTTATGAGTCCTCATATCCTGTGCATCAGTCTAGACTTATTGACAGGGGTGAAAGTGACTTCAAATTTGAGGGTGAGATGAATTTCTAATTTCCCCACTGTGGCAAAACTTGAAAGCAAGCTAGCAGCTCCATTCCTCTCCATTCCAGTACTTAGTGTCTAACAAATAGAAGTATACTTTCACTGACTATCATTTTAGCATAATCTAGCTAAATGGTTAATGTTATCATATAACACCTCATTGGCTTTAAAATTCATGCCCTGTTGAAGTGAATGAGACAGTCCATGCCTCTCTGAGTTAAGGTTTCAAGTTGTCAGCAGACTTGGGTAAACATAAATGCGTTGGCTTTCATGTGAATTGTCTTCACAACCACAAGCACTAGAGGCTTGACTTATCTTTAAAAAAAAATAGATTCTACAACACTATTATGCAGCAAATTCAAAAAACTATATAGCAACATAGGTAGCTTCATAAATGCATTGTTGACTGAGCCATATGTGTTTGTGTTCAAACTACAGGAGCTATTGGCTAAAGTGTAGTAGTTTCTCTGCATGTTAACCGTTTGGGGTTTAAAAATTAGTATTGTAAACTTACATTTGTTTTTCATTTTTTAGGAATATTTTAGTGGACAAGCCTAATGATCAGTCTTCAAGGTGGTCTTCAGAAAGCAACTACCCTCCCCAGGTAAGCATTTTAATTCTACATTAGTACTTAGACCTGTTGTGGCTTCCAAAGGCCCAAATTTTAAATTGCAACTTATATTACATCTTGACTGTTATTAATCTAAACAACTGGGTTATTCATGCTGGTATGGACTGAGTGATCTGATACCTAAAACTTTACCTCGCTTTTCTGTCTCTGTTCTTCTTGGCAGGAATATTTACATTTCCACCGAGGGCATGTTTGCCTCCTTGTTTTTTTTAAAACTGTTTCCTTTTTGGGGCAGAGTGTCATGTTACCACAAGTGAATTTGGCAGGTATCTTTTTAATTCTTCATTTCAAACTTCAAGAATCCAGCTAAAAGTGATTCAAGTTATGCTGTCATTGAGCATTGGTGGGAATCTGCCATGCAGGCCCCATCTCCTCAGCACTATGAGGAGCTGTGATAGATTTCCTATGCTCACCAGTCTTGTTTCAGTGAGGATATTCTGTCTTCTAGAATAGACCACATACTCTTCATATTCATCACTTAAACACTGCCAGACTTCTAAACATGGAAGCTGTTAGAAACAGTAAATTGTATTTCCCTTTCTTTTGCCTGATTACTTTGTTAGAACATGGTTCTGTTTGTTCACTTGTCTTAATGTCACAACTTTAGTGTCGAACTCCTCCCTCTACCATGGTATTTTGGTTTCTGGAACTTCTGAGAGACGTAAAATCTGTTCATCCTACCACTTTTTTCTTTCAAAATATTTGTTCGGCTTTTTCTCCAATAAATGTAAGCTCTCCTGTTAAGCAAATAGATTTGCATGTTTGCAAATTCTGCTATCCCACTTACTTCTTAAACAGTCTAGTAATATTGGTAGAAAGTGCTCCTTTTTATCAGTCTTCTGGGACCACTTTAAGATCACAAATTTTGTCCTACTTATATAAAAGGCTAAGATTATGTCACGGAAGTCACAAAATCTGTGATTTCGATACCTCCATGACATTTTCTGCTTCCGGCGGTGGGGCTGGAGCTGTTGGGCGGCAGAGACATCCACCCAGAGTTTCCAGCCACCGTGGGAACAGCAGTGGTGGGTGCTGGACCCCTCCCTCCACATTTTGTCGCTGTTATTTTTAATAACAGTGACGTGTCTATGACGTTTACTAAAAATAACCGTGACACAGTCTTAACCTTACTTATGACCTCAGTGCTTTTGGCTGCATTTGTTTTCTAGCCTGGTTGTTTTACTCTGAGTTTACATTTTTCCTGATCCAGGCAACAAGATATTTTCTTCCAGGACCAGTATTATTCACAAACTTCCTTGTCACTTTTACCTCACTGGATCACAACTTCTCTCTTTTTTTTTTTTTTCTGTTTATGATTTGCTTTTAAATTCATATAATTAGCGTATAATGTACCCTGCTGCCACACAAGAGATTATGAATGTTTATAATGTGCAGCAACAGTAACCCTCCATTTACCCACCCAAGGAACATCAGAAAATTAATCAAAAGAGAAAACGCTGTAAGATTTAGACTGTTTGGGGCAAATGCTTGGCTGGAAAGCTGAATGTTCTGTTTCAGTCTGAAGGCTAACGAACATGCACAGGACTGACAGTGTTCTACAGCAGTGAGATCAGCCACTGTGAATACCTTGTCTCCAGTCCTCAAGTTTACAAGTCTAGGGCCTTTCAGCAAAAGTATTTTCAATGACCTCTGTTGGCACAAAATTAATCTACAAGAAGTGTTACACACCATAAGGTTTTGGAGTTCAGAAACATTTCACAGTTGTCAAAAGCGGCTCTTTCCAGTGCCATCCAGCTGTGATGAAGAATGACTCCTTTTGGATCCTGTTGGCCAAGGTTTCTGTTCTGGGATTGCTATTTAGGTACATACACGGCCACATCACTGAACTATGAGCACCTGTTCTGGTTTTGGGAACATTAATTTTTACCTATTTGGTTGTTATCTCTGTGTTGTCTTCTGACTTTACAAGGCCAGAGATTTAAGGAAAACCAAATCATGCATATTTCACATACCAACTTCCTCTGATCCCCCAGTACATCTGCTCAGTCAGTTTAAAATTACTTGTTTTTTATCTTGTATAGCACAAATGTATTTTGTAAATGTAGAAAAAATTTATTTTGTTCCCCACTTCCAAGCAATCTTAATCCATCCTAGAATGTTTACAGGGTAATGAGAATTGAGATAGCAAATCATCTTCTGCTTTTTTCCTCCTCACAACCTCTGTGGCAGGCAGCATGTTCTTACTTCGTAGTATCAATTAGTAAGGAAATGTCATGTGGTATATTCAGAGCATTCAGCCTCGCTTTCTTTCCTAGATTCTTTAGCAAGAATCTAGTTCTCTGCAACTGGAGACTCGTATTTCTATTATGGCTTGGGGTCAAAAGCTTTGTTTGAAATTAAGCTCCTTTGCCATAGGTGTTTTTCACTTTGATTCTACAGCTCAGACCCTTCAGACTTCTTGACTGACTTAGGCACCTTTATTCTCATTGTGAAGGGTAATTAGAAGTTTACTCACTCCTATTTTCAGAACTGACATCAGTAAATGGAACATTTAGCCTCCTAATGTTTTTGAGACTTCATAACTGTTACTTAAAAAAAAAAAAAAAAAAAAAAAAAAAAAGCAAACACTGAGAAATAATATTCTAACCACAGGGTCAAATTGGAATCCAGCTGAGTAAGAACCATTTCTTAAGCTTAATATGGTTACTAAGAATGTAGAGATTTTCCTCTTTGCCTAGTAATTCTTTCTAACAGGTAGTAAAAAGGGATGTCTGGTTTGGGGAAGGGATAGTCTACAGTGAACTTTTTTCTTTCTCTGACATATTTTGCCTTACTTTGTTAAGCTCTGTCAAAACAGTGGATTAGTTAGAAGTGAGCTTGATTTTCTTATGAAGTCGGCCGTTAAATCAATTTAAAATATTTTTCTCTTGGCTATAGTTTTTAGTCAGACCTCCTAATAAGATCAGGATACCCCTTATGTATAGACGTCCTTCTGTGCAAGGCTTGAGGAGGGTTACTGCACGTGCATGTGAGAGGGAGAAAGATTGGGATGGTTTGGCACTGAAAAACTTAGTTTTGTTCCTCCTTGTTGTTTGTCTTGTGCTTAGCAGACAACCTAGGCATCTCTTGATATGCCTGTAGTGAAATGAATTTTGGCATCAGAATTCTGTTTGTTGTTAAGCTGAATTCCATGTGACTCTCAAGAATTGTGATATATTATCAGTGTGGAATGGTGGATCTGAGTCACAAGCCCAGTTTTCAGAAAAGAAATACTTTAACAGGTTCTTGTGTAGAGTCTAAAGCAAGAAAATTCCTGTGGACAAACACAATCTAGTAAAGTAAATTTTCTGTAGCGTTAAAATTTGTTTTGATAGCCGTAGGATATTGAAACATGTACAATTTTTCTCCTTTCATCTGTGCTTTCAAGAAATTAATTGTATTTACATATATAATGTAACTAGCGTAAGTTTTCATTGGCATTGCTCGTCCATGTTTAACATCTAAAAGTGAGGTATGAGGAAATAAAACCCTTTCATTTCATTTAACTTGGCGAGCCAAGAAGCTTTTATAATTTTGGGGTCACAATAGTAAAGGCTAATCAATTGTGTGCATGTAATGAGAGCTGTGTGGTAGAGATCGCAAGTATCAGTATTATTTTGGGGTGTTCTTTTTTGAAGCTTTTTTGTTCACTTCCAAGGAATCAAACATGCCTTATATAATATTACACACACAACTGTGTTTAAAAATATCAGCGTTGAAAAGTCAAGCACGCAGAAGTTAGGAAAAGCTATAATTAAGGTTCCCTTCCCCAACCCTGTTTCCTTGTCCCTTAATTCAGCAGTTTGTGTACATTATGATTGACTTTAATTACATGATCACACAGTTTTTTCTTTAGGACCACTGCCTCATTCAGTGCACAGAATGGCCAGTACTCAATTTAATGAGTAGCTATTCAATATTTAGTTTTCTCCTCATTTGTTCAGTGTGTAGCCCCAGGCCTTATTTATTATACACTATGCAAACATTGCTCTGAAGACAGCATTATTAATTTCCTCATGGGCTTCTCCTTGGCACTTTTCACTATGGTATCTGACTATTTCACAAATGTTAATGAATTTATAGTCACAATACCCTTGGTGGAGGAGATGAGTTACTGATACCTCTGACTGTCAAGATGACAATTGTTGTCTCATTGTTTCCTTGACCTTCCTCATCTATCTGTCTACCAATCTGTTGTCTCTTGTCTTATACTTAGATTATAACATTTTGGGGGGCAAGGGCCATCCCTTTGTTCATTTATACACTGCTTAGCACAATGGGGTCCTGGTCCATTTTACAGGTTGGAACTGAAAAATTAAGGTAAGAAGTATCCAC